>NC_092708.1:46118402-46742148 GCF_047496885.1 Scyliorhinus torazame | reverse complement strand
ACATCCTGGGTCTATAGTCACAGACACACTGGCATCCTGGGTCTATAGTCACAGACACTCTGACATCCTGGGTCTATAGTCACAGACACACTGGCATCCTGGGTCTATAGTCACAGACACTCTGACATCCTGGGTCTATAGTCACAGACACCTGACATCCTGGGTCTATCGTCGCAGACACTCTGACATCCTGGGTCTATAGTCACAGACACACTGGCATCCTGGGTCTATAGTCACAGACACCTGACATCCTGGGTCTATAGTCACAGACACACTGGCATCCTGGGTCTATAGTCACAGACACTCTGACATCCTGGGTCTATAGTCACAGACACACTGGCATCCTGGGTCTATAGTCACAGACACTCTGACATCCTGGGTCTATAGTCACAGACACACTGGCATCCTGGGTCTATAGTCACAGACACTCTGACATCCTGGGTCTATAGTCACAGACACTCTGACATCCTGGGTCTATAGTCGCAAACACTCTGACATCCTGGGTCTATAGTCACAGACACTCTGACATCCTGGGTCTATAGTCACAGACACTCTGACATCCTGGGTCTATAGTCACAGACACTCTGACATCCTGGGTCTATAGTCACAGACACCTGACATCCTGGGTCTATAGTCACAGACACACTGGCATCCTGGGTCTATAGTCACAGACACTCTGACATCCTGGGTCTATAGTCACAGACACACTGGCATCCTGGGTCTATAGTCACAGACACTCTGACATCCTGGGTCTATAGTCACAGACACCTGACATCCTGGGTCTATCGTCGCAGACACTCTGACATCCTGGGTCTATAGTCACAGACACACTGGCATCCTGGGTCTATAGTCACAGACACCTGACATCCTGGGTCTATAGTCACAGACACACTGGCATCCTGGGTCTATAGTCACAGACACTCTGACATCCTGGGTCTATAGTCACAGACACACTGGCATCCTGGGTCTATAGTCACAGACACACTGGCATCCTGGGTCTATAGTCACAGACACCTGACATCCTGGGTCTATCGTCGCAGACACTCTGACATCCTGGGTCTATCGTCACAGACACTCTGACATCCTGGGTCTATAGTCACAGACACTCTGACATCCTGGGTCTATAGTCGCAGACACTCTGACATCCTGGGTCTATCGTCACAGACACTCTGACATCCTGGGTCTATAGTCACAGACACTATGACATCCTGGGTCTATAGTCACAGACACACTGGCATCCTGGGTCTATAGTCACAGATACCTCTGACATCCTGGGTCTATAGTCGCAGACACTCTGACATCCTGGGTCTATAGTCGCAGACACTCTGACATCCTGGGTCTATCGTCACAGACACTCTGACATCCTGGGTCTATAGTCACAGACACACTGGCATCCTGGGTCTATAGTCACAGACACCTCTGACATCCTGGGTCTATAGTCGCAGACACTCTGACATCCTGGGTCTATAGTCACAGACACCTCTGACATCCTGGGTCTATAGTCGCAGACACTCTGACATCCTGGGTCTATAGTCTCAGACACTCTGACATCCTGGGTCTATAGTCACAGACACCTGACATCCTGGGTCTATCGTCGCAGACACTCTGACATCCTGGGTCTATAGTCACAGACACTCTTATATCCTGGGTCTATAGTCACAGACACTCTGACATCCTGGGTCTATAGTCACAGACACTCTGACATCCTGATCTATAGTCGCAGACACTCTGACATCCTGGGTCTATAGTCACCGACACTCTGACATCCTGGGTCTATAGTCACAGACACTCTGACATCCTGGGTCTATAGTCACAGACACTCTGACATCCTGATCTATAGTCACAGACACTCTGACATCCTGGGTCTATAGTCACAGACACTCTGACATCCTGGGTCTATAGTCGCAGACACTCTGACATCCTGGGTCTATAGTCACAGACACTCTGACATCCTGGGTCTATCGTCACTGACACTCTGACATCCTGGGTCTATAGTCACAGACACTCTGACATCCTGGGTCTATAGTCGCAGACACTCTGACATCCTGGGTCTATAGTCACTGACACTCTGACATCCTGGGTCTATCGTCACTGACACTCTGACATCCTGGGTCTATAGTCACAGACACTCTGACATCCTGGGTCTATAGTCGCAGACACTCTGACATCCTGGGTCTATAGTCACTGACACTCTGACATCCTGGGTCTATAGTCACAGACACCTGACATCCTGGGTCTATAGTCACAGACACTCTGACATCCTGGGTCTATAGTCACAGACACTCTGACATCCTGGGTCTATAGTCGCAGACACCTGACATCCTGGGTCTATAGTCGCAGACACTCTGACATCCTGGGTCTATAGTCACTGACACTCTGACATCCTGGGTCTATAGTCACAGACACTCTGACATCCTGGGTCTATAGTCACAGACACTCTGACATCCTGGGTCTATCGTCGCAGACACTCTGACATCCTGGGTCTATCGTCGCAGACACTCTGACATCCTGGGTCTATAGTCACAGACACTCTGACATCCTGGGTCTATAGTCACAGACACTCTGACATCCTGGGTCTATAGTCACTGACACTCTGACATCCTGGGTCTATAGTCACAGACACTCTGACATCCTGGGTCTATAGTCGCAGACACTCTGACATCCTGGGTCTATAGTCACAGACACTCTGACATCCTGGGTCTATCGTCACAGACACTCTGACATCCTGGGTCTATAGTCACAGACACTCTGACATCCTGGGTCTATAGTCACAGACACTCTGACATCCTGGGTCTATAGTCGCAGACACTCTGACATCCTGGGTCTATAGTCACAGACACCTGACATCCTGGGTCTATAGTCACAGACACTCTGACATCCTGGGTCTGTAGTCACAGACACTCTGACATCCTGGGTCTATAGTCACAGACACTCTGACATCCTGGGTCTATAGTCGCAGACACTCTGACATCCTGGGTCTATAGTCGCAGACACTCTGACATCCTGGGTCTATAGTCACAGACACTCTGACATCCTGGGTCTATAGTCGCAAACACTCTGACATCCTGGGTCTATAGACACAGACACTCTGACATCCTGGGTCTATAGTCGCAGACACTCTGACATCCTGGGTCTATAGTCACAGACACTCTGACATCCTGGGTCTATAGTCACAGACACTCTGACATCCTGGGTCTATAGTCGCAGACACTCTGACATCCTGGGTCTATAGTCACAGACACTCTGACATCCTGGGTCTATAGTCACAGACACCTGACATCCTGGGTCTATAGTCACAGACACTCTGACATCCTGGGTCTATAGTCGCAGACACTCTGACATCCTGGGTCTATAGTCACAGACACTCTGACATCCTGGGTCTATAGTCACAGACACCTGACATCCTGGGTCTATAGTCACAGACACTCTGACATCCTGGGTCTATAGTCACAGACACCTGACATCCTGGGTCTATCGTCGCAGACACCTGACATCCTGGGTCTATAGTCACAGACACTCTGACATCCTGGGTCTATAGTCACAGACACCTGACATCCTGGGTCTATAGTCACAGACACTCTGACATCCTGGGTCTATAGTCACAGACACCTGACATCCTGGGTCTATAGTCACAGACACTCTGACATCCTGGGTCTATAGTCGCAGACACTCTGACATCCTGGGTCTATAGTCGCAGACACTCTGACATCCTGGGTCTATAGTCACAGACACTCTGACATCCTGGGTCTATAGTCGCAAACACTCTGACATCCTGGGTCTATAGACACAGACACTCTGACATCCTGGGTCTATAGTCGCAGACACTCTGACATCCTGGGTCTATAGTCACAGACACTCTGACATCCTGGGTCTATAGTCACAGACACTCTGACATCCTGGGTCTATAGTCGCAGACACTCTGACATCCTGGGTCTATAGTCACAGACACTCTGACATCCTGGGTCTATAGTCACAGACACCTGACATCCTGGGTCTATAGTCACAGACACTCTGACATCCTGGGTCTATAGTCGCAGACACTCTGACATCCTGGGTCTATAGTCACAGACACTCTGACATCCTGGGTCTATAGTCACAGACACCTGACATCCTGGGTCTATAGTCACAGACACTCTGACATCCTGGGTCTATAGTCACAGACACCTGACATCCTGGGTCTATCGTCGCAGACACCTGACATCCTGGGTCTATAGTCACAGACACTCTGACATCCTGGGTCTATAGTCACAGACACCTGACATCCTGGGTCTATAGTCACAGACACTCTGACATCCTGGGTCTATAGTCACAGACACCTGACATCCTGGGTCTATAGTCACAGACACTCTGACATCCTGGGTCTATAGTCGCAGACACTCTGACATCCTGGGTCTATAGTCACAGACACTCTGACATCCTGGGTCTATAGTCACAGACACCTGACATCCTGGATCTATAGTCACAGACACTCTGACATCCTGGGTCTATAGTCACAGACACCTGACATCCTGGGTCTATCGTCGCAGACACCTGACATCCTGGGTCTATAGTCACAGACACCTGACATCCTGGGTCTATAGTCACAGACACCTGACATCCTGGGTCTATAGTCACAGACACTCTGACATCCTGGGTCTATCGTCACAGACACCTGACATCCTGGGTCTATAGTCACAGACACTCTGACATCCTGGGTCTATAGTCGCAGACACTCTGACATCCTGGGTCTATAGTCACAGACACTCTGACATCCTGGGTCTATAGTCACAGACACTCTGACATCCTGGGTCTATAGTCGCAGACACTCTGACATCCTGGGTCTATAGTCACAAACACTCTGACATCCTGGGTCTATAGTCACAGACACCTGACATCCTGGGTCTATAGTCACAGACACTCTGACATCCTGGGTCTATAGTCACAGACACTCTGACATCCTGGGTCTATAGTCACAGACACCTGACATCCTGGGTCTATAGTCACAGACACCTGACATCCTGGGTCTATAGTCACAGACACTCTGACATCCTGGGTCTATAGTCACAGACACTCTGACATCCTGGGTCTATCGTCACAGACACTCTGACATCCTGGGTCTATCGTCGCAGACACTCTGACATCCTGGGTCTATAGTCACAGACACTCTGACATCCTGGGTCTATAGTCACAGACACTCTGACATCCTGGGTCTATAGTCGCAGACACTCTGACATCCTGGGTCTATAGTCGCAGACACTCTGACATCCTGGGTCTTTAGTCACAGACACCTGACATCCTGGGTCTATAGTCACAGACACTCTGACATCCTGGGTCTATAGTCGCAGACACTCTGACATCCTGGGTCTATAGTCGCAGACGCCTCTGACATCCTGTGTCTATAGTCGCAGACACTCTGACATCCTGGGTCTATAGTCGCAGACACTCTGACATCCTGGGTCTATCGTCGCAGACACTCTGATATCCAGGGTCTATAGTCACAGACACTCTGACATCCTGGGTCTATAGTCGCAGACACTCTGACATCCTGGGTCTATCGTCACAGACACTCTGACATCCTGGGTCTATAGTCACAGACACCTGACATCCTGGGTCTATCGTCGCAGACACTCTGACATCCTGGGTCTATAGTCACAGACACTCTGACATCCTGGGTCTATAGTCGCAGACACTCTGACATCCTGATCTATAGTCGCAGACACTCTGACATCCTGGGTCTATAGTCACAGACACTCTGACATCCTGGGTCTGTAGTCACAGACACTCTGACATCCTGGGTCTATAGTCACAGACACTCTGACATCCTGGGTCTATAGTCACAGACACTCTGACATCCTGGGTCTATAGTCACAGACACTCTGACATCCTGGGTCTATAGTCACAGACACCTGACATCCTGGGTCTATAGTCACAGACACTCTGACATCCTGGGTCTATAGTCACAGACACTCTGACATCCTGGGTCTATAGTCACAGACACTCTGACATCCTGGGTCTATAGTCACAGACACTCTGACATCCTGGGTCTATAGTCACAGACACCTGACATCCTGGGTCTATAGTCGCAGACACTCTGACATCCTGGGTCTTTAGTCACAGACACTCTAACATCCTGGGTCTATAGTCACAGACACTCTGACATCCTGGGTCTTTAGTCACAGACACTCTAACATCCTGGGTCTATCGTCACAGACACTCTGACATCCTGGGTCTATAGTCACAGACACTCTGACATCCTGGGTCTATAGTCACAGACACCTGACATCCTGGGTCTATAGTCACAGACACCTGACATCCTGGGTCTATCGTCGCAGACACCTGACATCCTGGGTCTATCGTCGCAGACACTCTGACATCCTGGGTCTATAGTCACAGACACTCTGACATCCTGGGTCTATAGTCACAGACACCTGACATCCTGGGTCTATCGTCACAGACACTCTGACATCCTGGGTCTATAGTCACAGACACTCTGACATCCTGATCTATAGTCGCAGACACTCTGACATCCTGGGTCTATAGTCACCGACACTCTGACATCCTGGGTCTATAGTCACCGACACTCTGTAATCCTGGGTCTATAGTCACAGACACTCTGACATCCTGGGTCTATAGTCGCAGACACTCTGACATCCTGGGTCTATAGTCACAGACACTCTGACATCCTGGATCTATAGTCACCGACACTCTGACATCCTGGGTCTATAGTCGCAGACACTCTGACATCCTGGGTCTATAGTCACAGACACTCTGACATCCTGGGTCTTTAGTCACAGACACACTGGCATCCTGGGTCTATAGTCACAGACACTCTGACATCCTGGGTCTATAGTCGCAGACACTCTGACATCCTGGGTCTTTAGTCACAGACACACTGGCATCCTGGGTCTATAGTCACAGACACTCTGACATCCTGGGTCTATAGTCACAGACACCTGACATCCTGGGTCTATCGTCGCAGACACTCTGACATCCTGGGTCTATCGTCACAGACACTCTGACATCCTGGGTCTATAGTCACAGACACTCTGACATCCTGGGTCTATAGTCACAGACACTCTGACATCCTGGGTCTATAGTCACAGACACACTGGCATCCTGGGTCTATAGTCACAGACGCCTCTGACATCCTGGGTCTATAGTCACAGACACCTGACATCCTGGGTCTATAGTCACAGACACTCTGACATCCTGGGTCTATAGTCACAGACACTCTGACATCCTGGGTCTATAGTCACAGACACCTGACATCCTGGGTCTATAGTCACAGACACACTGGCATCCTGGGTCTATAGTCACAGACACTCTGACATCCTGGGTCTATAGTCACAGACACACTGGCATCCTGGGTCTATAGTCACAGACACTCTGACATCCTGGGTCTATAGTCACAGACACCTGACATCCTGGGTCTATCGTCGCAGACACTCTGACATCCTGGGTCTATAGTCACAGACACACTGGCATCCTGGGTCTATAGTCACAGACACCTGACATCCTGGGTCTATAGTCACAGACACTCTGACATCCTGGGTCTGTAGTCACAGACACTCTGACATCCTGGGTCTATAGTCACAGACACTCTGACATCCTGGGTCTATAGTCGCAGACACTCTGACATCCTGGGTCTATAGTCGCAGACACTCTGACATCCTGGGTCTATAGTCACAGACACTCTGACATCCTGGGTCTATAGTCGCAAACACTCTGACATCCTGGGTCTATAGACACAGACACTCTGACATCCTGGGTCTATAGTCGCAGACACTCTGACATCCTGGGTCTATAGTCACAGACACTCTGACATCCTGGGTCTATAGTCACAGACACTCTGACATCCTGGGTCTATAGTCGCAGACACTCTGACATCCTGGGTCTATAGTCACAGACACTCTGACATCCTGGGTCTATAGTCACAGACACCTGACATCCTGGGTCTATAGTCACAGACACTCTGACATCCTGGGTCTATAGTCGCAGACACTCTGACATCCTGGGTCTATAGTCACAGACACTCTGACATCCTGGGTCTATAGTCACAGACACCTGACATCCTGGGTCTATAGTCACAGACACTCTGACATCCTGGGTCTATAGTCACAGACACCTGACATCCTGGGTCTATCGTCGCAGACACCTGACATCCTGGGTCTATAGTCACAGACACTCTGACATCCTGGGTCTATAGTCACAGACACCTGACATCCTGGGTCTATAGTCACAGACACTCTGACATCCTGGGTCTATAGTCACAGACACCTGACATCCTGGGTCTATAGTCACAGACACTCTGACATCCTGGGTCTATAGTCGCAGACACTCTGACATCCTGGGTCTATAGTCGCAGACACTCTGACATCCTGGGTCTATAGTCACAGACACTCTGACATCCTGGGTCTATAGTCGCAAACACTCTGACATCCTGGGTCTATAGACACAGACACTCTGACATCCTGGGTCTATAGTCGCAGACACTCTGACATCCTGGGTCTATAGTCACAGACACTCTGACATCCTGGGTCTATAGTCACAGACACTCTGACATCCTGGGTCTATAGTCGCAGACACTCTGACATCCTGGGTCTATAGTCACAGACACTCTGACATCCTGGGTCTATAGTCACAGACACCTGACATCCTGGGTCTATAGTCACAGACACTCTGACATCCTGGGTCTATAGTCGCAGACACTCTGACATCCTGGGTCTATAGTCACAGACACTCTGACATCCTGGGTCTATAGTCACAGACACCTGACATCCTGGGTCTATAGTCACAGACACTCTGACATCCTGGGTCTATAGTCACAGACACCTGACATCCTGGGTCTATCGTCGCAGACACCTGACATCCTGGGTCTATAGTCACAGACACTCTGACATCCTGGGTCTATAGTCACAGACACCTGACATCCTGGGTCTATAGTCACAGACACTCTGACATCCTGGGTCTATAGTCACAGACACCTGACATCCTGGGTCTATAGTCACAGACACTCTGACATCCTGGGTCTATAGTCGCAGACACTCTGACATCCTGGGTCTATAGTCACAGACACTCTGACATCCTGGGTCTATAGTCACAGACACCTGACATCCTGGATCTATAGTCACATACACTCTGACATCCTGGGTCTATAGTCACAGACACCTGACATCCTGGGTCTATCGTCGCAGACACCTGACATCCTGGGTCTATAGTCACAGACACCTGACATCCTGGGTCTATAGTCACAGACACCTGACATCCTGGGTCTATAGTCACAGACACTCTGACATCCTGGGTCTATCGTCACAGACACCTGACATCCTGGGTCTATAGTCACAGACACTCTGACATCCTGGGTCTATAGTCGCAGACACTCTGACATCCTGGGTCTATAGTCACAGACACTCTGACATCCTGGGTCTATAGTCACAGACACTCTGACATCCTGGGTCTATAGTCGCAGACACTCTGACATCCTGGGTCTATAGTCACAAACACTCTGACATCCTGGGTCTATAGTCACAGACACCTGACATCCTGGGTCTATAGTCACAGACACTCTGACATCCTGGGTCTATAGTCACAGACACTCTGACATCCTGGGTCTATAGTCACAGACACCTGACATCCTGGGTCTATAGTCACAGACACCTGACATCCTGGGTCTATAGTCACAGACACTCTGACATCCTGGGTCTATAGTCACAGACACTCTGACATCCTGGGTCTATCGTCACAGACACTCTGACATCCTGGGTCTATCGTCGCAGACACTCTGACATCCTGGGTCTATAGTCACAGACACTCTGACATCCTGGGTCTATAGTCACAGACACTCTGACATCCTGGGTCTATAGTCGCAGACACTCTGACATCCTGGGTCTATAGTCGCAGACACTCTGACATCCTGGGTCTTTAGTCACAGACACCTGACATCCTGGGTCTATAGTCACAGACACTCTGACATCCTGGGTCTATAGTCGCAGACACTCTGACATCCTGGGTCTATAGTCGCAGACGCCTCTGACATCCTGTGTCTATAGTCGCAGACACTCTGACATCCTGGGTCTATAGTCGCAGACACTCTGACATCCTGGGTCTATAGTCGCAGACACTCTGATATCCAGGGTCTATAGTCACAGACACTCTGACATCCTGGGTCTATAGTCGCAGACACTCTGACATCCTGGGTCTATCGTCACAGACACTCTGACATCCTGGGTCTATAGTCACAGACACCTGACATCCTGGGTCTATCGTCGCAGACACTCTGACATCCTGGGTCTATAGTCACAGACACTCTGACATCCTGGGTCTATAGTCGCAGACACTCTGACATCCTGATCTATAGTCGCAGACACTCTGACATCCTGGGTCTATAGTCACAGACACTCTGACATCCTGGGTCTGTAGTCACAGACACTCTGACATCCTGGGTCTATAGTCACAGACACTCTGACATCCTGGGTCTATAGTCACAGACACTCTGACATCCTGGGTCTATAGTCACAGACACTCTGACATCCTGGGTCTATAGTCACAGACACCTGACATCCTGGGTCTATAGTCACAGACACTCTGACATCCTGGGTCTATAGTCACAGACACTCTGACATCCTGGGTCTATAGTCACAGACACTCTGACATCCTGGGTCTATAGTCACAGACACTCTGACATCCTGGGTCTATAGTCACAGACACCTGACATCCTGGGTCTATAGTCGCAGACACTCTGACATCCTGGGTCTTTAGTCACAGACACTCTAACATCCTGGGTCTATAGTCACAGACACTCTGACATCCTGGGTCTTTAGTCACAGACACTCTAACATCCTGGGTCTATCGTCACAGACACTCTGACATCCTGGGTCTATAGTCACAGACACTCTGACATCCTGGGTCTATAGTCACAGACACCTGACATCCTGGGTCTATAGTCACAGACACCTGACATCCTGGGTCTATCGTCGCAGACACCTGACATCCTGGGTCTATCGTCGCAGACACTCTGACATCCTGGGTCTATAGTCACAGACACTCTGACATCCTGGGTCTATAGTCACAGACACCTGACATCCTGGGTCTATCGTCACAGACACTCTGACATCCTGGGTCTATAGTCACAGACACTCTGACATCCTGATCTATAGTCGCAGACACTCTGACATCCTGGGTCTATAGTCACCGACACTCTGACATCCTGGGTCTATAGTCACCGACACTCTGACATCCTGGGTCTATAGTCACAGACACTCTGACATCCTGGGTCTATAGTCGCAGACACTCTGACATCCTGGGTCTATAGTCGCAGACACTCTGACATCCTGGGTCTATAGTCACAGACACTCTGACATCCTGGGTCTATAGTCACAGACACTCTGACATCCTGGGTCTATAGTCGCAGACACTCTGACATCCTGGGTCTATAGTCGCAGACACTCTGACATCCTGGGTCTATAGTCACAGACACTCTGACATCCTGGATCTATAGTCACCGACACTCTGACATCCTGGGTCTATAGTCGCAGACACTCTGACATCCTGGGTCTATAGTCACAGACACTCTGACATCCTGGGTCTTTAGTCACAGACACACTGGCATCCTGGGTCTATAGTCACAGACACTCTGACATCCTGGGTCTATAGTCGCAGACACTCTGACATCCTGGGTCTTTAGTCACAGACACACTGGCATCCTGGGTCTATAGTCACAGACACTCTGACATCCTGGGTCTATAGTCACAGACACCTGACATCCTGGGTCTATCGTCGCAGACACTCTGACATCCTGGGTCTATCGTCACAGACACTCTGACATCCTGGGTCTATAGTCACAGACACTCTGACATCCTGGGTCTATAGTCACAGACACTCTGACATCCTGGGTCTATAGTCACAGACACACTGGCATCCTGGGTCTATAGTCACAGTCGCCTCTGACATCCTGGGTCTATAGTCACAGACACCTGACATCCTGGGTCTATAGTCACAGACACTCTGACATCCTGGGTCTATAGTCACAGACACTCTGACATCCTGGGTCTATAGTCACAGACACCTGACATCCTGGGTCTATAGTCACAGACACACTGGCATCCTGGGTCTATAGTCACAGACACTCTGACATCCTGGGTCTATAGTCACAGACACACTGGCATCCTGGGTCTATAGTCACAGACACTCTGACATCCTGGGTCTATAGTCACAGACACCTGACATCCTGGGTCTATCGTCGCAGACACTCTGACATCCTGGGTCTATAGTCACAGACACACTGGCATCCTGGGTCTATAGTCACAGACACCTGACATCCTGGGTCTATAGTCACAGACACACTGGCATCCTGGGTCTATAGTCACAGACACTCTGACATCCTGGGTCTATAGTCACAGACACACTGGCATCCTGGGTCTATAGTCACAGACACTCTGACATCCTGGGTCTATAGTCACAGACACACTGGCATCCTGGGTCTATAGTCACAGACACTCTGACATCCTGGGTCTATAGTCACAGACACTCTGACATCCTGGGTCTATAGTCGCAAACACTCTGACATCCTGGGTCTATAGTCACAGACACTCTGACATCCTGGGTCTATAGTCACAGACACTCTGACATCCTGGGTCTATAGTCACAGACACTCTGACATCCTGGGTCTATAGTCACAGACACCTGACATCCTGGGTCTATAGTCACAGACACACTGGCATCCTGGGTCTATAGTCACAGACACTCTGACATCCTGGGTCTATAGTCACAGACACACTGGCATCCTGGGTCTATAGTCACAGACACTCTGACATCCTGGGTCTATAGTCACAGACACCTGACATCCTGGGTCTATCGTCGCAGACACTCTGACATCCTGGGTCTATAGTCACAGACACACTGGCATCCTGGGTCTATAGTCACAGACACCTGACATCCTGGGTCTATAGTCACAGACACACTGGCATCCTGGGTCTATAGTCACAGACACTCTGACATCCTGGGTCTATAGTCACAGACACACTGGCATCCTGGGTCTATAGTCACAGACACACTGGCATCCTGGGTCTATAGTCACAGACACCTGACATCCTGGGTCTATCGTCGCAGACACTCTGACATCCTGGGTCTATCGTCACAGACACTCTGACATCCTGGGTCTATAGTCACAGACACTCTGACATCCTGGGTCTATAGTCGCAGACACTCTGACATCCTGGGTCTATCGTCACAGACACTCTGACATCCTGGGTCTATAGTCACAGACACTATGACATCCTGGGTCTATAGTCACAGACACACTGGCATCCTGGGTCTATAGTCACAGATACCTCTGACATCCTGGGTCTATAGTCGCAGACACTCTGACATCCTGGGTCTATAGTCGCAGACACTCTGACATCCTGGGTCTATCGTCACAGACACTCTGACATCCTGGGTCTATAGTCACAGACACACTGGCATCCTGGGTCTATAGTCACAGACACCTCTGACATCCTGGGTCTATAGTCGCAGACACTCTGACATCCTGGGTCTATAGTCACAGACACCTCTGACATCCTGGGTCTATAGTCGCAGACACTCTGACATCCTGGGTCTATAGTCTCAGACACTCTGACATCCTGGGTCTATAGTCACAGACACCTGACATCCTGGGTCTATCGTCGCAGACACTCTGACATCCTGGGTCTATAGTCACAGACACTCTTATATCCTGGGTCTATAGTCACAGACACTCTGACATCCTGGGTCTATAGTCACAGACACTCTGACATCCTGATCTATAGTCGCAGACACTCTGACATCCTGGGTCTATAGTCACCGACACTCTGACATCCTGGGTCTATAGTCACAGACACTCTGACATCCTGGGTCTATAGTCACAGACACTCTGACATCCTGATCTATAGTCACAGACACTCTGACATCCTGGGTCTATAGTCACAGACACTCTGACATCCTGGGTCTATAGTCGCAGAAACTCTGACATCCTGGGTCTATAGTCACAGACACTCTGACATCCTGGGTCTATCGTCACTGACACTCTGACATCCTGGGTCTATAGTCACAGACACTCTGACATCCTGGGTCTATAGTCGCAGACACTCTGACATCCTGGGTCTATAGTCACTGACACTCTGACATCCTGGGTCTATCGTCACTGACACTCTGACATCCTGGGTCTATAGTCACAGACACTCTGACATCCTGGGTCTATAGTCGCAGACACTCTGACATCCTGGGTCTATAGTCACTGACACTCTGACATCCTGGGTCTATAGTCACAGACACCTGACATCCTGGGTCTATAGTCACAGACACTCTGACATCCTGGGTCTATAGTCACAGACACTCTGACATCCTGGGTCTATAGTCGCAGACACCTGACATCCTGGGTCTATAGTCGCAGACACTCTGACATCCTGGGTCTATAGTCACTGACACTCTGACATCCTGGGTCTATAGTCACAGACACTCTGACATCCTGGGTCTATAGTCACATACACTCTGACATCCTGGGTCTATCGTCGCAGACACTCTGACATCCTGGGTCTATCGTCGCAGACACTCTGACATCCTGGGTCTATAGTCACAGACACTCTGACATCCTGGGTCTATAGTCACAGACACTCTGACATCCTGGGTCTATAGTCACTGACACTCTGACATCCTGGGTCTATAGTCACAGACACTCTGACATCCTGGGTCTATAGTCGCAGACACTCTGACATCCTGGGTCTATAGTCACAGACACTCTGACATCCTGGGTCTATCGTCACAGACACTCTGACATCCTGGGTCTATAGTCGCAGACACTCTGACATCCTGGGTCTATCGTCACAGACACTCTGACATCCTGGGTCTATAGTCGCAGACACTCTGACATCCTGGGTCTATCGTCACAGACACTCTGACATCCTGGGTCTATAGTCGCAGACACTCTGACATCCTGGGTCTATCGTCTCAGACACTCTGACATCCTGGGTCTATAGACACAGACACTCTGACATCCTGGGTCTATCGTCACAGACACTCTGACATCCTGGGTCTATAGTCGCAGACACTCTGACATCCTGGGTCTATCGTCACAGACACTCTGACATCCTGGGTCTATAGTCGCAGACACTCTGACATCCTGGGTCTATAGTCGCAGACACTCTGACATCCTGGGTCTATAGTCACCGACACTCTGACATCCTGGGTCTATAGTCACAGACACTCTGACATCCTGGGTCTATAGTCACAGACACTCTGACATCCTGGGTCTATCGTCACAGACACCTGACATCCTGGGTCTATAGTCACAGACACTCTGACATCCTGGGTCTATCGTCACAGACACCTGACATCCTGGGTCTATAGTCGCAGACACTCTGACATCCTGGGTCTATCGTCACAGACACTCTGACATCCTGGGTCTATCGTCACAGACACTCTGACATCCTGGGTCTATAGTCACTGATACTCTGACATCCTGGGTCTATAGTCGCAGACACTCTGACATCCTGGGTCTATAGTCACAGACACTCTGACATCCTGGGTCTCTAGTCACAGACACTCTGACATCCTGGGTCTATAGTCACAGACACCTGACATCCTGGGTCTATAGTCACAGACACTCTGACATCCTGGGTCTATAGTCACTGATACTCTGACATCCTGGGTCTATAGTCGCAGACACTCTGACATCCTGGGTCTATAGTCACTGATACTCTGACATCCTGGGTCTATAGTCACAGACACTCTGACATCCTGGGTCTATAGTCACTGATACTCTGACATCCTGGGTCTATAGTCACAGACACTCTGACATCCTGGGTCTATAGTCACCGACACTCTGACATCCTGGGTCAATAGTCGCAGACACTCTGACATCCTGATCTATAGTCGCAGACACTCTGACATCCTGGGTCTATAGTCACCGACACTCTGACATCCTGGGTCTATAGTCACCGACACTCTGACATCCTGGGTCTATAGTCACAGACACTCTGACATCCTGGGTCTATAGTCGCAGACACTCTGACATCCTGGGTCTATAGTCACAGACACTCTGACATCCTGGGTCTATAGTCACAGACACTCTGACATCCTGGGTCTATCGTCGCAGACACTCTGACATCCTGGGTCTATAGTCGCAGACACTCTGACATCCTGGGTCTATAGTCACAGACACTCTGACATCCTGGATCTATAGTCACCGACACTCTGACATCCTGGGTCTATAGTCGCAGACACTCTGACATCCTGGGTCTATAGTCACAGACACCTGACATCCTGGGTCTATAGTCGCAGACACTCTGACATCCTGGGTCTTTAGTCACAGACACTCTGACATCCTGGGTCTATAGTCGCAGACACTCTGACATCCTGGGTCTTTAGTCACAGACACACTGGCATCCTGGGTCTATAGTCACAGACACTCTGACATCCTGGGTCTATAGTCACAGACACCTGACATCCTGGGTCTATCGTCGCAGACACTCTGACATCCTGGGTCTATCGTCACAGACACTCTGACATCCTGGGTCTATAGTCACAGACACTCTGACATCCTGGGTCTATAGTCACAGACACTCTGACATCCTGGGTCTATAGTCACAGACACACTGGCATCCTGGGTCTATAGTCACAGACGCCTCTGACATCCTGGGTCTATAGTCACAGACACCTGACATCCTGGGTCTATAGTCACAGACACTCTGACATCCTGGGTCTATAGTCACAGACACTCTGACATCCTGGGTCTATAGTCACAGACACCTGACATCCTGGGTCTATAGTCACAGACACACTGGCATCCTGGGTCTATAGTCACAGACACTCTGACATCCTGGGTCTATAGTCACAGACACACTGGCATCCTGGGTCTATAGTCACAGACACTCTGACATCCTGGGTCTATAGTCACAGACACCTGACATCCTGGGTCTATCGTCGCAGACACTCTGACATCCTGGGTCTATAGTCACAGACACACTGGCATCCTGGGTCTATAGTCACAGACACCTGACATCCTGGGTCTATAGTCACAGACACACTGGCATCCTGGGTCTATAGTCACAGACACTCTGACATCCTGGGTCTATAGTCACAGACACACTGGCATCCTGGGTCTATAGTCACAGACACTCTGACATCCTGGGTCTATAGTCACAGACACACTGGCATCCTGGGTCTATAGTCACAGACACTCTGACATCCTGGGTCTATAGTCACAGACACTCTGACATCCTGGGTCTATAGTCGCAAACACTCTGACATCCTGGGTCTATAGTCACAGACACTCTGACATCCTGGGTCTATAGTCACAGACACTCTGACATCCTGGGTCTATAGTCACAGACACTCTGACATCCTGGGTCTATAGTCACAGACACCTGACATCCTGGGTCTATAGTCACAGACACACTGGCATCCTGGGTCTATAGTCACAGACACTCTGACATCCTGGGTCTATAGTCACAGACACACTGGCATCCTGGGTCTATAGTCACAGACACTCTGACATCCTGGGTCTATAGTCACAGACACCTGACATCCTGGGTCTATCGTCGCAGACACTCTGACATCCTGGGTCTATAGTCACAGACACACTGGCATCCTGGGTCTATAGTCACAGACACCTGACATCCTGGGTCTATAGTCACAGACACACTGGCATCCTGGGTCTATAGTCACAGACACTCTGACATCCTGGGTCTATAGTCACAGACACACTGGCATCCTGGGTCTATAGTCACAGACACACTGGCATCCTGGGTCTATAGTCACAGACACCTGACATCCTGGGTCTATCGTCGCAGACACTCTGACATCCTGGGTCTATCGTCACAGACACTCTGACATCCTGGGTCTATAGTCACAGACACTCTGACATCCTGGGTCTATAGTCGCAGACACTCTGACATCCTGGGTCTATCGTCACAGACACTCTGACATCCTGGGTCTATAGTCACAGACACTATGACATCCTGGGTCTATAGTCACAGACACACTGGCATCCTGGGTCTATAGTCACAGATACCTCTGACATCCTGGGTCTATAGTCGCAGACACTCTGACATCCTGGGTCTATCGTCACAGACACTCTGACATCCTGGGTCTATAGTCACAGACACTATGACATCCTGGGTCTATAGTCACAGACACACTGGCATCCTGGGTCTATAGTCACAGATACCTCTGACATCCTGGGTCTATAGTCGCAGACACTCTGACATCCTGGGTCTATCGTCACAGACACTCTGACATCCTGGGTCTATAGTCACAGACACACTGGCATCCTGGGTCTATAGTCACAGACACCTCTGACATCCTGGGTCTATAGTCGCAGACACTCTGACATCCTGGGTCTATAGTCACAGACACCTCTGACATCCTGGGTCTATAGTCGCAGACACTCTGACATCCTGGGTCTATAGTCTCAGACACTCTGACATCCTGGGTCTATAGTCACAGACACCTGACATCCTGGGTCTATCGTCGCAGACACTCTGACATCCTGGGTCTATAGTCACAGACACTCTTATATCCTGGGTCTATAGTCACAGACACTCTGACATCCTGGGTCTATAGTCACAGACACTCTGACATCCTGATCTATAGTCGCAGACACTCTGACATCCTGGGTCTATAGTCACCGACACTCTGACATCCTGGGTCTATAGTCACAGACACTCTGACATCCTGGGTCTATAGTCACAGACACTCTGACATCCTGATCTATAGTCACAGACACTCTGACATCCTGGGTCTATAGTCACAGACACTCTGACATCCTGGGTCTATAGTCGCAGACACTCTGACATCCTGGGTCTATAGTCACAGACACTCTGACATCCTGGGTCTATCGTCACTGACACTCTGACATCCTGGGTCTATAGTCACAGACACTCTGACATCCTGGGTCTATAGTCGCAGACACTCTGACATCCTGGGTCTATAGTCACTGACACTCTGACATCCTGGGTCTATCGTCACTGACACTCTGACATCCTGGGTCTATAGTCACAGACACTCTGACATCCTGGGTCTATAGTCGCAGACACTCTGACATCCTGGGTCTATAGTCACATACACTCTGACATCCTGGGTCTATCGTCGCAGACACTCTGACATCCTGGGTCTATCGTCGCAGACACTCTGACATCCTGGGTCTATAGTCACAGACACTCTGACATCCTGGGTCTATAGTCACAGACACTCTGACATCCTGGGTCTATAGTCACTGACACTCTGACATCCTGGGTCTATAGTCACAGACACTCTGACATCCTGGGTCTATAGTCGCAGACACTCTGACATCCTGGGTCTATAGTCACAGACACTCTGACATCCTGGGTCTATCGTCACAGACACTCTGACATCCTGGGTCTATAGTCGCAGACACTCTGACATCCTGGGTCTATCGTCACAGACACTCTGACATCCTGGGTCTATAGTCGCAGACACTCTGACATCCTGGGTCTATCGTCACAGACACTCTGACATCCTGGGTCTATAGTCGCAGACACTCTGACATCCTGGGTCTATCGTCTCAGACACTCTGACATCCTGGGTCTATAGACACAGACACTCTGACATCCTGGGTCTATCGTCACAGACACTCTGACATCCTGGGTCTATAGTCGCAGACACTCTGACATCCTGGGTCTATCGTCACAGACACTCTGACATCCTGGGTCTATAGTCGCAGACACTCTGACATCCTGGGTCTATAGTCGCAGACACTCTGACATCCTGGGTCTATAGTCACCGACACTCTGACATCCTGGGTCTATAGTCACAGACACTCTGACATCCTGGGTCTATAGTCACAGACACTCTGACATCCTGGGTCTATCGTCACAGACACCTGACATCCTGGGTCTATAGTCACAGACACTCTGACATCCTGGGTCTATCGTCACAGACACCTGACATCCTGGGTCTATAGTCGCAGACACTCTGACATCCTGGGTCTATCGTCACAGACACTCTGACATCCTGGGTCTATCGTCACAGACACTCTGACATCCTGGGTCTATAGTCACTGATACTCTGACATCCTGGGTCTATAGTCGCAGACACTCTGACATCCTGGGTCTATAGTCACAGACACTCTGACATCCTGGGTCTCTAGTCACAGACACTCTGACATCCTGGGTCTATAGTCACAGACACCTGACATCCTGGGTCTATAGTCACAGACACTCTGACATCCTGGGTCTATAGTCACTGATACTCTGACATCCTGGGTCTATAGTCGCAGACACTCTGACATCCTGGGTCTATAGTCACTGATACTCTGACATCCTGGGTCTATAGTCACAGACACTCTGACATCCTGGGTCTATAGTCACTGATACTCTGACATCCTGGGTCTATAGTCACAGACACTCTGACATCCTGGGTCTATAGTCACCGACACTCTGACATCCTGGGTCAATAGTCGCAGACACTCTGACATCCTGATCTATAGTCGCAGACACTCTGACATCCTGGGTCTATAGTCACCGACACTCTGACATCCTGGGTCTATAGTCACCGACACTCTGACATCCTGGGTCTATAGTCACAGACACTCTGACATCCTGGGTCTATAGTCGCAGACACTCTGACATCCTGGGTCTATAGTCACAGACACTCTGACATCCTGGGTCTATAGTCACAGACACTCTGACATCCTGGGTCTATCGTCGCAGACACTCTGACATCCTGGGTCTATAGTCGCAGACACTCTGACATCCTGGGTCTATAGTCACAGACACTCTGACATCCTGGATCTATAGTCACCGACACTCTGACATCCTGGGTCTATAGTCGCAGACACTCTGACATCCTGGGTCTATAGTCACAGACACCTGACATCCTGGGTCTATAGTCGCAGACACTCTGACATCCTGGGTCTTTAGTCACAGACACTCTGACATCCTGGGTCTATAGTCGCAGACACTCTGACATCCTGGGTCTTTAGTCACAGACACACTGGCATCCTGGGTCTATAGTCACAGACACTCTGACATCCTGGGTCTATAGTCACAGACACCTGACATCCTGGGTCTATCGTCGCAGACACTCTGACATCCTGGGTCTATCGTCACAGACACTCTGACATCCTGGGTCTATAGTCACAGACACTCTGACATCCTGGGTCTATAGTCACAGACACTCTGACATCCTGGGTCTATAGTCACAGACACACTGGCATCCTGGGTCTATAGTCACAGACGCCTCTGACATCCTGGGTCTATAGTCACAGACACCTGACATCCTGGGTCTATAGTCACAGACACTCTGACATCCTGGGTCTATAGTCACAGACACTCTGACATCCTGGGTCTATAGTCACAGACACCTGACATCCTGGGTCTATAGTCACAGACACACTGGCATCCTGGGTCTATAGTCACAGACACTCTGACATCCTGGGTCTATAGTCACAGACACACTGGCATCCTGGGTCTATAGTCACAGACACTCTGACATCCTGGGTCTATAGTCACAGACACCTGACATCCTGGGTCTATCGTCGCAGACACTCTGACATCCTGGGTCTATAGTCACAGACACACTGGCATCCTGGGTCTATAGTCACAGACACCTGACATCCTGGGTCTATAGTCACAGACACACTGGCATCCTGGGTCTATAGTCACAGACACTCTGACATCCTGGGTCTATAGTCACAGACACACTGGCATCCTGGGTCTATAGTCACAGACACTCTGACATCCTGGGTCTATAGTCACAGACACACTGGCATCCTGGGTCTATAGTCACAGACACTCTGACATCCTGGGTCTATAGTCACAGACACTCTGACATCCTGGGTCTATAGTCGCAAACACTCTGACATCCTGGGTCTATAGTCACAGACACTCTGACATCCTGGGTCTATAGTCACAGACACTCTGACATCCTGGGTCTATAGTCACAGACACTCTGACATCCTGGGTCTATAGTCACAGACACCTGACATCCTGGGTCTATAGTCACAGACACACTGGCATCCTGGGTCTATAGTCACAGACACTCTGACATCCTGGGTCTATAGTCACAGACACACTGGCATCCTGGGTCTATAGTCACAGACACTCTGACATCCTGGGTCTATAGTCACAGACACCTGACATCCTGGGTCTATCGTCGCAGACACTCTGACATCCTGGGTCTATAGTCACAGACACACTGGCATCCTGGGTCTATAGTCACAGACACCTGACATCCTGGGTCTATAGTCACAGACACACTGGCATCCTGGGTCTATAGTCACAGACACTCTGACATCCTGGGTCTATAGTCACAGACACACTGGCATCCTGGGTCTATAGTCACAGACACACTGGCATCCTGGGTCTATAGTCACAGACACCTGACATCCTGGGTCTATCGTCGCAGACACTCTGACATCCTGGGTCTATCGTCACAGACACTCTGACATCCTGGGTCTATAGTCACAGACACTCTGACATCCTGGGTCTATAGTCGCAGACACTCTGACATCCTGGGTCTATCGTCACAGACACTCTGACATCCTGGGTCTATAGTCACAGACACTATGACATCCTGGGTCTATAGTCACAGACACACTGGCATCCTGGGTCTATAGTCACAGATACCTCTGACATCCTGGGTCTATAGTCGCAGACACTCTGACATCCTGGGTCTATCGTCACAGACACTCTGACATCCTGGGTCTATAGTCACAGACACTATGACATCCTGGGTCTATAGTCACAGACACACTGGCATCCTGGGTCTATAGTCACAGATACCTCTGACATCCTGGGTCTATAGTCGCAGACACTCTGACATCCTGGGTCTATCGTCACAGACACTCTGACATCCTGGGTCTATAGTCACAGACACACTGGCATCCTGGGTCTATAGTCACAGACACCTCTGACATCCTGGGTCTATAGTCGCAGACACTCTGACATCCTGGGTCTATAGTCACAGACACCTCTGACATCCTGGGTCTATAGTCGCAGACACTCTGACATCCTGGGTCTATAGTCTCAGACACTCTGACATCCTGGGTCTATAGTCACAGACACCTGACATCCTGGGTCTATCGTCGCAGACACTCTGACATCCTGGGTCTATAGTCACAGACACTCTTATATCCTGGGTCTATAGTCACAGACACTCTGACATCCTGGGTCTATAGTCACAGACACTCTGACATCCTGATCTATAGTCGCAGACACTCTGACATCCTGGGTCTATAGTCACCGACACTCTGACATCCTGGGTCTATAGTCACAGACACTCTGACATCCTGGGTCTATAGTCACAGACACTCTGACATCCTGATCTATAGTCACAGACACTCTGACATCCTGGGTCTATAGTCACAGACACTCTGACATCCTGGGTCTATAGTCGCAGACACTCTGACATCCTGGGTCTATAGTCACAGACACTCTGACATCCTGGGTCTATCGTCACTGACACTCTGACATCCTGGGTCTATAGTCACAGACACTCTGACATCCTGGGTCTATAGTCGCAGACACTCTGACATCCTGGGTCTATAGTCACTGACACTCTGACATCCTGGGTCTATCGTCACTGACACTCTGACATCCTGGGTCTATAGTCACAGACACTCTGACATCCTGGGTCTATAGTCGCAGACACTCTGACATCCTGGGTCTATAGTCACTGACACTCTGACATCCTGGGTCTATAGTCACAGACACCTGACATCCTGGGTCTATAGTCACAGACACTCTGACATCCTGGGTCTATAGTCACAGACACTCTGACATCCTGGGTCTATAGTCGCAGACACCTGACATCCTGGGTCTATAGTCGCAGACACTCTGACATCCTGGGTCTATAGTCACTGACACTCTGACATCCTGGGTCTATAGTCACAGACACTCTGACATCCTGGGTCTATAGTCACATACACTCTGACATCCTGGGTCTATCGTCGCAGACACTCTGACATCCTGGGTCTATCGTCGCAGACACTCTGACATCCTGGGTCTATAGTCACAGACACTCTGACATCCTGGGTCTATAGTCACAGACACTCTGACATCCTGGGTCTATAGTCACTGACACTCTGACATCCTGGGTCTATAGTCACAGACACTCTGACATCCTGGGTCTATAGTCGCAGACACTCTGACATCCTGGGTCTATAGTCACAGACACTCTGACATCCTGGGTCTATCGTCACAGACACTCTGACATCCTGGGTCTATAGTCGCAGACACTCTGACATCCTGGGTCTATCGTCACAGACACTCTGACATCCTGGGTCTATAGTCGCAGACACTCTGACATCCTGGGTCTATCGTCACAGACACTCTGACATCCTGGGTCTATAGTCGCAGACACTCTGACATCCTGGGTCTATAGTCTCAGACACTCTGACATCCTGGGTCTATAGTCACAGACACTCTGACATCCTGGGTCTATCGTCACAGACACTCTGACATCCTGGGTCTATAGTCGCAGACACTCTGACATCCTGGGTCTATCGTCACAGACACTCTGACATCCTGGGTCTATAGTCGCAGACACTCTGACATCCTGGGTCTATAGTCGCAGACACTCTGACATCCTGGGTCTATAGTCACCGACACTCTGACATCCTGGGTCTATAGTCACAGACACTCTGACATCCTGGGTCTATAGTCACAGACACTCTGACATCCTGGGTCTATCGTCACAGACACCTGACATCCTGGGTCTATAGTCACAGACACTCTGACATCCTGGGTCTATCGTCACAGACACCTGACATCCTGGGTCTATAGTCGCAGACACTCTGACATCCTGGGTCTATCGTCACAGACACTCTGACATCCTGGGTCTATCGTCACAGACACTCTGACATCCTGGGTCTATAGTCACTGATACTCTGACATCCTGGGTCTATAGTCGCAGACACTCTGACATCCTGGGTCTATAGTCACAGACACTCTGACATCCTGGGTCTATAGTCACAGACACTCTGACATCCTGGGTCTATAGTCACAGACACCTGACATCCTGGGTCTATAGTCACAGACACTCTGACATCCTGGGTCTATAGTCACTGATACTCTGACATCCTGGGTCTATAGTCGCAGACACTCTGACATCCTGGGTCTATAGTCACTGATACTCTGACATCCTGGGTCTATAGTCACAGACACTCTGACATCCTGGGTCTATAGTCACTGATACTCTGACATCCTGGGTCTATAGTCACAGACACTCTGACATCCTGGGTCTATCGTCACAGACACTCTGACATCCTGGGTCTATAGTCACAGACACTCTGACATCCTGGGTCGATAGTCGCAGACACTCTGACATCCTGATCTATAGTCACAGACACTCTGACATCCTGGGTCTATAGTCGCAGACACTCTGACATCCTGGGTCTATAGTCGCAGACACTCTGACATCCTGGGTCTATAGTCACAGACACTCTGACATCCTGGGTCTATAGTCACAGACACTCTGACATCCTGGGTCTATAGTCGCAGACACTCTGACATCCTGGGTCTATCGTCACAGACACTCTGACATCCTGGGTCTATAGTCACAGACACTCTGACATCCTGGGTCTATAGTCACAGACACTCTGACATCCTGGGTCTATAGTCACAGACACTCTGACATCCTGGGTCTATAGTCGCAGACACTCTGACATCCTGGGTCTATCGTCACAGACACTCTGACATCCTGGGTCTATAGTCACAGACACTCTGACATCCTGGGTCTATAGTCACCGACACTCTGACATCCTGGGTCTATAGTCACAGACACTCTGACATCCTGGGTCTATAGTCGCAGACACTCTGACATCCTGGGTCTATAGTCGCAGACACTCTGACATCCTGGGTCTATCGTCACAGACACTCTGACATCCTGGGTCTATCGTCACAGACACTCTGACATCCTGGGTCTATAGTCACAGACACTCTGACATCCTGGGTCTATCGTCACAGACACTCTGACATCCTGGGTCTATAGTCACAGACACTCTGACATCCTGGGTCTATAGTCACAGACACTCTGACATCCTGGGTCTATAGTCACAGACACTCTGACATCCTGGGTCTATAGTCGCAGACACTCTGACATCCTGGGTCTATAGTCGCAGACACTCTGACATCCTGATCTATAGTCACAGACACTCTGACATCCTGGGTCTATCGTCACAGACACTCTGACATCCTGGGTCTATAGTCACAGACACTCTGACATCCTGGGTCTATAGTCGGAGACACTCTGACATCCTGGGTCTATAGTCACAGACACTCTGACATCCTGGGTCTATAGTCACAGACACTCTGACATCCTGGGTCTATAGTCACTGACACTCTGACATCCTGGGTCTATAGTCGCAGACACCTGACATCCTGGGTCTATAGTCGCAGACACTCTGACATCCTGGGTCTATAGTCACTGACACTCTGACATCCTGGGTCAATAGTCACAGACACTCTGACATCCTGGGTCTATAGTCACAGACACTCTGACATCCTGGGTCTATCGTCGCAGACACTCTGACATCCTGGGTCTATCGTCGCAGACACTCTGACATCCTGGGTCTATAGTCACAGACACTCTGACATCCTGGGTCTATAGTCACAGACACTCTGACATCCTGGGTCTATAGTCACTGACACTCTGACATCCTGGGTCTATAGTCACAGACACTCTGACATCCTGGGTCTATAGTCGCAGACACTCTGACATCCTGGGTCTATAGTCACAGACACTCTGACATCCTGGGTCTATCGTCACAGACACTCTGACATCCTGGGTCTATAGTCGCAGACACTCTGACATCCTGGGTCTATCGTCACAGACACTCTGACATCCTGGGTCTATAGTCGCAGACACTCTGACATCCTGGGTCTATCGTCACAGACACTCTGACATCCTGGGTCTATAGTCGCAGACACTCTGACATCCTGGGTCTATAGTCGCAGACACTCTGACATCCTGGGTCTATAGTCACAGACACTCTGACATCCTGGGTCTATCGTCACAGACACTCTGACATCCTGGGTCTATAGTCGCAGACACTCTGACATCCTGGGTCTATCGTCACAGACACTCTGACATCCTGGGTCTATAGTCGCAGACACTCTGACATCCTGGGTCTATAGTCGCAGACACTCTGACATCCTGGGTCTATAGTCACCGACACTCTGACATCCTGGGTCTATAGTCACAGACACTCTGACATCCTGGGTCTATAGTCACAGACACTCTGACATCCTGGGTCTATCGTCACAGACACCTGACATCCTGGGTCTATAGTCACAGACACTCTGACATCCTGGGTCTATCGTCACAGACACCTGACATCCTGGGTCTATAGTCGCAGACACTCTGACATCCTGGGTCTATCGTCACAGACACTCTGACATCCTGGGTCTATCGTCACAGACACTCTGACATCCTGGGTCTATAGTCACTGATACTCTGACATCCTGGCTCTATAGTCGCAGACACTCTGACATCCTGGGTCTATAGTCACAGACACTCTGACATCCTGGGTCTATAGTCACAGACACTCTGACATCCTGGGTCTATAGTCACAGACACCTGACATCCTGGGTCTATAGTCACAGACACTCTGACATCCTGGGTCTATAGTCACTGATACTCTGACATCCTGGGTCTATAGTCGCAGACACTCTGACATCCTGGGTCTATAGTCACTGATACTCTGACATCCTGGGTCTATAGTCACAGACACTCTGACATCCTGGGTCTATAGTCACTGATACTCTGACATCCTGGGTCTATAGTCACAGACACTCTGACATCCTGGGTCTATAGACACCGACACTCTGACATCCTGGGTCTATAGTCGCAGACACTCTGACATCCTGGGTCTTTAGTCACAGACACTCTGACATCCTGGGTCTATAGTCGCAGACACTCTGACATCCTGGGTCTTTAGTCACAGACACTCTGACATCCTGGGTCTATAGTCGCAGACACTCTGACATCCTGGGTCTATAGTCACAGACACTCTGACATCCTGGGTCTTTAGTCGTGACACTCTGACATCCTGGGTCTATCGTCACAGACACTCTGACATCCTGGGTCTATCGTCACAGACACTCTGACATCCTGGGTCTATCGTCACAGACACTCTGACATCCTGGGTCTATAGTCACAGACACTCTGATATCCTGGGTCTATCGTCACAGACACTCTGACATCCTGGGTCTATAGTCACAGACACTCTGACATCCTGGGTCTATAGTCACAGACACTCTGACATCCTGGGTCTATAGTCACAGACACTCTGACATCCTGGGTCTATCGTCACAGACACTCTGACATCCTGGGTCTATAGTCGCAGACACTCTGACATCCTGGGTCTATAGTCACAGACACTCTGACATCCTGGGTCTATAGTCACCGACACTCTGACATCCTGGGTCTATAGTCACAGACACTCTGACATCCTGGGTCTATAGTCGCAGACACTCTGACATCCTGGGTCTATAGTCGCAGACACTCTGACATCCTGGGTCTATAGTCGCAGACACTCTGACATCCTGATCTATAGTCACAGACACTCTGACATCCTGGGTCTATAGTCGCAGACACTCTGACATCCTGGGTCTATAGTCGCAGACACTCTGACATCCTGGGTCTATAGTCACAGACACTCTGACATCCTGGGTCTATAGTCACAGACACTCTGACATCCTGGGTCTATAGTCGCAGACACTCTGACATCCTGGGTCTATCGTCACAGACACTCTGACATCCTGGGTCTATAGTCACAGACACTCTGACATCCTGGGTCTATAATCGCAGACACTCTGACATCCTGGGTCTATAGTCACAGACACTCTGACATCCTGGGTCTATAGTCACAGACACTCTGACATCCTGGGTCTATAGTCGCAGACACTCTGACATCCTGGGTCTATCGTCACAGACACTCTGACATCCTGGGTCTATAGTCACAGACACTCTGACATCCTGGGTCTATAGTCACCGACACTCTGACATCCTGGGTCTATAGTCACAGACACTCTGACATCCTGGGTCTATAGTCGCAGACACTCTGACATCCTGGGTCTATAGTCGCAGACACTCTGACATCCTGGGTCTATAGTCGCAGACACTCTGACATCCTGATCTATAGTCACAGACACTCTGACATCCTGGGTCTATCGTCACAGACACTCTGACATCCTGGGTCTATAGTCACAGACACTCTGACATCCTGGGTCTATAGTCGCAGACACTCTGACATCCTGGGTCTATAGTCACAGATACTCTGACATCCTGGGTCTATAGTCACAGACACTCTGACATCCTGGGTCTATAGTCACAGACACTCTGACATCCTGGGTCTATAGTCGCAGACACTCTGACATCCTGATCTATAGTCACAGACACTCTGACATCCTGGGTCTATCGTCACAGACACTCTGACATCCTGGGTCTATAGTCGCAAACACTCTGACATCCTGGGTCTATAGTCACAGACACTCTGACATCCTGGGTCTATCGTCACAGACACTCTGACATCCTGGGTCTATAGTCGCAGACACTCTGACATCCTGGGTCTATAGTCACAGACACTCTGACATCCTGGGTCTATAGTCACAGACACTCTGACATCCTGGGTCTATAGTCACAGACACTCTGACATCCTGGGTCTATAGTCGCAGACACTCTGACATCCTGGGTCTATAGTCGCAGACACTCTGACATCCTGGGTCTATAGTCGCAGACACTCTGACATCCTGATCTATAGTCACAGACGCTCTGACATCCTGGGTCTATAGTCACAGACACTCTGACATCCTGGGTCTATAGTCACAGACACTCTGACATCCTGGGTCTATAGTCGCAGACACTCTGACATCCTGGGTCTATAGTCGCAAACACTCTGACATCCTGGGTCTATAGTCACAGACACTCTGACATCCTGGGTCTATAGTCGCAAACACTCTGACATCCTGGGTCTAAAGTCACAGACACTCTGACATCCTGGGTCTATCGTCACAGACACTCTGACATCCTGGGTCTATAGTCACAGACACTCTGACATCCTGGGTCTATAGTCACAGACACTCTGACATCCTGATCTATAGTCGCAGACACTCTGACATCCTGGGTCTATAGTCACCGACACTCTGACATCCTGGGTCTATAGTCGCAGACACTCTGACATCCTGGGTCTATAGTCGCAGACACTCTGACATCCTGATCTATAGTCACAGACACTCTGACATCCTGGGTCTATAGTCGCAGACACTCTGACATCCTGATCTATAGTCGCAGGCACTCTGACATCCTGGGTCTATAGTCACAGACACTCTGACATCCTGGGTCTATAGTCACAGACACTCTGACATCCTGGGTCTATAGTCGCAGACACTCTGACATCCTGGGTCTATAGTCGCAGACACTCTGACATCCTGGGTCTATAGTCACAGACACCTGACATCCTGGGTCTATAGTCGCAAACACTCTGACATCCTGGGTCTATAGTCACAGACACTCTTACATCCTGGGTCTATAGTCGCAAACACTCTGACATCCTGGGTCTATAGTCACAGACACACTGGCATCCTGGGTCTATAGTCACAGACACTCTGACATCCTGGGTCTATCGTCGCAGACACTCTGACATCCTGGGTCTATCGTCGCAGACACTCTGACATCCTGGGTCTATAGTCACAGACACTCTGACATCCTGGGTCTATAGTCACAGACACTCTGACATCCTGGGTCTATAGTCACTGACACTCTGACATCCTGGGTCTATAGTCACAGACACTCTGACATCCTGGGTCTATAGTCGCAGACACTCTGACATCCTGGGTCTATAGTCACAGACACTCTGACATCCTGGGTCTATCGTCACAGACACTCTGACATCCTGGGTCTATAGTCGCAGACACTCTGACATCCTGGGTCTATCGTCACAGACACTCTGACATCCTGGGTCTATAGTCGCAGACACTCTGACATCCTGGGTCTATCGTCACAGACACTCTGACATCCTGGGTCTATAGTCGCAGACACTCTGACATCCTGGGTCTATAGTCGCAGACACTCTGACATCCTGGGTCTATAGTCACAGACACTCTGACATCCTGGGTCTATCGTCACAGACACTCTGACATCCTGGGTCTATAGTCGCAGACACTCTGACATCCTGGGTCTATCGTCACAGACACTCTGACATCCTGGGTCTATAGTCGCAGACACTCTGACATCCTGGGTCTATAGTCGCAGACATTCTGACATCCTGGGTCTATAGTCACCGACACTCTGACATCCTGGGTCTATAGTCACAGACACTCTGACATCCTGGGTCTATAGTCACAGACACTCTGACATCCTGGGTCTATCGTCACAGACACCTGACATCCTGGGTCTATAGTCACAGACACTCTGACATCCTGGGTCTATCGTCACAGACACCTGACATCCTGGGTCTATAGTCGCAGACACTCTGACATCCTGGGTCTATCGTCACAGACACTCTGACATCCTGGGTCTATCGTCACAGACACTCTGACATCCTGGGTCTATAGTCACTGATACTCTGACATCCTGGGTCTATAGTCGCAGACACTCTGACATCCTGGGTCTATAGTCACAGACACTCTGACATCCTGGGTCTATAGTAACAGACACTCTGACATCCAGGGTCTATAGTCACAGACACCTGACATCCTGGGTCTATAGTCACAGACACTCTGACATCCTGGGTCTATAGTCACTGATACTCTGACATCCTGGGTCTATAGTCGCAGACACTCTGACATCCTGGGTCTATAGTCACTGATACTCTGACATCCTGGGTCTATAGTCACAGACACTCTGACATCCTGGGTCTATAGTCACTGATACTCTGACATCCTGGGTCTATAGTCACAGACACTCTGACATCCTGGGTCTATAGTCACCGACACTCTGACATCCTGGGTCTATAGTCGCAAACACTCTGACATCCTGGGTCTTTAGTCACAGACACTCTGACATCCTGGGTCTATAGTCGCAGACACTCTGACATCCTGGGTCTTTAGTCACAGACACTCTGACATCCTGGGTCTATAGTCGCAGACACTCTGACATCCTGGGTCTATAGTCACAGACACTCTGACATCCTGGGTCTTTAGTCACAGACACTCTGACATCCTGGGTCTATCGTCACAGACACTCTGACATCCTGGGTCTATCGTCACAGACACTCTGACATCCTGGGTCTATCGTCACAGACACTCTGACATCCTGGGTCTATAGTCACAGACACTCTGACATCCTGGGTCTATCGTCACAGACACTCTGACATCCTGGGTCTATAGTCACAGACACTCTGACATCCTGGGTCTATAGTCACAGACACTCTGACATCCTGGGTCTATAGTCACAGACACTCTGACATCCTGGGTCTATCGTCACAGACACTCTGACATCCTGGGTCTATAGTCGCAGACACTCTGACATCCTGGGTCTATAGTCACAGACACTCTGACATCCTGGGTCTATAGTCACCGACACTCTGACATCCTGGGTCTATAGTCACAGACACTCTGACATCCTGGGTCTATAGTCGCAGACACTCTGACATCCTGGGTCTATAGTCGCAGACACTCTGACATCCTGGGTCTATAGTCGCAGACACTCTGACATCCTGATCTATAGTCACAGACACTCTGACATCCTGGGTCTATAGTCGCAGACACTCTGACATCCTGGGTCTATAGTCGCAGACACTCTGACATCCTGGGTCTATAGTCACAGACACTCTGACATCCTGGGTCTATAGTCACAGACACTCTGACATCCTGGGTCTATAGTCGCAGACACTCTGACATCCTGGGTCTATCGTCACAGACACTCTGACATCCTGGGTCTATAGTCACAGACACTCTGACATCCTGGGTCTATAGTCGCAGACACTCTGACATCCTGGGTCTATAGTCACAGACACTCTGACATCCTGGGTCTATAGTCACAGACACTCTGACATCCTGGGTCTATAGTCGCAGACACTCTGACATCCTGGGTCTATCGTCACAGACACTCTGACATCCTGGGTCTATAGTCACAGACACTCTGACATCCTGGGTCTATAGTCACCGACACTCTGACATCCTGGGTCTATAGTCACAGACACTCTGACATCCTGGGTCTATAGTCGCAGACACTCTGACATCCTGGGTCTATAGTCGCAGACACTCTGACATCCTGGGTCTATAGTCGCAGACACTCTGACATCCTGATCTATAGTCACAGACACTCTGACATCCTGGGTCTATCGTCACAGACACTCTGACATCCTGGGTCTATAGTCACAGACACTCTGACATCCTGGGTCTATAGTCGCAGACACTCTGACATCCTGGGTCTATAGTCACAGACACTCTGACATCCTGGGTCTATAGTCACAGACACTCTGACATCCTGGGTCTATAGTCACAGACACTCTGACATCCTGGGTCTATAGTCGCAGACACTCTGACATCCTGATCTATAGTCACAGACACTCTGACATCCTGGGTCTATCGTCACAGACACTCTGACATCCTGGGTCTATAGTCGCAAACACTCTGACATCCTGGGTCTATAGTCACAGACACTCTGACATCCTGGGTCTATCGTCACAGACACTCTGACATCCTGGGTCTATAGTCGCAGACACTCTGACATCCTGGGTCTATAGTCAGAGACACTCTGACATCCTGGGTCTATAGTCACAGACACTCTGACATCCTGGGTCTATAGTCACAGACACTCTGACATCCTGGGTCTATAGTCGCAGACACTCTGACATCCTGGGTCTATAGTTGCAGACACTCTGACATCCTGGGTCTATAGTCGCAGACACTCTGACATCCTGATCTATAGTCACAGACGCTCTGACATCCTGGGTCTATAGTCACAGACACTCTGACATCCTGGGTCTATAGTCACAGACACTCTGACATCCTGGGTCTATAGTCGCAGACACTCTGACATCCTGGGTCTATAGTCGCAAACACTCTGACATCCTGGGTCTATAGTCACAGACACTCTGACATCCTGGGTCTATAGTCGCAAACACTCTGACATCCTGGGTCTAAAGTCACAGACACTCTGACATCCTGGGTCTATCGTCACAGACACTCTGACATCCTGGGTCTATAGTCACAGACACTCTGACATCCTGGGTCTATAGTCACAGACACTCTGACATCCTGATCTATAGTCGCAGACACTCTGACATCCTGGGTCTATAGTCACCGACACTCTGACATCCTGGGTCTATAGTCGCAGACACTCTGACATCCTGGGTCTATAGTCGCAGACACTCTGACATCCTGATCTATAGTCACAGACACTCTGACATCCTGGGTCTATAGTCGCAGACACTCTGACATCCTGATCTATAGTCGCAGGCACTCTGACATCCTGGGTCTATAGTCACAGACACTCTGACATCCTGGGTCTATAGTCACAGACACTCTGACATCCTGGGTCTATAGTCGCAGACACTCTGACATCCTGGGTCTATAGTCGCAGACACTCTGACATCCTGGGTCTATAGTCACAGACACCTGACATCCTGGGTCTATAGTCGCAAACACTCTGACATCCTGGGTCTATAGTCACAGACACTCTTACATCCTGGGTCTATAGTCGCAAACACTCTGACATCCTGGGTCTATAGTCACAGACACACTGGCATCCTGGGTCTATAGTCTCAGACACTCTGACATCCTGTGTCTATAGTCACAGACACTCTGACATCCTGGGTCTATCGTCGCAGACACCTGACATCCTGGGTCTATAGTCACAGACACTCTGACATCCTGGGTCTATCGTCGCAGACACCTGACATCCTGGGTCTATCGTCGCAGACACTCTGACATCCTGGGTCTATAGTCACAGACACTCTGACATCCTGGGTCTATAGTCACAGACACTCTGACATCCTGATCTATAGTCGCAGACACTCTGACATCCTGGGTCTATCGTCACAGACACTCTGACATCCTGGGTCTATAGACACAGACACTCTGACATCCTGGGTCTATAGACACAGACACTCTGACATCCTGGGTCTATAGTCACAGACACTCTGACATCCTGGGTCTATAGTCACAGACACTCTGACATCCTGGGTCTATAGTCGCAGACACTCTGACATCCTGGGTCTATAGTCGCAAACACTCTGACATCCTGGGTCTATAGTCACAGACACTCTGACATCCTGGGTCTATAGTCACAGACACTCTGACATCCTGGGTCTATAGTCGCAATCACTCTGACATCCTGGTTCTATAGTCACAGACACTCTGACATCCTGGGTCTATAGTCACAGACACTCTGACATCCTGGGTCTATAGTCACAGACACTCTGACATCCTGGGTCTATAGTCACAGACACTTTGACATCCTGGGTCTATAGTCACAGACACCTGACATCCTGGGTCTATAGTCGCAGACACTCTGACATCCTGGGTCTATAGTCACAGACACTCTGACATCCTGGGTCTATCGTCACAGACACTCTGACATCCTGGGTCTATAGTCACAGACACTCTGACATCCTGGGTCTATAGTCACAGACACCTGACATCCTGGGTCTATAGTCACAGACACTCTGACATCCTGGGTCTATAGTCACAGACACTCTGACATCCTGGGTCTATAGTCGCAAACACTCTGACATCCTGGGTCTATAGTCACAGACACTCTGACATCCTGGGTCTATAGTCACAGACACTCTGACATCCTGGGTCTATAGTCGCAAACACTCTGACATCCTGGGTCTATAGTCACAGACACTCTGACATCCTGGGTCTATAGTCGCAGACACTCTGACATCCTGGGTCTATAGTCACAGACACTCTGACATCCTGGGTCTATAGTCACAGACACTCTGACATCCTGGGTCTATAGTCGCAGACACTCTGACATCCTGGGTCTATAGTCGCAGACACTCTGACATCCTGGGTCTATAGTCGCAGACACGCTGACATCCTGGGTCTATAGTCACAGACACTCTGACATCCTGGGTCTATAGTCGCAAACACTCTGACATCCTGGGTCTATAGTCACAGACACTCTGACATCCTGGGTCTATCGTCGCAGACACTCTGACATCCTGGGTCTATAGTCACAGACACTCTGACATCCTGGGTCTATCGTCGCAGACACTCTGACATCCTGGGTCTATAGTCACAGACACTCTGACATCCTGGGTCTATCGTCGCAGACACTCTGACATCCTGGGTCTATAGTCGCAGACACTCTGACATCCTGGGCCTATAGTCGCAGACACTCTGACATCCTGGGTCTATAGTCGCAGACACTCTGACATCCTGGGTCTATAGTCACAGACACCTGACATCCTGGGTCTATAGTCGCAGACACTCTGACATCCTGGGTCTATAGTCGCAGACACTCTGACATCCTGGGTCTATAGTCGCAGACGCCTCTGACATCCTGTCTCTGTAGTCACAGACGCCTCTGACATCCTGGTCTATAGTCACAGACGCCTCTGACATCCTGGGTCTATCGTCGCAGACACCTGACATCCTGGGTCTATAGTCACAGACACCTGACATCCTGGGTCTATAGTCACAGACACTCTGACAGCCTGGGTCTATAGTCACAGACACTCTGACATCCTGGGTCTATAGTCGCAGACACTCTGACATCCTGGGTCTATAGTCACAGACACTCTGACATCCTGGGTCTATAGTCGCAGACACTCTGACATCCTGGGTCTATCGTCACAGACACTCTGACATCCTGGGTCTATAGTCACAGACACTCTGACATCCTGGGTCTATAGTCACAGACACACTGGCATCCTGGGTCTATAGTCACAGACACCTCTGACATCCTGGGTCTATAGTCGCAGACACTCTGACATCCTGGGTCTATAGTCACAGACACCTGACATCCTGGGTCTATAGTCACAGACACACTGGCATCCTGGGTCTATAGTCACAGACACCTCTGACATCCTGGGTCTATAGTCGCAGACACTCTGACATCCTGGGTCTATAGTCACAGACACCTGACATCCTGGGTCTATCGTCGCAGACACTCTGACATCCTGGGTCTATAGTCACAGACACTCTTATATCCTGGGTCTATAGTCACAGACACTCTGACATCCTGGGTCTATAGTCACAGACACTCTGACATCCTGATCTATAGTCGCAGACACTCTGACATCCTGGGTCTATAGTCACCGACACTCTGACATCCTGGGTCTATAGTCGCAGACACTCTGACATCCTGGGTCTATCGTCACTGACACTCTGACATCCTGGGTCTATAGTCACAGACACCTGACATCCTGGGTCTATAGTCACAGACACTCTGACATCCTGGGTCTATAGTCACAGACACTCTGACATCCTGATCTATAGTCACAGACACTCTGACATCCTGGGTCTATAGTCACAGACACTCTGACATCCTGGGTCTATAGTCACAGACACTCTGACATCCTGGGTCTATCGTCGCAGACACTCTGACATCCTGGGTCTATAGTCACAGACACTCTGACATCCTGGGTCTATAGTCACAGACACTCTGACATCCTGGGTCTATCGTCGCAGACACTCTGACATCCTGGGTCTATCGTCGCAGACACTCTGACATCCTGGGTCTATAGTCACAGACACTCTGACATCCTGGGTCTATAGTCACAGACACTCTGACATCCTGGGTCTATAGTCACTGACACTCTGACATCCTGGGTCTATAGTCACAGACACTCTGACATCCTGGGTCTATAGTCGCAGACACTCTGACATCCTGGGTCTATAGTCACAGACACTCTGACATCCTGGGTCTATAGTCGCAAACACTCTGACATACTGGGTCTATAGTCACAGACACACTGGCATCCTGGGTCTATAGTCACAGACACTCTGACATCCTGGGTCTATCGTCGCAGACACTCTGACATCCTGGGTCTATCGTCGCAGACACTCTGACATCCTGGGTCTATAGTCACAGACACTCTGACATCCTGGGTCTATAGTCACAGACACTCTGACATCCTGGGTCTATAGTCACTGACACTCTGACATCCTGGGTCTATAGTCACAGACACTCTGACATCCTGGGTCTATAGTCGCAGACACTCTGACATCCTGGGTCTATAGTCACAGACACTCTGACATCCTGGGTCTATCGTCACAGACACTCTGACATCCTGGGTCTATAGTCGCAGACACTCTGACATCCTGGGTCTATCGTCACAGACACTCTGACATCCTGGGTCTATAGTCGCAGACACTCTGACATCCTGGGTCTATCGTCACAGACACTCTGACATCCTGGGTCTATAGTCGCAGACACTCTGACATCCTGGGTCTATAGTCGCAGACACTCTGACATCCTGGGTCTATAGTCACAGACACTCTGACATCCTGGGTCTATCGTCACAGACACTCTGACATCCTGGGTCTATAGTCGCAGACACTCTGACATCCTGGGTCTATCGTCACAGACACTCTGACATCCTGGGTCTATAGTCGCAGACACTCTGACATCCTGGGTCTATAGTCGCAGACACTCTGACATCCTGGGTCTATAGTCACCGACACTCTGACATCCTGGGTCTATAGTCACAGACACTCTGACATCCTGGGTCTATAGTCACAGACACTCTGACATCCTGGGTCTATCGTCACAGACACCTGACATCCTGGGTCTATAGTCACAGACACTCTGACATCCTGGGTCTATCGTCACAGACACCTGACATCCTGGGTCTATAGTCGCAGACACTCTGACATCCTGGGTCTATCGTCACAGACACTCTGACATCCTGGGTCTATCGTCACAGACACTCTGACATCCTGGGTCTATAGTCACTGATACTCTGACATCCTGGGTCTATAGTCGCAGACACTCTGACATCCTGGGTCTATAGTCACAGACACTCTGACATCCTGGGTCTATAGTCACAGACACTCTGACATCCTGGGTCTATAGTCACAGACACCTGACATCCTGGGTCTATAGTCACAGACACTCTGACATCCTGGGTCTATAGTCACTGATACTCTGACATCCTGGGTCTATAGTCGCAGACACTCTGACATCCTGGGTCTATAGTCACTGATACTCTGACATCCTGGGTCTATAGTCACAGACACTCTGACATCCTGGGTCTATAGTCACTGATACTCTGACATCCTGGGTCTATAGTCACAGACACTCTGACATCCTGGGTCTATAGTCACCGACACTCTGACATCCTGGGTCTATAGTCGCAGACACTCTGACATCCTGGGTCTTTAGTCACAGACACTCTGACATCCTGGGTCTATAGTCGCAGACACTCTGACATCCTGGGTCTTTAGTCACAGACACTCTGACATCCTGGGTCTATAGTCGCAGACACTCTGACATCCTGGGTCTATAGTCACAGACACTCTGACATCCTGGGTCTTTAGTCACAGACACTCTGACATCCTGGGTCTATCGTCACAGACACTCTGACATCCTGGGTCTATCGTCACAGACACTCTGACATCCTGGGTCTATCGTCACAGACACTCTGACATCCTGGGTCTATAGTCACAGACACTCTGACATCCTAGGTCTATCGTCACAGACACTCTGACATCCTGGGTCTATAGTCACAGACACTCTGACATCCTGGGTCTATAGTCACAGACACTCTGACATCCTGGGTCTATAGTCACAGACACTCTGACATCCTGGGTCTATCGTCACAGACACTCTGACATCCTGGGTCTATAGTCGCAGATACTCTGACATCCTGGGTCTATAGTCACAGACACTCTGACATCCTGGGTCTATAGTCACCGACACTCTGACATCCTGGGTCTATAGTCACAGACACTCTGACATCCTGGGTCTATAGTCGCAGACACTCTGACATCCTGGGTCTATAGTCGCAGACACTCTGACATCCTGGGTCTATAGTCGCAGACACTCTGACATCCTGATCTATAGTCACAGACACTCTGACATCCTGGGTCTATAGTCGCAGACACTCTGACATCCTGGGTCTATAGTCGCAGACACTCTGACATCCTGGGTCTATAGTCACAGACACTCTGACATCCTGGGTCTATAGTCACAGACACTCTGACATCCTGGGTCTATAGTCGCAGACACTCTGACATCCTGGGTCTATCGTCACAGACACTCTGACATCCTGGGTCTATAGTCACAGACACTCTGACATCCTGGGTCTATAGTCGCAGACACTCTGACATCCTGGGTCTATAGTCACAGACACTCTGACATCCTGGGTCTATAGTCACAGACACTCTGACATCCTGGGTCTATAGTCGCAGACACTCTGACATCCTGGGTCTATCGTCACAGACACTCTGACATCCTGGGTCTATAGTCACAGACACTCTGACATCCTGGGTCTATAGTCACCGACACTCTGACATCCTGGGTCTATAGTCACAGACACTCTGACATCCTGGGTCTATAGTCGCAGACACTCTGACATCCTGGGTCTATAGTCGCAGACACTCTGACATCCTGGGTCTATAGTCGCAGACACTCTGACATCCTGATCTATAGTCACAGACACTCTGACATCCTGGGTCTATCGTCACAGACACTCTGACATCCTGGGTCTATAGTCACAGACACTCTGACATCCTGGGTCTATAGTCGCAGACACTCTGACATCCTGGGTCTACAGTCACAGACACTCTGACATCCTGGGTCTATAGTCACAGACACTCTGACATCCTGGGTCTATAGTCACAGACACTCTGACATCCTGGGTCTATAGTCGCAGACACTCTGACATCCTGATCTATAGTCACAGACACTCTGACATCCTGGGTCTATCGTCACAGACACTCTGACATCCTGGGTCTATAGTCGCAAACACTCTGACATCCTGGGTCTATAGTCACAGACACTCTGACATCCTGGGTCTATCGCCACAGACACTCTGACATCCTGGGTCTATAGTCGCAGACACTCTGACATCCTGGGTCTATAGTCACAGACACTCTGACATCCTGGGTCTATAGTCACAGACACTCTGACATCCTGGGTCTATAGTCACAGACACTCTGACATCCTGGGTCTATAGTCGCAGACACTCTGACATCCTGGGTCTATAGTCGCAGACACTCTGACATCCTGGGTCTATAGTCGCAAACACTCTGACATCCTGGGTCTATAGTCACAGGCACTCTGACATCCTGGGTCTATAGTCGCAAACACTCTGACATCCTGGGTCTAAAGTCACAGACACTCTGACATCCTGGGTCTATCGTCACAGACACTCTGACATCCTGGGTCTATAGTCACAGACACTCTGACATCCTGGGTCTATAGTCACAGACACTCTGACATCCTGATCTATAGTCGCAGACACTCTGACATCCTGGGTCTATAGTCACCGACACTCTGACATCCTGGGTCTATAGTCGCAGACACTCTGACATCCTGGGTCTATAGTCGCAGACACTCTGACATCCTGGGTCTATAGTCACAGACACTCTGACATCCTGGGTCTATAGTCGCAGACACTCTGACATCCTGATCTATAGTCGCAGGCACTCTGACATCCTGGGTCTATAGTCACAGACACTCTGACATCCTGGGTCTATAGTCACAGACACTCTGACATCCTGGGTCTATAGTCGCAGACACTCTGACATCCTGGGTCTATAGTCGCAGACACTCTGACATCCTGGGTCTATAGTCACAGACACCTGACATCCTGGGTCTATAGTCGCAAACACTCTGACATCCTGGGTCTATAGTCACAGACACTCTTACATCCTGGGTCTATAGTCGCAAACACTCTGACATCCTGGGTCTATAGTCACAGACACACTGGCATCCTGGGTCTATAGTCACAGACACTCTGACATCCTGGGTCTATAGTCACAGACACTCTGACATCCTGGGTCTATCGTCGCAGACACCTGACATCCTGGGTCTATAGTCACAGACACTCTGACATCCTGGGTCTATCGTCGCAGACACCTGACATCCTGGGTCTATCGTCGCAGACACTCTGACATCCTGGGTCTATAGTCACAGACACTCTGACATCCTGGGTCTATAGTCACAGACACTCTGACATCCTGATCTATAGTCGCAGACACTCTGACATCCTGGGTCTATCGTCACAGACACTCTGACATCCTGGGTCTATAGACACAGACACTCTGACATCCTGGGTCTATAGACACAGACACTCTGACATCCTGGGTCTATAGTCACAGACACTCTGACATCCTGGGTCTATAGTCACAGACACTCTGACATCCTGGGTCTATAGTCGCAGACACTCTGACATCCTGGGTCTATAGTCGCAAACACTCTGACATCCTGGGTCTATAGTCACAGACACTCTGACATCCTGGGTCTATAGTCACAGACACTCTGACATCCTGGGTCTATAGTCGCAATCACTCTGACATCCTGGGTCTATAGTCACAGACACTCTGACATCCTGGGTCTATAGTCACAGACACTCTGACATCCTGGGTCTATAGTCACAGACACTCTGACATCCTGGGTCTATAGTCACAGACACTCTGACATCCTGGGTCTATAGTCACAGACACCTGACATCCTGGGTCTATAGTCGCAGACACTCTGACATCCTGGGTCTATAGTCACAGACACTCTGACATCCTGGGTCTATCGTCACAGACACTCTGACATCCTGGGTCTATAGTCACAGACACTCTGACATCCTGGGTCTATAGTCACAGACACCTGACATCCTGGGTCTATAGTCACAGACACTCTGACATCCTGGGTCTATAGTCACAGACACTCTGACATCCTGGGTCTATAGTCGCAAACACTCTGACATCCTGGGTCTATAGTCACAGACACTCTGACATCCTGGGTCTATAGTCACAGACACTCTGACATCCTGGGTCGATAGTCGCAAACACTCTGACATCCTGGGTCTATAGTCACAGACACTCTGACATCCTGGGTCTATAGTCGCAGACACTCTGACATCCTGGGTCTATAGTCACAGACACTCTGACATCCTGGGTCTATAGTCACAGACACTCTGACATCCTGGGTCTATAGTCGCAGACACTCTGACATCCTGGGTCTATAGTCGCAGACACTCTGACATCCTGGGTCTATAGTCGCAGACACGCTGACATCCTGGGTCTATAGTCACAGACACTCTGACATCCTGGGTCTATAGTCGCAAACACTCTGACATCCTGGGTCTATAGTCACAGACACTCTGACATCCTGGGTCTATCGTCGCAGACACTCTGACATCCTGGGTCTATAGTCACAGACACTCTGACATACTGGGTCTATCGTCGCAGACACTCTGACATCCTGGGTCTATAGTCACAGACACTCTGACATCCTGGGTCTATCGTCGCAGACACTCTGACATCCTGGGTCTATAGTCGCAGACACTCTGACATCCTGGGCCTATAGTCGCAGACACTCTGACATCCTGGGTCTATAGTCGCAGACACTCTGACATCCTGGGTCTATAGTCACAGACACCTGACATCCTGGGTCTATAGTCGCAGACACTCTGACATCCTGGGTCTATAGTCGCAGACACTCTGACATCCTGGGTCTATAGTCGCAGACGCCTCTGACATCCTGTCTCTGTAGTCACAGACGCCTCTGACATCCTGGTCTATAGTCACAGACGCCTCTGACATCCTGGGTCTATCGTCGCAGACACCTGACATCCTGGGTCTATAGTCACAGACACCTGACATCCTGGGTCTATAGTCACAGACACTCTGACAGCCTGGGTCTATAGTCACAGACACTCTGACATCCTGGGTCTATAGTCGCAGACACTCTGACATCCTGGGTCTATAGTCACAGACACTCTGACATCCTGGGTCTATAGTCGCAGACACTCTGACATCCTGGGTCTATCGTCACAGACACTCTGACATCCTGGGTCTATAGTCACAGACACTCTGACATCCTGGGTCTATAGTCACAGACACACTGGCATCCTGGGTCTATAGTCACAGACACCTCTGACATCCTGGGTCTATAGTCGCAGATACTCTGACATCCTGGGTCTATAGTCACAGACACCTGACATCCTGGGTCTATAGTCACAGACACACTGGCATCCTGGGTCTATAGTCACAGACACCTCTGACATCCTGGGTCTATAGTCGCAGACACTCTGACATCCTGGGTCTATAGTCACAGACACCTGACATCCTGGGTCTATCGTCGCAGACACTCTGACATCCTGGGTCTATAGTCACAGACACTCTTATATCCTGGGTCTATAGTCACAGACACTCTGACATCCTGGGTCTATAGTCACAGACACTCTAACATCCTGATCTATAGTCGCAGACACTCTGACATCCTGGGTCTATAGTCACCGACACTCTGACATCCTGGGTCTATAGTCGCAGACACTCTGACATCCTGGGTCTATCGTCACTGACACTCTGACATCCTGGGTCTATAGTCACAGACACCTGACATCCTGGGTCTATAGTCACAGACACTCTGACATCCTGGGTCTATAGTCACAGACACTCTGACATCCTGATCTATAGTCACAGACACTCTGACATCCTGGGTCTATAGTCACAGACACTCTGACATCCTGGGTCTATAGTCACAGACACTCTCACATCCTGGGTCTATCGTCGCAGACACTCTGACATCCTGGGTCTATAGTCACAGACACTCTGACATCCTGGGTCTATAGTCACAGACACTCTGACATCCTGGGTCTATCGTCGCAGACACTCTGACATCCTGGGTCTATCGTCGCAGACACTCTGACATCCTGGGTCTATAGTCACAGACACTCTGACATCCTGGGTCTATAGTCACAGACACTCTGACATCCTGGGTCTATAGTCACTGACACTCTGACATCCTGGGTCTATAGTCACAGACACTCTGACATCCTGGGTCTATAGTCGCAGACACTCTGACATCCTGGGTCTATAGTCACAGACACTCTGGCATCCTGGGTCTATAGTCGCAGACACTCTGACATCCTGGGTCTATCGTCACAGACACTCTGACATCCTGGGTCTATAGTCGCAGACACTCTGACATCCTGGGTCTATCGTCACAGACACTCTGACATCCTGGGTCTATAGTCGCAGACACTCTGACATCCTGGGTCTATAGTCGCAGACACTCTGACATCCTGGGTCTATAGTCACCGACACTCTGACATCCTGGGTCTATAGTCGCAGACACTCTGACATCCTGGGTCTATAGTCACAGACACTCTGACATCCTGGGTCTATAGTCACAGACACTCTGACATCCTGCGTCTATCGTCACAGACACCTGACATCCTGGGTCTATAGTCACAGACACTCTGACATCCTGGGTCTATCGTCACAGACACCTGACATCCTGGGTCTATAGTCGCAGACACTCTGACATCCTGGGTCTATCGTCACAGACACTCTGACTTCCTGGGTCTATCGTCACAGACACTCTGACATCCTGGGTCTTTAGTCACTGATACTCTGACATCCTGGGTCTATAGTCGCAGACACTCTGACATCCTGGGTCTATAGTCACAGACACTCTGACATCCTGGGTCTATAGTCACAGTCACTCTGACATCCTGGGTCTATAGTCACCGACACTCTGACATCCTGGGTCTATCGTCACAGACACTCTGACATCCTGGGTCTATAGTCACAGACACTCTGACATCCTGGGTCTATAGTCACAGACACTCTGACATCCTGGGTCTATAGTCGCAGACACTCTGACATCCTGGGTCTATAGTCACAGACACTCTGACATCCTGGGTCTATAGTCACAGACACTCTGACATCCTGGGTCTATAGTCACAGACACTCTGACATCCTGGGTCTATAGTCGCAGACACTCTGACATCCTGGGTCTATAGTCGCAGACACTCTGACATCCTGGGTCTATAGTCACAGACACTCTGACATCCTGGGTCTATCGTCACAGACACTCTGACATCCTGGGTCTATAGTCACAGACACTCTGACATCCTGGGTCTATCGTCACAGACACTCTGACATCCTGGGTCTATAGTCACAGACACTCTGACATCCTGGGTCTATAGTCACAGACACTCTGACATCCTGGGTCTATAGTCACAGACACTCTGACATCCTGGGTCTATCGTCACAGACACTCTGACATCCTGGGTCTATAGTCGCAGACACTCTGACATCCTGGGTCTATAGTCACAGACACTCTGACATCCTGGGTCTATAGTCACCGACACTCTGACATCCTGGGTCTATAGTCACAGACACTCTGACATCCTGGGTCTATAGTCGCAGACACTCTGATATCCTCGTTCTATAGTCGCAGACACTCTGACATCCTGGGTCTATAGTCGCAGACACTCTGACATCCTGATCTATAGTCACAGACACTCTGACATCCTGGGTCTATAGTCGCAGACACTCTGACATCCTGGGTCTATAGTCGCAGACACTCTGACATCCTGGGTCTATAGTCACAGACACTCTGACATCCTGGGTCTATAGTCACAGACACTCTGACATCCTGGGTCTATAGTCGCAGACACTCTGACATCCTGGGTCTATCGTCACAGACACTCTGACATCCTGGGTCTATAGTCACAGACACTCTGACATCCTGGGTCTATAGTCACAGACACTCTGACATCCTGGGTCTATCGTCACAGACACCTGACATCCTGGGTCTATAGTCTCAGACACTCTGACATCCTGGGTCTATAGTCGCAGACACTCTGACATCCTGGGTCTATAGTCACAGACACTCTGACATCCTGGGTCTATAGTCACAGACACTCTGACATCCTGGGTCTATAGTCGCAGACACTCTGACATCCTGGGTCTATCGTCACAGACACTCTGACATCCTGGGTCTATAGTCACAGACACTCTGACATCCTGGGTCTATAGTCACCGACACTCTGACATCCTGGGTCTATAGTCACAGACACTCTGACATCCTGGGTCTATAGTCGCAGACACTCTGACATCCTGGGTCTATAGTCGCAGACACTCTGACATCCTGGGTCTATAGTCGCAGACACTCTGACATCCTGATCTATAGTCACAGACACTCTGACATCCTGGGTCTATCGTCACAGACACTCTGACATCCTGGGTCTATAGTCACAGACACTCTGACATCCTGGGTCTATAGTCGCAGACACTCTGACATCCTGGGTCTATAGTCACAGACACGCTGACATCCTGGGTCTATAGTCACAGACACTCTGACATCCTGGGTCTATAGTCACAGACACTCTGACATCCTGGGTCTATAGTCACAGACACTCTGACATCCTGGGTCTATAGTCACAGACACTCTGACATCCTGGGTCTATAGTCACAGACACTCTGACATCCTGGGTCTATAGTCGCAGACACTCTGACATCCTGATCTATAGTCACAGACACTCTGACATCCTGGGTCTATCGTCACAGACACTCTGACATCCTGGGTCTATAGTCGCAGACACTCTGACATCCTGGGTCTATAGTCGCAGACACTCTGACATCCTGGGTCTATAGTCGCAAACACTCTGACATCCTGGGTCTATAGTCACAGACACTCTGACATCCTGGGTCTATCGTCACAGACACTCTGACATCCTGGGTCTATAGTCGCAGACACTCTGACATCCTGGGTCTATAGTCACAGACACTCTGACATCCTGGGTCTATAGTCACAGACACTCTGACATCCTGGGTCTATAGTCACAGACACTCTGACATCCTGGGTCTATAGTCGCAGACACTCTGACATCCTGGGTCTATAGTCGCAGACACTCTGACATCCTGGGTCTATAGTCGCAGACACTCTGACATCCTGGGCCTATAGTCACAGACACTCTGACATCCTGGGTCTATAGTCGCAGACACTCTGACATCCTGGGTCTATAGTCACAGACACTCTGACATCCTGGGTCTATAGTCACAGACACTCTGACATCCTGGGTCTATAGTCACAGACACTCTGACATCCTGGGTCTATAGTCGCAGACACTCTGACATCCTGGGTCTATAGTCGCAGACACTCTGACATCCTGGGTCTATAGTCGCAGACACTCTGACATCCTGATCTATAGTCACAGACGCTCTGACATCCTGGGTCTATAGTCACAGACACTCTGACATCCTGGGTCTATAGTCACAGACACTCTGACATCCTGGGTCTATAGTCGCAGACACTCTGACATCCGGGGTCTATAGTCGCAAACACTCTGACATCCTGGGTCTATAGTCACAGACACTCTGACATCCTGGGTCTATATTCGCAAACACTCTGACATCCTGGGTCTAAAGTCACAGACACTCTGACATCCTGGGTCTATCGTCACAGACACTCTGACATCCTGGGTCTATAGTCACAGACACTCTGACATCCTGGGTCTATAGTCACAGACACTCTGACATCCTGATCTATAGTCGCAGACACTCTGACATCCTGGGTCTATAGTCACCGACACACTGACATCCTGGGTCTATAGTCGCAGACACTCTGACATCCTGGGTCTATAGTCGCAGACACTCTGACATCCTGATCTATAGTCACAGACACTCTGACATCCTGGGTCTATAGTCGCAGACACTCTGACATCCTGATCTATAGTCGCAGGCACTCTGACATCCTGGGTCTATAGTCACAGACACTCTGACATCCTGGGTCTATAGTCACAGACACTCTGACATCCTGGGTCTATAGTCGCAGACACTCTGACATCCTGGGTCTATAGTCACAGACACCTGACATCCTGGGTCTATAGTCGCAAACACTCTGACATCCTGGGTCTATAGTCACAGACACTCTTACATCCTGGGTCTATAGTCGCAAACACTCTGACATCCTGGGTCTATAGTCACAGACACACTGGCATCCTGGGTCTATAGTCACAGACACTCTGACATCCTGGGTCTATAGTCACAGACACTCTGACATCCTGGGTCTATCGTCGCAGACACCTGACATCCTGGGTCTATAGTCACAGACACTCTGACATCCTGGGTCTATCGTCGCAGACACCTGACATCCTGGGTCTATCGTCGCAGACACTCTGACATCCTGGGTCTATAGTCACAGACACTCTGACATCCTGGGTCTATAGTCACAGACACTCTGACATCCTGATCTATAGTCGCAGACACTCTGACATCCTGATCTATAGTCACAGACACTCTGACATCCTGGGCCTATCGTCACAGACACTCTGACATCCTGGGTCGATAGACACAGACACTCTGACATCCTGGGTCTATAGACACAGACACTCTGACATCCTGGGTCTATAGACACAGACACTCTGACATCCTGGGTCTATAGTCACAGACACTCTGACATCCTGGGTCTATAGTCACAGACACTCTGACATCCTGGGTCTATAGTCGCAGACACTCTGACATCCTGGGTCTATAGTCGCAAACACTCTGACATCCTGGGTCTATAGTCACAGACACTCTGACATCCTGGGTCTATAGTCACAGACACTCTGACATCCTGGGTCTATAGTCACAGACACTCTGACATCCTGGGTCTATAGTCACAGACACTCTGACATCCTGGGTCTATAGTCACAGACACTCTGACATCCTGGGTCTATAGTCGCAAACACTCTGACATCCTGGGTCTATAGTCACAGACACTCTGACATCCTGGGTCTATAGTCACAGACACTCTGACATCCTGGGTCTATAGTCACAGACACTCTGACATCCTGGGTCTATAGTCACAGACACTCTGACATCCTGGGTCTATCGTCACAGACACTCTGACATCCTGGGTCTATAGTCACAGACACTCTGACATCCTGGGTCTATAGTCACAGACACCTGACATCCTGGGTCTATAGTCACAGACACTCTGACATCCTGGGTCTATAGTCACAGACACTCTGACATCCTGGGTCTATAGTCGCAAACACTCTGACATCCTGGGTCTATAGTCACAGACACTCTGACATCCTGGGTCTATAGTCACAGACACTCTGACATCCTGGGTCTATAGTCGCAAACACTCTGACATCCTGGGTCTATAGTCACAGACACTCTGACATCCTGGGTCTATAGTCGCAGACACTCTGACATCCTGGGTCTATAGTCACAGACACTCTGACATCCTGGGTCTATAGTCACAGACACTCTGACATCCTGGGTCTATAGTCGCAGACACTCTGACATCCTGGGTCTATAGTCACAGACACTCTGACATCCTGGGTCTATAGTCGCAGACACTCTGACATCCTGGGTCTATAGTCACAGACACTCTGACATCCTGGGTCTATAGTCGCAAACACTCTGACATCCTGGGTCTATAGTCACAGACACTCTGACATCCTGGGTCTATAGTCGCAGACACTCTGACATCCTGGGTCTATAGTCACAGACACTCTGACATCCTGGGTCTATAGTCACAGACACTCTGACATCCTGGGTCTATAGTCGCAGACACTCTGACATCCTGGGTCTATAGTCACAGACACTCTGACATCCTGGGTCTATAGTCGCAAACACTCTGACATCCTGGGTCTATAATCGCAGACACTCTGACATCCTGGGTCTATAGTCACAGACACCTGACATCCTGGGTCTATAGTCACAGACACTCTTACATCCTGGGTCTATAGTCGCAAACACTCTGACATCCTGGGTCTATAGTCACAGACACTCTGACATCCTGGGTCTATCGTCGCAGACACTCTGACATCCTGGGTCTATAGTCACAGACACTCTGACATCCTGGGTCTATCGTCGCAGACACTCTGACATCCTGGGTCTATAGTCACAGACACTCTGACATCCTGGGTCTATAGTCACAGACACTCTGACATCCTGGGTCTATCGTCGCAGACACTCTGACATCCTGGGTCTATAGTCACAGACACTCTGACATCCTGGGTCTATCGTCGCAGACACTCTGACATCCTGGGTCTATAGTCACAGACACTCTGACATCCTGGGTCTATAGTCGCAGACACTCTGACATCCTGGGTCTATAGTCGCAAACACTCTGACATCCTGGGTCTATATTCGCAGACACTCTGACATCCTGGGTCTATAGTCGCAGACACTCTGACATCCTGGGTCTATAGTCACAGACACTCTGACATCCTGGGTCTATAGTCACAGACTCTCTGACATCCTGGGTCTATAGTCGCAGACACTCTGACATCCTGGGTCTATAGTCGCAGACGCCTCTGACATCCTGTCTCTGTAGTCACAGACGCCTCTGACATCCTGGTCTATAGTCACAGACGCCTCTGACATCCTGGGTCTATAGTCGCAGACACTCTGACATCCTGGGTCTATAGTCGCAGACGCCTCTGACATCCTGTCTCTGTAGTCACAGACGCCTCTGACATCCTGGTCTATACTCACAGACACTCTGACACTCTGAGGTGCTATTTAGCACAGGGCTAAATCGCTGGCTTTGAAAGCAGACCAAGGCAGGCCAGCAGCACGGTTCGATTCCCGTAACAGACTCCCCGAACAGGCGCCGGAATGTGGCGACTGGGGGCTTTTCACAGTAACTTCATTTGAAGCCTACTTGTGACAATAAGCGATTTTCACTTTCACTTTCACTGGGTCTATAGTCACAGACACTCTGACATTCTGGGTCTATAGTCGCAGACACTCTGACATCCTGGGTCTATAGTCGCAGACACTCTGACATCCTGGGTCTTTAGTCACAGACACTCTGACATCCTGGGTCTATAGTCGCAGACACTCTGACATCCTGGGTCTATAGTCACAGACACTCTGACATCCTGGGTCTATAGTCGCAGACACTCTGACATCCTGGGTCTATAGTCACAGACACTCTGACATCCTGGGTCTATAGTCGCAGACACTCTGACATCCTGGGTCTATAGTCGCAGACACTCTGACATCCTGGGTCTATAGTCACAGACACTCTGACATCCTGGGTCTATAGTCACAGACACTCTGACATCCTGGGTCTATAGTCGCAGACACTCTGACATCCTGGGTCTATAGTCGCAGACACTCTGACATCCTGGGTCTATAGTCACAGACACTCTGACATCCTGGGTCTATAGTCACAGACACTCTGACATCCTGGGTCTATAGTCACAGACACTCTGACATTCTGGGTCTTTAGTCACAGACACTCTGACATCCTGGGTCTATCGTCACAGACACTCTGACATCCTGGGTCTATAGTCGCAGACACTCTGACATCCTGGGTCTATAGTCGCAGACACTCTGACATCCTGGGTCTATAGTCACAGACGCTCTGACATCCTGGGTCTATAGTCACAGACACTCTGACATCCTGGGTCTAGAGTCACAGACACTCTGACATCCTGGGTCTATAGTCGCAGACACTCTGACATCCTGGGTCTATAGTCGCAGACACTCTGACATCCTGGGTCTATAGTCACAGACACCTGACATCCTGGGTCTATAGTCACAGACACTCTGACATCCTGGGTCTATAGTCGCAGACACTCTGACATCCTGGGTCTATAGTCACAGACACTCTGACATCCTGGGTCTATAGTCACAGACACTCTGACATCCTGGGTCTATAGTCACAAACACTCTGACATCCTGGGTCTATAGTCGCAGACACTCTGACATCCTGGGTCTATAGTCACAGACACTCTGACATCCTGGGTCTATAGTCACAGACACTCTGACATCCTGGGTCTATAGTCGCAGACACTCTGACATCCTGGGTCTATAGTCGCAGACACTCTGACATCCTGGGTCTATAGACACAGACACTCTGACATCCTGGGTCTATAGTCGCAGACACTCTGACATCCTGGGTCTATAGTCGCAGACACTCTGACATCCTGGGTCTATAGTCGCAGACACTCTGACATCCTGGGTCTATAGACACAGACACTCTGACATCCTGGGTCTATAGTCACAGACACTCTGACATCCTGGGTCTATAGTCACAGACACTCTGACATCCTGGGTCTATAGTCACAAACACTCTGACATCCTGGGTCTATAGTCGCAGACACTCTGACATCCTGGGTCTATAGTCACAGACACTCTGACATCCTGGGTCTATAGTCACAAACACTCTGACATCCTGGGTCTATAGTCGCAGACACTCTGACATCCTGGGTCTATAGTCACAGACACTCTGACATCCTGGGTCTATAGTCACAGACACTCTGACATCCTGGGTCTATAGTCACAGACACTCTGACATCCTGGGTCTATAGTCACAGACACTCTGACATCCTGGGTCTATAGTCACAGACACCTGACATCCTGGGTCTATCGTCGCAGACACCTGACATCCTGGGTCTATAGTCACAGACACTCTGACATCCTGGGTCTATAGTCACAGACACCTGACATCCTGGGTCTATCGTCGCAGACACCTGACATCCTGGGTCTATAGTCACAGACACCTGACATCCTGGGTCTATAGTCACAGACACTCTGACATCCTGGGTCTATCGTCACAGACACCTGACATCCTGGGTCTATAGTCACAGACACTCTGACATCCTGGGTCTATAGTCGCAGACACTCTGACATCCTGGGTCTATAGTCACAGACACTCTGACATCCTGGGTCTATAGTCACAGACACTCTGACATCTTGGGTCTATAGTCGCAAACACTCTGACATCCTGGGTCTATAGTCACAGACACTCTGACATCCTGGGTCTATAGTCGCAGACACTCTGACATCCTGGGTCTATAGTCACAGACACTCTGACATCCTGGGTCTATAGTCACAGACACTCTGACATCCTGGGTCTATAGTCACAGACACCTGACATCCTGGGTCTATAGTCACAGACACTCTGACATCCTGGGTCTATAGTCGCAGACACTCTGACATCCTGGGTCTATCGTCACAGACACCTGACATCCTGGGTCTATAGTCACAGACACTCTGACATCCTGGGTCTATAGTCGCAGACACTCTGACATCCTGGGTCTACAGTCGCAGACACTCTGACATCCTGGGTCTATAGTCACAGACACTCTGACATCCTGGGTCTATAGTCACAGACACTCTGACATCCTGGGTCTATAGTCACAGACACCTGACATCCTGGGTCTATAGTCACAGACACTCTGACATCCTGGGTCTATAGTCGCAGACACTCTGACATCCTGGGTCTATCGTCACAGACACCTGACATCCTGGGTCTATAGTCACAGACACTCTGACATCCTGGGTCTATAGTCGCAGACACTCTGACATCCTGGGTCTATAGTCGCAGACGCCTCTGACATCCTGTGTCTATAGTCGCAGACACTCTGACATCCTGGGTCTATAGTCGCAGACACTCTGACATCCTGGGTCTATAGTCGCAGACACTCTGACATCCTGGGTCTATAGTCGCAGACACTCTGACATCCTGGGTCTATAGTCACAGACACTCTGACATCCTGGGTCTATAGTCACAGACACCTGACATCCTGGGTCTATAGTCACAGACACTCTGACATCCTGGGTCTATAGTCACAGACACTCTGACATCCTGGGTCTATAGTCGCAGACACTCTGACATCCTGGGTCTATAGTCGCAGACACTCTGACATCCTGGGTCTATAGTCACAGACACTCTGACATCCTGGGTCTATAGTCGCAGGCACTCTGACATCCTGGGTCTATAGTCGCAGACACTCTGACATCCTGGGTCTATAGTCACAGACACTCTGACATCCTGGGTCTATAGTCACTGATACTCTGACATCCTGGGTCTATAGACACAGACACCTGACATCCTGGGTCTTTAGTCACAGACACTCTGACATCCTGGGTCTATAGACACAGACACTCTGACATCCTGGGTCTATAGTCACTGATACTCTGACATCCTGGGTCTATAGTCACAGACACTCTGACATCCTGGGTCTATAGTCACAGACACTCTGACATCCTGGGTCTATAGTCACTGATACTCTGACATCCTGGGTCTATAGTCACAGACACTCTGACATCCTGGGTCTATAGTCACAGACACTCTGACATCCTGGGTCTATAGTCACTGATACTCTGACATCCTGGGTCTATAGTCACAGACACTCTGACATCCTGGGTCTATAGTCACAGACACTCTGACATCCTGGGTCTATAGACACAGACACCTGACATCCTGGGTCTATAGTCACAGACACTCTGACATCCTGGGTCTATAGTCGCAGACACTCTGACATCCTGGGTCTATAGACACAGACACTCTGACATCCTGGGTCTATAGTCACCGACACTCTGACATCCTGGGTCTATAGTCGCAGACACTCTGACATCCTGGGTCTATAGACACAGACACTCTGACATCCTGGGTCTATAGTCACCGACACTCTGACATCCTGGGTCTATAGTCACAGACACTCTGACATCCTGGGTCTATAGTCACAGACACTCTGACATCCTGGGTCTATAGTCACAGACACTCTGACATCCTGGGTCTATAGTCACAGACACTCTGACATCCTGGGTCTATAGTCACAGACACTCTGACATCCTGGGTCTATAGTCGCAGACACTCTGACATCCTGGGTCTATAGTCACAGACACTCTGACATCCTGGGTCTATAGTCACAGACACTCTGACATCCTGGGTCTATAGTCGCAGACACTCTGACATCCTGGGTCTATAGTCGCAGACACTCTGACATCCTGGGTCTATAGTCACAGACACTCTGACATCCTGGGTCTATAGTCACAGACACTCTGACATCCTGGGTCTATAGTCACAGACACTCTGACATTCTGGGTCTTTAGTCACAGACACTCTGACATCCTGGGTCTATCGTCACAGACACTCTGACATCCTGGGTCTATAGTCGCAGACACTCTGACATCCTGGGTCTATAGTCGCAGACACTCTGACATCCTGGGTCTATAGTCACAGACACTCTGACATCCTGGGTCTATAGTCACAGACACTCTGACATCCTGGGTCTATAGTCACAGACACTCTGACATCCTGGGTCTATAGTCGCAGACACTCTGACATCCTGGGTCTATAGTCGCAGACACTCTGACATCCTGGGTCTATAGTCACAGACACCTGACATCCTGGGTCTATAGTCACAGACACTCTGACATCCTGGGTCTATAGTCGCAGACACTCTGACATCCTGGGTCTATAGTCACAGACACTCTGACATCCTGGGTCTATAGTCACAGACACTCTGACATCCTGGGTCTATAGTCACAAACACTCTGACATCCTGGGTCTATAGTCGCAGACACTCTGACATCCTGGGTCTATAGTCACAGACACTCTGACATCCTGGGTCTATAGTCACAGACACTCTGACATCCTGGGTCTATAGTCGCAGACACTCTGACATCCTGGGTCTATAGTCGCAGACACTCTGACATCCTGGGTCTATAGTCGCAGACACTCTGACATCCTGGGTCTATAGTCACAGACACTCTGACATCCTGGGTCTATAGTCACAAACACTCTGACATCCTGGGTCTATAGTCGCAGACACTCTGACATCCTGGGTCTATAGTCACAGACACTCTGACATCCTGGGTCTATAGTCACAAACACTCTGACATCCTGGGTCTATAGTCGCAGACACTCTGACATCCTGGGTCTATAGTCACAGACACTCTGACATCCTGGGTCTATAGTCACAGACACTCTGACATCCTGGGTCTATATTCACAGACACTCTGACATCCTGGGTCTATAGTCACAGACACTCTGACATCCTGGGTCTATAGTCACAGACACCTGACATCCTGGGTCTATCGTCGCAGACACCTGACATCCTGGGTCTATAGTCACAGACACTCTGACATCCTGGGTCTATAGTCACAGACACCTGACATCCTGGGTCTATCGTCGCAGACACCTGACATCCTGGGTCTATAGTCACAGACACCTGACATCCTGGGTCTATAGTCACAGACACTCTGACATCCTGGGTCTATCGTCACAGACACCTGACATCCTGGGTCTATAGTCACAGACACTCTGACATCCTGGGTCTATAGTCGCAGACACTCTGACATCCTGGGTCTATAGTCACAGACACTCTGACATCCTGGGTCTATAGTCACAGACACTCTGACATCCTGGGTCTATAGTCGCAAACACTCTGACATCCTGGGTCTATAGTCACAGACACTCTGACATCCTGGGTCTATAGTCGCAGACACTCTGACATCCTGGGTCTATAGTCACAGACACTCTGACATCCTGGGTCTATAGTCACAGACACTCTGACATCCTGGGTCTATAGTCACAGACACCTGACATCCTGGGTCTATAGTCACAGACACTCTGACATCCTGGGTCTATAGTCGCAGACACTCTGACATCCTGGGTCTATCGTCACAGACACCTGACATCCTGGGTCTATAGTCACAGACACTCTGACATCCTGGGTCTATAGTCGCAGACACTCTGACATCCTGGGTCTATAGTCGCAGACACTCTGACATCCTGGGTCTATAGTCACAGACTCTCTGACATCCTGGGTCTATAGTCACAGACACTCTGACATCCTGGGTCTATAGTCACAGACACCTGACATCTTGGGTCTATAGTCACAGACACTCTGACATCCTGGGTCTATAGTCGCAGACACTCTGACATCCTGGGTCTATCGTCACAGACACCTGACATCCTGGGTCTATAGTCACAGACACTCTGACATCCTGGGACTATAGTCGCAGACACTCTGACATCCTGGGTCTATAGTCGCAGACGCCTCTGACATCCTGTGTCTATAGTCGCAGACACTCTGACATCCTGGGTCTATAGTCGCAGACACTCTGACATCCTGGGTCTATAGTCGCAGACACTCTGACATCCTGGGTCTATAGTCGCAGACACTCTGACATCCTGGGTCTATAGTCACAGACACTCTGACATCCTGGGTCTATAGTCACAGACACCTGACATCCTGGGTCTATAGTCACAGACACTCTGACATCCTGGGTCTATAGTCACAGACACTCTGACATCCTGGGTCTATAGTCGCAGACACTCTGACATCCTGGGTCTATAGTCGCAGACACTCTGACATCCTGGGTCTATAGTCACAGACACTCTGACATCCTGGGTCTATAGTCGCAGACACTCTGACATCCTGGGTCTATAGTCGCAGACACTCTGACATCCTGGGTCTATAGTCACAGACACTCTGACATCCTGGGTCTATAGTCACTGATACTCTGACATCCTGGGTCTATAGACACAGACACCTGACATCCTGGGTCTTTAGTCACAGACACTCTGACATCCTGGGTCTATAGTCACAGACACTCTGACATCCTGGGTCTATAGTCACTGATACTCTGACATCCTGGATCTATAGTCACAGACACTCTGACATCCTGGGTCTATAGTCACAGACACTCTGACATCCTGGGTCTATAGTCACTGATACTCTGACATCCTGGGTCTATAGTCACAGACACTCTGACATCCTGGGTCTATAGTCACAGACACTCTGACATCCTGGGTCTATAGTCACTGATACTCTGACATCCTGGGTCTATAGTCACAGACACTCTGACATCCTGGGTCTATAGTCACAGACACTCTGACATCCTGGGTCCATAGACACAGACACCTGACATCCTGGGTCTATAGTCACAGACACTCTGAAATCCTGGGTCTATAGTCGCAGACACTCTGACATCCTGGGTCTATAGACACAGACACTCTGACATCCTGGGTCTATAGTCACCGACACTCTGACATCCTGGGTCTATAGTCGCAGACACTCTGACATCCTGGGTCTATAGACACAGACACTCTGACATCCTGGGTCTATAGTCACCGACACTCTGACATCCTGGGTCTATCGTCACAGACACTCTGACATCCTGGGTCTATAGTCACAGACACTCTGACATCCTGGGTCTATAGTCACAGACACTCTGACATCCTGGGTCTATAGTCACAGACACTCTGACATCCTGGGTCTATAGTCACAGACACTCTGACATCCTGGGTCTATAGTCACCGACACCTGACATCCTGGGTCTATAGTCACAGACACTCTGACATCCTGGGTCTATCGTCACAGACACTCTGACATCCTGGGTCTATAGTCGCAGACACTCTGACATCCTGATCTATAGTCACAGACACTCTGACATCCTGGGTGTATAGTCACAGACACCTGACATCCTGGGTCTATAGACACAGACACTCTGACATCCTGGGTCTATAGTCACAGACACTCTGACATCCTGGGTCTATAGTTGCAGACACTCTGACATCCTGGGTCTATAGACACAGACACTCTGACATCCTGGGTCTATAGTCACAGACACTCTGACATCCTGGGTCTATAGACGCAGACACTCTGACATCCTGGGTCTATAGTCACAGACACTCTGACATCCTGGGTCTATAGTCACAGACACTCTGACATCCTGGGTCTATAGTCGCAGACACTCTGACATCGTTGGTCTATAGTCACAGACACTCTGACATCCTGGGTCTATAGACACAGACACCTGACATCCTGGGTCTATCGTCACAGACACTCTGACATCCTGGGTCTATAGTCACAGACACTCTGACATCCTGGGTCTATAGTCACAGACACTCTGACATCCTGGGTCTATAGTCACAGACACTCTGACATCCTGGGTCTATCGTCACAGACACTCTGACATCCTGGGTCTATAGACACAGACACTCTGACATCCTGGGTCTATAGTCACAGACACTCTGACATCCTGGGTCTATAGACGCAGACACTCTGACATCCTGGGTCTATAGTCACAGACACTCTGACATCCTGGGTCTATAGTCGCAGACACTCTGACATCCTGGGTCTATAGTCACAGACACTCTGACATCCTGGGTCTATAGTCGCAAACACTCTGACATCCTGGGTCTATAGTCACAGACACTCTGACATCCTGGGTCTCTAGTCACAGACACCTGACATCCTGGGTCTATAGTCACAGACACTCTGACATCCTGGGTCTATAGTCGCAGACACTCTGACATCCTGGGTCTATAGTCACAGACACTCTGGCATCCTGGGTCTATAGTCACCGACACTCTGACATCCTGGGTCTATAGTCACAGACACCTGACATCCTGGGTCTATAGTCGCAGACACTCTGACATCCTGGGTCTATAGTCACAGACACTCTGACACTCTGAGGGGCTGTTTAGCACAGGGCTAAATCGCTGGCTTTGAAAGCAGACCAAGGCAGGCCAGCAGCACGGTTCGATTCCCGTAACAGCCTCCCCGAACAGGTGGCGGAATGTGGCGACTAGTGGCTTTTCACAGTAACTTCATTTGAAGCCTACTTGTGACAATAAGCGATTTTCACTTTCACTTTCACTGGGTCTATAGTCACAGACACTCTGAATTTCTGGGTCTATAGTCACAGACACCTGACATCCTGGGTCTATAGTCGCAGACACTCTGACATCCTGGGTCTATAGTCACAGACACTCTGACATCCTGGGTCTATAGTCACAGACACACTGGCATCCTGGGTCTATAGTCACAGACACCTCTGACATCCTGGGTCTATAGTCACAGACACTCTGACATCCTGGGTCTATAGTCACAGACACTCTGACATCCTGGGTCTATAGTCGCAAACACTCTGACATCCTGGGTCTATAGTCACAGACACTCTGACATCCTGGGTCTATAGTCACAGACACTCTGACATCCTGGGTCTATAGTCGCAGACACTCTGACATCCTGGGTCTATAGTCGCAAACACTCTGACATCCTGGGTCTATAGTCACAGACACTCTGACATCCTGGGTCTATAGTCACAGACACTCTGACATCCTGGGTCTATAGTCGCAGACACTCGGACATCCTGGGTCTATAGTCACAGACACCTCTGACATCCTGGGTCTATAGTCACAGACACTCTGACATCCTGGGTCTATAGTCGCAGACACTCTGACATCCTGGGTCTATAGTCACAGACACCTGACATCTTGGGTCTATCGTCGCAGACACTCTGACATCCTGGGTCTATAGTCACAGACACTCTGACATCCTGCGTCTATAGTCACAGACACCTGACATCCTGGGTCTATAGTCACTGACACCTCTGACATCCTGGGTCTATAGTCACAGACACCTGACATCCTGGGTCTATCGTCACAGACACTCTGACATCGTTGGTCTATAGTCACAGACACTCTGACATCCTGGGTCTATAGTCGCAGACACTCTGACATCCTGGGTCTATAGTCACAGACACTCTGACATCCTGGGTCTATAGTCGCAAACACTCTGACATCCTGGGTCTATAGTCACAGACACTCTGACATCCTGGGTCTATAGTCGCAAACACTCTGACATCCTGGGTCTATAGTCGCAGACACTCTGACATCCTGGGTCTATAGTCGCAGATGCCTCTGACATTCTGGGTCTATCGTCACAGACACTCTGACATCCTGGGTCTATACTCACAGACACTCTGACACTCTGAGGGGCTGTTTAGCACAGGGCTAAATCACTGGCTTTGAAAGCAGACCAAGGCAGGCCAGCAGCACGGTTCGATTCCCGTAACAGCCTCCCCGAACAGGCGCCGGAATGTGGCGACTAGGGGCTTTTCACAGTAACTTCATTTGAAGCCGACTTGTGACAATAAGCGATTTTCACTTTCACTTTCACTGGGTCTATAGTCACAGACACTCTGACATGCTGGGTCTATAGTCGCAGACATTCTGACATCCTGGGTCTATCGTCACAGACACTCTGACATCCTGGGTCTATAGTCACAGACACTCTGACATCCTGGGTCTATAGTCGCAGACACTCTTATATCCAGGGTCTATAGTCACCGACACTCTGACATCCTGGGTCTATAGTCACAGACACTCTGACATCCTGGGTCTATAGTCACAGACACTCTGACATCCTGGGTCTATAGTCACAGACACTCTGACATCCTGGGTCTATAGTCGCAGACACTCTGACATCCTGGGTCTATAGTCACAGACACTCTGACATCCTGGGTCTATAGTCACAGACACCTGACATCCTGGGTCTATAGTCACCGACACTCTGACATCCTGGGTCTATAGTCGCAGACACTCTGACATCCTGGGTCTATAGTCACAGACACTCTGACATCCTGGGTCTATCGTCACAGACACCTGACATCCTGGGTCTATAGTCACAGACACTCTGACATCCTGGGTCTATAGTCGCAGACACTCTGACATCCTGGGTCTATAGTCGCAGACGCCTCTGACATCCTGTGTCTATAGTCGCAGACACCTGACATCCTGGGTCTATAGTCACAGACACTCTGACATCCTGGGTCTATAGTCACAGACACTCTGACATCCTGGGTCTATAGTCGCAGACACTCTGACATCCTGGGTCTATAGTCGCAGACACTCTGACATCCTGGGTCTATAGTCACAGACACTCTGACATCCTGGGTCTATAGTCGCAGACACTCTGACATCCTGGGTCTATAGTCGCAGACACTCTGACATCCTGGGTCTATAGTCACAGACACTCTGACATCCTGGGTCTATAGTCACTGATACTCTGACATCCTGGGTCTATAGTCACAGACACTCTGACATCCTGGGTCTAAAGTCACAGACACTCTGACATCCTGGGTCTATAGTCGCAGACACTCTGACATCCTGCGTCTATAGACACAGACACCTGACATCCTGGGTCTTTAGTCACAGACACTCTGACATCCTGGGTCTATAGTCACAGACACTCTGACATCCTGGGTCTATCGTCACAGACACCTGACATCCTGGGTCTATAGTCACAGACACTCTGACATCCTGGGTCTATAGTCGCAGACACTCTGACATCCTGGGTCTATAGTCGCAGACGCCTCTGACATCCTGTGTCTATAGTCGCAGACACTCTGACATCCTGGGTCTATAGTCGCAGACACTCTGACATCCTGGGTCTATAGTCGCAGACACTCTGACATCCTGGGTCTATAGTCGCAGACACTCTGACATCCTGGGTCTATAGTCACAGACACTCTGACATCCTGGGTCTATAGTCACAGACACCTGACATCCTGGGTCTATAGTCACAGACACTCTGACATCCTGGGTCTATAGTCACAGACACTCTGACATCCTGGGTCTATAGTCGCAGACACTCTGACATCCTGGGTCTATAGTCGCAGACACTCTGACATCCTGGGTCTATAGTCACAGACACTCTGACATCCTGGGTCTATAGTCGCAGACACTCTGACATCCTGGGTCTATAGTCGCAGACACTCTGACATCCTGGGTCTATAGTCACAGACACTCTGACATCCTGGGTCTATAGTCACTGATACTCTGACATCCTGGGTCTATAGTCACAGACACTCTGACATCCTGGGTCTAAAGTCACAGACACTCTGACATCCTGGGTCTATAGTCGCAGACACTCTGACATCCTGTGTCTATAGACACAGACACCTGACATCCTGGGTCTTTAGTCACAGACACTCTGACATCCTGGGTCTATAGTCACAGACACTCTGACATCCTGGGTCTATAGTCACTGATACTCTGACATCCTGGGTCTATAGTCACAGACACTCTGACATCCTGGGTCTATAGTCACAGACACTCTGACATCCTGGGTCTATAGTCACTGATACTCTGACATCCTGGGTCTATAGTCACAGACACTCTGACATCCTGGGTCTATAGTCACAGACACTCTGACATCCTGGGTCTATAGTCACTGATACTCTGACATCCTGGGTCTATATTCACAGACACTCTGACATCCTGGGTCTATAGTCACAGACACTCTGACATCCTGGGTCTATAGACACAGACACCTGACATCCTGGGTCTATAGTCACAGACACTCTGACATCCTGGGTCTATAGTCGCAGACACTCTGACATCCTGGGTCTATAGACACAGACACTCTGACATCCTGGGTCTATAGTCACCGACACTCTGACATCCTGGGTCTATAGTCGCAGACACTCTGACATCCTGGGTCTATAGACACAGACACTCTGACATCCTGGGTCTATAGTCACCGACACTCTGACATCCTGGGTCTATAGTCACAGACACTCTGACATCCTGGGTCTATAGTCACAGACACTCTGACATCCTGGGTCTATAGTCACAGACACTCTGACATCCTGGGTCTATAGTCACAGACACTCTGACATCCTGGGTCTATAGTCACAGACACTCTGACATCCTGGGTCTATAGTCACCGACACTCTGACATCCTGGGTCTGTAGTCACAGACACTCTGACATCCTGGGTCTATAGTCACAGACACCTGACATCCTGGGTCTATAGTCACAGACACTCTGACATCCTGGGTCTATCGTCACAGACACTCTGACATCCTGGGTCTATAGTCGCAGACACTCTGACATCCTGATCTATAGTCACAGACACTCTGACATCCTGGGTCTATAGTCACAGACACCTGACATCCTGGGTCTATAGACACAGACACTCTGACATCCTGGGTCTATAGTCACAGACACTCTGACATCCTGGGTCTATAGTTGCAGACACTCTGACATCCTGGGTCTATAGACACAGACACTCTGACATCCTGGGTCTATAGTCACAGACACTCTGACATCCTGGGTCTATAGACGCAGACACTCTGACATCCTGGGTCTATAGTCACAGACACTCTGACATCCTGGGTCTATAGTCACAGACACTCTGACATCCTGGGTCTATAGTCGCAGACACTCTGACATCGTTGGTCTATAGTCACAGACACTCTGACATCCTGGGTCTATAGACACAGACACCTGACATCCTGGGTCTATCGTCACAGACACTCTGACATCCTGGGTCTATAGTCACAGACACTCTGACATCCTGGGTCTATAGTCACAGACACTCTGACATCCTGGGTCTATAGTCACAGACACTCTGACATCCTGGGTCTATCGTCACAGACACTCTGACATCCTGGGTCTATAGACACAGACACTCTGACATCCTGGGTCTATAGTCACAGACTCTCTGACATCCTGGGTCTATAGACGCAGACACTCTGACATCCTGGGTCTATAGTCACAGACACTCTGACATCCTGGGTCTATAGTCGCAGACACTCTGACATCCTGGGTCTATAGTCACAGACACTCTGACATCCTGGGTCTATAGTCGCAAACACTCTGACATCCTGGGTCTATAGTCACAGACACTCTGACATCCTGGGTCTATAGTCACAGACACCTGACATCCTGGGTCTATAGTCACAGACACTCTGACATCCTGGGTCCATAGTCGCAGACACTCTGACATCCTGGGTCTATAGTCACAGACACTCTGGCATCCTGGGTCTATAGTCACCGACACTCTGACATCCTGGGTCTATAGTCACAGACACCTGACATCCTGGGTCTATAGTCGCAGACACTCTGACATCCTGGGTCTATAGTCACAGACACTCTGACACTCTGAGGGGCTGTTTAGCACAGGGCTAAATCGCTGGCTTTGAAAGCAGACCAAGGCAGGCCAGCAGCACGGTTCGATTCCCGTAACAGCCTCCCCGAACAGGTGGCGGAATGTGGCGACTAGTGGCTTTTCACAGTAACTTCATTTGAAGCCTACTTGTGACAATAAGCGATTTTCACTTTCACTTTCACTGGGTCTATAGTCACAGACACTCTGAATTTCTGGGTCTATAGTCACAGACACCTGACATCCTAGGTCTATAGTCGCAGACACTCTGACATCCTGGGTCTATAGTCACAGACACTCTGACATCCTGGGTCTATAGTCACAGACACACTGGCATCCTGGGTCTATAGTCACAGACACCTCTGACATCCTGGGTCTATAGTCACAGACACTCTGACATCCTGGGTCTATAGTCACAGACACTCTGACATCCTGGGTCTATAGTCACAGACACTCTGACATCCTGGGTCTATAGTCACAGACACTCTGACATCCTGGGTCTATAGTCGCAGACACTCTGACATCCTGGGTCTATAGTCGCAAACACTCTGACATCCTGGGTCTATAGTCACAGACACTCTGACATCCTGGGTCTATAGTCACAGACACTCTGACATCCTGGGTCTATAGTCGCAGACACTCTGACATCCTGGGTCTATAGTCACAGACACCTCTGACATCCTGGGTCTATAGTCACAGACACTCTGACATCCTGGGTCTATAGTCGCAGACACTCTGACATCCTGGGTCTATAGTCACAGACATCTGACATCCTGGGTCTATCGTCGCAGACACTCTGACATCCTGGGTCTATAGTCACAGACACTCTGACATCCTGCGTCTATAGTCACAGACACCTGACATCCTGGGTCTATAGTCACTGACACCTCTGACATCCTGGGTCTATAGTCACAGACACCTGACATCCTGGGTCTATAGTCACTGACACCTCTGACATCCTGGGTCTATAGTCACAGACACTCTGACATCCTGGGTCTATCGTCACAGACACTCTGACATCGTTGGTCTATAGTCACAGACACTCTGACATCCTGGGTCTATAGTCACAGACACTCTGACATCCTGGGTCTATAGTCACAGACACTCTGACATCCTGGGTCTATAGTCACAGACACTCTGACATCCTGGGTCTATAGTCACAGACACTCTGACATCCTGGGTCTATAGTCACAGACACTCTGACATCGTTGGTCTATAGTCACAGACACTCTGACATCCTGGGTCTATAGTCACAGACACTCTGACATCCTGGGTCTATAGTCACAGACACTCTGACATCCTGGGTCTATAGTCACAGACACTCTGACATCCTGGGTCTATAGTCGCAGACACTCTGACATCCTGGGTCTATAGTCACAGACACTCTGACATCCTGGGTCTATAGTCACAGACACTCTGACATCGTTGGTCTATAGTCACAGACACTCTGACATCCTGGGTCTATAGTCACAGACACTCTGACATCCTGGGTCTATAGTCGCAGACACTCTGACATCCTGGGTCAATAGTCACAGACACTCTGACATCCTGGGTCTATAGTCGCAAACACTCTGACATCCTGGGTCTATAGTCACAGACACTCTGACATCCTGGGTCTATAGTCGCAAACACTCTGACATCCTGGGTCTATAGGCGCAGACACTCTGACATCCTGGGTCTATAGTCGCAGATGCCTCTGACATTCTGGGTCTATAGTCACAGACACTCTGACATCCTGGGTCTATACTCACAGACACTCTGACACTCTGAGGGGCTGTTTAGCACAGGGCTAAATCACTGGCTTTGAAAGCAGACCAAGGCAGGCCAGCAGCACGGTTCGATTCCCGTAACAGCCTCCCCGAACAGGCGCCGGAATGTGGCGACTAGGGGCTTTTCACAGTAACTTCATTTGAAGCCTACTTGTGACAATAAGCGATTTTCACTTTCACTTTCACTGGGTCTATAGTCACAGACACTCTGACATTCTGGGTCTATAGTCGCAGACATTCTGACATCCTGGGTCTATCGTCACAGACACTCTGACATCCTGGGTCTATAGTCACAGACACTCTGACATCCTGGGTCTATAGTCGCAGACACTCTTATATCCAGGGTCTATAGTCACCGACACTCTGACATCCTGGGTCTATAGTCACAGACACTCTGACATCCTGGGTCTATAGTCACAGACGCCTCTGACATCCTGGGTCTATAGTCACAGACACTCTGACATTCTGGGTCTATAGACACAGACACCTCTGACATCCTGGGTCTATAGTCACTGATACTCTGACATCCTGGGTCTATAGTCGCAGACATTCTGACATCCTGGGTCTATCGTCACAGACACTCTGACATCCTGGGTCTATAGTCACAGACACTCTGACATCCTGGGTCTATAGTCGCAGACACTCTTATATCCAGGGTCTATAGTCACAGACACTCTGACATTCTGGGTCTATAGTCGCAGACATTCTGACATCCTGGGTCTATCGTCACAGACACTCTGACATCCTGGGTCTATAGTCACCGACACTCTGACATCCTGGGTCTATAGTCACAGACACTCTGACATCCTGGGTCTATAGTCACAGACACTCTGACATCCTGGGTCTATAGTCGCAGACACTCTTATATCCAGGGTCTATAGTCACCGACACTCTGACATCCTGGGTCTATAGTCACAGACACTCTGACATCCTGGGTCTATAGTCACAGACGCCTCTGACATCCTGGGTCTATAGTCACAGACACTCTGACATTCTGGGTCTATAGACACAGACACCTCTGACATCCTGGGTCTAATGTCACTGATACTCTGACATCCTGGGTCTATAGTCGCAGACACTCTGACATCCTGGGTCTATAGTCACAGACACTCTGACATCCTGGGTCTATAGTCACAGACACTCTGACATCCTGGGTCTATAGTCGCAGACACTCTGACATCCTGGGTCTATAGTCACAGACACTCTGACATCCTGGGTCTATAGTCACAAACACCTGACATCCTGGGTCTATAGTCACCGACACTCTGACATCCTGGGTCTATAGTCGCAGACACTCTGACATCCTGGGTCTATAGTCACAGACACTCTGACATCCTGGGTCTATAGTCGTAAACACTCTGACATCCTGGGTCTATAGTCACAGACACTCTGACATCCTGGGTCTATAGTCGCAGACACTCTGACATCCTGGGTCTATAGTCACAGACACTCTGACATCCTGGGTCTATAGTCACAGACACCTGACATCCTGGGTCTATAGTCGCAGACACTCTGACATCCTGGGTCTATAGTCGCAGACACTCTGACATCCTGGGTCTATAGTCACAGACACTCTGACATCCTGGGTCTATAGTCACAGACACTCTGACATTCTGGGTCTATAGTCGCAGACACTCTGACATCCTGGGTCTATAGTCACAGACACTCTGACATCCTGGGTCTATAGTCACAGACACTCTGACATCCTGGGTCTATAGTCGCAGACACTCTGACATCCTGGGTCTATAGTCACAGACACTCTGACATCCTGGGTCTATAGTCACAGACACTCTGACATCCTGGGTCTATCGTCGCAGACACTCTGACATCCTGGGTCTATAGTCACAGACACTCTGACATCCTGGGTCTATAGTCACAGACACTCTGACATCCTGGGTCTATAGTCACAGACACTCTGACATCCTGGGTCTATAGACACAGACGCCTCTGACATCCTGGGTCTATAATCACTGATACTCTGACATCCTGGGTCTATAGTCACAGACGCCTCTGACATCCTGGGTCTATAGTCACAGACACCTGTGACTTAGAGCATGGATTGGTACTTGGGTCTACAATGTTGTGGCCATTACGGAGACATGGTTAGAACAGGGACAGGAATGGTTGTTGGAAGTTCCGGGGTATCGATGTTTCAGTAAGAGTAGGGAAGATGGTAAAAGAGGTGGAGGAGTCGCATTGTTAATCAAGGATAGTTTAACGGCTGCAGAAAGACAGTTAGAAGGGGATCTGCCCACTGAGGTAATATGGGCCGAAGTTAGAAATAGGAAAGGAGCGGTCACATTGTCAGGAGTTTTCTATAAGCCCCCAAATAGTAATAGAGATGTGAAGGAAGAAATTGCAAAACAGATTATGGATAGGTGTGGAGGTCTCATGGTAGTTGTCATGGGTGACTTTAACTTTCCAAATATTGATTGGAACCTCTATAGGTCGAACAGTTTGGATGGGGCAGTTTTTGTACAGAGTGTGCAGGAGGGTTTACTGACACAATATGTGGATAGGCCGACAAGAGGGGGGGCCACATTGGATTTGGTACTGGGTAATGAGTCGGGCCAAGTGTTAGATTTGTTTGTGGGAGAGCACTTTGGAGATAGTGACCACAATTCGGCGTCTTTCACTATTGCAATGGACAGGGATAGGGCCATACAGCAGGGCAAGGTTTATAATTGGGGGAGGGGTAATTATGATGCGATTACGCAAGAATTAGGGAGCGTGAGATGGGAACAGAAACTGTCAGGGAAAGGCACAAATGAAAAGTGGAGCTTGTTCAAGGAACAAGTACTGCGTGTCCTTGATAGGCATGTCCCTGTCAGGCAGGGAGGAAATGGCCGTGTGAGGGAACCATGGTTCACAAAAGAGGTTGAATGTCTTGTCAAGAAGAAAAAGGAAGAGTCTGTAAGGATGAGAAAACAAGGTTCAGTAGGGCCGCTTGAGGGTTACAAGGTAGCAAGGAATGAGCTGAAAAAAGGGCTTAGGAGAGCTAGGAGGGAGCATGAGAAGTCCTTGGCGGGTCGGAACAAGGAAAACCCCAAGACTTTTTACTCTGATGTGAGAAATAAAAGAATGACCAGGGTGAGGGTAGGGCCGGTCAAGTGCAGTAGTGGGAACTTGTGCATGGAGTCAGAAGAAATAGGAGAGGCATTGAATGAATACCTTTCTTCAGTGTTCACAAAGGAGAGGGGCCATGTTTTTGAGAATGAGAGTGTGATTCAGGCGGGTAGGCTGGAGGAAGTGGATATTCTGAGGAAGGATGTATTAGCAATTTTGAAAAACCTGAGGGTCGACAAGTCCCCTGGGCCAGATGGGATATACCCAAGGATTCTTTGGGAGGCAAGGGATGAGATTGCAGAGCCTTTGGCTTTGATCTTTGGGTCCTCGCTGTCCACGAGGATAGTGCCAGAGGACTGGAGAGTGGCGAATGCTGTTCCTCTGTTCAAGAATGGGAATAGGAAGGACCCTGGTAATTATAGGCCAGTTAGTCTTACTCTGGTGGTCGGGAAGATAATGGAAAAGATCCTGAAGGATAGGATTTATGACCATTAGGAAAGATGCAGTTTAATCCGGGATAATCAACACGGATTCGTGAAGGGTAGGTCTTGCCTCACAAATTTGATTGAATTCTTTGAGGAGGTAACTAAGTGTGTAGATGAAGGTAGAGCAGTTGATGTCATATGCATGGATTTTAGTAAGGTGTTTGATAAGGTTCCCCATGGTCGGCTCATGAAGGAAGTAAGGAGGTGTGGGATAGAGGGAAATTTGGCCAACTGGATAAGTAACTGGTGGTGGTAGATGGAAAATTCTCAGACTGGAGACCAGTTACCAGCGGTGTACCACAGGGATCAGTGCTGGGTCCTCTGCTATTTGTGATTTTTATCAATGACTTGGAGGAGGGGGCTGAAGGGTGGGTCAGTAAATTTGCTGGTGACACCAAGATTGGTGGAGTAGTGGATGAGGTGGAGGGCTGTTGTAGGCTGCAAAGAGACATTGATTGGATGCAGAGCTGGGCCGAGAAATGGCAGATGGAGTTCAACCCTGATAAGTGCGAGGTGATTCATTTTGGTAGGACAAACTTGAATGCGGATTACAGGGTCAATGGCAGGGTTCTGAGGAATGTGGAGGAACAGAGAGATCTTGGGGTTCATGTCCACAGATCTCTAAAGGTTGCCACTCAAGTGGATAGAGCCGTGAAGAAGGCTTATGGTGTGTTAGCGTTTATTAACAGGGGGCTTGAGTTTAAGAGCCGTAGGGTTATGCTGCAACTATACATGACCCTGGAGAGACCACATTTGGAATATTGTGTGCAGTTCTGGTCACCTCATCATAGGAAGGATGTGGAAGCATTGGAACGGGTGCAAAGAAGATTTACCAGGATGCTGCCTGGTTTACAGGATAGGTCTTATGAGGAAAGGTTGAGGGAGCTAGGGCTTTTCTCTTTGGAGCGGAGCAGGATGAGAGGCGACTTAATAGAGGTTTATAAGATAATAAGGGGGATAGATAGAGTGGATGTTCAGAGACTATTTCCTCGGGTGGATGTAGCTGTTACCAGGGGGCATAACTATAAGGTTCAGGGTGGGAGATATAGGAGGGATGTCCGAGGTAGGTTCTTTACTCAGAGAGTGGTTAGGAATGGACTGCCTGCTGTGATAATGGAGTCGGACACTTTAGGAACTTTCAAGCGCTTATTGGATAGGCACATGGAGCACACCAGAATGACAGGGAGTGGGATAGCTTGATCTTGGTTTCGGACAATGCTCGGCACAACATCGAGGGCCGTAGGGCCTGTTCTGTGCTGTACTGTTCTATGTTCTATAGTCTCAGACGCCTCTGACATCCTGGGTCTATAGTCACAGACACTCTGACATCCTGGGTCTATAGTCGCAGACACTCTGACATCCTGGGTCTATAGTCACAGACACCTGACATCCTGGGTCTATAGTCACAAACACTCTGACATCCTGGGTCTATAGTCTCAGACGCCTCTGACATCCTGGGTCTATAGTCACAGACACTCTGACATCCTGGGTCTATAGTCACAGACACTCTGACATCCTGGGTCTATCGTCACAGACACTCTGACATCCTGGGTCTATAGTCGCAGACACTCTGACATCCTGGGTCTATAGTCACAGACACTCTGACATCCTGGGTCTATAGTCACAGACACTCTGACATCCTGGGTCTATAGTCGCAGACACTCTGACATCCTGGGTCTATAGTCACAGACACCTGACATCCTGGGTCTATAGTCACAAACACTCTGACATCCTGGGTCTATAGTCTCAGACGCCTCTGACATCCTGGGTCTATAGTCACAGACACTCTGACATCCTGGGTCTATAGTCGCAGACACTCTGACATCCTGGGTCTATAGTCGCAGACACTCTGACATCCTGGGTCTTTAGTCACAGACACCTGACATCCTGGGTCTATAGTCACAGACACTCTGACATCCTGGGTCTATAGTCTCAGACGCCTCTGACATCCTGGGTCTATAGTCACAGACACTCTGACATCCTGGGTCTATAGTCACAGACGCCTCTGACATCCTGGGTCTATAGTCACAGACACTCTGACATCCTGGGTCTATAGTCACAGACACTCTGACATCCTGGGTCTATAGTCACAGACGCCTCTGACATCCTGGGTCTATAGTCACAGACACCTCTTACATCCTCAAGGGTCGCTCTAAGGTCCAGTTTGAAAGCCTATGTCATAAAGTAAGGTTAAGCTGCTTTCTGCTCAAATTGAGTGCATCTTTGGCCAAAAATGACGTAGAACAAAATGTACCAGTTTGTTCACCGAACAACTGTCTGTCAAGTGTAACACTATAAATGTTTTATCGTTTAAATATAGAGAAACTGCTGTGCAGAGAATGTAGAATGAACAAAGATGGACTTATGTAACAAAAGAAGAGGGTGGATTAATTTAGAAAATCCCACGTGTATGCGGCTGAAAAAGCTTAAAATGGGAATAAATGTGGATGCAGCAGCAAGTATATCTATCAAAGGATATACTGTGCTCAAAGGTCTGCATGGGCTTAGACACAGACATCTCTGGTAACGCTGAAATCCGTGGTGTCTGCTCAGAGACTGGGATTCAGCTCCAGGATTGAGAGTATAACAATAATAATGATTAAAAAAAGCAAATTACTACAGATGCTGGAATCTGAAATGAAAGAGAAAATGCTGGAAAATCTCAGCAGGTCTGTCAGCATCTGTAGGGAGAGAAACGAGCTAACGTTTCGAGTCCGATGACTCTGTCCAAGCCATTTTCCAGCATTTTCTCTTTCAATAATAATCTTTATTGTCACAAGTAGGCTTACATTAACACTACAATGAAGTTACTGTGAAAAGCCCCGAGTTGCCACATTCTGGTGCCTGTTCGGGTACACAGAGGGAGAATTCAGAATGTCCAAATTACCCAACATCTTTGGGGACTTGTGGAAGGAAACTGGAGTACCCGGAGGAAACCCACGCAGACAGGGGGAGAACGTGCACACTCCGCACAGACAGTGACCCAAACCGGGAATTGAATCTAGGACCCTGGCGCTGTAAAGCAACAGTGCGAACCACTGTGCTACCATACTGTAACCGGTGTGCATGCCTGTGACACAGACTTAAAGATGGTATGCATTCAAGTTCCAATCCAGTGACTTGAACATCTAGGCTGACACTGCAGTGCGGAGCAGGTGCTGCGCTGAGGGAGATGCCGCCCTTCAGTTGATACCTTGTCTGCTCTCTTGGATGATCCCATGGCACGAGTCCAGGGAGTGTTCTGCCTGGGGAACTGGCCAATACCTTTCGTTAATTCACATCATTAAAATACCAGATGATCGGGCCATTATCACAATGCTATTTGTGAGAGCTTGGTGTGTGCAAATTAAATGCTGCATTTCCCTGTATTACAACAGTGATTATACTTCAAAGAGTACTTAATTGGCTGTGAAGCAGTTTGGGATATTCTGAAATTATGAAAGGCATTAGATAAGTGAAAGTCTTTCTTCCTAAAAGTTAAAAAAAAATTGGGATTGCAATGTGCAATCTAACATACCTGCTGCCAGGTCGAAGGGTGCGACTTTGTGTTCAAAGGTCAGGCGAATATGCGCGTACGATTAGTTCACTGGAATGCACTGTCTGCTTTTAAACCTCGCATATTTTCTCTGGCTAGAGCATTGGGAATGAGATATAACAGGGATGTATTTTTATTTCTGGGGCATAAATCATTGCTGAAATATATGAACACTGGCCAAACCTTAACTTGTGCAAATTGAGTGTTCCGTAGATGGCGCACCAACATGTGGTTTGAGACAAAACAGCCACATTCACCCGGATATGTGATTGAAACATGCAGAGCATAAATTTAAGAGCCACTTTTAACCTCCCTTATGAACAATAATTCTGATTTTTTTTTTCATGTTAAAAACTCTGTACTTATCTACAGTTGCGGGCAGGAAATTTCAGAAAGCTATTCTGTGTGAATGCCCAACTATCTTCAGCTGCTTCATCAATGACTTCCTTTCCATTATAAGGTCAGAAGTGAGGATGTTCACTGATGACTGAACAATGCTGAGAGGCAGAGTTTGGACAACTTCTGAAAATTGCCCGTTTTTGTAGTACCTTCTTTTGCTTTTAATTGTTAATTGGCTTGGCATAAGTAGAATGTGTTCTTGCTGTAGGCTACAGTGGCAGCAGCGTGGACCATGTTCGAACAGGCGCCGGAATGTGGCGACTAGGGGCTTTTCACAGTAACTTCATTTGAAGCCTACTCGTGACAATAAGCGATTTTCATTCATTCATTTCATTTCATTCATTTTCATGTACAAGATGTACTGCCTTGTCGCACCAGGCCTCTTTTGACAGCACTTTCCAAACCCACAATCCTATCACCCAGAAGGACAAGGGCAGCTGATGCATGGGAACACCTCCAAATGCAAGTCAGACCCGATCCCAACTTGCAACTATATCACCATTCCTTCACTGTTGCTAAGTCAAAAACCGAAATTTTCCTTCCTCAGCTACATCTGTGCCTACACCACAGGGACTGCAATGGTTCAAGAAGGCCACCAACACCACCATCTCAAGAGCAATTAGGGATGGACAATGGGGGCTTGCCAGTGATGTTCACATACAATGACTGAATAAATAAAAGTATGGAAGTGCATGTTGTTCTGCATTCTCTAAGCACATATTAACAATTTCAGGAACTCCTGAAATATTCTCTTGATTAAATGTGCAAATGGTGTAGGCACTACAACACACAGATCAAAATGGTCCAAGGTTCAAACCTTGGCTTTTGTAAATTTATCTCTAATAGGAGTGTGTATGGGTGTTTAATAAGTAGAATAGAGAGCTGAAAAATCATCTTGGTTCCCACCCTGCTCTGGTGATATGTATTTGGGATGGTGATGATATTGAACCCTAATGTATGATTCCCCAGTGCTACAATAGGTTGCTTATATTTAAGCTCCAGTTTTTTTCTACACCAGCGGTTAACCATTTCAAATAAATTGGTGGCTTTCAAATAACAATAAGACAATTAATGCACCACAGCTCAGGCTCACAATGGAAAATCATCACTTGAATGAGACAATGCTTGGTTGTCGGCACTATGGAAGTGGCCCAAACATAAACATCCACTTTCCAGAAAGAGGTAATTAGGAGAAAGAATTTGAAAAAAAAGTGTTATTTAGCATGAGCAAAATTATGAACATTTAAATTTTGCCATTTTCAGTATATAAGCATCGCTGGCTGGGTGATCATTTATTGCCCATCCCTAGGTACCCTCTAGAAGGCAGTGGTGAGCTGTCTTCTTGAACCACTGCAGTCCCTGAGCTGTAGGTTCACCCACTGTGGGGAGGGATTTTTGGGATCTTGACCCAGTGACAGTGACGGAGAGGTGGTATATTTCCAAGTCAGGGTGGTAAGTGATGTTTCCAGGTATCTTCTGCTCTTGTCCTTCTGGATTGTAGCGGTCGTGGGTTTGGAAGGTGTTGCCTAAGGAACCTTGGTGAGTTTCTGCAGTGCATCTTGTAGATGATGCACACGGCTGCCACTGTTCATCGGTAGTGGAGAGTTAGAATGTTTGTGGAAGGAGGAGCAATCAGGCGGGCTGTTTTGTCCTGGATGGTGTCAAGCTTCTCGAGTGTTGTTGGAGCTGCACTCATCCAGGTAAGTGGAGAGTATTCCAGTACACTCCTAACTTGTGCTTTGTAGATGGTGAACATGCTTTGTGGGGTCAGGAGGTGAGTTACTCACCGTAGGATTCCCAGCCTTTGACCTGCCTTAGTAGCCACAGTATTAATATGACTAGTCCAGTTCAAGTTTTGGTCAATGGTAACCCCCAGGATGTTAATAGTGGGCTCAGCGATGGTAATGCCATTGATTGTCAAGGGGTGAAAATTAGATACTCTCTTATTGGAGGAGGCCACTGTCTGGCACTTCTGTGGCATGAACTTGCCACCTGTCAGCCCAAGCTTGGATATTGCCCAGGTCTTCTTCCTGCATAAAAGAGTGCAGAAAAGATTTACTAGGATGTTGCCGGGACTTGATGGTTTGAGTTATAAGGAGAGGCTGGATAGACTGGGACTTTTTTCCTTGGAGCGTAGGAGGCTTAGGGGTGATCTTATAGAGGTCTATAAAATAATAAGGGGCATAGATAAGGTAGATAGTCAACATCTTTTCCCAAAGGTAGGGGAGTCTAAAACTAGAGGGCATAGGTTTAAGGTGAGAGGGGAGAGATTCAGAAGGGCCCAGAGGGGCAATTTCTTTACTCAGAGGGTAGTGAGTGTCTGGAATGGGCTGCCAGAGGTAGTAGTAGAGGCGGGTACAATTGTGTCTTTTAAAAAACATTTAGATAGTTACATGGGTAAGATGGGTATAGAGGGTTATGGGCCAAGTGCGGGCAACTGGGACAAGCTTAATGGTAAAAACTGGGCGGCATGGACTGGTTGGGCCGAAGGGCCTGTTTCCATGCTGTAAACTTCTATGATTCTATGATTCATTAGGACATGGACTGCTTTTGTATCGGAGGAGTCAGGAATGGTACTGCATTCCATGGGGCATTAAAGCTTCACATACACACATACTGAGTGATTTTGTCAATATACTAATCAAGAGACAGCTAATAAAGCAATCAGACCTCACATTTTGTATGTGGCTTTAAACTGTAGAACCTTAAAGATTATCTACCAATTTGGAGCCACTCGATCTGAATGTATCCCCACAACCGTGGCAAATGCTAATCACAGAGACTTATTGATTAGAACAATATTATCGAGTGGCACCACGGTGGCCCAATGGTTAGCACTGCTGCCTCACGGCGCCAAGGTCCCAGGTTCGATCCTGGCCCTGGGTCACTGTCCGTGTGGAGTTTGCTCATTCTCCCGTGTTTGCGTGGGTTTTGCCCCCACATCCCAAAGATGTGCAGGGTAGGTGGATTGGCCACGATAAATTGCCCCTTAATTGGAAAAAATGAATTGGGTACTCCACATTTATTTTTAAAAAGATGATCGATAATCAAAACCATCTTCATATGGGAATGGAACAATGTTTAAGAAGGGTAGCAAGAATAATCCAGGGAACTACAGGCCGGTGAGCCTTACGTCAGTGGTAGGGAAATTACTGGAGAGAATTCTTCGAGACAGGATCTACTCCCATTTGGAAGCAAGTGGGTGTATTAGCGAGAGGCAGCATGGTTTTGTGAAGGGGAGGTCGTGTCTCACTAACTTGATGGAGTTTTTCGAGGAGGTCACTAAGATGATTGATGCAGGTAGGGCAGTGGATGTTGTCTATATGGACTTCAGTAAGGCCTTTGACAAGGTCCCTAATGGCAGACTGGTACAAAAGGTGAGTCACACGGGATCGGGGGTGAGCTGGCAAGATGGATACAAAACTGGCTCGGTCATAGAAGGCAGAGAGTAGCAATGGAAGGGTGTTTTCTGATTGGAGGGCTGTGACGAGTGGGGTTCCGCAGGGATCAGTGCTGGGACCGTTGCTCTTTGTAGTATATATAAATGATTTGGAGGAAAATGTAACTGGTCTGATTAGTAAGTTTGCAGACGACACAAAGGTTGGTGGGATTGCGGATAGTGATGAGGACGGTCAGATGATACAGCAGGATTTAGATCATTTGGAGACGAGGGCGGAGAGATGGCAGATGGAGTTTAATCCGGACAAATGTGAGGTAATACATTTTGGAAGGTCTAATGCAGGTAGGGAATATACAATGAATGGTAGAACCCTCAAGAATATTGACAGTCAGAGAGATCTAGGTGTAAAGGTCCACAGGTCACTGAAAGGGGCAACACAGGTGGAGAAGGTAGTCAAGAAGGCGTATGGCATGCTTGCCTTCATTGGCCTGAGCTTTGAGTATAAATATTGGCAAGTCTTGTTGCAGCTGTATAGAACCTTAGTTAGACCACACTTGGAGTATAGTGTTCAATGCTGGTCGCCACACTACCAGAAGGATGTGGAGGCTTTAGAGAGGGCGCAGAAGAGATTTACCAGGGTGTTGCCTGGTATGGAGGGCATTAGCTATGAGGAGCGGTTGAATAAACTCGGTTTGTTCTCACTGGCACGACGGAGGTTGAGGGGCGACCTGATAGAGGTGTACAAAATTATGAGGGGCATAGACAGAGTGGATAGTCAGAGGCTTTTTCCCAGGGTAGAGGGGTCAATTATTAGGGGGCATAGGTTTAAGGTGCGAGGGGCAAGGTTTAGAGGAGATGTACGAGGCATGTTTTTTACACAGAGGGTAGTGAGCACCTGGAACTCGCTACCGGAGGAGGTGGTGGAAGCAGGGACGATAGTGACGTTTAAGGGGCATCTTGACAAATACATGAATAGGATGGGAATAGAGGTATATGGACCCCGGAAGTGTAGAAAATTTTAGTTTAGGTGGGCAGCATGGTCAGCGCAGGCTTGGAGGGCCGAAGGGCCTGTTCCTGTGCTGTACTTTTCTTTGTTTTGTTCTTTGTTGACTATTTATGAAATTGTTACAATACATTTAAAGAGAGATTTAGGGAGGGTGTTTTTTGGCAATTTTTGTCACAAGTGTTGTTTTTAAGAAACGTGTGTTTCAGTATAAGAGCAGTAATGTCGGGGACAGCAGTAATGTTAGTGAGAGCGGTAGTGTTAGTGAACAAAGAACAAAGAACAAAGAAAAGTACAACCCTCTATATGGGGTCAACTTTGTGAACCACCTTTGGGCCCCCCTCCAATGCCAGTACATCTTTCCTTAGATAAAGGGACCAAAATTGTTCACAGTATTCCAGGTGTGGTCTAACTAGTGTCTTGTATTGTTTTCGCAGGACTTCCCTATTTTTATACTCCATTCCCTTTGAAATAAAGGCCAAAGGATGGCATATTTCCTTCACTAAAGGACCCTAGTAGAACCAGATGGGTTTTTATGAGAATCAATGATACCTTCATGGTCACGATTACTGAGACAATTTGTAATTCCAGATTATTTATTAATTGAATTTCAATCCCACGAGCTGCTATGGTAGAATTTGAACCTGTGTTTCCTTGGACATTAGTTTGGGTCTCTGCATTATTAATCTAGTGACATTCTCACTACACAACCATTTCTCCTCCGCTCAATGGTTCAGTATTATGTGTGGGGATGGTTGATGATGCACTTGGACTATATCTCCCTTGGCCTTTGTTCTTCATCAGGACTTGGAGGCATTGTACAAGGAAGAACTACAATTAGTGAACTTGTGCATCTTCACAGGAAGCAAATCTTGTGTTTTTATTTCATTTTGGGTCCTGACCATTCTTCAGTGCCTCTGGATACTGAAAAATCTGCTATCACGCCAATTCCAGTTTTCCCCTCCAGTATCGTCTCTGGGTTTTTACACCCCTCTTTTCTTGTAACTTTTTGATTGTGACTGAACCTTCGCCAGTGGCACAGCACAGCCTATCACTTAGGGCAGTATTTTTCAAACTTTTTTTTCCGGGGACCCATTTTGACCAACCGGCCAACATTCGGGACTCATGCTGGTCAACCTTCGCGAACCATGCCGGCCGACCTTCGTGACCCAAGCCGCCCAAACGTCGTGACCCACCATTTTCGCTTACCTTTAATGCGGCAGGTGAGCCTGCTTGGTCCTCAGGATCTCACTTGCTTTGTCATAATTCTGTATGGGCTGTTCATCAGCGGTCCTGGAGATCACACCAGCACTGCTTTGTCCTGTTGTGGATTCTCCTGAACAGCTCACACCACCATTGCTTTGTCCTGCTGTGGATTCTCCGGAGCCACTCACTCCAGCAGGTTTAATCCTGAGATCCTGGCTTGTTTGTGTCCCTTGCCCTCTCTTTCTTATTACAAAATTATCCATTTTAAATTTTACCCTCCTGTTGCTTGTTTGCTGCTGACAAAATGGAGTCATCACAATTGTGGCCAGAACACGTGGCATCAGTGTTCGGGGCACATGACTTGCTCTCTGCCGCCTTAGGCAAGAAGACTGCATTGAATTTTTAAAAAAATCTTCTCCTGGGTCAGCGTGCTGCCGTTAGGAGGAAGCGGTGTTTCTCGCTGGACTCCAGGCCTGTGCACTGATGAGTGGGCACACATGCGCAGCGCACCCGCATTCTGAGAGCTGGTCATGGCCGTCATTTTTAAAAGCCGGCAGCTGTGGCCATTGCGCATTAATTCCCGTGATCGGGACGCCGCGTTGGATGGCTCCACGACCCTCTCGACACCCACCCTTGACCCACCCATGGGGCGTGACCCCGACTTTGTAAATGACTGACTTTGGGCCACTGTTATCTGCAATCAGAACAATATTATGTCTCGGGGTCAATGGTAGTTACTCAGGTACACGTTGTAAAGTGATGTTCCACAGGATTCACAGCTGGGACCACTGTTGGTCATCATATACATAATTGGATTTGAGAATTGGAAGCACAATTTCAAAATTTGTGACTGACAAGTTTTGGAGGATGTTCCAGGTGGCGGATAAAATGGCTTTGGCCTCAATCCCTTGTATGGCCTCCAAGGACACATGACTACAGCAAGCCACAATACTCAAAAAGCAACAATGCACTGAGATGTTTCTCCTTTATAAAAAGAAAAAACAAATTGCATGCACTTTCATTTCTAGCCTCTGTGATTTGCCATTTTCCTGATTTCTCCCATCTTTTCGAGCTCTTCTATCGTGTCTTTCAAGATAGAGTTCAAACAGCTGGAACTCTCCTAGAAAGATGCTGAGTTGGCTTCAGACTTTCATCTACTTCAAGATGACATTCTACAGAAAAACATCCAAGCCCTGTGAAAACATCTTTGCTCCTTTGTCGGTCCTGTGCAGCAGTTAATGGCTTGGTGTCATGAACAAAGTCGCAGATCAGGCAGCAGAGATCAAGGATTGCGGTGTGACCCATGCCACGGGTCAGTATTGTTGGGGAGGGGGTTATGGGTGGGATGTGGAGGTTGTGTGGGATGGAGGTTTGCTGGGTGGGGGGTTACAGGAAGCGGGGAGTAGGTGGGTTGGCAGCTAAGAAACATATGTGACTCTCAGTGGGCCTCCTGCCACTTCCCGATGTCCAGCCTCTTGCTCAGGCACTGAGTGCCTGTGATTGAGCCCCCCCCCCCCCCCCCCCCCTGTAAAGAAGTAACAAGCTGGCTGCATGGCTTTACCTGTCGTGCATGCAGCATGGCGACAGGCCGGCCTAAAGCTAGGTTAATACCAGCAGTGGCGGAATGAGGCCCTTCAGTGGCCTGTTAATTGGCCACTCAAGAGCCGGAAATTGTGATGGAACAGAAAGCTTGATCATGGGCTTTCCTGCCCAGAACTTAATTCTGGTGGAGACAGGAAGGCGACAGGGAAATGATTAGAAATGTTCTGCGAATAGGTTTCGTGAAGGAGGGTTGAAGATGGCTCGTATGGAGCATAAAGAATGGTCTAGACCATTTGTGCCAAATGCCAAATGCCTGAGCTGTAAATGCTATTTAATTCAATGAAAATTAAACCTTGAGGTTCAATTACTTGGAGCTGACACTATGTGTCCTGCGTAGGTATGTTTGGAGGGAGGGCTGGGAATAAATTGAAACGGTTTATGTTTAGACCATTCCCCTATGTACCCACCTCTGTGTGGTGTTGCTGGATATGGGGTCCATGCAGCACAGACTACCCTCTCAGGAGCAGTCATGGGTGGCCATTTAGGCCAATTTAATGCCTAATTGGAGTCATGGTGAGGGCTCAATGGGAGTTCCCTTCTGTTGGAGAAGATCCCCAATAACTGTAAGACATGACAACTTCTTGGAAGTGGCCTCTGATGGCAGACTGTCGGAGATATCTCTCCCATGCCTTAATGATAGGGTCGGGAGAGAAATGTTGTAGCTATGGCTGAAACCAATCATCCAGAAGGGATTCCCTCCATACTTATGGCCTCCCAGTTTTTGGGTATCTTTATTTTCGGCATTTTCTTCACATCTCTGAGGGCACCTCTATGTTGATGTGCCTTTGTGATTTCCTACCTGCATCAGCAGCACCCAGTGAGGCTCCCAAGCACCCAACACTGTGGGCTTGCTGATTGGATCTGTGGACTCAGAAAACCACCCACTCTCCTCAATTGGTTAATAGATGTGGATGTGGCCAATTAGCAGGCCATATCTTGGAAGTTAAAATATAATAAAGAACAAAGAACAAAGAAGATTGTAGCACAGGAACAGGCCCTTCGGCCCTCCCAGCCTGCGCCGATCCAGATCCTTTATGTAAACCTGTCTTCTATTTTCCAAGGATCTACCTCCTTCTGTTCCCCGCCCGTTCATATATCTGTCTAGATGCATCTTAAATGATGCTGTCGTGCCCGCCTCTACCACCTCCGCTGGCAAAGCGTTCCAGGCACCCACCACCCTCTGCGTAAAAAACTTTCCACGCACATCTCCCTTAATCATTCTCCCTCTCACCTTGAAATCGTGACCCCGTGTAATTGACACCCTCACTCTTGGAAAAAGCTTGTTGCTATCCACCCTGTCCATACCTCTCATAATTTTGTAGACCTCAATCAGGTACCCCCTCAACCTCCGTCTTTCCAATTAAAACAATCCTAATCTACTCAACCTTTCTTCATAGCTAGCACCCTCCATACCAGGCAACATCCTGGTGAACCTCCTCTGCACCCTCTCTAAAGCATCCACATCCTTCTGGTAATGTGGCGACCAGAACTGCACGCAGTATTCCAAATGTGGCCTAACCAAAGTCCTATACAACTGTAACATGACCTGCCGACTCTTGTACTCAATACCCCGTCCGATGAAGGCAAGCATACTGTATGCCTTCTTGACCACTCTATCGACCTGCGTTGCCACCTTCAGGGTACAATGGACCTGAATTCCCAGATCTCTCTGTACATCAATTTTCCCCAGGACTCTTCCATTGACCGTATAGTCCGCTCTTGAATTAGATCTTCCAAAATGCATCATCTTGCATTTGCCTGGATTGAACTCCATCTGCCATTTCTCTGCCCAACTCTCCAATCTATCTATATTTTGCTGTATTCTCTGACTGTCCTCCTCGCTCTGCAACTCCACCAATCTTAGTATCATCTGCAAACTTGCTAATCAGACCACCTATACCTTCGTCCAGATCATTTATGTATATCACAAACAGCAGTGGTCCGAGCATGGATCCCTGTGGAACACCACTAGTCACCTTTCTCCATTTTGTGACAATCCCTTCCACCACTACTCTCTGCCTCCTGTTGCCCAGCCAGTTCTTTATCCCTCTAGCAAGTACACCCTGAACCCCATACGACTTCACTTTTTCCATCAACCTGCCATGGGAAACGTTATCAAATGCCTTACTGAAGTCCATGTATATGACATCTCCAGCCCTTCCCTCATCAATTAACTTGTTGTTATGTTCTATGTTCTATGGACGATAAGAGAATAGTGTAGATGGGTTTTAGAGTGGTTTCCAGGTCAGCGCAACATCGAGGGCCGTAGGGCCTGTACTGCGCTGTAATGTTCTATGTTCTATGTAGTCACTTCCTCAAAGAATTCTATTAGGTTTGTAAGACATGACCTTCCCTGCACAAAACCATGCTGCCTATCACTGAGAAGTCTATTTTCTTCCAAATGTGAATAGATCCTATCCCTCAGTGTCTTCGCCAAACGTTTGCCTACCACTGACGTCAAGCTCACAGGTCTATAATTCCCAGGATTATTCCTGCTACCCTTCTTAAACAAAGGGACAACATTAGCAATTCTCCAGTCCTCCGGGACCTCACCCGTGCTCAAGGATGCTGCAAAGATATCTGTTAAGGCCCCAGCTATTTCGTCCCTCGCTTCCCTCAGTAACCTGGGATAGATCCCATCCGGACCTGGGGACTTGTCCACCTTAATGCCTTTCAGAATACCCAAAACTTCCCCCTTCCTTATGCCGACTTGACCTAGAGTATTTAAACATCCATCCCTAGCCTCAACATCCGTCATGTCCCTCTCCTTGGTGAATACCGATGCAAAGTACTCATTAAGAATCTCACCCATTTCCTCTGGCTCCACGCATAAATTCCCTCTTTTGTCTTTGAGTGGGTCAATCCTTTCTCTAGTTACCCTCTTGCTCCTTTATACGAATAAAAGGCTTTGGGATTTTCCTTAACCCTGTTAGCCAAAGATATTTCATGACCCCTTTTAGCCCTCTTTATTGCACGTTGAGATTTGTCCTAATTTCCCGATATTCCTCTAAAGCTTCATCAGTTTTAAGTCGCCTAGACCTTATGTATGCTTCCTTTTTCACCTTAGCTAGTCTCACAATTCCACCCGTCATCCATGGTTCACTAATCTTGCCATTTCTATCCCTCATTTTCACAGGGACATGTCTGTCCTGCACTCTAATCAACCTTTCCTTAAAAGACTTCCACATTTCAACTGTGGATTTACCCTTAAACAGCTGCTCCCAATCCACATTCCCCAGCTCTTGCCGAATTTTGTAAGACTTGGCCTTTCCCCAATTTAGCACTCTTCCTTTAGGCCCACTCTTGTCTTTGTCCATGAGTATTCTAAAACTTACGGAATTGTGATCGCGATTCCCAAAGTAATCACCGACTGAAACTTCAACCACCTGGCTGGGATCATTCTCCAATACCAGGTCCAGTTGGCCCCTTCCCGAGTTGGAGTATTTACATACTGCTCTAAAAACTCTCCTGGATGCTCCTTACGAATTCTGCTCCATCTACGCCTCCAACACTACATGAGTCCCATTCAATGTTGGGGACGTTAAAATCTCCCATCATGACCACCCTATTGCTCCTACATTTTTCTATAATCTGTCTACATATTTGTACCTCTACTTCATGCTCGCTTTTGGGAGGCTTGTAGTAAAGTCCCAGTAATGTTACTGCACCCTTCCTATTTTTTAGCTCTACCCATATTGCCTCAGTGCTCGAATCCTCCATCGTGTACTCCTTAATCACAGCTGTGATATCATCTCTGACCAGTAATGCAACTCCACCACCCCTTTTACCTCCCTCTCTATCCCTCCTGAAGCATCTATACCCTGGGATAATTAGGTGCCAGTCTTGCCCTTCCCTCAACCAAGTCTCAGTAATAGCAATAAAATCATATTCCCAGGTACTAATCCAAGCCCTAAGTTCATCTGCCTTACCTGCTACACTTCTCGCATTGAAACAAATGCACCTCAGACCACCTGTCCCTTTGCGTTCATCATCTCTTCCCTGTCTACTCTTCCCCTTAGTCACATTGAGTTTATTATCTAGTACCTTACTGGCTTTAGTTGCTGCCTCTTTACTGACCTCTAACATCCTAATTTGGGGCGAGATTCTCCGATATCGGCGCGATGTCCACCGACTGGCGCCAAAAACGGCACGAATCAGTCCAGCATTGCGCCGCCCCAAAGGTGCGGAAGTCTCCGCATCTTGAGGGGCCGAGCCCTCACCTTGAGGGGCTAAGCCCGCGCCGAACTGATTCCCGCCCCGCCAGCTGGCGGGAAAGGTCTTTGGTGCCCCGGCAGCTGGTGCGGAAATGATTTTGCCGTGCGGCGCATGCGCGGGAGCGTCAGCGGCCGCTCACGGCATCCCCGCACATGCACAGTGGAGGTGGTCTCTTCCGCCTCTGCCATGGTGGAGACCATGGCAGAAGGAAAAGAGTGCCCCCACGGCACAGGCCCGCCCGCGGATCGGTGGGCCCCGATCGCGGGCCAGGCCACCGTGGGGGCACCCCCCGGGGCCAGATCGCCCCACACCCCCCCGGACCCCAGAGCCCGCCCGCGTCGCCGTGTCCCGCCATCCCAAAGGTGGTTCAATCCACGCCGGCTGGCGTGGGTTGACAGCGGCGGGACTTCGGCCCATCGCGGACCAGAGAATCGCCGGGGGATTCCTGCCGACCAGCGCGGCGCGATTCCCGCCCCCGCCGAATTTCCAGTGGCGGAGAATTCGCGACACGGCGGGGGCGGGATTCACGCCGGCCCCCGGCAATTCTCCGACCCGGTGGGGGGTCGGAGAATCGTGCCCCTGGTTCCCATCCCCCTGCCACATTAGTTTAAAACCTCCTTCTCTTCTATTCTAATAGAATAGAATATAATAGAATTTTATTGTCTTTGGCTTCACCTCCAATATAACATATAATCATACAACCATTAATAATTATATATATACCTACTTTCATACAATCATGCATATATAACGGACACCCATACCGTACAAACATAACACATTGCACTCTACCATTAAAGTACTTACTGAAGTAAAAAATTTAATTAAAAGCAGCAAGTTAAATTTCCATTATGTTATTTAGTAAATTTATGGCTTATTTAGTAGGATTGTGTTGCATGGTGCACTACAAACCCATGGACGTCAGGACCAGTAGATGGTCACAACACCTTCTGAACTTAAAGACCATAAGACCCCATTCCATCCCTCCCCATTCAACACGAACCCGAGACAGGTAACGGCAAAAAGATGAATAATCAACACGATGGTTCTGATAGCACTGTGGACATTTTATGATCTGACAAAAGCTTGATGAGGAGTAGGAGGTGGGTGGGAGAAAGACTGTAAGCGTGGCTTTCAAAATGATTTTGTCTCGATGAGGGAGTTTGCTTGAAGCACATCCAATGCCCTTGCTCCATACAGTGACCTCAGATGATGCAGGTCTTGCACTTCCGATCAGGACATTGAACTCTTTTATGACATTGCAGCCACGATTTTTGCACAACTGATGAATTCTGCAATAATCAAAGTTGATTTCTCAGCATATTGCCAGGTCTTCCATTGAGGTCACCTTGTAGAATCATTTAAATTAATACGTGGCACTACTAATATCTCAAATTCCCTTCACTTTTGTAGTTATCACTGCAGGGAAATGTGGATTGTTTGGAAACTCTGTAGAAGCCGCAGCATACTAATTTTGGAAAATCTGGGGCTGGATTGTCCGCTCCCCGACGCCGAAATCGTGTTCGGGAATGGGGCGGAGAATCCGTTTTGGCTTCGAAATCGGGAGCGGCGCCAGTTTTAAAATTCTCTGCCAGCCCGAAAATCGGCGTACTCCATGAGTCCGCCGCGCCGAGTATCTACCGCCTCAAGCCATTGCCTGAGGCCCGCCCCGCGATGCTCCATTGCCGACAGGCCGAATTCCTGACAGCGTGAGACTCGTGTGGCCTCACCGTCGGGGATCTTCGTGTGCCAGCTGCGGACTCAGTCCAGGACCGCCACAGTCGGGGGAGGCTCGATCGGCGGGCAGGGGGGGGTCTTCATTCAGGGCTGGGGCCAATGTCAGAGGCGGTCCGGGGGGCAATGTCCGGGGCGGTCCGGGAGGGGCGTGTGCAGCCGATGCGGGGCACTATTTTGTCAGCCCAGGTCCGCGGGCTGAGTCCGCCATGGAGCACGGCACGGCCGCTGCAGGCCGCCGCAATGCGCATGCACGGCCTCTGACCCGGAAGTGCTGGGGGGCCGTATTGGCAGCTAGAGCTGCGAGCTCTATCACGGCTCCCTGCTAGCCCCCAGCAAAACGGTGAATCTGTGGCCTTTTGACGTCAGTTTTCCTGGAGTAAAAGACCACAGTTTTCACGACGGCGTGGGAACTCAGACCCCAAAATGGAAAATCCAGCCCCTGAAGTTTAGTAAATACTTCAGAGCTTCCAGGTCAACAGAGACCATTGGGGAGCATTAAAGCAAGTGCACGGCAATTATCAAGCAATAAGATTAAATTAGTTAACTGGTGTGAAGTTTGACTTACAGGCTGCATATTAGCAGCATTTGTGAAGTCTCTTTATGTTAAACACAGTCATGGAGCAAATGAAGTTAATTTGGTGCTTAATTCCTCCTTTAGCAAAGTTGGCTTAATGTCTGCTTATGCCAGTTCATCTGAATTATATGTTGGCTTGGGCGAGTTGGATGGTAGGATTAGTTTACCAGTAATTTATCATAGTAATTGTGACAGTGCAAGTTGTTTACACCTCAGGGGATATTCACTTCTTTACAAGAGAAATTAATGGAAAAGAAAATTGGCCAGTTTCCACAATTGCAGCGAATCAACAATGTCAGTTTTAAACTCAAAGGCCAAACACCTCTGACTTTGTTAACAGCACCTACATCTTAACATCACATGCCAATTACGTATTCAAATCCAGACATATAGACACGTGCCGGGGAGGGGGATGGGGGACAGGGTCCGTGCCGGGGAGGGGGTTGAGGTCCATGCCGGGGAGGGGGATGGGGGGGGTCCGTGCCGGGGAGGGTGATGTGGTCCGTGCCGGGGAGGAGGATGGGGTCCATGCCGGGAGGGGAATGGGGGGGTTCTGTGCCGGGGAGGGGGATCGGGGGACGGGTTCCGTGCCGAGGAGGGACGTGGGGGTGGGGGGGGCAAGTCAGTTGCTCCACCTGGCCAGGTGCCAGCCTCCAACAGTCGGACCTATGCGGTCCCTGCCACCTGGCTGGGGGGAGGAGGGGGTATGGGCAATGATGACATGCCGTCGTTCCTCCCACCCCCTACCAGGCCGTCATGTTTTCCGATCAGCCAACGATTTTGGCCGCCGTGGCGGCAGCCGCTAATGTCCATGTTGCCCTGGATGAGGAGGAGGAGGAGGAGGAGCGTGCCAGAGAGGCGGCGCAGGCTGCCGCAGAGGGACAGGCGGCAGCCGCCCAGGCTGGAGGGACACCTGACCGACAGGACGAGGAGGGGGAGGAGGACGTCGCGGCCCCACGGCAACGGAGGCACCCGAGGGCGCCCCGTGTGTACCGGCCCCGGCAGTCATACCAGGACCTCACGGACCGTGAATGCAGGAGGAGACTCCGGATGAGCCGGGAAACCGTGGCACACATCTGTCACCTTCTGGTGCGCCTGTCACCGCGTGGCACCGGCGGGGGACACCCTCTCCCTGTGTCCGTCAAGGTTACGGTGGCCCTGAACTTTTATGCAATGGGGTCATTCCAGGCACCGAGTGGGGACCTGTCCGGCATTTTGCAGACATCGGTGCACCGGTGCATCCGGGCAGTGACAGACGCCCTATATGCCATGGCGCACCGCTACGTCCGCTTCCCTGTGGACCGGGCCAGCCAAGATGCCCGGGCCGTAGGCTTCTCTGCCGTGGCCAGGTTCCCCATGGTCCAGGGCGCGATTGATGGGATGCACGTCGCCGTGCGGCCACCTGCAGATAACAGGGCCGTGTTCACCAATAGGAAGGGGACCTATTCGATGAACATACAGGTGGTCTGCGACCACCGCATGATGATCCTGCACATCTGCGCCCATTACCCGGGCAGTGTACACGACTCATACATGTTGTCGCGGTCATACATCACCGGCATGTACGAGGGACGCCATCCCCGGCTGAGGGGCTGGTTGCTGGGCGACAGGGGCTACCCATTGCGATCGTGGCTGATGACGCCTATACGGAGGCCACGCAATGAGGCGGAGAACCGCTACAATGATGCCCATGTAGCGACAAGGGGAGTGATAGAGAGGTGCTTTGGCGTGCTGAAGATGCGTTTCAGGTGCCTGGACCTCTCTGGGGGCGCACTCCAGTATCGGTCAGATAGGGTCGGCCGCATCATTGTGGTGTGCTGCGTCCTGCACAATATAGCCCAGCAGAGGGGCGATGTGCCGCAGGCAGAGGAGGGCGGAGTGGAGGAGCAGCTGGAAGAGGAGCAGTCCTCTCCAGATGAGGGGGATGGGGGCAATGGTCAGGGCAGACGGGCTAGGCATGGGCGGGTGGCTGTCCACCGCTACCAGCTGGGCCAGCGAGCAAATGACAGGCTGATAGCCGCCCGCTTCACTGACTAGATGGGCTTGGGAATCGGGTAGTATGGCCACAGACCGCACACCATGGCAACAGCCGACCACCCACACCCCCCACCCATCCACCCACCCAGCACCCTCATCCCCCTTCCCAACCCCACCCACCCCACCCGCATGCACACCACCCCCCCATTGCCGATCCACCTGCGGCACAACGGTCGGGCTCACTCAGTTGCCAGTGGATGCGTGTCTATTGCAGGCCATGGAGGATGATGACAACCCGCCCTGCGATGAGCTCCTGGCTCCACATCGTTGGACTATGTCTGACCCATGGCCACAGTACCACCATCCACCCGGACCATCCCTGCATGCGGCTGTGACACTGCAGCGCACGGTCCCGTCCTCTGCCCGGCGGGATGTTGATGGCGGCCCAGGGGGAAGGGGACAGACTCACCTGGGGCTGAGGTAAGACCATCCCTCACACACACACTTGCGCTCAACGTACATGACACCCCCGCACGCTTTGGACAGAGCACACAGGCAGCTTCTGTAGGTGTAACATTGACTTTAATAACGAAAGGAGTTCATGCACGTACCCTAGCCCCTAAAATTCATCTGTGCCCTGCATCGTGCCAACTTACTCAGTGTCTAATTGTTTGGCCTTACGGGCCCTTTGACTACGCCTAGGTGGTTCCCCAGACGGTACAGCAGAACTGGAGGTGGACTCCTGTGATTCCTGCCTTCTGACACGGGATCCCTTTGGCGGCCGTTTCCTGGGGCGTCCTGGCCTAGATGGGCCAGGCTGCGGCCCGGGCGACTGGGATGGCGAGCTGCCAGCCTGTCCTGCCGTTGCCCACCCGATGCACCTGGGACGGAAGGGGGGGAGTCCGAGGTGTCACGGTGTTCCGGGACCTCCCGTACAGGGGGACCCGGGACGGACCACAGCACCTCCTCCTCCCTCGGGGTGCCCGATGGCCCCCAGGCCTCTACATGGGTGGGGGATGCGAACGGACTGGCCATCCGACGCCCCCCCGACATCTGGCGCTGCCAGTCCTGGAGGCCCGTGCTGGTATCGACAGGGGTCTGCAGATTTGCAGCCATGGAGCTCAGGGGATTGGCAAAACCTGTCTGTGACTGTGCAACGCCGGCTCGCACATGGACAATGGTGCCGATGCCCTCAGCGATGGTCTGCAGAGACTGGGCCATGGACTGCAGAGACTGGGCCATGGCCTGCTGAGACTGGGCCATGGCGTTGAGCGCCTCTGCCATCTGCCGCTGGCGCTGGCTCATGGCCTCCTGTGAGAGGGCAGTCATGTCCTGGGCCACAGACGCCGCCTGCACGGAAAGCCCCAGACCTTGCAAACCGTTCCCCATGTCTGACACTGTCGCACCCATTGCCTCCACCGCGGACGCCACCCGTGCGGTGTCGGCCTGGGTGGCACGCATGACCGGCACCACTCCCAGCTCCTGGACGCGGGTGGACTCCTCCACCTGCGACTGCAGCCGCTGAGAGCCGGCCGTCACCCTCTACGCTCGTCCCAGGTTCGGTGGTTGCATCGGACCTATGGGTGGGTGTGGTAACTCCAGGAACCCGGGATCCATCTGGGCGGCAGATGTTCGCTTGGGCTGAGCTGCCCTCCGACCGCCCGGCCCCTCTGCTGCTCCTACCTCCACCTGCTGTACCGGGACGGCTGTGTTGTGCGCACCAGTGAGTGTACCAGACGCCGCATCACTAAAGTGCCCAGCCGAGGTGAGTGTCTCTGCGATGGTGGAGGGTGTTGGTGACAGCAGTGGCGTTGTGTCGTGCTCTTCGTCCCACTCTGAGTCCATGGCACTTTGGGGTGGCAGTTCGTCTCCACCCATCCAATCTGTGTCACTGTCCTGTATTTCAGTCTCCTGGGTAGTGGTGTCCTGGGTAGGCGTGTCCTGGGTAGTGGTGTCCTGGGTAGTGGTTTCGTGGCTCGGCTGTGATGGGGGCCTGCGGCTGCCCCTCTCGTCGCTGGGTGGCCTGCGTCGTCGCACCCGCACGAGATGGGGGCGTCGTCTCCATGTTGCTCCAGGTCTCTCCGTCTCCCGTGGTCTCCGAGGGACATCGTGCGGGCGTCGCATGCCAGAGGGTCCGGGTCTCTCCATCTCCAGTGGTCTCCGAGGGGCATCCTGCGGGCGTCGCATGCCAGAGGTTCCGGGTTCCATATGGGGGATATGGGGGAGGGGGGATATGGGGGATATGGGGGAGGGGGGATATGGGGGATATGGGGGAGGGGGGATATGGGGGAGGGGGGATATGGGGGAGGGGGATATGGGGAGGGGGGATATGGGGAGGGGGGATATGGGGGATATGGGGGAGGGGGGATATTGGGGATATGGGGGAGGGGGGATATGGGGGAGGGGGGATACGGGGGATATGGATATCAGGCAGGGGGGGGAGGCTCACCCTGGCTGCTCTGACGAGGTCGTTCACCTTCTTGTGGCACTGGGTGCCTGTCCGTGGTGTCAGGGCAACAGCGGTGACGGCCTCTGCCACTTCCCTTCACAGACGCCGGCTGTGGCGTGGGGCAACTCTGCGGCCATGCCCGGGATACAGGGCCTCCCTCCTCTGCTCCACTGCGTCCAGGAGCGCCTCAATGTCACGGGACTGGAACCTCGGGGCTGAGCGGCGGGCGGCCATCCGGTCGGGTATTCTGGTCGGGTGGGGGGAGCAGCGCGTCCTTAATGAGCCGTCACGCCGTGCGGCGTGAACCACGTGAGCCAGCGCGGATAGCGTCATGTCGCTGCTAGCCCATTCTGGGCTGGAGACGTTGCGACGTTTTTGGCGGCGTGATGCAGGTGGGATTTGCACCGATTTTGCCGCCAGTCGTCGGACTTTGCGCCGATAACGGAGAATTTTGCCCCACAATTCAATTCTGTGGAAAAAAATTATGATGTAAATTTCTAGGCACCCATGAATAGCTACAACATTGCCGTGGGCTGACTGTTATGAATGGTTCTGCATCCAGATACATGCCGAAGCAGTTTATCTCATTCAGGGCTTTGTCGATGATGCTGTGCCCAACTTCCGGATCGGCTCGGCTCCACTCCACTCCCCAATATCTCCCTTACCGTTCTCAAATTGAGATGAGGACACAGTCAGTGAAAGTTCGTGAGCCCAGTTAAAAGACAAACTAAATTCCTGGAAAGAAAGCTCATCGCTCCCATCATGATGATGAGTTACATAGTGGTGCTGTGATGTTTTTCTTCATGCAATGATGCATCCTTTAATGCGAGCATATGGCAAACATAACAAAAATGTTCTCAAAGATGTTTTATTGCTGTAATAGTTGGTTGCTTTTAAGAGGTGAATGGAATTTCTACAGTTGAGCACCAAACCCGTTTGAAAAGAAACTTTTTTCTTTTCAATTTTAATATTTGATCAACAGTATTAAGATGCATTCTACAAACAATTAAACAGCTTTAACCTGTCTCGTGTGACAAATTTGGTATTATCCAGAGTTAGTGCATGGGCGGATGATTTCCTGTTACATGTAGTGATCACAAATCGTTTCTTCCTAGATAGGTTTGCAACTTTATTGCAAAATTACTCACAGAGGCAATATGCCCCCTGTTGGTTCTCCAACCAATCAATTGTAATTGAATGGGTGCAAGCTAGAGGGTGGCATTTTCCAGTCCCTCCCGCCAGAGGGTTGAGAAGTCAACGGAGATTTGCAAGGCGCAAATTGCTGTGGGTTTGGAGTCACATGTAGGCCAAACTGGATGTGAATGGCAGATTTCCTCCTCTGAAAGACATTAGTAACAGTTATTCATCGATTTAATGACATTCCAGTAGCTTCATGATCATCATTACTGTACCTAGCTTTTTATTTCAGAATAATTTCAAGTAATTGAATTTAAATTCCGCCATCACACATGGTGGGGCTTTAACTTGTGACTCCAGAGTATCAGTCTAAACCTATGGATTATTAACCAATAATATTATCACTATGCTACCATCTTTCTGCTAGCACTGTTCCAGGGGCACTGTGGAGTTCTAGTGTTAGCAGCATGGTGGCACAGTGGTTAGCACTGCTGCCTCACAACGCAAGGGATGTGGGTTCAATTCCGGCCTTGGGTGATTGTTTGTGTGGAGTTTACACTTCCTCCCCATGACACGGGATCAGGGGTGAGCTGGCAAGGTGGATACAGAACTGGCTAGGTCATAGAAGGCAGAGAGTAGCAATGGAAGGGTGCTTTTCTGATTGGAGGGCTGTGACTAGTAGTGTTCCGCAGGGATCAGTGCTGAGACCTTTGCTGTTTGGAGTATATATAAATGATTTGGAGGAAAATGTAACTGGTCTGATAAGTCAGTTTGCGGACGACACAAAGGTTGGTCGAATTGCGGATAGCGATGAGGACGGTCAGAGGATACAGCAGGATTTAGATCGTTTGGAGAGTTGGGAGGAGAGATGGCAGATGGAGTTTAATCCGGACAAATGTGAGGTAATGCATTTTGGAAGGTCTAATGCAGGTAGGGAATATACAGTGAATGGTTGAACCCTCAAGAGTATTGAAAGTCAGAGTGATCAAGGTGTACAGGTCCACAGGACACTGAAAGGGGCAACACAGGTGGAGAAGGTAGTTAAGAAGGCATACGGCATGCTTGCCTTCATTGGCCGGGGCATTGAGTATAAGAATTGGCAAGTCATGTTGCAGCTGTATGGAACCTTAGTTAGGCCACACTTGGAGTATAGTGTTCAATTCTAGTCGCCACACAACCAGAAGGATGTGGAGGCTTTAGAGAGGGTGCAGAAGAGATTTACCAGGATGTTGCCTGGTATGGAGGGCATTAGCTATGAGGAGTAGTTGAATAAACTTGGTTTGTTCTCACTGGAATGACGGAGGTTGATGAGCGACCTGATAGAGGTCTACAAAATTATGAAGGGCATAGACAGAGTGGATAATCAGAGGCTTTTCCCCAGGGTAGAGGAGTCAATTACTAGGAGGCATAGGTTTAAGGTGCGAGGGGCAAGGTTTACAGTAGATGTACGAGGCAAGTTTTTTACACAGAGGGTAGTGGGTGCCTGGAACTCACCGCTGGAGGAGGTGGGGGAAGCAGGGACGATAGTGACATTTAAGGGGCATCTTGACAAATGCATGAATAGGATGGGATTAGAGGGATACGGACCAGGAAGTGTAGAAGATTGTAGTTTAGTCGGGCAGCATGGCCGGCAGGGGCTTGGAGGGCCGAAGGGCCTGTTCCTGTACTGTACATTTCTTTGTTCTTTGTTCCTCCGGGTGCTCTTATTTCCTCTCACACTCCAAAGATGCGCAGGTTAGGTGGATGGCCATGCTAAATTGCCCCTTAGTATCCAAAGGTTAGGTGGGGTTACGGGGACAGGACAAGGGATTGGGCCTGGAAAAGGTGCTCTTTCAGAGGCTCGGTGCAGACTCGATGGGCCGAATGGCCTCCTTCTGCACTGTAGGGATTCTATGATTCTATGAAATAATTCTATGAAATGAATGTTGATCGGACCTCAAAAATTGCTGCCAATTATGAAAATGTCAGTGGCGTCCGCAACCTGACAGAGGATTGCATTTAAACTGCCAGCGGGACAGAAGAACATTTTGTCACACAGATCATAAGGTCTTTTTGGGCAGTTTCCTTCTAGGTCAGCAGCCAGCATCCTTGCTTTGCTACTGACCTCAAAATGTAGACCATTGACATTTACATAATTAGCAACAATTTCAAGATCCATCAACCTTAATTATTTGTTCACATACTTCAAAGCAACATGAAACATGAACTCTCTGTGAGGGAACTTGTAACAGGAAATAATATATAAATGATGTAAATTTAAGGGTCCCTTTACTTATTATGCAGTGTATATTTGTCAAAGTACCCAATCATCGTGTTTTATGATGATGAAAGTTTTTCACAGAATCACAGATTTATTACAATGCGGAAGGAGGACATTCGCTCACTATGTTTGCACCAGCACTCTGAATGAGCAATTTACCTAGGCCATTGGCCCACCTTCTATCCTTAACCCAACACATTCTTCCTTTTAAGATAATAGCCTGAATTCCCTTTTGAAGGCCGCAATTGAACCTGCCTCCACCACATTCTCATGCAATGCATTCCAGAACTTAACCACTCGCTGTGTGAAAAAGGTTCACCTCATGTCGCTTTTATTTCTTTTGCCAATTGCTTTAAATCTGTTCACTCTCATCTTCGACACTTTCACTAATGGGAACAGTTTGTTCCCATTCACTCTCTCCTCACCCCTTATGATTATGAATAGCTTCATCAAATCTCCTCTCAGTCTTCTCTTCACCCAAGGGGAACTGTCTCGACTTCTCCAATCTACCTTCATAACTGAAATTCCTGATCCTTGGTAACATTCTTGTCAACCTTTACTGTATCCTCGCTAATGCCTTCACAGCTTTCTTGAAGTGTGGCGTCCAGAACTAGATGCAATACTCCAGCTAGGTCTAAGTATTGTCTTATACAAATTCAACATAACCTCTTTGTTCTTCTACGCTAAGCCCGTATTAATAAAGCCTAGGATACTGTATTTTTTATTAACCAATTTCTCAACCTGTCTTTCCACCTTCAATGTATTATGCACAGATACATCCAAGACCCTCTGCTCATGCACCCCACTTAGAATTGTACACTTTCCTTTATAATGGCAAGGATTCTCGGCTGTCCGCCACCAATAGTGGAGTTCCTGATGCGGTGGAGAATCTTGCGTTTTCCGATTCCATTGCAATGCTCCAGTCTCCCGCTGGCAAAGGCATCGAGGTATGCGCCCTGTGTCGGCTGGAAGATGGGTCATTTGAACCCATTTGCACCCCATTAATGGGCTGGACACTAGATTCTCCACGCCTTCATGATGCTCCGGCCCTCTCAACCGGGATTCACGCTGGTGCGGTTTGATGCAAGCCCCTTGCCAGCATGGTCGTGATGCGGTGGACCTTGTGGTGGGCCAAGAGGTAAGTATTTGATGTAGTTGCCCCAAAGTCCATCAGAGGGCCCCAACAATACAAATCCTGCCCACCCCACCCCTAGCCCCCACATAAGACTCCCCCATCAGAGAGCCCTATCCGAGACCCTCATAAGACACCCCCCATCACACTCTCCATCAAAGTCCCTCAATATCAGAGAACCCACCATCAGAATACCTAAACTGAGGCTGATAGATTTGTGTTAGACAAGGGTATTAAGGGATATGGAGCTAAGACAAAAATGGAGTTAAGAGACAGATCAGCCGTGATCTAATTGAATGGCAGAATAGGCCTGAGGGCCTGGATAGCCGACTATGTTCCTATGTTTACCTATTGTTCCAGAAGGAGACTCTTTACAATTCCCTTGTCTTTGCTCATTCAGAAATGCAACGTTGATTTAGCTTTGCAGCTAGTGTCCCTCGGTTCCCCTTATTAAGCCTGATCATCAAATGAACATATTGATCTCATTGCCTCCTTTCCCTATCTGCTGGACATCGGAGCCTGGCTACGCTGATTCAGGAGCTTACTCCTGAATCGTTTCGGTCCTTGAACTGACGATGATTTCAGGATTTTGATCCAGTGCTGGTGAAGCAATTATAATACCTGTTCAAGTTGGGTAGGCGTGTGACTTGAAGGGGAAAATGGAGATGACCACATTGCTGCTCTTGCCTTTCTCAGTGGTAGAGTCAACACAGCTGGAAGGTGCTGTTGAAGTAGACACGAACAAATGTTCGGTTGCTTCCTGTCAATAGTACATATGACAAACAATGCGCTGGTGATGGAGGGTGTGGATATTGAATCTTGTGCCTGGGGTGGCCAGCAAGTGGACTGCTTTGGTCATAACAGTGTTGAACTACTTGATTGTTGCATTTGAGGTGAGTGCTAGACATTCCATTACACTCAAAGTGAAGCTAGTTATTTACTAAGAGTGGGGCCTCGCACTCAGAAGATGACAGTTAAATAACCCATTCTTCACTCTTACAACAGGCGGCCTATATAATAACAGCAGGATCCCTGATGAAAGCATTCATTAGCTTTGATCATGTTGAGAACTATTATTTGCAGCCTGCGCACAGTATGGGAGGGAAGGTTTTATGACAAATAAGTATATTCTACGGCAAAAAATGGCAGAAAACGTTTATTTTATGTCTACGGGATTTTAGCTCAATCTGTAGATTGGAAATAGTGTCAGAGTTTATCAGTATGGTTTGATGGGCTTAAAATAAATATTTTAAAAATTTAAATCTGCATCAACCTGGGGAGAAGCCAAAAGTCATAACTGCATAATAATTAAAAATAATGATTGGGTAATGGCTTTGGAGGAGTGCCGTAAAGTAGTTTGAATTAAATTGCCCTTCTGTTATTAAAAATCTACAGTGAGATTATTATTCTATTCAGTAATTCTCTTCTATTTAATAATACTCAAATAAATGTCCTTCTTTAAAATGCAACAGAAAAAGCCTTAGTTAAATTAGTGTGCTCCAATGGTGTCTGAGATTGACAAACTGGGACAGATTTTCGTCATGCAAACAGGAGCAGTGATTTGGGAAGTTTCACAAACATAGTAGTGCTTGCTGACTGGGAGGATTTTCATCTGGCAGAGGCAGGAATGGCCTGAAGTTGGAACAAGGGCTGGGCATGGAGTTGGACTGATACCAAGCTCACCTGTGCTCATCGAGACATCGGCCCAGTTCTGCAGATCAGTGTGAAGCCCCCAAAGCCCTCAAGCTCTCTATTCAACCCCCCAAACAATTAACTCATTATCCCCTAAAAACAAAACATACAAACTTTATAATTACATTTGGAAGTCCTCGAAACTGTCAAAATAATCAAACATAAATTGGATAACCACTTAAAACAACAAATAACCTCTTCAGAAGCTCATAAGTCTGTCACAATAAACATGCTCACATCATCTGGACAGCTGTGTATACAAACCATGTTGAGCTGAATCCATTAGAGCCTTTGAAAACTGTTAAATGCTCAGACATCTGTCAAAGTTTTTAAATAGTCAAACAAATGGGTGAGCCGAATGAACATCAAGGAAAAAGTGAAAACATTGGGGACATTTCACACAATCAGCTCTGGATTTCAAATTGAGCTAGCCTTTCAATGTAACACAATATAGAATAGTACTTTATCCAGTAGATAATCCACTTTAATTCACCTGAAGAATTTATCACTTTAACAATGTTGTTCTTTTCCCTGATAACTTGCCAGTTCTCAGGTGTAGCAACCTGGCTGCCACATTATTTAATTGCTAATTATATTTTCAAATCATAGAACTGTCATCATTCATTTTAATAAAAATAGATACAACTCTTTTCATAATGGCACCTGAAGTAAACACACCTTTTCGATTGACTTATTCGATGGTTCCTAGGTCCAAACTACGTTTCACCCATGGTTCATGACACTTGTATGCTTGAGTGATTTATGCCACCTCCCCACACCCCTTCTTCCATCAAAATTACGCAAGTTCCAAAATGACAACATCTGCAATGATGCCAGCAACTTCGAGACAGCAGTCCCAGGGCTCCCAAACTGCCACTTTCCCCACACCAGTGAAAACTGCCAGCACCGGAAATGGGGATGGAAATCTTGGATCGGGAAAATGTTGCTCACCCAATGCGCTGTGTTCCTGCCTAAGGATTGGAAAATCCAGTCCCAGTAACTCTCTTATCAGATTCATTTATTTTTAAGTAGATCGGTCAAAGAACCTCGCAAACGTTCGAAAACTTACATTAAAATTAGTGTTGCATTCCATAGTCCATAATCAAATTGATTATCCAAATACAAAGAGGCAAAGCTGCAAATCTGAATTATCAGTCAGTAACAGAGAGGGAAAAGGTAGGCTGTACATTGGATGTAAACCTTCTGAACTTGGAATTCTAAAACAATGAACCAGAATGTACTGTAGCCAGAAAATTTGCCTAACCCAATTAATTTCTGTAGACATTGAAACTGGAAGTTGCTGTAAATTGGAAATCCATACAGTGCAGGACTGCCATCAGGACATAGTGATATCTATGTGAACAAGACAAGCAACTGTGTGTCTCTGTAACCACAGCTTGAAGTTATTGTCAGTAAATAGCGTGGAATCTGGACCAGGAAGTATAAATTAAAATAGTGAACAATGTCAAATCAGGTACACAAAGTGAAATAGAGAGGAGGAAAAAATTGGATTAAGGCACGGTGAAAAAAAAGTGCGAAAGATAAAGTAAACAACTTTTAAAAAATCATAATCCCCAATAACAATTAAAACCTGGGAGAATGAAAAGAAAATGAATGAAAAAAAGCTAGAGGTTTTTTGGCTGTAACTAAAGCTACCACGCAGTTTAATGGGGCACTTAGACTTGAATGGACGACCTAACATTTTGTAGTGTGTTTAGTCCATGTCTACGATTTAAGTACTATGCTTCTTGTGAAAGAATCGACGACAAGAGGGCCACAGGCTTAAATTAATTAGAGAAAGAAGCAACGGTGGCATGAAGAAAAACTGTTTCAGGCTGTGTGTGGTTGGAGTCTGGAATGCACTGTCTGGGATTGTGGTGGAGGCAGGCTACGTGGAGGCACTCAGCAGGGTATTAATGAAAAGGAAGAATGTGCAGGGTTACAGATACGAGGCAGAGGAATGCCGCCAGTTGAATTGCTAATTCGGAGAACTAATGCAGATGGCCTGAATGGTCACCTTCGGCACTGTAATAATTCAGTGATTGTGGTTGAAAAAAGAGAAATGCTGTCAAAGATTTTTATCTTGCATTCATATGAGCATTTTGCAACAATACCAAGAGCAAAGGGAACAACAATTTATACTGCTTTGGAAGAGAATGCTGATTGAAAGCAAGTGGACTTTGCTTGGAAGAGGCATTGCCATGCAGAATGCATCAGGGAACAGTTAACTGTCAAGCTGTTGTTCAAATTCAAACAAGGCAGGTTGATGCTGATCGGCCATTCCTTTTGTTCAATATTTAAATAGGGAGCGAGGTGGTGAGATGTCATTTTGGCATATCTCGAGTGGCACATCTTGGAAAGCAATTTCTGAATTTTGATATTTGACTGTGTAACTGCACTCACCTGAAGTCACTGTACAATTTGTGCATAAATAATTGTGAGCTGTGTTAACCTCATGTTATTGTTACAGTCAATTCTGGCCCAGTCATTTATCTTTTTTAATTCGGATAAAACTAATTTGCTGCACATTGTCAGTCATTTGCCATTTTATTTAAAATTTTGAGCATTCACGACTTGCTTTTATCTTTAACCCAGTTTATTTCAGATTATTATCTCCATTTCTGCTTTGTAATGGGGACCTGCATTTACCCATAATTAAAAGCTGAGGATATTAGACTGTACTTCTGATCCCTAAGAAAAACAGTATGACTGGACTTTTCTGGCCAAACTCACTGGCGGGACCTTCCCATGGTAGTGACACAGTGGTTAGCACTGCTGTCTCACAGCGCCAGGAATCCGTGTTCAATTCCAGCCTTGAGTTACTGTCTGCGTGTCTATGTGGGTTTCCTCCGGGTGCTCCGGTTTCCTCCCACAGTCCAAAGATGTGCAGCTTAGGTGGATTGGCCTGGCTAAACTGTCCCTTAGTGTCCAAGGATGTGCAGGTTAGGTGTGTTTGCGGGATAGGGTGGGGAGTAGGCCGAGATAGGGTGCTCTTTCAGAGGGTCTGTGCAGACTGGATGGAACAAATGGCCTCTTTCTGCACTGTCAGGATTCTATGGTTCTCCGGTGGCGGCTGCATAGAACGGGAAAACCCACTGACAAGAACAAAGAACAAAGAACAATGCAGCACAGGAACAGGCTCTTCGGCTGTCCAAGCCTGCGCCATTCACGAGTCCCATCTCGATCAACTGCCTGTAGACTTCTATACTCCGTCTGTTCATGTGCCTATCCAGATAAGTCTTAAAGGTCGCTAACGTATCTGCCTCAAACACCTCACTTGGCAGTGCATTCCAGGCCACCACCACCCTCTGTGTAAAAAACTTTCCCTGCACATCTCCACTGAACCTATCCCCCCTCACGTTGAACTTGTGCCTCCTTGTAATTGTCATTTCCGCCCTGGGAAAAAGCCTCCAATTGTTCACCCTACCTATACCCCTAATAATTTTATAATTAAAATGGACAGTGCCTCCGTCTCTCTAGGGAGAACAATCCCAGTTTATTCAATCTCTCCTCATAGCTAATACCCTCCATACCAGGCAACACCTGGTAAACCTTTTCTGTACTCTTTCCAAAGTCTTCACATCCTTCTGGTGATCAGAGTTGGACCAATATTCCAAATGTGTCCTAACCAATGTTCTATACAATTGTAACATAATTTCCGAGCTTTTATACTCGATACCCCGGCCTATGAAGGCAAGCATGCCATATGCTTTCTTTACCACCATTTCCACCTGTGCTGCCACTTTTAAGGATCTGCGGACCTGCATGCCCAGATCTCTCTGTGTCTCTATGCTACTGATGGTTCTGCCATTTATTTTATAGCTCCCATCTGAATTGGATCACCTTGCATTTGTCCAGGTTAAATTCCATCTGCCATTTCTCTGCCAAATTTTGCAGCCTATCTATATTCTGTTGCATTCTCTGGAAATTTTCATCACTATCCCCAACTCCTGCAATCTTAGTATCATCCGCAAACTTGCTAATCAGACCCGCTATGTTTTCTTCCAAGTCATTTATATATATTACAAAGAGCAGAGATCCCAGTACTGATCCCTGCAGAACACCACTAGTTACAGACCTCTATTTGGAAAAATACTCTTCCTGCTAGCTACCCTCTATCTTCTATGGCAAGCTAGTTCTGAATCCATCCAGCTAGTTCACCCCTGACCCTGAGTGATTTAATCTTTTGCACCAGCCTGCCATGAGGGACCTTATCAAATGCTTTACCATGTGGACAAGATCCACAGCCCTTCCCTCGTCAATCATATTTGTTACCTCCTCAAAAAATTCAATTAAATTAATGAGACATGACCTCCCTTGTACAAACCATGCTGCCTGTTGCTAATAAGACCATTCACTTCCAAATGCGCATAGATCCTGGACGGGATTCACCGCAATCGGCGAATTGGCCCGACGCCGGGGCCAAGAACGGTGCGAACCACTCCGGCGTCAGGCCAACCGGAAGTTGCGTAATTATCCGCACTTCCAGGGGCTAGGCCGGCGGCGGAGGGGTTGGCGCCGTGCTAACCGGTGCCGAAGGGACTGCGCGAGATAGCACATGCGCAGAACCGCCGGCATGGTTTAGCACATGCGCAGACCGGTCGGCGTATTCTGCCACATGAGCAGGGGGGTATCTTCTCTGCACCAGCCATGGCGGAGCCCAACATGCTGCTCTTGCTCATGTATTTGCTTTGTTTGGCGCCTTGCTCCGCACTGTAACCAATCATTGTTTTGTCGATGTACCATTTGTCAATGTTCTCTGTTGATTATTCTTCTGTCTACTATGAATGCATTGTGTACAATATTGGCTATCCTCCAATCCTCTAGGATCTCACCTGTGGCCAACGAGGACACAAAGATTTCTATTAGAGGCCCCGCAATTTCATCTCTTGTCTCCCTCAGTAATCTGGGATAGATGCCATCTGGCCCTGGGGATTTGTCTACCTTAATGCTTTTTAACACACATAACACTTCCTCCCTCGTAATAATGACCTGTTCTAAAGTGTTTACACATCCCTCTGAGGCACCACGAATCAACGTGTCCCTCTACTTTATGAATATCAATGCAAAATACTTCCTCTGGTTCTCCACATAATTTCCCTCCTTTGACCTTGAGTGGACCAACTCTTTCTCCAGCTACCCTCTTGTTCCTAATATACATATAAAATGCCTTGGGATTCTCCTTAATCCTGTTTGCCAAGGACATGTCGTAAACCCATTTTTGCCCTCCTAACTCCCTGCTTGAGCTCTTTTCTACTTTCCTTGTATTCCTCAAGCGCTTCATCTGGTTTTAGTTGCCTGTGCCTCATGTATGCATCTTTTTTCTTTTTGACAAGATTCTCAATTTCCCTGGTCATCCATGGTTCCCGAATCCTTCTTACCGGCACATGCCTGTCCTGCACTCCCATCAACTGCTCCTTAAAAGACTCCCACATGCAAAATGTGGATTTACCCTCAAACAGCCTCTCCCAAACAACAGCCTACAAATCCTGCCTAACCTGGTTATAGTTAGCCTTCCCCCAATTTAGCACCTTAACCCTTGGTCAAGACTCATCCTTTTCCATGAGTATTCGAAAGCTTACGGAATTGTGGGGCGGGATTCTCCCGCAATTGGCGGGGCGGGCTGTACTGACGCCAAAGAGTGGCGTGAACCACTCCGGCATCGGGCCGCCCGGAAGGTGCGGAATCCTCCACACTTCCAGGGGCTAGGCCGGCGCTGGAGTGGCTGGCACTGTGCCAACCGTTGCCGAAGGGCCTCCGCCTGTACGTCACGATCCCCCCGCGTCCCCCTGAGGACCCCACTAACCGCCCTCCAAGCCAGGTCCCGCCGGTATGGACCATGTCTCATGCACGCCGGCGGGATGGCTGAAAACAGCCGCTCGGCCCATCGGGGCCCAGAGAATTGCCGGGGGACGGGAACCGCTGCCAACTGCCCCCGACCGGCGGGGCGCGATCCCTGCCCCTGCCCGAAAACCGCCAAAGGAGAATTTGGCAGCCGGCATCAGAGCGGCGGGGCGGGATTCACGCCGCCCCCCAGCGAATCTCCGACCTGGCGGGGGTCACAGAATCCCGCCCCTGGTCACTGTTTGCCACATGTTCTCTCACTGCAACTTTGATGACTTGAGGCTCATTCCCTAGTACTAGGTCCAATATAGACCCCTCTCTAGTCGGACTATCCACATATTGTTCCAAAAAACCTTCTTGGATACAATGAACAAATTCCTCATTATCCAGACCCCTAACCTTAAAGAATTTCCAGTCAATATGAGGAAAAATTAAAGTCTCGCACTACAACAACCGCATTATTTCTACATCTATCCAGAATCTGCTTACATATCTGTTCTTCAACTTCCCGGGGGCTGTTGGGAGGCCTGTGGTACACCCCATCTTAGGGACTACTCCCTTCCTGTTTCTGAGCTCTATCCACTGTGCCTCGTTACTTGATTCTTCCATGGTGTCCTCCCTCTGTACAGCTGTAATATGTTCCTTAACCAGTATTGCAACTCCTCCACCTCTTTTACCTTCCTCCCTGTCTTGCCTAAAACACCTATATCCTGGAATATTTAGCTGCCAGTCCTGTCCCTTTTTTAACCAAGTCTCCGTTACCGCAACCACATCTAAGTTCCACGCGTGAATCAAGGCTCTAGGTTCATCTGTCTTACCTGTTATACTCTGTGCATTGAAGGAGATACGCTCCAGACCTGAACTGAGTTCGACCTCCACAGCCTACCCTTCCCTTTGGCCAGCCTGACCCTGGTACCATACTCATCCCCAGTCTCTACACTTGCTGGCTTACTATCCTGATTCCCATCCCCCTGCCAAATTAGTTTCAACCCACCCGAACCATACTAGCAAACCTCCCAGCCAGGATATTGGGTGCCCATCCAGTTCAAGTGTAACCCTTCCTTCTTGTACATGCCCCACCGTCCCTGGAAGACATCCCAGAAGATCAGAAGATCCCGCCACTGGCCAGTAGCGGGCTGCCTCTGCAGCTGAGAAACATATCACGCAGGGTGGGGGGTGAAAAATCCCGGCCAATGTGTATTAAGCACTGGGAAACAACAACAAAACCATAGCTTTAGAATAGGCTGAAATGGTGGTCTTAAATGAAGTTGTGATATTGTCAGATTAGTCATTACATTTGGGTAGTAATGATGGTGCATAATAAAAACGTCATAATTGCAAATGTACACTGATTTGCAAAATTATGCTACCATATCTGATTAAGCATATCCCAGGATGTATTCAAATTCACATGAAAAGAATGTCAAATTATACTGTAAAACAGCAGTGGTAAGGCAGGGGGAGATAAAAATCATTGTTAATAACTGGAGAGATAATGGATATCACACTCTCCTTTGCAACATGCAAATATAAATGCAAATGCTTGTGCCGATGAGACAACTAAAAATTCAGCAGCAAAATTGTTTCACGGTGTGAAAGATTAACGATGGCTCTTTATTAGATCTGCAGAGTATTTGTAAAAACACTGAACTAAGATTCATTTTCCAAAGCATCAGATTCTGTGGCACAGGCTGCCAGATGTGACAACAGGGGAATTTAATTACACACTGTCAAAACATAACACAAACATTTATCTCTTTTTCTGTGCTTTGAGCAGAGGCAAAATGCTTTCATTGAAGGGAAAATGTGAGTTAGATGTCTCGTTGCACAATAAAAGAATGGATGGATAATTTGAGGGAATCTTTTCATCAGCTGTAATTAATTTGGGGTTTGAAGTCTAAAAGTGATTTAAAAAAAAAAAAATTGTCCATGTGTTGTGAGCAAGGCCAGCAATTATTGCCCATTCCTCATTACTCTTGAGAAGACAATGATGAACCACCTACTTGTACTGCTACAGTCCACGTGGTGTACTTACATTTACTGTACTGTTAGGAAGGCAGCACCAGGATTTTGGCCCAGTGATAGGGAAGGATGATTGATGCAGGTAGAGATGATTGATGCAGGTAGGGCAGTGGACGTTGTCTATATGGACTTCAGTAAGGCCTTTGACAAGGTCCCTCATGGTAGACTGGTACAAAAGGTGATCAGGGGTGAGCTGGCAAGGTGGATACAGAACTGGCTCGGTCATAGAAGGCAGAGAGTAGCAATGGAAGGGTGCTTTTCTAATTGGAAGACTGTGACTAGTGGTGTTCCGCAGGGATCAGTGCTGGGACCTTATCTGTTCATAGTATATATAAATGATCTGGAGGAAAATTTAACTGGTCTGATTAGTAAGTTTGCAGACGACACAAAGGTTTGTGGAATTGCGGATAGCGATAGAGGGCTGTCAGAGGATAGAGCAGGATTTAGATCGTTTGCAGACTTGGGCGGAGAGATGGCAGATAGAGTTTAATCCAGACAAATGTGAGGTAATGCATTTTGGAAGCAGGTAAGGAATATACAGTGAATGGTAGAACCCTCAAGAGTATTGAAAGTCAGAGAGGTCTAGGTGTACAGGTCCACAGGTCACTGAAAGAGGCAACACAGGTGGAGAAGGTAGTCAAGAAGGCATACGGCATGCTTGCCTTCATTGGCCGGGGCATTGAGTATAAGAATTGGCAAATGATGTTGCAGCTGTATAGAACTTTAGTCAGGCCACACTTGGAGTACAGTGTTCAATTCTGGTCATCACACTACCAGAAGGATGTGTAGGCCTTCGAGAGGGTACAGAAGAGATTTACCAGGATGTTGCGTGGTATGGAGGGCATTAGCTATGAGGAGCGGTTGAATAAACCCGGTTTGTTCTCACTGGAACGATGGAGGTTGAGGGGCGACCTGATAGAGTTCTACAAAGTATGAGCGGCATAGACAGAGTGGATAGTCAGAGGCTTTTCCCCAGGGTAGAGGGGTCAATTACTAGGGGGCATAGGATTAAGGTGTGAGGGACAAGGTTAAGAGGCGATGTACGAGGCAAGTGTTTTACACAGAGGGTAGTGGGTGCCTGGAACTCGCTGCCGGAGGAGGTGGTGGAAACAGGGACGATAGTGACATTTAAGGGGCATCTTGACAAATACATGAATAGGATGGGAATAGAGGGATATGGACCCAGGAAGTGTAGAAGATTTTAGTTTAGATGGGCAGCATGGTTGACACGGGCTTGGAGGGCCGAAGGGCCTGTTCCTGTGCTGTACATTTCTTTGTTCTTTGTTCTTTGAACGACGATTTAGTTCTAAGTCAGTATGTAATTTGGAAGGGAACTTGCAGGCGGTGGTGGTATTCCCACGTGGTTAATGTCCTGGTCCATGTGGTAGAAGTCATGGGATTAGAAAGTGTTGTGGAAAGAGCCTTGATGAGTTGCTGTCGTGCATCACAAAGGTGGTACGAAGGGCTGTGACTTGTGTGGTAGTGGTGGAGAAAGTGAATGTCTATGGTGGATGGAATGTTGAACAAATGGGCTGCTTTGTCCTGGATGGTGCCAAGCTTCTGAGACGTTTGTGGAGTTGCTCACATCCAGGCAAGCGGAGATTATTCCATCACACCGCTGACTTGTTCCTTGTAAATGTTGGAGAGGCTACAGGGAGTCAGGAGGTGCATTTCACACTGCAGAATTCCCAGTCTCTGACCTGCTCTTGTAGCCACAGTTTTATATGGCTCATTGATGCACGATCAATGGCACAAAGACAAAAGTTGGGTACAACTGTGTCTTTATTACAGTCAGATGAGTGGCCTCCTGCTGCAGCTGGCGAAATGGCAGGGCACTGGAGGTCATGCATATTTATACAGTTCTCAATGGGCGGAGCCAGCTGGCAGGAGCTACCGGCGAACCTGTAGTGCAGGTCCTAACTTACATCTCCTATTACAGTGGTTCTCCACATTCACCCCCTGTTAAAAATGAGTCCCGCGGGGGTGATGTGAAACTATATACAATTAGTGCAATTATGTACAGTGGTCGGGAAAGAAAAGTCCATGTTGACGGTCCGGAGTCTGTCGAAGGTTCAGCTGGTCCGGTGCTTTGGTGCTTCGTTGGGAGCGGTGTAATGGTGGCGGCGAAGTCGGTGCTGGCGGTGGTGGAGGTGGCACCGATGGCGGTGGTGGCGGTGCTGATGCTGGCCAGTCATCGGGGAACTCCGGGAGCGTGCAGAAGTCCTCTTCGTCCTCTTGTGCGGAAAAGGGGAGGGGGGGGCTGGTCTGGTGGGGTCAATATTGGCGGCGCGGTTGGGGGTGGGGGGGGGGGGGGTGTTGGGGTGGAACCTGACGGTACCAGGTCCCTGAGTGAGACAGTATCTTGGCGGCCGTCGGGGAACTCAACGTAGGCATATTGAGGGTTGGCATGGAGCAGGTGAACACTGTTCACCAAGGGGTCCGCCTTGTGGAGTCGGACGTGCCCACGGAAAAGGACCGGTGCTGGAGCAGCGAGCCAAGTCGGGAGCGACACCCGAGTGGACTTCCTGAGGAAGGGAAAAACACGTTCATGGGCTGTGTTATTAGTGGCGGTGCATAATAGTGACCGGATGGAGTGTAAAGCATCAGGGAGGACCTCCTGCCAGCGAGAGGCTGGGAGGTTCCTGGACTGTAGGGCCAGCTGGACGGCCCTCCAAACCATCCCATTCTCCCGTTCTACTTGCCCATTTCCCGGGGGTTGTAGCTGGTCGTCCTGCTGGAGGCGATACCCCTGCTGAGCCGGAACTGACGCAGCTCATGGCTCATGAATGAGGATCCCCTGTCACTGTGGATGTAAGTGGGGAAACCGAACAGAGCGAAGATGGTGCTTAGGGCCTTGATGACGGTGGCAGGCATCATATCGGGGCATGGGATGGCGAAGGGGAATCTGGAGACTCATTGACCACACTGAGAATGTAATTGTTACCGTCGGTGGAGGGGAAGGGCCCTTTGAAATCCACGCTGAGGCGTTCAAAGGGGCGGGAAGTGCGCACGGTCTGGCCGGTAGAGGTGAGGCTTGCACTCCGCACAGACCTGGCAGTCCCTGGTGACTGTCCTTACTTCCTCGACGGAGTAGGGCAGATTGCGAGCTTTGACCAGATGGTACAATCGAGTGACCCCCGGGTGACAAAGGCGGTCGTGTAGGGCCCGGAGTTGGTCCATTTGTGCGCTGGCACATGTACTTCGGGAGAGGGTGGCTGGGGGCTCGTTGAGTTTACCGGGGCGATACAAGATCTCGCAATTATAGGTGGTGAGCTCGATTTTCCACTGCAAGATTTTATCATTTTTGATCTTGCCCCGCTGTGTGTTATTGAACATGAAGGCTACCGACCGTTGGTCCGTAAGGTGAGTGAATCTCTTACTGGCCAGGTAATGCCTCCAATGCCGCACAGCTTCAACGATAGCTTGGGCCTCCTTTTCGACGGATGAGTGTTGAATTTCAGAGGCATGAAGGGTGCAGGAAAAGAATGCCACGGGTCTGCCTGCCTGGTTTAGAGTGGCGGCAAGGGCGACGTCTGAAGCGTCGCTTTCTACTTGGAAAGGCAGTGACTCATCCACTGCGTGCACCCTGGCCTTGGCGATGTCTGCTCTGATGCGGGCGAAAGCGTGTTGTGCCTCGGCCGCGAGGGGGAATTGGGTGGACTGAATGAGTGGGCGGGCCTTGTCCGCCTAGTTTGGGACCCACTGAGCGTAGTAGGAAAAGAACCCCAGGCAGCGTTTGAGGGCCTTGGGGCAGTGGGGGAGGGGAAGTTCCATGAAGGGGTGCATGCGGTCGGGGTCGGGCCCGAGAAGTCAGTTTTGGACTATATATCCGAGAATGGCTACCCTGGTTGTGCTGAACACACACTTCTCCTTGTTGTAGGTCAGGTTGAGAAGAGTGGCAATGCAGAGGAATTTATTCAGGTTGGCATCATGGTCCTGCTGGTCATGGCTACAGGTGGTGACATTATCGAAGTACGGAAAGGTTGCCCGCAAACAGTATTAGTTGACCATTCGGTCCATCACTCTTTGGAAGACCGAGACCCCATTTGTGACACCGAAAGGGACCCTAAGGAAGTGGTAGAGGCGACCGTCCGCCTCAAAGGCAGTGTATGGCCGGTCCGACTTCCGGATGCGGAGCTGGTGGTAGGCGGATTTCAGGTCAATTGTTGAGAAGACCCGGTACTGCGCAATCTGATTGACCATATCAGATATGCATGGGAGGGGGTACGCGTCGAGCTGCGTGTACCAATTGATAGTCTGGCTGTAGTCCACGACCACCCTGTGTTTCTCCCCAGTTTTAACCACTACCACTTGGGCTCTCCAGGGGCTGTTGCTGGCCTCGATAATACCCTCCTTAAGCAGCCGCTGGACTTCGGACCTGATGAAGGTCTTGTCCTGGGTGCTGTACCGTCTGCCCCTAGTTGCAACGGGCATGCAATCTGCAGTTAGATTGGCAAAAACGGTGGGGGGATCAACCTTGAGGGTCGCGAAGCCGCAAACGGTAAGGGGGGGTAAGGGCCCGCCGAATTTGAGGGTGAGGCTCTGGAGGTTGCACTGGAAGTCCGGGCCCAACAAGAGTGCAGCGCAGAGATTAGGAAGGACATAGAGGTGGAAGTTGCGAAATTCTATGCCCTGGACCGTGAGGGTGACTGTACAAGTTCCTTGGATCGGGACGGAGTGGGATCCGGATGCTAGGGCGATCCTTTGATTGGCAGCGTGGACCGCGAGGGAGCAGCGCCTTACCGTATCTGGGTGAACGAAGCTTTCGGTGCTCCTGGAGTCCAGCAGGCACGAGGTCGCGTGGCCATTGATTTTAACCGACGTCGACGCGGTGGCCAGGTTGTGCGGGCGAGATTGGTCCAGCGTCAACGAAGCGAGCTGTGGGTAGCCATCGGATGCTTCGGGTGGCGAGCGTGTGCGGTTCCGATGTCGGGATGTCCGGAGACCCTGTGGGGGACAAGATGATGGCGCCCATGGTGCGCACATTGCGGGGTCGGGACAAAATGGCGGTGCCCATGGGGCGCACGTGGCCGAAGGGGGACATGACAGCGACGCCCATTGGTCGCACATGGACCTGGGAGGAGAAGATGGCGACTCCCATTGTGCGTCTGGCGTGGGGGAGGGGGCGATAGCGGACGCGATCTCAGCGACTGCGCGGGCCTGACACACAGCCGCAGAGTGGCCCTTTTTACTGCAAGCTTTACAAACTGCAGTGCGGGCCGGGCAGTGTTGGCGGGGGTGCTTCTGCTGACCGCAGGAGCAGCAGCGGGGACCCCCGGGGTGAGCAGATCGGCGTGCGGTGCAGGCGTATTGGGAAGGCAGGGCCCCGGCTGAGGAGGTAATCGGCGGGGTCCAGGAGGGGTAGGAAGGAGTAGAAGGTTGGGCAGCGCAGCGGGAGGGGTACGATTGTACGTTACAGGATGCAACCGTCATGGAGAGCGCCAAGGTTTTTGTCTCCGCCAGTTCGAGCGTGGCCCCTTCCAGTAATCATCCTTGGATGCGGCCCGACGCAATCCCCGTCACGAAGGCATCGCACATGAGGTGATTCGCGTGTTCGGCGGCCGTAACGGTCTGACAGTCACAGTCCTGGACGAGTGGAATTAGGGCCCGCCAGAAGTCTTCGATGGACTCACCAGGTAGTTGCGAGTGGGTGGCGAGTACATGCCTGGCAAAGAGTGTGTTCGCCTTCTGCGCATCGTGTTCCTTCAGGAGTTCCATTGCTTTTGTGTAATTCGTGGCGTCTTGGATCAACAGGAACACGCTGGAGCTCAGTCTGGAGTACAGGACACTTATCTTCTGAGCCTCCATTGGCTCGGGGTCCGCAGCCTTGATGTAGGCCTCAAAACATGCTAGCCAGTGACTAAAGTCTTTACTGACGTCGGGCGAGTGCGGATCCAACTGCAGGCGATCGGGCTTAATTCTGATATCCATTCTGTGGAATATCTGACTGTAATAAATTGATGCACGATCAATTGCACAAAGACTAACTTGGGTACAACTGTGGCTTTATTACAGTCCGATGTGTGGCCTCCTGCTGCAGCTGGCGAAATGGCAGGGCACTGGAGGTCATGCATATTTATACAGTTCTCCGTGGGCGGAGCCAGCCGGCAGGAGCTACCGGCGAACCTGTAGTGCAGGTCCTACCTCACATGTCCTATTACAGTGGATCACCACACTCGTTCAATTCAGTTTCTGGTCAAGGATGTCTTTTATTTTAAGGATATAATTTATAATTTTTTCTTCTGGAAAAACAGTGAAAATCTTTTTTAGACAATGGGGACTGTCAGATGGCAACAGTATACAGTTTATCAGAAAATATTCAACCCCCCGGGGAGCTTGAGAGAACCCAGCGAGGATTCTCCACCCCACAACACCAGAAACACGGACCCCGGTCAGGCGAAGAATCGGCCGTCCACCAAGAATCGAGGTTCACGCTCGGCTCTAAACCAAAAGCCATGCTCCAGGGGTCCGCTGGTGGTGACAATGCAATTTGTGCCCCGAGCCAGCGGTGGCATGTAAAGCGGCATTTGCATGATCGACGAACCATGCCCTATGTGAAGACCATAAGACCGTAAGACATAGGAGCGGAAGTAAGGCCATTCGGCCCATCGAGTCCACTCCACCATTCAATCATGGCTGATTTCAACTCCATTTACCCGCTCTCTCTCCATAGCCCTTAATTCCTCGAGAAATCAAGAATTTATCAACTTCTGTCTTAATGACACTCAACGTCCCGGCCTCCACCGCCCTCTGTGGCAATGAATTCCACAGACCCACCACTCTCTGGCTGAAGAAATTTCTCCTCATCTCTGTTCTAAAGTGACTCCCTTTTATTCTAAGGCTCTGCCCCCGGTCCTAATCTCCCCTGCTAACGGAAACAACTTCCCCATTCATTATCTTGTAAGTTTCTATTAGATCTCCCCTCAACCTCCTAAACTCCAATGAATATAATCCCAGGATCCTCAGACGTTCATCATATGTTAGGCCTACCATTCCTGGGATCATCCGTGTGAATCTCCGCTGGACCCGCTCCAGTGCCAGTATGTCCTTCCTGAGGTGTGGAGCCCAAAATTGCCTAACTAATGCTTTATAAAGCTTCAGAAGTACATCCCTGCTTTTATATTCCAAGCCTCTTGAGATGAATGACAACATTGCATTTGCTTTCTTAATTACGGACTCAACCTGCAAGTTTACCTTTAGAGAATCCTGGACTAGGACTCCCAAGTCCCTTTGCACTTCAGCATTATGAATTTTGTCACCGTTTAGAAAATAGTCCACGCCTCTATTCTTTTTTCCAAAGTGCAAGACCTCGCACTTGCCCACGTTGAATTTCATCAGCCATTTCTTGGACCACTTTCCTAAACTGTCTAAATCTTTCTGCAGCCTCCCCACCTCCTCCATACTACCTGCCCCTCCACCTATTTTTGTACCATCGGCAAACTTAGCCAGAATGCCCTCAGTCCCATCATCTAGATCGTTAATATATAAAGAGAACAGCTGTGGCCCCAACACTGAACCCTGCGGGACACCACTCGTCACCGGTTGCCATTCCAAAAAAGAACCTTTTATCCCAACTCTCTGCATTCTGCCTGACAGCCAATCGTCAATCCATGTTAGTACCTTGCCTCGAATACCATGGGCCCTTATTTTACTCAGCAGTCTCCCGTGAGGCACCTTATCAAAGGCCTTTTGGAAGTCAAGATAGATAACATCCATTGGCTCTCCTTGGCCTAACCTATTTGTTATCTCTTCAAAGAACAGGTTTGTCAGGCGGGTTTGTGAAGCGGGATGAGGCCCACTCTGGCCCTCCAGCCTTGCCGGACCCTTGCCGCTGCCATCAGTCCTGCATCCTCCAGCTGGTCCCGCAGGTCCTCCCCCGGGCTCGTCCTCTGGCTCCTCATGATCTGGCGCCTCTTCGTCGTCCTCCTCCTCCTCCTCGGAGATGGCTATATGTTCCTCCAACTCCACCTCCAGCACATCGCCACGCTGATGTGCCAGGTTGTGGAGAGCACAGCAGACCATCACAAAGAGGGTGACCCTCAGGGGAGTATACTGCAGTGCACTAGCAGAGTGGCTGAGGCAGCGGAACTGCATTTTAATGAGTCAGATGCACTGCTCAGTGAAAGCCCGGGTGGCCGCATGGGCCTCATTGCATTGGGTCTTCGCATTGATCACCGGCCTCCGTACTGGGGTCATTAACCAGGTCCTCAGCAGGTATCCCTTATTCCCAAGAGCCAACCAGCCACCCTGAAGTGGTCCTCAAAGATGCCAGGGAAATCTGACTGCCCCAGGATGTAGCTGTTGTGCACACTCCTTGGGGAACATGCACACACGTGCATGATCTTCATGTGGTGGTCTCACATGAACTGGACGTTCAGGGGCTGGAACCCCTTCCTGTTGATGTAGGGCATTCCCAGATGGCCCATTGAGAGCAAGGCGGCATACATGCCATCCACTACGCCCTGGACCTGGGTCACCCCAGCGATGGCTGAGAGTCCTGCTGCCTGGGCAATCTGTTGGACCTCGTCCATATCAAAATTATATAGTTCGTTGCCCGTACAAACAGGGCATCTGTCACCTCACAAATGCACTTGTTGGCTGTGGCTTGTGAGATGCCGCTTGAGCATCTCACAAGCTACAGTCACAAGTCTCTGCTTAAGCTCTGGAAAGACCCTGAGGAATAAAGGTTCAGGGCTGCGGTGACCTTGACGGCCATCCGGAGCTTGTATCCTCCTCCACCACATAGTGCCAAGTCCACAAGGATGGCGCACCATCCCCTTGTTGAGGTGGGGTCTCCTGCAGCACAGATTGTCCGCCATCGATTCGAAAAACAAGTGATGCCTATTCTCCTTGGGCCATCGCCGGCCTCCCCCTCTGGGCCCCTTCCTGGCCTGATAGCCGGCCGGGTCCTCAGGGTACGTGGCGGGGCCTTGCATAAGGGCCGCTGCCTTGAGCCTCTGTCGATGATGCTGCCACCGACTTCTCTGGCATCTGGCCGCCTGCCAGCAGCACTATGAGGGCGGCTTCTGAGTAGTCCAAGATATCATCCCCGTGTAATATCTGTAATAGGTTGGAGAGGTTGAGGGATTGACAACCAACAGTGTATTGCACCCTGGCACCCTCCATTTCCCTATTGCTCCCCCCCCACTGCCCCCCCCCCCCCCCACACCCCCCATACGGCCAGAGGCTTTGCGGTCAGTGCGAGCTTTGTATGGTCGGGGAGGTAGACAGGCAAGGGCTGAGGTTGACCCCGAAATGGGAACACCTGATCCAGGGAGTGACATGGCAGACCCATGGGCGCGGATACACCCATCTCCCTCCCCAGACCATGTGTGGGCACCTCCCCAGCTCCGCATCCTGTTGCTAACTTTGCCTTAGTTTAATTGCTTTGTTTTATCACCTTTGCTCTTGAGTCGCCAGGTATATTTATGATACCGCCACATGGTTCAAGTCCGAGTAATGATCAATAATCCAATACACCGATTAGTAAGATTTAAATCAAAGCACATTTATTATACACAGTAATCACTACTCATGCACAAATTCTACGTCTAACGTACTTCTACAACTAACAGGCCTATACTTAACTTGGAACTGGCCCACCAGGTCAGGGAAATGAATGGCCTTTTGTTTGGGTTCTGAGCCTGCGGGATTCGAAGTTGGTACAGATTGATAGCTAGGAGTGCCTACCTTGTAGCGAGCGTTGAAGTAAGACTTACAGGTTCGGTCGGCTGCTGAAGAGTGACAAGAGCTGGAAGAGCTGGAAGCGAGCCGAAGAAGAAGAGAGCTGGAAGAGAGCTGGAAGAGAGAGCGCCTTGAACTTGGGGCTCAATTCTTATAGTCCCCAGGGTATTCCTGCCTTTCGGGGCGGACCCTGTACCTGGTCCCAAGTGATTGGATTTTGTCCCAATCACTTGGTTCGATTTTCTCCAATGCTGGAGCGGTTCCCTGATCGATGGGTGGTCTTGAGGTGGTCGTTCACCTCCTTTTGTGTAGGCTTCTGCTGGCATCGAAGAGTCTGGTTTTGCTTTGTGTGTCTAAATGTTGCTTATTGTTCCCGGGGATTGCTCATTAGTATGCAGATGGCTGGTGTTTTGTTATACTGATGGTTGCTGGTATCGATCTTGTCTGGCCTTTCCAGAGGTAAATACACAGCCAACCTGCAGCTGCTAGTTTTGTCCTGTTGGCTGACTTTCCCATCAGCCTTTGCCGTTCGCCATTTTGAATCGGGAGTTGGCCATTTTAAGTGGCTACAATCCCCCCACCATCACCGATGACGGGCAACCTCAACTGAGACTGCTCCCCCGCAGGCCACACCCTCCGGAGGCCCCCCACGCCTCCACGAGCAGGGGGGCAGCAGCCCCAGTGCCCCGGGGTTCATTGCCCGGGAGCGAAGATGGTTACACATCTCCTTGGATCCCCTTAGCAGTCCTTCTGCCAGCTTCACATTTTTCAGGTGTATTAATCGGCATCCGAGTGACCAATTGCTGAGGAGGCAGTTAGATCACGGGAGACAATTAAATAGGGGGTTGCTCTTGTTAATTGTATGGAGATTGGCCGTAAATGGTGATTATTGGTTTCTCGCCTTGTTACAGCGGGTTCCTGATTTTGCCAATGGGAGTGGGCCAGTTAGATCGCAAACTGATCGTCGCCCGCCGCTGTTCTTGTTTTTGGCCTCTCCAATTATCTAACGGCCTCCTCTCACGCTTGCTTAAGCACAACGCGACTGTTAAATCACGTCTGTAGTTACAATTTATAAGCTTATCTTACTCATTGCTTAATTTAAGAAAATTTGTCTGACTAATTCTTTACAATATGAAAGCATATATAGTGCGGCTCCTGCAGTATTGGCAAGGCACATCCTATCTAAATTCACAAAAATAATTTGGTTCTTATTATGGTCAGACTTGGAGTGATAGAATAGGGGTGTCATTCACCCTTCCTCATTTACAATGGTAAGCCCCAGGATGTTGATGACAGGGGGTGCACAATATGTGAATATTGTAGAGTACATAAAGGGTTAATGTAATGTTACTACTCTAGTCACAAGAAGGTGCTATAGAGCAACTTTATAAATATCACAAGCCTCCTTGACATCGAGGAGAGAGTGGGAGAGAGCAGGAGAGAGCAAGAGAAGTAGAGTCATAGTAGGTGCGAGATAGTTTAACTGATAGCATAGTTTAATATTGTAAATGTGCAGTGTAATTGTTATTTACCTAATTCATTAGTAATGTGTTTGAATCTAATTCAGTGTAGTGTAATAAATTAGCTTTGTTTGTTAAACACTATTTGCTGTTCTTTGTTAACACTGCAACCTTCACCATCCTGAAAGAACAAAAACAAAGAACACAGCAGGGGGTTTCTGTGGTGGTGATGCCATTGAACGTCAAGGGGAGATAGTTTGATTCTCTCTTGTTGGAGTTGACCATTGCCTCACATTTGTGTGACATAAATGTAACTTAGCCCCTTTCAACTGAAGACGGAATGTGATTCAGGTCTTGCTGCGCAGGCGAACTGTACCTGTGGAGTCGCAAATGGCACGGAACAACGAGTAGTGATCAGTGAATATATCCACTTTTAACCCTATGATGGTGGGAAGGTCATTGATGGGGCAATTGAAGATGGCTGGGCTCAGGACATCACCCTGAGCAATCCTGTAGTGATGTCCTGGGGCTGATGCAATTGGCCTCCAATAATCACAACCATCTCCCTTTGTTCTCAGTATGACTCCATTGAGTGGACAGCGTTTGCCTTAATTCGAAATAGCCCCAGATTTGCTAGAGCTCCATGATATCACACTCGGTCAAATGCTGCCTTGATGACAAAGGTTGTTACTCTCACCTCGTCTCATGCGTTCAGATCTTTTGCCCACATTTATGCCAAGGCTCTAATGAGATCTGGAGCTAAATGGCCTTCATGACCCAACTGAGAATCGACGAACAGATGATTGCTGAGTAAATGTCACTTCATAGCACTGCCAATGACAGCTTCCATCACTTTGCTGATGATAAAGACTAGGAGTGCAATCTTCCCAAAAGGGAACAAAGTCCCCTGGTGAGTGCGTTTAGCGACGTGTTTCCCATCACTCGCAGTGCTTAGAAACACATGGCTATTCAACACCACGCGTGTTGAAAAGGGGCCTGAATGGGGGACGCGCGGCCGAGGCCACACAGAACCCCGTTTTTTACAATGGGGCGCTCCACTTGCCGGAGTTGCCCGTTGTAGCGAGAGATCTCCGAGGCTCACAAATAACATTTCTGACCTCCCCCCAGCCCGGACACAATGTGGGAAGGTCCCCTAGCACTCCCACACCCGCCAACACTCACAGTGGGCAACCCTGGCCCAATCGCACGCTTGCCTGGATGGCACCCAGGTGGCACTGCCAAGGTGCCAGCCTGTCTCTGCCAGGGTACCCAAGTGGCACCAGCAGTGCCAAGGCACCACTCTGCCCAAAAGGCATGCAGCTAAAGGCCGCTGATCCCCTTGGAGCACCCCACGAGTGCCATTCTGTCTGGTGCCCGTTTGTGGGGCCCAGTGCTGAACGGTGTTCACCCGAGGTCTCTGAGGCAAAGGGGTTGCATCCCAATGCCTCAGGTACCTTGGACACCTGCTCTAATGTGCAGATTTGCCAAAAAGTGATCCCGTCCATTGTGGGCGGGATTCTCCTTGCACCGTCTCGCGAGATTGTGTTGAATCTTGCGAGGCGTTGCCAGCCGGGTGGATCCCGGGAGTGGGGTCTCCTGGCTTTCACCGGCCACGCTGCACTGCAGCGAGGTGCTTTTCCAGCGCAGTGTGGCCGGAAGATCGCTCCCTAGATTAATAAGGTAGTACTCGGTTTGATTGGATTGTCCTGCGGTTTGTGGTGAGAACACGCTTGGGCAACTTTTCACATAATCAGGTAGATGCCAGTGTCATATTATCCTCCCTATTTCTGATTCCTTTTCTTATTTACACCAGTGCATGGTGTGTTAATGTTTCTGCTGAAATAGAGGACAAAATCATTCCATATACCATTGCAAAAAAAAAAAAACCCTTGCATTTATGTAGCACCTTCAATGTAAAATAATAATCCAGGCCAGTTCTTCAGAACAGCACCAAGAGAAAGCTGCACTGCCAGAAGAGGTGTTGTCAGATGAAACATGAAAGCAAAGTCTTGTCTTCGCTCGAAAGTGGACATAAAAATTCCAGTGCGTTATTCGAAGGAGAACACCGAGGTTTTCCCTGGTGTGCTAATGTTGTGCTAATGTAGCCAGTGTTTATTCTTTAATAAATGTCACGGAAGCAGGATATCTGGCTGCTTACACGATGCTGTTTTGAAGACTGCTGCGTGCACAAATTGTCAAACCAGCTTCCTACATTACAACAGTTACTACACACTAAAAGCACTTAATTGCCTGTAAATCATTCAAGACATTCTGAGGTGGCAAGGCTAAGGCATTCAAATGCTATCATCAAAGAGAAAATTTGAGCGAGATTTTTCAAATTTCTCATTCACTTTCTCCTTCTGATGGCGCAGTGCACAACGTTTGTTCAGTAATATTGGGCAGCATAAATAATAATAATCGCTTATTGTCACAAATAGACTTCAAATGAAGTTGCTGTGAAAAGCCCCTAGTCGCCACATTCCGGCGCCTGTTCGGGGAGGCCGGTACGGGAATTGAACCCACGCTGCTGGCCTTGTTCTGCATTACAAGCCAGCTGTTTAGCCCACAGTGCCAAACCAGCATTGTTGCATAGCTGCAAGGGTTATATCATTTGTTTTAAAATCTCTGACTACCAATTTACAGTTGTGATTTTTTTTATTGATTGAATGCGATTAAAACTACTGAAATGTTAACACGGTTCAATAATTAGTGATCTTGTCGCAGTGAAAGATTGACTTGGGGAATAGTATAAAATGGTTGATGATGAATTGGTAGTCCATTTTACACCTGCCTGATCTTATTTCTCCTCACATCTCATGGGCACAAACTGCGATGGCCCAGGAGGAACTTCAGTCACACTGACCTATGATGACAGTTGCTCTTAAAGTATTCTGATTTACAATTAAATCCACAAAACTGCCACAAAAGAAAGGATTGTTTTTGCAAGTAGATATCATTCTTTCGACATAAAAGCAAACTCAAGAAATCGTGACTACAGGTACACAAATTTGTGATCGGGAGCACCTGAGCTTCAAAGGCAGAATTGTGTTTTGATAAAGATTAAGAGATGAGAACATGTTTCCTGTGAAGTCACACAAGTTAAAGATTTTTTTCCCCCCGGAACTTAAAGGAGTTCAATAAATGATGCAGTTTAGCGTTCACGTCCAGAAACCTTGGTGATGATTATTCCACAGGTAATGACAAGGTGGGGGACAGGGGGTGGGGGTTGGAGGGGGGGGGGGGGGGGAGGCCAAGATCAAAAGGCCTTTGGATCTGAAGAGTTTAGCCAACTGCCCTAGGTTCAGATTGCTGTGCGGATGTATTCAATATTTCCTTTTGCTTTGTCCATGATGGATACTTCTCAAAATAATTTTGTCAATCCCCGCTGAACTGAATCTGGTTCAGGTTTCTTCAATGGCAAAATTCCATGCGAGGGAAATATTGGGCGGGGTGGAGAATCCCCACGACTGGGCCACGTCACCCCGACAACGGCACGCGATTCTCCGCTCTGCGGAGAATCGGCGCCATTGGCGTCGGCGTGGTTGGCGCGGCACCGGTCGCGGCCCCCCGCGATTCTCCAGCCTGGATGGGCCGAGCGGCCATGAAAAAAAAACGAGACCCACCGGCGACGTTCTAATCTGCTCTGAGCCGGCGGGACTTCATTTCCTACGCGCCGGCCCCTGTAGCCCTGCGCCATGTTGCTTCTGGGCCGGTGGGTTGAAGAAGGCAACTGCGCATGCGCGCATTGGTGCCGGCACCACTGCGCATGTGCATGTTCGAACCGGCGCCACTGCGCATGTGCGAATCCCGCGGCGCACAGTCCACGCCAGGATCGGCAGTTGGAGCGGCGCGAACCACTCCAGCGCCATGCTGGGCCCCTGTAGGGGCCAGAATTAGTCCTGGCAGCGGCCCGTTCACGCTGTCGTAAAATGTGATGGCATTTACGATGCCGTGGACACTCTGCCACGAGATGGGAGAATCACGCCCATTGCCTTCAAAGAGCTGGGGCGCCGTGAATCCCGCCCCCGTCCCCGCCGAAGTCTCCGAAGGGAGAAAAGTCGGCGGGGCGTTAATGGCGCCGCTGCCGCGGAGAATGTCACGGGTCTGCGCAAGGCAGCCGATTTTCGGCCTGCCGATATTCTCCCTTCCGGATGGGCCGAAGTCCCGTCGACGTGATGACCGTTCACGTCGACGTGAATCAAACCTCCTTTTCATCGGCGTGACCCGGTGCTCCAGGCTCACGCCGACCAGCGTGGAGGTGAGTGACGGCCTGGGGGGTTGGCTCTGGGCAGGAAATGGCGTGGCCGCAGATTGCGTGAGGAGAGGTGTGTTTCGGGTTGTGTGTGTGTGTGTGTGCGGCGGGGCGGGGGGGTGGTTAGAGTAGGCTGGGCTCTGGGGGAGTGCCGGGAGGGGGTCCGTGCCGGGGTGGAGGTTGGGGAGGGGGTCCGTGCCGGGGGGGAGGTTGGGGGTTGGGGGGGGTGCGTGCTGGGGTGGAGGTTGGGGGTTGGGGGGGTCCGTGCTGGGGTGGAGGTTGGGGGGGGGGTCCATGCCGGGGTGGAGGTTGGGGGTTGGGGGGGGTCCGTGCTGGGGTGGAGGTTGGGGGTTGGGGGGTGTCCGTGCCGGGGTGGAGGTTGGGGGGGGTCCGTGCTGGGGTGGCGGTTGGGGGTTGGGGGGGTCCGTGCTGGGGTGGAGGTTGCGGGGGGGGGTCCGTGCCGGGGTGGAGGTTGGGGGTTGGGGGGGGTCCGTGCTGGGGTGGAGGTTGGGGGTTGGGGGGGGTCCGTGCTGGGGTGGAGGTTGGGGGGGGGGTCCGTGCCGGGGTGGAGGTTGGGGGTTGGGGGGCGTCCGTGCTGGGCTGGAGGTTGGGGGTTGGGGGGGGTCCGTGCTGGGGTGGAGGTTGGGGGGGAGTCCGTGCCGGGGTGGAGGTTGGGGGTTGGGGGGGGGGTCCGTGCCGGGGTGGAGGTTGGGGGTTGGGGGGGTCCGTGCCGGGGTGGAGGTTGGGGGGGGGTCCGTGCCGAGGAGGGTGATGGGAGGGCAAGTGAGTTGGTCCACCTGGCCAGGTGCCGGCCTCCAACAGTTGGACCCATGCGGTCCATGCCACCTGGCTGGGGGGAGGAGGGGATATGGGCAATGATGACATGTCGTCGTTCCACTCCCCCCCACCAGGCCGTCATGTTTTCAGATCATCCAGCGATGTTGGCCGCCGTGGTGGCAGCCGCTCATGTCTATGTTGCCCTGGATGAGGAGGAGGAGGAGGAGGAGGAGCGTGCCAGAGAGGCGGCGCAGGCTGCCGCAGAGGGGCAGGCGGCAGCCGCCCAGGCTGGAGGGACACCTGACCGACAGGACGAGGAGGGGGAGGGAGGAGGACGTCGCGGCCCCACGGCAACGGAGGCACCCGAGAGCGCCCCGTGTGTACCGGCCCTGGCAGTCATACCAGGACCTCACGGACCGGGAATGCAGGAGGAGACTCCGGATGAGCCGGGAAACCGTGGCACACATCTGCCACCTGCTGGCACACCTGTCACCGCGTGGCACTGGCGGGGGACACCCTCTCCCCGTGACCGTCAAGGTTACGGTGGCCCTGAACTTTTATGCAATGGGGTCATTCCAGGCACCGAGTGGGGACCTGTCCGGCATTTTGCAGACATCGGTGCACCGGTGCATCCGGGCAGTGACAGATGCCCTTTATACCATGGCGCACCACTACATCCGCTTCCCCGTGGACCGGGCCAGCCAAGATGCCCGGGCCGTGGGCTTCTCTGCCGTGGCCGGGTTCCCCATGGTCCAGGGCGCGATCGATGGGATGCACGTCGCCATGCGGCCACCTGCAGTGTTCACTAATAGGAAGGGGACCTATTCGATGAACGTACAGGTGGTCTGCGACCACCGCATGATGATCCTGCACGTCTGCGCCCGTCTACCATGCAGTGTACATGACTCATTCGTGTTGTTGCGGTCATCCATCCCCGGCATGTACGAGGGACGCCATCCCCGGCTGAGGGGCTGGTTGCTGGGCGACAGGGGCTACCCATTGCGATCGTGGCTGATGACGCCTATACGGAGGCCACGCAATGAGGCGGAGAACCGCTACAATGATGCCCATGTAGCGACAAGGGGAGTGATCGAGAGGTGCTTTGGCGTGCTGAAGATGCGTTTCAGGTGCCTGGATCTCTCTGGGGGCGCCCTCTAGTATCGGTCAGGTAGGGTCGGCCGCATCATTGTGGTGTGCTGCGTCCTGCACAACATAGCCCAACAGAGGGGCGATGTGCCGCAGGCAGAGGAGGGCGGAGTGGAGGAGCAGCAGGAAGAGGCACAGTCCTCCCCAGATGAGGGGGATGGGGGCAATGGTCAGGGCAGACGGGGTAGACACAGGCGGGTGGCTGTCCCCCATTACCGGCTGGCCCAGCGGGCACGGGACAGACTGATAGACGCCCGCTTCACTGACTAGATGGGCGTGGGAATCCGGTAGTATGGCCACAGACCACACACCATGGCAACAGCCGACCACCCACACCCCCCACCCATCCACCCACCCAGCACCCTCACCCCCCCTCCCCAACACCACCCACCCCCCCCGCATGCACACCACCCCCCCCCCATTGCCGATCCACCTGCGGCACAACGGGCCGGGCTCACACAGTTGCGGGTGGACGCGTGTCTATCGCAGGCCATGGAGGATGATGACAACCCGCCCTGCGATGAGCTCCTGGCTCTACATCGTTGGACTATGTCTGACCCATGGCCACAGTACCACCATCCACCCGGACCATCCCTGCATGCGGCTGTGACACTGCAGCGCACGGTCCCGTCCTCTGCCCGGGGGATGTTGATGGCGGCCCAGGGGGAAGGGGGCAGACTCACCTGGGGCTGAGGTAAGACCACCCCACACACATACACTTGCGCTCAACGTACATGACACGCCCGCACACTTTGGACAGAGCACAAAGGCAGCTTCGGTAGGTGTAACATTGACTTTAATAACCAAAGGAGTTCATGCACGTGCCCTAGCCCCTAAAACTCATCTGTGCCCTGCACCCGTGCCAACTTACTCAGTGTCTAATTGTTTGGCCTTACGGGCCCTTTGACTACGTCTACGTGGTTCCCCAGATGGTACAGCAGAACTGGAGGTGGACTTCTGTGATTCCTGCCCTCTGACACTGGATCCCTTTGGCGGCCGTTTCCTGGGGCGTCCTGGCCTAGATGGGCCAGGCTGTGGCCCGGGCGACTGGGATGGCGAGCTGCCAGCCTGTCCTGCCCGTTGCCCACCCGATTCACCTGGGACGGAAGGGGGGGGAGTCCGAGGTGTCGCGGTGTACCGGGACCTCCCCGACAGAGGGAGCCGGGACGGACCACACCACTTCCTCCTCCCTCGGAGTGCCCGATGGCCCCCAGGCCTATACATGGGTGGGGGATGCGAACGGACTGGCCATCCGACGCCCCCCCGACATCTGGCGCTGCCAGTCCTGGAGGCCCGTGCTGGTATCGACAGGGGTCTGCAGGTTTGCAGCCATGGAGCCCAGGGTGTTGGCAAACCCTGTCTGTGACAGTGCGACGCCGGCTCGCACATGGCCACTGGCGCCGATGCCCTCAGCGATGGCCTGCTGAGACTGGGCCATGGCCTGCAGAGAATGGGCCATGGCCTGCTGAGACTGGGCCATGGCCTGCAGAGACTGGGCTATGGCGTTGAGCGCCTCTGCCATCTGGCGCTGGCACTGGCTCTTGGCCTCCTGTGAGAGGGCAGCCATTTCCTGGGCCACAGACGCCGCCTGCACGGAAGGCCCCAGGCCTCGCAAACCGTTCCCCATGTCTGACACCATCGCAACCATTGCCTCCACCGCGGACGCCACCCGTGCGGTGTCAGCCTGGGTGGCACGCATGACCGGGACCACTCCCAGCTCCTGGACGCGGGTGGGCTCCTCCACCTGCGACCGCAGCCGCAGCCAGTCGCCCGTCCCCCTCTTCGCTCGTCTCCGGGTCGGTGGTTGCATCGGATCTATGTGTGGGTGTGGTAACTGCAGTAACCCGGGATCCATCTGGGCGGCAGATGTTCGCTTGGCCTGGGCTGCCCTCCGACCGCCCGGTCCCTCTGCTGCTCCTACCTCCACCTGCTGTACCGGGACGGCTGTGTTGTGCGCACCAGTGAGTGTACCAGACGCCTCATCACTAAAGTGCCCAACCGTGGTGAGTGTTTCTGCGATGGTGGAGGGTGTTGGTGACAGCAGTGGCGTTGTGTCGTGCTCTTCGTCCCACTCTGAGTCCATGGCACTTTGGGGTGGGGGTTCGTCTCCACCCATCCACTCTGAGTCACTGTCCGGTATTTCGTCTTCCTGGGTAGTGCTGTCCCGGGTAGGGGTGTCCTGGGTAGTGGTGTCCTGGGTAGTGGTGTCCTGGGTAGTGGTGTCCTGGCTCGGATGTGACGGGGGCCTGTGGCTGCCCCCCTCATCGCTGGGTGGTCGCTCCCGCACGTGATGGGGGTGTCGTCTCCCGTGGTCTCCGAGGGGCATCCTGCGGGCGTCGCATGCTGGAGGGTGCGGGTCTCTCCATCTCCCGTGGTCTCCGAGGGGCATCCTGCGGGCGTCGCATGCTGGAGGGTGCGGGTCTCTCCGTCTCCTGTGGTCTCCGAGGGGCATCCTGCGGGCGTCGCATGCTGGAGGGTGCGGGTCTCTCCATCTCCCGTGGTCTCCGAGGGGCATCCTGCGGGCGTCGCATGCTGGAGGGTGCGGGTCTCTCCGTCTCCTGTGGTCTCCGAGGGGCATCCTGCGGGCGGTGTGCATCTGCGGGGATGGGTGCCTGGACGTTTGGTCCTGCGATACACAATGAAGCATGCATGGTTAGACATCAGGCAGTGATCAGGTGATACGGGGGAGGGGGATCTAGGGGAGGGGGGATATGGGGACGGGCTGTCGGTGGCTCACTCGCTAGTACGCCCCCGACCTCTGCATCAGCAACCTCCCGGTCCTCAGGTCCGCCAGCCAGTTCCAGGGCCCCTTCCTCGTGTACGGTCAGTGGCCTCTCATCAGCGGGCCCTCCTCCAGTCCTCACATGCTCCCTATTGTTGTGTGCGCGCTTCTCCTGTGGGGTGGGGGGGGGCTGGTGGCAGGGGTAAAAGGCAACACTGTTAGGCAGGTATATGAATGCACGCCATCGGTTGCGCGTGCATTGCAGAGGTTAAGGTTAGGGCTGGATTCACTTGGGGATATGTGGGATATAGGGGAGGGGGGATATGGGGGAGGGGGGGATATGGGGGAGGGGGGATATGGGGGATATGGGGGAGGGGGGATATGGGGGAGGGGGATATGGGGGATATGGGGGAGAGGGGATATGGGGGAGGGGGGATATGGGGGAGGGGGGATATGGGGAGGGGGGATATGGAGGATATGGGGGAGGGGGGATATGGGGGAGGGGGATATGGGGGATATGGGGAGGGGGGATATGGGGGAGTGGGGATATGGGGGAGGGGGATATGGGGAGGGGGGATATGGTGGATATGGGGGATATGGGGGAGGGGAGATATGGGGGGGATATGGGGGAGGGGGGATATGGGGGAGGTGGGATATGGGGGAGGGGGGATATGGGGAGGGGGGATATGGGGGATATGGGGGAGGGGGATATGGGGGAGGGGGCATATGGGGAGGGGGGATATGGGGGATATGGGGGAGGGGGGGATATGGGGAGGGGGGATCTGGGGGATATGGGGGAGGGGGGATATGGGGGATATGGGGGGGATATGGGGGAGGGGGGATATGGGGGATATGGGGAGGGGGGGACATGGGGGAGGGGGGATATGGGGGATATGGGGGAGGGGGGATATGGGGAGGGGGGATATGGGGGAGGGGGGATATGGGGGATATGGGGGAGGGGAGATATGGGGGGGATATGGGGGAGGGGGGATATGGGGGATATGGGGGAGGGGAGATATGGGGGAGGGGGGTTATGGGGGATATGGGGGAGGGGGGGATATGGGGGAGGGGGGATATGGGGGAGGGGGGATATGGGGGAGGCTCACCCTGCCTGCTCTGACGAGGTCGTTCACCTTCTTGTGGCACTGGGTGCCTGTCCGTGGTGTCAGGGCCACAGCGGTGACGGCCTCTGCCACTTCCCTCCACAGACGCCGACTGTGGCGTGGGGCAACTCTGCGGCCGTGCCCGGGATACAGGGCGTCCCTCCTCTGCTCCACCGCGTCCAGGAGCGCCTCCACATCGCGTGACTCGATCCTCGGGGCTGAGCGACGGCCAGCCATCCAGTCGGGTGTTGCAGTCGGGTGTTCCAGTCGGGTGGGGGGGAGCAGCGCGGCCTTATGAGCTGTCACGCCGTGCGGCGCGTATGACGCTGCACGGCGTGAAGCACTGCGCAAGCGCGGATCCCGTTACGTCGATGCTAGCCCATTTCGGGCCGGAGACTATCGACCCATTTTTCTGACGTGACGCAAGTGGGATTTGCGCCGTTTTTGCGCCGATCGGCGGACTTTCCGATCCCCCTTGTGCGCAAACCTAAGTCTAGGTTTGTTCTATTAGAAATTTCATATATTTTTAAGTTTAAATTGGTACTTGGATAGTGAGATGGTAATAAAGCATAGTGTACTGAATAGGAATACCTGGATCCAAGGGATAGTGCTGTACAATGTAGGAAAGTGGGGATGAGGTTCAAAATCAGCCATGGCCTTACTGAATGCAGGGCCCACTCCAGTTTCTATTTCTTATACTAATTGAGCTGATTATGTTCTTCAGTCTCCAGCTTCATCGATCTTTTCATTAATCTATGGCAATATGTGAAACGTTGGTGTATCTTCTAGCCAAATTGGAACAGAGTCCCGTGTCGACCGCGTTTAGCCAGGTGTTTCCCGACATATGCAGCACCGAGAATCACGATGCTATCTATTGGGACTCTGTTTCATTTCGGGGCCTCGGCGGGGAATTCCACGCCAAGGCTGCACTTCGTCCCGTTTCCTGAACTGAGGAGCTTGCCGGAACTCCTCAGTGCAGGGAGAGATTGGTATGCCATTTAAAAATGGCGACCCAGTCTCTCATCCCTCCAACCAACCCCCAAATCCCCTCAAAGCCCCAACTCACCTATAGGTAGGTCCTCGGGCCCCCCACACCCCACCTCATACGCGCAGGGCACCCCCGGTCCTGGTTCCCTTCTGAGTGTGTCGAGAGTGGGGGTAGTCAGAATTGGGGGGGGAGTGGTGTTGGGATAGGGTATTCGATAGCCAGTTACATTTGCCTGTCAACTTCATTTTAATACTGTACATAATAAGAGGTTACTTGTGTTAAAGTTACACACCTGGTGACTGCAGTTTATTGAGCTCAGCCAAGGACCGCAGATATTTTAAATAAAATCTGATTTTGCTTGCGTTTTGTCTCTGGGTCTGGAGCTGGAATTGACCACACATTAGCCCAGTTTGTTGTGACAGTAATTGACAATACGTGCAGAATTTGCATTTTCTGCCTTTATTGGGATTAAATGTTATTTGAAATATTCAGAAATGGTTCCATTTGGAGAGTAAGAGGGTAGGGTAATGAACAGGAAAACCCCAGTGTGCTCCTATAGTGGTGCTTCATAAAATCATAGAATTTACAATGCAGAAGGAGGCCACTCGACCCATTGAGGATGCACCAGCCCTTGGAAAGAGCACCTTACCAGAATGTTGCCTGGTATGGAGGGCATTAGCTATGAGGAGCGGTTGAATAAACTCGGTTTGTTCTCACTGGAACGACGGAGGTTGAGGGGCGACCTGATAGAGGTCTACAAAATTATGAGGGGCATAGACAGAGTGGATAGTCAGAGGCTTTTCCCCAGGGTAGAGGGGTCAATTACTAGGGGGCATAGGTTTAAGGTGACAGGGGCAAGGTTTAGAGTAGATGTACGAGGCAAGTGTTTTACACAGAGGGTAATGGGTGCCTGGAACTCGCTACCGGAGGAGGTGGTGGAAGCAGGGACGATAGTGACATTTAAGGGGCATCTTGACAAATACATGAATAGGATGGGAATAGAGGGATACGGACCCAGGAAGTGTAGAAGATTGTAGTTTAGTCGGGCAGCATGGTCGGCAGGGGCTTGGAGGGCCGAAGGGCCTGTTCCTGTGCTGTACATTTCTTTGTTCTTTGTTCTTAAGCCCATAACTCCACCCTACCCCGTAACCCAGTAACCCCACCCAACCTTTTTTGGACATTAAGGGCAATTTAGCATGGCCAATCCACCTAATCCACACATCTTTGGACAGTGGGAGGAAACCGGAGCATCCGGAGGAAACCCACGCAGACACGAGGAGAAAGTGCAAACTCCCCACACAGTCACCCGAGGCCGGAATCGAACCCAGGTAACTGGAGCTGTGAGGAAGCAATGCTAACCACTGTGCCACCGTGCTGCCCTTGTTGTACATCATTATCACACACTCTCATTTATTCATGGCTTCGTTCTTTTTTAATTACTTTAGAATTTATCAGTACTGACGATTTTATTTTCTCTCCTCCAGCTCTCTGCGCCAATATTAAATGTATCAAAGTCAGACAGGGCTTGGGTTTCATGCAAGGGAGAGCTGTCCCTAATCCTTGCCAACGCATACCCCACTTCCACATAAAAAAAAATCACTCCTGGTGCACCGGCATGACATTTTACAGCTTTCTTTTGAATGAGGTTGCCGAACCCGAGGGGAATTATATTTAGTCATGCGCTCTATGGTTCCATCCATTGGGAACGGAGCTGAGCAGTGATAATGATCTCAGCCTATTTTGTTCACTCGACTTAGTGGTAAGGCGAAAGTCTTTCACCTCATCAGCCTGGGTTGCATTTGACCCTCAGGTTTCAGAAGTGAAAGGAGCAAATGTATTCCAAAGCAATGCACTGCACTGGTTAATCCTGCTCCCTTGTGGTTTTGTCACAGTAATTATTGGCTTTACAGTGGAATGGATCTAAGAGACATCTGACTGTTACAATTATTATTAGAGTCATGGCCCTTTGAATGTTCTCTGGGAATTTAACTTTGAAAATGAATTAAAACCTGCACTGTCAATGTATAAAATATGTACAACGGCGGCGTCTTATTAAGGCTTGGAACTGATAGGACAAAACTATTATGGTCAATTAAGTATGAAAGGGTAGAAGTGACAGCCCTTACGCACATCTTCGAGCTGATACAGCCTGTGTAATTAGCGTGCATTATGTTTGAAATGACTGCATTATCAGCAGTTCCATAGTAAATCAGAGTGATGCACCGTGGCATGAGAAATTATATTCTGCTTGGCATTCACGGGCAGTCCAGTTACTATGAAAACAGCGGCACTGTCAAATGCCCTGGGGAATAAATGAGCACACTTTAAATGAATGTGCAGCACCCTAAGTCAGATGATCAAAGCTGGGGAGTCTGTATGCTTAAAGGCTATCATTGCCATGATCATTTTTCTTCAGAAAAAATTTGGAAAGCCACAGAAGAAAATATAGTAATTTTATGTTCGGTGTGCAGGAGCCAGAGGTGAAATGAGGAGAAAATGCTCAATACAGCGAGTTATTACGTCTGGGATGCACTGCTGGTGAAAGCAGATTCACTAGTAACTTTCAGAAGGAAATTTGATAAATATGGAAGGAGAGGCAATTGCAGGGCTCGGTTCAAAGGGCAGGGGAGTGGGTCTAATTGCGTAGGTCTGTTAAAGGGCCACGAGCATAGGTACAATTGTGTTGAATAGCCTCCTCCTGTGCTGTACATTTCGATACACAAAAACATCACGGTCGGAATTCTCCAGCCGTTGGGATCTCTGTTCATGCTGGCAGTGCACTCCCGCCCATGGGATTCCTGGTGGTGTGGGGTGGCTTCAATGGGAAATCTCAATGACAAGCGGCGGGAATAGAGAATCCCGGGGCAAGCGAACTGCGCATCTGCCAAGAAACACAAGGCTGGGGGATTGGAAAATCCCGCCCATTATTTATCAACTTCAGGAATAAAACCGGACTAAGTTTGGACTGGATGAAATCATTGGTTCAGAAGATTATTTAATGGCTGTTCCAAAATTCTTATGGCAATTACAAGGGAATTTTACACATCTTGACTGCCGTTTGTGACCACCATTTTAGGGCATCTTTGCTCCTGGGATTTCGAAGGCCAATGGGGAATAAAATGGAAAGAACGAGAGACTGGTGAACAGTAACCATGTCCAGGACTGACAAATACACATGCGAACGTTGGAAGATCTGGTAACTATGAAAATGAGGTTATTTTAAACTCAATTCTGAAGTTAGATTTACAGAGGAGCAATGGCTCTCACTCAATCTACACGGGTAACCAAATGGCATTTATCATGGTTTTGACTCCTAAATTGGCTATAAGTTTGCTTTTTTATTTGTGTGACTGGTTTTCAGGATGGTGACTGTATCTCTGTGTGCATGTGCGTGTGTGTTTGGAGAGGTGAAGATTTGTGGGGATGAGGGTAATGTCGCACATGCATGACTGTATGAGACAGGCTCGATGAATCAATTGTTTTTTGACATGTCATTTGCTTTTATATGTTTAGAATCTTTTTCGGGTAAGATTGCATTTAGGCATTGTGGTAGTCTGTGTAGAGGTATTACGGTACCTGGTAATGCTGTAACACCATTGGTAGATATTGTATGTTTCCTATTGGTCAAGCTGTATGGTAGCTCCGCCCTGCAAGGCGGGGTATAAGAGCCCGTGCCGCCCCAGCAGCCTTCTTTCAGTACCTGAGCTGCTGGGGGAAACATCTAGCTTATTAAAGCCTTCAGTTGGACTACAACCTCGCTTTAGTGGTCATTGATCGTGCATCAATTTAATAAGCTAGATTTAAAAGGGTGGAGCTCTGAATCAAGCCTGTGTGTCTGCAACTCAGCCCCCACGCGGCAAACTCAGCGGCATCCTTCAAGCACAGGCTGGCGTGTTTTAACGGATATCGACCGAAAACACACCCACGGGAGAACAGAAATTGCAAGTCCAGCACTCGAGGGTGAGCCTGGAAATTTACACCCTCATCGAGGACGCGGACGACTTCGATGCAGCAATGGAGCTGCTAAAAGGACATTATATTTGCCTGGTAAACCAGGTCTATGCCCGACATCGGCTAGCAACGAGGCGACAAATCCCTGGAAAATCATTGGAAGAATTCTACCGTGCGCTCCTGGTGTTGGGGAGAAACTGCAGCTGCCCGCACATTTCGGCGAGCAACCACACAGAACTTTTGATCCGGGACGCTTTCGTGGCAGGTCTGCTGTTGTCCCAAATCCGCCAGCGATTGCTGGAGAAAGACACCCTAGGCCTCAAGGACGCACGGGTCCCTGCAGGCTCCCTGGATGTGGCCTCCTGAAACGGCCGTGCTTATGTCCCCGACCGCGCGGAAGCCCCTGGGCAGCGTGGAACACCTCCGCAGCCGACCCCGAGGCATCTCCCATCCCCCCACAAGCTTGTTCTGCAAGGTGGCCTGGCAACACCGGGGGGCCCCGCTGCTACTTTTGCGGGCAGGCCAAGCACCCCCGGCAGTGCTGTCCAGCCTGCGCATCCACCTGCAAGGGATGCGGTAAAAAGGGCCACTTCGTGGTGGTATGCCAGGCCCGTGCGGTCGCTGCGGTCTCCGGTGGCGAATGCGGACCGCTGCCACAACCCTCTCCACGGTCTCTGTGCGGCCAGCGGGCGCCGCCATCTTTTTCCTCCAGGGCCACATGCAGCCCCCGGGCGCCACCATCTTGTCCCGCGGACGCCGCGTGCGATGGATGGGTGGCACCATTTTGTGCACCCCCAGACATGTGCGACCAATGGGCGCCGCCATCTTGGATGGACTCCCAGGACCCCAGCTCGGCTGACCACACACCGCCCGAAGAAAACACTCAACTGCTGCCGCGATTAGCCTCGGTGACCCTGGACCAGTCCCGGCCTCGAACGCTCTCAACTGCTACAACAACAATACTAGTCAATGGGCACGAGATGTCCTGCTTAATCGACTCTGGGAGCACGGAGAGCTTCATACACCCCGACACGGTAAGGCACTGTTCTCTCCCCGTCTACCCCATTAATCAAAAAATCTCCCTGGCCTCCGGTTCCCACTCAGTAGAGATAAAGGGGTTTTGTGTAGCAAATCTCACGGGCCAGGGAAGGGAGTTTAAAAATTACCGGCTCTATGTCCTTCCCACCTCTACGCGGCCACACTCCTAGGGTTAGACTTCCAGTGCAATCTCCAAAGTCTAACTTTCAAATTCGGCGGCCCTATACCCCCTCTCACTGTCTGCAGCCTCACGACCCTCAAGGTCGATCCGCCTTCCCTGTTTGCGAACCTCACCCCGGATTGCAAACCCATCGCCACCAGGAGCAGACGGTACAGTGCCCAGGATCGGATCTTTATGAGGTCAGAGGTCCAAAGGATACTGACGGAAGGAGTCATTGAAGCTAGCAACAGTCCCTGGAGAGCTCAAGTAGTGGTGGTAAAGACCGGGGAGAAGCATAGGATGGTCATTGACTACAGTCAGACCATCAACAGGTTTACGCAGCTGGACGCGTACCCTCTCCCCCGCATATCCGACCTGGTAAACAGGATCACGCATTACAAGGTCTTCTCCACGTGGATCTTAAGTCCTCCTACCACCAACTCCCCATTCGCACTAGTGACCGCAAGTAAACTGCCTTCGAGGCAGATGGGCGGCTCTACCACTTCTTAAGGGGTCCCTTCGGTGTCACTAATGGGGTCTCGGTCTTCCAGCGCGAGATGGACCGAATGGTTGACCGGTACGGTTTACGGGCAACATTCCCGTATCTCGATAATGTCACCATCTGCGGCCATGACCAGCAGGACCACGACACCAACCTCTGAAAATTCCTCCAGACCGCAAAGATCCTTAACCTTACATACAACAAGGATAAATGCATGTTTAGCACCGACCGCCTAGCCATCCTTGGCTACGTATTGCGAAATGGAGTTATAGGCCCCGACCCTGAACGCATGCGCCTCCTTATGGAGTTCCCCCTCCCTCACTGCTCCAAGGCCCTGAAGCGCTGCCTAGGGTTTTTCACTTACTATGCCCAGTGGGTCCCCAACTATGCGGACAAGGCCCGTCCCTTGATCCAATCCACAATTTTTCCCCTGTCAATAGAGGCCCGCCAGGCCTTCAGCCATATCAAAGCAGACATTGCAAAGGCCACGATGCCTGCCATCGATGAGTCCCTCCCCTTCCAGGTCGAGAGCGACGCGTCTGACGTATCTCTGGCGGCCACCCTCAACCAAGCAGGCAGACCCGTAGCCTTCTTCTCACGTACCGTCCATGCTCCCGAAATCTGCCACTCCTCAGTCGAAAAGGAGGCCCAGGCCATAGTAGAAGCTGTGCGACATTGGAGGCATTACATGGCCGGCAGGAGATTCACTCTCCTCACTGATCAACGGTCGGTTGCTTTCATGTTCGATAATGCACAGCGGGGCAAGATAAAAAACGATAAGATCTTGCGGTGGAGGATCGAACTCTCCACCTACAACTGCGAGATCTTGTATCGTCCCGGGAACCTAAATGTGCCTCCTGATGCCCTGTCCCGCGGCACATGTGCCAACGCACAAGTGGACCACCTCCGAGCCCTCCACGGGGACCTCTGCCAACCGGGGGTCACTCGCTTCTTTCATTTTATCAAGATCCGCAACCTTCCCTACTCCGTCGAGGCGGTCAGGACAGCCACCAGGAATTGCCAAATCTGCGCGGAGTGCAAACCGCACTTCTACAGGCCAGAGAAAGCGCACCTGATAAAGGCTTCCCGTCCCTTTGAACGCCTCAGCATGGACTTCAAAGGCCCCCTCCCTTCCACCGACTGCAACACGTACTTCCTGAACGTGATTGACAAGTACTCCCGGTTCCCATTTGCCATCCCCCGCCCCGACATGACCGCAACCACCGTCATCAAGGCCCTCCATAGCATCTTTACGCAGTTTGGGTTCCCCGCTTACATACACAGTGATAGGGGGTCCTCCTTTCTGAGCGACGAGCTGCATCAATTCCTGCTCAGCAAGAGCATCGCCTCCAGCAGGACGACCAGTTACAACCCCCGGGGTAACGGACAGGTAGAGAGGGAGAACAGAACAGTCTGGAAGACTATCCTATTGGCCCTACGGACCAGGAATCTCCCAGTCTCCCGCTGGCAGGAAGTCCTCCCGGATGCCCTCCACTCCATCCGGTCACTACTTTGTACCACGACCAACCAAACACCTCATAAACGTCTCCTTGTCTTCCCCAGGAAGTCCTCCTCTGAGACCTCGCTCCCGACTTGGCTGGCAGCTCCCAGACCCATCCTGCTCCGAAAACACGTGCGGGCGCACAAGTCAAACCCGCTAACCCCCAGTAAGCCTACGGCCGGCAAGATACAATCTCCCTACGAGACCTGACACCCGCCGGATCCCCACACACACCCCAGCCACCAGTCCCACCCTCCCTCCCACTGGTAAACCTTACAGCCGCCCCCTTCATAAGAACATAAGAACTAGGAGCAGGAGTAGGCCATCTGGCCCCTCGAGCCTGCTCCGCCATTCAATGAGATCATGGCTGATCTTTGTGGACTCAGCTCCACTTTCCGGCCCGAACACCATAACCCTTAATCCCTTTATTCTTCAAAAAGCTATCTATCTTTATCTTAAAAACATTTAATGAAGGAACCTCTACTGCTTCACTGGGCAAGGAATTCCAGTGATTCACAACCCTTTGGGTGAAGAAGTTCCTCCTAAACTCAGTCCTAAATCTACTTCCCCTTATTTTGAGGCTATGCCCCCTAGTTCTGCTTTCACCCGCCAGTGGAAACAACCTGCCCGCATCTATCCTATCGATTCCCTTCATCATTTTATATGTTTCTATAAGATCCCCCCTCATCCTTCTAAATTCCAACGAGTACAGTCCCAGTCTACTCAACCTCTCCTCGTAATCCAACCCCTTCAGCTCTGGGATTAACCTAGTGAATCTCCTCTGCACACGCTCCAGTGCCAGTACGTCCTTTCTCAAGTAAGGAGACCAAAACTGAACACAATACTCCAGGTGTGGCCTCACTAACACCTTATACAATTGCAGCATAACCTCCCTCGTCTTAAACTCCATCCCTCTAGCAATGAAGGACAAAATTCCATTTGCCTTCTTAATCACCTGTTGCACCTGAAAACCAACTTTCTGCGACTCATGCACGAGCACACCCAGGTCTCTCTGCACAGCAGCATGTTTTAATATTTTATCATTTAAATAATAATCCCTTTTGCCGTTATTCTTACCAAAATGGATAACCTCACATTTGTCAACATTGTATTCCATCTGCCACACACTAGCCCATTCACTTAGCCTGTCCAAATCCCTCTGCAGACTTCCAGTATCCTCTGCACTTTTTGCTTTACCACTTATCTTAGTGTCGTCTGCAAACTTGGACACATTGCCCTTTGTCCCCAACTCCAAATCATCTATCCCAGGAGGATCGGTCCTTCCGCCGGCCCCGTCTAGGCCTCCCTGCTCACCGATGCCCCCGCAGACACTCCCTTTACAGGTCAATCGTTTTCCCCACCAGCACCGTCTAGGGGTGTCGCAGCTGCCATAGAGATCGAGGCCATGCTCCCGGAGTCACAGGCGCCCCAGCCTCCACCGGCGCCACCACCAGAGCTTCGACGATCACAGAGGATGACCAGGGCCCCCGATCGACTGATTGCTTCATTTTAAAGTGTATATAGTTCATTGTGAATCTGTAAATAGTTACGACAATAAGACAAAACGCTGTACGGAGGTATTACGGTACCTCCATAACTATAATTTCTACCACGTTACCATTTTGTAATATCAAGCCACCACCCCCGCAGGACTCTTTTTTAACAGGGGGTGAATGTGGCAGTCTGTGTAGAGGTATTACTGTACCTGGTAATGCTGGAACACCATTGGTAGATATTGTATGTTTCCTATTGGTCAAGCTGTATGGTAGCTCCGCCCTGCCAGGCGGGGTATAAGAGCTGTACCTGAGCTGCTAGGGGAAACATCTTGCTTATTAAAGCCTTCAGTTGGACTACAACCTCGCTTTAGTGGTCATTGATCGTGCATCAGGCATCAACCTGAAGGATCCCTTGTAAGAGTCTTCACTTGTTGCTTATCATAGAAACCCTACAGTGCAGAAGGAGGCTGTGGTGTTGGGTGCTCTGAGGTACAGATGAACCAACACGGTTGCAATTGGTGCAATGCAGTTTTATTACAACTTGTTATTTACAGATCTGTCTTGGTACTCCGCATGTGGTGACTTCCTGAGTGTCTTGTTAATCAGGTCCTGTCCTTGTCTCCAGATGGACTGTCCACCAGGTTTCGTGTTTCTTGTCTTATACTGTCTCTGCCCTTGTCTTTGATTGGCTATCGTGTTATGTGTGCTAATTGGTCTGTTGGTCTGTCTATCATGATGTGTGTGTTTGACTATCATGACATCCCCCCTTTTTTACAAGATTATGTGCCTACGTGGTTATAAATATGAATGTGTCCTGAGTGCAGCTAAAGGTGTGTGCGCGTGATATTTATAGCATGTACATGTGGCGTAACTATATACATGGGGCGATGTCAGGTGTGGCATGCTAACGAGGTTGTACCATAACAAAAGAAGAAAAACTTTGAAGTGTGGTCCGGTCAAACGAGATCTGGAACGATAAAACAGTAACATGTTACAATACAATAGTTGCTAAACTCTGACGTGTGAACAATCTCATAAGTCCAGTCTAGTAGGTGGGCGACGAATTCGGGTTGACCGTCAGGGTGGCACTCCATTCATCGGCCGGATTGATGGTGTTGACCCGGTTCACATCAATGACCGCAACCCGGAAGGCATCTTGGTCATCTGTGTCATTGAGTTGGATGCCCTGATGTGTAGGCTGGACGGTCCGCACGTGTCTGCGAGGTTGTCGGAGATGTGGAGGATCCATCGGTTGAACCGCTCGACAGTAGGCAGCGTAGTGGCCCATCCTGCCACAGCGTAGGCATTGTCGGTTTTTTGCAGGACATTGCCCTTTTAAATGTGCAGCTCCACAGTTGCCGCACGTCATGATGTCACGGCGTTCGTTACGCCACTGCGCATGCGCAGTTCGGTCTTGCGTCGGGCGCGCCTGCGCAGTGCGTCCCTCGATGTTGCCGTTGGTTTTGGCGCGCACAAGCGCGGGAGACTTCGAAAAGCGCGCGAAACGGCCGCCCCCGTCCGGGCCGCGGGCCGGGAGATTGCCTGGATGCGTTCGGCCTCGTGGGCGGCCTGGCTTGCCGATTCGATCACTAGGGACCCCCTCCGTGCCGATTCGGACGCCTGAAATTGGGCAAAGCGGCTGGTCGCATTTTCATGGAGGACACAGGCTTCCACCGCAGATGCTAAGGTCAGGCCTTTAATTTTTAGAAGCTGCTGGCGTAGGCCACTGGAGGCAACGCCAAAAACGATCTGGTCCCGGATCATGGACTCTGAGGTGTTGCCGTAACTGCAGGACTGCGCGAGTATGCGGAGGTGCGTCAGAAAGGGTTGAAGGAGCTCATCCTTACCTTGCAGGCGTTGCTGAAAGATATACCTCTCAAAGCTTTCATTTACCTCAACGTAGAAGTGCTGGTCAAGCTTGAGGAGGACTGTGTCATATTTAGATTGGTTCTCGCCTTCTGCGAACACCAAGGAGTTGTATACATCGATGGCGTGCTGACCTGCAGTAGTGAGGAGCATGGCAATCTTTGTTTCGTCCGAGGCACCCTGTTTTTCGTTGGCTCGCATGTACAGTTCAAATCGCTGCTTGAAGAGCTTCCAATTGGTGCCAAGGTTCCCAGCGACTTGCAACGGCTGCAGTTTGTTGTTGATGTCCGTGGCTCAGGATGGCAGATTTGCCGGCAGGTATCGATCCACTCACTGGTATCCTGTGGTGTTGGGTGCTCTGAGGTACAGATGAACCAACACGGTTGCAATTGGTACAACGGAGTTTTATTCCAACTTGTTATTTACAGATCTGTCTTGGTCCTCCGCACGTGGTGACTCTCTGAGTGTCTTGTTAATCAGGTCCTGTCCTTGTCCTTGTCTCCAGATGGACTGTCCACCAGGTGTCGTGTTTCTTGTCTTATACTGTCTCTGCCCTTGTCTGTGATTGGCTGTCGTGTTATGTGTGCTAGTTGGTCTGTCTATCATGATGTGTGTGTTTGAATATCATGACAGAGGCCATTCGGCCCATTGAGTCTGCACCGACCCTCCGAAAGAGCACATTACCTCGGCCCAATTCCCCCATCCTATCCCTGTAACTCCACCTAACCTTTGGGCATTACGGGGCAATTTAGCATGGCCAATCCACCTAATCTGCACATCTTTGGACTTAAATAGTTTGGGTGTTTGTACTCCTTTAAGACTTCTTGGTTTGACTTTGAATTGATGCAGTGAGTCTCCTGTTGTAGCATTATCCCTTGCAACAGCAGTGAGCTATTTTTTTCTCCATGATAAATTGCTACGTCCACATTTATATTAGAAACTATCCCTTGCGTGGGTTTCCTCCGGGTGCTCCGGTTTCCTCCCACAGTCCAAAGATGTGCAGGTTAGGTGGATTGGCCATGCTAAATTGCCCTTAATGTTAAAAAAGGTTGGGTGGGGTTTCTGGGTTACTGGGAGAGGGTGGAGGTGTGGGCTTGGGTCGGCTGCTCTTTCCAAGGGCCCGTGCAGACTCGATGAGCCGAATGGCCTCTTTCAGCACTGTTGGTTCTGTGATTTTCCCTCTTGCTTTATGCCCTTTTAATTCTCTGTTCTGTAAGGTGTCTGCGCTGTCTCGTTCGCCTTAAGAGAGCTGTACGAATACAATTTAAGGTTGCTGTTGTTTCAAGGGGAACATATCCTTAGCCTGAAAATTACATTTGCAAGAAATGTTCCACAGACAGCCTATCATGGTACTCAATCCCAGAAATCAGAACCTTCAGTGTCAAACGGTCCATTAATGTATTAAACGTTACAGAACAAAATGTAATTTGAGCCATCTTCTATTTTGACTGAGAGACAGTTTTCGTGAGTTAAAATAGACCTGATTTCAAAACCCATTCACTCATGCAGTTAAAATCGAGGCTTGTGTTCTTACGTTTGGGGTGGTGGCCTCCTTTCTGTAAAAAAGCACAGTGACCAGGGTTTTCCAACAGCGTTAGAAATTATATGGCCAGGGGGTGTGGGTGAGTGGGACAGGGGTGGTGGCAGGTTGGTGGGGGCTGAAGTAGTGTCAGATTCAGGAGGGACTATAATTTTATAAGACCCTGCAGTTATTGTAAAGCTGCAAGCAATCAGAGTGTCACACTGCTCACAAGCAGCCTTCCCCCAAACCAAGAATGGAATATAAGAAACTGCTTATTTTTAAACTGTGTCCCCTGGGCTTCCCCTTGTGGGAGAGACTAGAATGAGGGACACATTTTACAAATAAGGGACTGGATTCTCCGTTAGCTGATGCCGAAATCGCGAAACACGATCGGGCGGAGAATAGCTTCCGACGCCGAAATCGAAACAGACGCCGGTTTCACGCCAAATCGGGATTTACCGGCCCCCCGAAAACAACAAAATTGCGGAGCCAACTGCGTGGCCGGAAGGTACAGTAGGCATATCATTAGCAGTCCTGACAAGTGATCCTCCGGGGCCTCCGCGGTTCAGCGCCTCGGATGGGCGTGTTTCTAATGTGCTATAAACATTTGTGAACCTGGCGTGCTGGCTGCGGTGCCAGAGCGAGGAGGTAGGAAGTGGCGTGGGGTGACTGTGGGCACCGGCCTTGCTTTCTGCGAGGAGATGGGGGGGGGGCTGCCAGGGCCGGGGGAGGGGAGGGGAAGGGGGGGCAGTCCAAGCAACCTGGGGGCCCCCCAACAGGACATGGGCGGCCATCTTGCTGGCCACCCACCCCAGCCTCTGGGTGCATGCAGTTACAATGACTGTACAGCTGGGGCCCCACCCCCACCACCCCCCCACCCCCCACCCCCTACCACCCAACCCAACCGGTAGCCACCAACCAGGGGACCACCCAGGGCCACACCGACAGCAGTCCCCAGTGAGAGAAGTGCCATCCAATGGTGCCCCTGGCAGCAGGGATGGGCACCAGGACCGGGGGCACCGACGGTATCGAGGTGCGGGGTAGGGGGACATGCGGTGAGAGCGCGGTGACAACCGGGGCCACCGTGTAGCCCATGGTACCTGGTTGGGCACGGGTGTATGCGCCATGATAACATGTTTACCTTTCACCCCCTGCAGAAAATAATGGCTTTTGGTCATCAACCTGTAATGCTGGCTGCCGTGGCGATGGCCGCTGCCCTGCGTGAAGCCCTGTGGCAGGATAAGCAGGGCTGCTCAGAGAGGAGGCGGAAGGAGTGGGCTGCAGAGGGGCAGATGGCAGCCACTCAGGCTGGAGGGCCGCCTGCCTGACAGGCTGAGGAGCAGGAGGAGGAAGAAGGGGAGGTGCCAAGGAGGCGCCGGATGAGACCGCGCGTAAACCGCAACCGCATGTCGGTTGAGGACCTTCCGGGCCGGGCATGCAGAAGGAGACTGCGGGTGAGCAGGGAGACAGTGCGACACATTTGCCAGATGATGGCACACCTGGCACCGCATGGGTATGGGGAAGGATACCCATTCCTGGTGGCCATCAAGATGATTGTTGCACTGAACCTTTACGCGACGGGGTCATTCTCATCGCTGATTGTTGACCTGTCCAGCATCTCCCAGGCATAGGTGCACAGGTGCATCCGCGCCGTCACAGATGCCCTGTATGTCCAGGCAGAGCGGTACATCGACTACCTGTGGACCGCACCCCAACAGGATGCCCGAGCAACAGCGTTCACTGTTGTCGCCGGGATGCCCTGGGTCCAGGGGGTGATAGACGGGATGCACGTTGCCCTACGGCTACCGGTGGATAACAGGCCGCTGTTCACTAACAGGAAGGGCTAGCATTCGATGAACATTCAGGTGGTGTGCGTTCAACAGATGCGTATTATGCACGTCTGTGCCCGATACCCGGGCAGTATGCATGATCGTTTATCTTGGCGCACTCGGTGATCCCCGACATGCCCCTCGGCTGCGGGGCTGGCTGCTGGGCAACATGGGGTTACCCGTTGCGGTCGTGGCTGATGATGCCTATACGGAGGCCACAGACCGACGCAGAGACCTGCTACAATGATGCTCATACAGCGACCAGGGATGTGGTCGAGAGGTGCTTCGGGGCCTGAAGATGTGCTTCAGGTGCCTGGACCGTTCTGGAGGGGCCCTCCAGTACGAGGCTAGGAGGGTCGCCCGCTGGTCTGCTGCATCCTCCACAACATCGCACAGCAGAGGGGTGATGTGCTTGAGGAGGATGAGGAGGAAGGGCAGGCCTCGTCAGATGAGGAGGATGAGGGGGGGGGGGGGTCAATGAGTGGGATATGGGGCCTGGCCAGCCAGGGGAGGCCGCAAGACACTATCACCAGAGCGAGCGCAAGCAGGGCGCCCTCATCGAGACACGTTTCACAGATTAGGGGGGAGGATGGTCGCTGGCCAAGGGCACGGACACCACCATACCACAGCCCCTCACCTCCCATACCACCGAACAACCTCACTTCCTACACCATTGAACACCCTTGCCTCCCACATTACCAAACCACCCGCACACATGCCCCCTCCGTTATATATACCTGCGGCCCGACAAGCTGGGGGCACTGGGTTGGCAGTGACAGTGGGTCTGTTCCATGGGATGGATGATGGTGACAGCGTGCTCTGCGATGAGCTCCATGCTCCACATCGTTTGACAATGTCTGACCCATGCCCTCAGTAGTACATTTCACCTGGGTGATCCCTGCATGCGAGCTGGCCAGTCCATCACATGGTCCTGTCGAGTCGCTGGGGAGGGGGTGTAGTCACCCACTGGGCCTCACTCGTCCGCCACCCCCCACTCCCACTGACCAGCACTGACCGCCCCACACTCATCAGACAGAGCACCAAGGTAGGTTTGAACGGTATGAACATGTGTTTATTGTGAACAAATATATACAGTCTGTGCCCTAGCCCCTATAAGTAAACTGTGCCCTGCACCGCGGGCAACTTAACTGGTGTCTAACTTTCTGACCGTACGGGCCCTAACACTACGCCTGGGTAGTTCCCCAGACGGTACAGCAGGAGTGGAGGCGGCCTGCTGTGACTCCTGTCCTGCGATGAGGGTCCCCCGTTGGCACACGTTTCCTGGGGCGGCCCGGCCTGGATGGGCCCAGCTGCTCCTCGGGCATCCCGGGTGACATGGTGCCACCCTGTTCTGTCCGCTGCCCTCCAGATGCACGAGGGACAGGAGAGGGTGGGGGGGGGGGGGGGGGGACCGAGGTGCTGCGGTGTTCCGGCACCTCCCCTGCAGGAGTCACTGGCACAGGCCCAAGCACCTCCTCCTCCCTTTGGGTGCCCGATGGCCTCTGGGCTACTCCATGGGACGAGGGTGCGAGCACAGCCATGGCTTGAAGTTCCCTCCCCCCCGACACCTGGCCCTGCCAGTCCTCGAGGCCCTCTCTGGTATCGACAAGGGCCTGAACATTCACGGCCATGGAGTGCTGGAAGTGGCCCCCATCTCTGTCTGGAACTGCACCGCATCACTCTGTGACTGTGCCACTACCCTGAGAGTCTGTGCCACATCAGCCAGTGAGTGGGCCACGTCCCACTGGAACTGGGCCACGTCCCTCTGGGACTGGGTCACCTCCCTCTGTGTCTGTGCCACGCCTGCCTGCACCTGGGCAATGGCGCCGATGCCCACAGCAATGGCCTGCTGTGACGAGGCCACGCTGAGAAGCGCCACTGCAATCTCCAGGTGGCTCTGGCACATGGTTGCCTGTGAGAGGGCAGCCATGACCTGAGCCACGGCCCCTGCCTACACAGAATGCCCCAGGCCTTGCACATTCTGACCCATATCCGACACCGTCACCCCCATTGCCTCCACCGTGGACGGCACCCGTGCGGTTTCGGCCTGGGTGGTACTCATGACCGGCACCACCCCCTGCTCCTGCACACGGATTGACTCCTCCACCTGCGCCCGCAGGTGCTGGAAGCCGGCCGTCATCCCCTCCTGTAGTCCCTTAGTCTCTGCCTGCACCTGCACTGTGACTGGGACTGGATGTTCCAGGAGCCCGGGACCCGTCTGGGTGGCAGCTGGTTCCTGGGGCCGGACTGCCCTCCGACTGTCTGGCCCCTCAGCTGCTCCTACCTCCACTGCAACTTTGTCCCGCGCCACCGACCTCTGTCTCGGCGACCTCTTACTCCTCCGGGCCACCGACCACGTCCAGTGTCCTCTGCTTGGGCATGGTGAGGGGTCGCAGACCTGGTGGTCCCCTCCGGTCTTCTCCCGTTCATGACATTTGTGGGCGACCTTGGCCTGATGGGGGGGGGGAAACACAAACAATGACAGTGTTAGACGGTCCGACACGTGCAAGCCCAGGTGTTGGGTAGCTGATGGCATCAGTGGCCAGGGCATACGGCCATTGCGGCTGGCATGGGTGCTGGCATGTGGGAAAGGGTGGGGGGCTGGCCGTCCCCGGTGGGGATCCGAGTCACATGTGTGTGGAGGGTAGCGGGGATAGTGCCAGGGCACAGCGCTGCCTACTCACCCTGGCCGTCCTGAGGAGGTCGTGCAGTTTTGTTCTGCACAGGATGCCAGTCCGGACGACTTCGCTGATGGCGCTGACAGGGACTGCCACCTCCGCCCAGGCACGATGAACGGTGGAGCTTGAGGACCTTCCTCCCGGGCCAGAGTACAGCTCCATCCCCCTCTCCTCCACGCCGTCCAGGAGGGTCTCCAACTCAGCGTCACGGAAACGCGGCGCTGCTCACTTTGCAGCCATGTTGGCTCTCACGATGTGTGTGTGTGGGGGTGGGAGGGGGAAGAATCCCTTAAGTGCGGCTGCAGCTGTGCGACAATCACGGAACCGGTGAATCCGCCGCCGTTCCGCGTGCGTTTCCCGTGACGCCCATGCGAGCCCCTTTGAAGTGGCTGAATACTATCACCTGCAGCGCCGTTTTTGCCGTCGTGAAACTTCACGACGGCGTCAGCACTTAGTCTCAGAAACGGAGAATCCAGCCCAAGGTATCTCCCATGAGACAGAGACCAGAAGAAATATTTTCTCTCAGAGTGTCACGAATCTTTGGAACTCTCTTCCTCGGGGAGTGACAGTGGGTGGGTCACTGAATTCATTGAATGTGTCTAAATATGTGGTTGTTGAACCTACCTCTTCAGTCACCTGAGGAAGGAGCAGTGCTCCGAAAGCTAGTGATGGGAAACAAACCTGTTGGACTTGGTGTTGTAACACTTCTTACTGAGCCCACCCCAGTCCAACGCCAGCAGCTCCACATCATGAATATATTTAAGGCAGAGAGAGATTGATTTTTGACAAACAAGAGAGTCAAAGTTTACCAGTGGTAGACGGAATGTGGAGTTGAGGCCTCGATCAGATCAGTCATGATCTAATTGAATAGCTGAGTAGGCCCGAGGGGCCGAGCGGCCTACTCCTGCTCCTAATTCGTATGTTCGTATGTATGTTAACCATTTCCAAATTAAGAAATAAATGCAATTTGAATACAAGGTCAGAATACAAGCCTAGAATGCTAAATGTCTTTCACTGATGTTTTTGTTTCTCTTACCTCCTAGCTCAGTAATCCATAAAATTATTGCTTTAGGACTGAAGTTCATGAATGACATTGATAGATTATCGCCAAGGCTCTCACCTGTTTGATATGATTTCAGCTCTGAACGACTTTGGCATATATAACATGGCTGTGTTTGTGCAAACTGAAAATCCAATGAAAATGTAAGCAGTGTGCAACCGCCTTCGTGGTCACAGCTCCTGTGAGAACTCAACTTTTTGTGCTGATCCGACAGCTTTCTGGTCAGGTGCAAATTCTCATCACCTGTCCTGTACATTGCTCGAACAATGTGTTCTAACCTCCTCCCCGGCGGCAGAATTATGACACACACATTTGTGATGAATGGAGGATTTTAGGAATATTCGACACTAACCATTTGGTCATTTAAGGGTTGAAAGCCTGGAGGGTTATCGTGTGTTTGACTGCAGAGGTCATGCTTTTAAAAATGATTTTGTTCTTGCAGGGCCTGGGAGTTTTTAGGAGCCAGAAGGTGAAATTGACCAGAGGACTGCGGTTTTCAGTCTGGGCCTAATGTCTTGTGGTTTGGCTGGGGAAAGACCCTGGGGAGTTAATTTGTTTTTAAGCTTGGGGAGATGACATCATTGCTGTATGGAGCTAAGGGAATCAGAGAGATATTTTGAGAAAACTTTGGAGGGGAGTTGAAGTCTGGGGTGGAATTCTCCAGTAATGGGGCTATGTCCCCACACCTGGAAAAAAACGCGTGCGAATCACTCTGACTTACCTGGAGTAAGTCCAGGGTGAGTCTGCGATTTCCAGGGGCTAGCAGGGCCTCGGAGTGCTCCTCGCATCTCTGGCTGCCAATAGGGGGCCCTGCACTTCCGGTTGGGGGTCCGCGCACGGCGTAGGCCTCAGTCGGCCGCACCGCGCGACGTGGCTGACCCACACCGCGGACCAGCACCGACAACATAGCCCCACCCCAGATCGTGATCGCCTGCTGATCGGTGGCCCCCGATCAGAACCCTGGCCATTCTGGAGGCCCCCTTCACGATGGATCCCCCCGCCCCCCACCAGGGTGGCTGCGGACTGTGTCCACAGCCGCCACGCCGAGTACCCGGTGGGTGGGACCATGAGAGAAGCACGTCGGTGGAATTTTGGCCAGTTGACTTCGGAGAATCGCCACGGGGGCCTTTTTCAATGACCCCCGACCAACGCCGCGTCGACCGTGCGTGCCCGATTTGCGGCGATTCTCCGACGATTCTCTATCGTGGGAGCGGCGTCGGATCCAATCGCGGTTTTGCGGGCCATTCTCCGTCCCCGCGCTGAGCGCGATTCCACGTGAAGGCTTGGAGAATCCCGCCCCTGATCTCACTGACATTGAGTCCACAATTCTCTCACTGTAGGATAGTTAGAACAAGATTAATAGTATTTATAGAAGAGCAGTTTTGTCTGAAGTCACGGATGAAGCTGAAAGAAGTCCATTGGAAAAGCTTTTTAAAGACTTCCAGCCAGAGTCTGCAGGGGTTCTAACAGGAACCCAATTCTGTTCCGTAAAGCAGGTATTACTCTATGCCATGCTGATTTTAAGATGGATTGAGAGGTATATGGTTTTTTTTTTGTTGCTCAATGGGGAATTTAGTAGGATTGTTTAAGGGGTAATTGTAAGCTATTCTTTTTAATTGTGAAGTTAAAGATTTTAATATTGTATACATGATAAAGTTTTGTTTTTAAAAATACCAAATCCCTATTTCTTCATGCAATCACTCCTGGAGTGAATCATTCTTTTTGCACGGACTTACAAAATAAACTAAAATATTGGAGTCTCGGGTCAGTATCCTAGCCACTGTCGGGGTCTTGCGGGGAATCGTAACATATTTCTGGCGTCAACTGACTTTCCGAGTCTCGATTCCAGCCATGAGTGAACATCCAATCTTTCTTGCAGTTTCCCGGTGTTAAGAATCAGGGAGCCATTGTAACCAAAATAAAAAGAAGAAGAGGCCGGAACAGAAATTGAAATCTAAGTACAGCTTTCCAGTGGATACCTTCATCTGTATTTGTGTGGGGGAAAGTTCAGCACTAAAGATATCAAACTGCTTTAATTGTTTACCTTCCCTTCAATTAACCATCTGTCAGCATCAACATGTCAGCAGGGATGTATGTGGGAATGGGTAAAGCTGGTGATGGACGGCTGCTGTTATGAGGAAAGATTCGAGAACCCCGGGTTCAGAGGAGATTTGATTGAGGCATTCAAAATTCTGAAGATTGCCGATAAGGTAGACAGGGTAAAACTATTTCCAGTGGTTGGTGACTTGATAGAGGGAATAAATCTAACATCATCGTCAAATGAATGAAGGGACAGGTTGTAGCCATCTGGGATGGCCACTTACAACAAGAAACATGGATGTTCGCAAAGCCTAAAGGGAAATGTGGACAATTTAAGATTCAGGCAGGCTCAGAGCCTGAATGTATATTTGTGAGCAAAGAATCCAGACAGCATCAAAACCCCCAACCGATTAGCATTTTGATGGCCCATCTCCGTAAGACAAAGGACTGATACTCAGGTAACCGATACAAGTCCAGACATTTCGGCGCCACTCCCTTTACTCAGGAAGCATAAACAACAGGGTCAATGACCGCTTAGGACACGCCCAGCCATCAAGGCACCCGCCCCTTTATTGGCTCAGATCGAAGACAGTGATCGAGAACTACCCAATTAATGAGGTCCAAACCTAAGGATCGCCCAAAAGAGCGCAAAATTCCCCAAGGATAAAGAGAGACACTGCCATGTGTTTGACCTCTTTTGGACCTGACACTCCGGCAACGTCCATCTCCAATTGCAGCACCACCAGAAGCAAGTCCAAATTCAACGCTCGCTACCAGACGGATGAGCCTAGCTGAGCAGCAGTTACTTCTCCAGACCCAGTAGATCCAGATTCGAACAAAGGCCACTGTTCCTCTGACCTAAGCCGGGTGCCCGAAGTTAAGTACAGGTTGTCATAGTTGTTAGGTGTCGTTTAACTAGTAGTGTTTATGTTGCATGTGCATGTTAAACTTGTGTGTAAATAAAGTACCATTAATCTTGAACTAACTAACTGGTGTTTGGCTCTTTGATCGATATCCGCGGTTGAACCTTGTGGTGGTATCATTTGATACCTGGCGACTCTGAGCAATATAATATCGATATCTAAAGAAAGAAGGTCAACCTTATTGACTGCCATATTTATAGCAGGTAACAAAAGGCGACAAGGTTCGGAGATGTCTTTGACAATTTTACGCAGAGGCTTGTTTAGGGCATGAAATTTCCTCTCAGAGCTGGAATGAGATACAGCAAAATTAATGAAATACAAGCAGAAAATGGGACTAAGTGCATGGCTGGTCCAAAGAGATGCCAAAGACCTTGGCAGGTTGTCTGGTTTCCTCTGCCTTGTAAAAATCTCTGTTCCACGCATATTAAGAACAATGGGTGCGATTACTAACACATTACGCCCGACGTGGATCTGGGCCTGCTAGTTAAATAGCGGGGAAAGGACAAAATCGAGATTGGCGCCGGGCGTGAATCAGTTTGATATCGAACCGGTCTGCTCCCGATGCAGAGTTCCGGATCACACCCAAGTATGGAGAGCATATCATTAACCCCAATTGCATTTATTTTCATCTCATCAGCGAGATTGAAGTTGAATGTATCAGCCTCCCGGGAATTAACCAGAAATACGCGGGTGTTAGACCATAAGACCATAAGACATAGGAGCGGAAGTAAGGCCATTCGGCCCATCGAGTCCACTCCACCATTCAATCATGGCTGATTTCAACTCCATTTACCCGCTCTCTCCATAGCCCTTAATTCCTCGAGAAATCAAGAATTTATCAACTTCTGTCTTAAAGACACTCAACGTCCCGGCCTCCACCGCCCTCTGTGGCAATGAATTCCACAGACCCACCACTCTCTGGCTGAAGAAATTTCTCCTCATCTCTGTTCTAAAGTGACTCCCTTTTATTCTAAGGCTGTGCCCCCGGGTCCTAGTCTCCCCTGCTAATGGAAACAACTTCCCTACATCCACCCTATCTAAGCCATTCATTATCTTGTAAGTTTCTATTAGATCTCCCCTCAACCTCCTAAACTCCAATGAATATAATCCCAGGATCCTCAGACGTTCATCGTATGTTAGGCCTACCATTCCTGGGATCATCCGTGTGAATCTCCGCTGGACCCGCTCCAGTGCCAGTATGTCCTTCCTGAGGTGTGGGGCCCAAAATTTCTCACAGTATTCTAAATGGGGCCTAACTAATGCTTTATAAAGCTTCAGAAGTACATCCCTGCTTTTATATTCCAAGCCTCTTGAGATGAATGACAACATTGCATTTGCTTTCTTAATTACGGACTCAACCTGCAAGTTTACCTTTAGAGAATCCTGGACTAGGACTCCCAAGTCCCTTTGCACTTCAGCATTATGAATTTTGTCACCGTTTAGAAAATAGTCCATGCCTCTATTCTTTTTTCCAAAGTGCAAGACCTCGCACTTGCCCACGTTGAATTTCATCAGCCATTTCTTGGACCACTCTCCTAAACTGTCTAAATCTTTCTGCAGCCTCCCCACCTCCTCCATACTACCTGCCCCTCCACCTATCTTTGTATCATCGGCAAACTTAGCCAGAATGCCCCCAGTCCCGTCATCTAGATCGTTAATATATAAAGAGAACAGCTGTGGCCCCAACACTGAACCCTGCGGGACACCACTCGTCACCGGTTGCCATTCTGAAAAAGAACCTTTTATCCCAACTCTCTGCCTTCTGCCTGACATCAATCGTCAATCCATGTTAGTACCTTGCCTCGAATACCATGGGCCCTTATTTTACTCAGCAGTCTCCCGTGAGGCACCTTATCAAAGGCCTTTTGGAAGTCAAGATAGATAACATCCATTGGCTCTCCTTGGTCAAACCTATTTGTTATCTCTTCAAAGAACTCTAACAGGTTTGTCAGGCACGACCTCCCCTTACTAAATCCATGCTGACTTGTCATAATCTGACCCTGCACTTCCAAAAATTTAGAAATCTCATCCTAAACGATGGATTCTGGAATCTTGCCAACAACCGAGGTTAGGCTAATTGGCCTATAATTTTCCATCTTTTTCCTTGTTCCCTTCTTGAACAGGGGGGTTACAACAGCGATTTTCCAATCCTCTGGGACTTTCCCTGACTCCAGTGACTTTTGAAAGATCATAACTAACGCCTCCACTATTTCTTCAGCTAGCTCCTTTAGAACTCTAGGATGTAGTCCATCTGGGCCCGGAGATTTATCAATTTTTAGACCTCTTAGTTTCTCTAGCACTTTCTCCTTTGTGATGGCTACCATATTCAACTCTGCCCCCTGACTCTCCGGAATTGTTGGGATATTACTCATGTCTTCTACTGTGAGACTGACGCAAAGTACTTATTTAGTTCCTCATCTATTTCCTTGTCTCCCATCACAAAATTACCAGCGTCATTTTGGAGCGGCCCAATGTCAACTTTTGCCTCCCGTTTGTTTTTAATGTATTTAAAGAAACTTTTACTATCATTCCTAATGTTACTGGCTAGCCTACCTTCGTATTTGATCCTCGCTTTCCTTATTTCTCTCTTTGTTATCCTCTGTTTGTTTTTGTAGCCTTCCCAATCTTCTGACTTCCCACTACTCTTTGCCACATTATAGGCTTTCTCTTTTGCTTTGATGCATTCCCTAACTTCCTTTGTCAGCCATGGCTGCCTAATCCCCCCTCTGATAACCTTTCTTTTCTTTGGGATGAACCTCTGTACTGTGTCCTCAATTACTCCCAGAAACTCCTGCCATTGCTGTTCTACTGTCTTTCCCACTAGGCTCTGCTCCCAGTCGATTTTCGTCAGTTCCTCCCTCATGCCCCTGTAGTTACCTTTATTTAACTGTCACACCTTTACATCTGATTCTACCTTCTTTCTTTCAAATTGGAGATTGAATTCTACCATATTATGATCACTGCCTCCTAAGTGCTCCCTTACTTTAAGATCTTTAATCAAGTCTGGCTCATTACATAACACTAAGTCCAGAATGGCCTGTTCCCTCGTGGGCTCCATCACAAGCTGTTCCAAAAAGCCCTCCTGTAAACATTCAATGAATTCCCTTTCCTTGGGTCCACTGGCAGCATTATTTACCCAGTCCACCTGCATATTGAAGTCCCCCATGATCACTGTAACCTTGCCTTTCTGACATGCACTTTCTATTTCGTGGTGCATTTTGTGCCCCCGGTCCTGGCCACTGTTAGGAGGCCTGTACATAACTCCCATTATGGTTTTTTTGCCTTTGTGGTTCCTCAACTCTACCCACACAGACTCCACATCATCTGACCCTATGTCATTTAGTGCTATTGATTTAATTTCATTCCTAATTAACAAGGCAACCCCGCCCCCTCTGCCCACCTCCCTGTCTTTTCGATAGGTTGTGAATCCCTGGATGTTTAAATGCCAGTCCTGAACCCCCTGCAACCATGTCTCTGTGATGCCTACCACATCATACATGCCAGTCACAATCTGGGCCACAAGCTCATCTACCTTGTTCCGTACACTGCGCGCATTTAAATATAGCACCTTTAATTCTCTATTGATCGTCCCTTTTTGTTTTCTTAGTGTGGTGGACCTTGGTTTACTGAGCCTTTCCATACACTGTGTCATATTTTGTGGGATGGGGACTATCGTAACCTCTCCTGAGTTTTGTCTTTTCGTGCTTTTTTGTATACCTAAGCAGCTACGCTTCCCACTGATTACTTCACCTCTTGGTTCCCTGACTTTCCCTTTCCCCCCAATCTTTAGTTTAAAGTCCTATTGACCACCCTATTTATTCTTTTCGCCAGAACACTGGTCCCAGCTCGGTTCAGGTGGAGACCATCCCAACGGTATAGGTCCCCCCGTCCCAAAACTGATGCCCATGAAAAGGAACCCCTCTTTCCCACACCACTCTTTCAGCCACGTGTTAACTTCCCTGATTCTTGCCTCCCTATGCCAATTTGCACGTGGCTCGGGCAGTAATCCGGAGATTATGACCCTTGAGGACCTGTTTTTTAATTTGAATCCTAGCTCTTTATAATCTCTAAACAGGTCCTCTTTCCTAGACTTGCCTATGTTGTTGGTACCGACATGGACCACAACAACTGGATCCTCCCCCTCCCTCTCCAGTATCCTTTCAAGCCGGTCAGAGATGTCCCGCACCCTAGCACCGGGCAGGCAACATACCATGCGGGACTCTTTATCCTGCTCACAAAGGATACTATCTATCCCCCTGATAATAGAATCCCCTACAACTACAACTTGCCTATTTACTCCCTCCCCTTGAATGGCCTGCTGAACCATGGTGCCTTGGTCAGCTGACTCATCCTTCCTGCAGCCCTGTTCGCCATCCACACAGGGAGCAAGTGCCTCATGCCTGTTGGACAGAGTCAAGGGCTGAGGCTCCTGAGTTCCTGACTGCTGGTTCCCTTTACCTGCCTGACTTGCAGTCACACCCTGCTGTCCCTGGCCACTGGCAGGATTTAAACTACTTACTCTGACAGGTGTGACTGCCTCCTGAAACACAGTGTCCAGGTAAGTCTCCCCCTCCCGGATGTGCCTCAGTGTTTGAAGCTCAGACTCCAGCTCATCAACTCTGAGCCGGAGCTCTTCGAGCAGCCAACACTTACTGCAGATGTGGTCGCTGCAGCTCGCAATGGGATCTGCCAGCTCCCACATCAAGCAGCCCAAGCACATCACCTGACCAGCCATCACTAATTAATTAATTAGTTTAATTTAAGTTTATGAGTTTAGCTGTGTTTTTTTTTTAAATTTGGGGCAGATTTGCTATCAACCACTCAGATCACAGTTTCCCTCTGACGTCACTTTTGGGAAAAAAAAAACTGGAAAACAGGAAGTTACCGTTAGGTTTTTATACTCACAGAGACTGCTCCTCCTCCTCCGAACGGCTCCCGAAATTAGGCCCGAAGAAAGAGAGAGAACAAAACAGTAGGGAAAAAGCACCTTCTCCCACTCTTCACCGAATTACCTCACTGCACCAAATTACCAAATTCTCACTCGGTCTGTATCTCTCTCACTCAGGCTGTGACTCCTTGACCTGCGCAATGCTTACTAATGTGCGCTTTCTGTCTGTCTTTTATACAGACTTTAGGATGACTCACACTAAAACTTCAAAGAGAAGAAAACAATGTGTACCTTTGTGCCCCTTAACAGGCCTCAGGTGACTGCCAGATAACTGCCTCTCAGCAATTAGGGTGGGGGCAGCTTCAGCTAATCAGACACTAATCTACACTGCACTTTTAACCAGTGTTGTTCAGCATTGCTATTTTTTAAATTAAGGAGCAATTTAGCGTGGCCTATTTACCTATCCTGCACATCTTTTGGGTTGTGGGGACTGAAGCCCATGCATACACGGGGAGAATGTACAAACTCCACATGGATAGTGACCTGGGCCCAGGATCGAACCCGGGTCCTCAGCGCCCTAACCACCGTGCTGCCCCGGCGCTCCTTTTTAAAAATGTGAAGCTGCTGCAATGGCTGGTGAGGGGATCTAAGGAAGTGAGTAGCCATTTCAATTTTCCAACATGCAGCTCAAGGGCATTGGAGATGCTTCCCCAGTGTTGGGGCGGGGAAACCCCTCAGGGGGGGGGGGGGGGCTTGGTCGGGGGTTGCTGAAGCATTCCAGGTCGGGATTGCCTCTGTCTGAGGGGGGAGAGAAGGGCATTTTGTCTGTGAGGTCTTCAAGCCATCTTTAAATATTGTGGATACCCATAACAGGGGCCACTACAGTCCTACCAAACACTTCTAGGTCAGAGCCCTGACTTTGGTTCTATGCTGAGGGGCACTTTAACTCACTTTGACTGTGAGCAGCCTCTAGCTTCACAGCTGAAGGTTATTGCTAATAAGGAATTGGCTTTGTTAGTCATCAGAGCACTTCATAGCTCTCAAGTGGTGCAGCAGGTTGTTTTTGTTGATTGCTCCTGCTGGTAGCTGCAAACGCCTGAATGCCATGTGTTTGTTTGCTGCCGCCTCTTTTACTTCTGTGACCTGGAGTAAGGAAAAGGAGAAGCATTGGAGAAGGGGTGTTTTTTCTCTCTTTTGGTGTGCTCTGTGTGCTGCTGGGAGCTGCGGGAGGCGGATAGAGAGGTGGAAGGATCCAAATGCAGCTGCCTGGAGGCTGTGTCTGTTGCTTTTGTGGCCTGGAGTAAGAAAAGGGCTGGCCTGCTGCCAACGGTGGAGAAGGGAAAGGGGAACTCTTTCTCTCTTCTGGTGTGCTCTGCGTCAGTGTGATTTTTACCTTGCTGAGGAGTCTACTGCTAGAAGCTGCAGGAGGGAGAGAGAGACAGTCGGATTGATCCAAATGTGCAACTTGACGAAGATGTTGAAGAAATGCTTTTACAGATTGCTGATGACTTTATTGTACTGTTGACTGTTTATTTGGTTTTCTTTGTATAAATGAACTGTTGTGGCTTTGTGTTTGTACCGATATTCTGTAGTGGCAAGGTGTTTGTGTATGTATGGCACGGTACCTTTTCCTTGATGGTTCATGGTTAGTGTGATATACGGACTGTTAAGTAGTTTGTTTTCATCTTTTTGGAAAAGGTATTGTTTACTGTTTAATAAACAAAGTATTCTTAAGTGCAAGCTGGAGGCGGGACCCATGTGCAGGGGGCTGTCGCACACTCTGAAGACCCGGATGCCAATCAGGCCAAGGTGTAACCCAGAGGGTGATGCCCGCAGCGGCCCAAGGTGTACAGGCGTTGTTGGTCTGTCGAGGAGATGACAGACAGCACGTGCCACAGGAGATTCCGTCGCAACAAAGAGAGAGTGCGGCACTTGTGACACACTCTCACTGACTTGGCATCCCAATGAGGGGCAGGACACCCGCTCCTGGTGCCCGTGAAGATCACTGCTGCCCTGAACATCTATGCAACCGGTTCATCCCAGGACTCGAGCATAGACTTATGCAGCATTTCACAAGCTCCAGCCCACAAGTGCATCCGTGAGGTCACAGATGCCCTGTATGCCTGCGCATCAGACATTATCAAATTTGAGCTGGACCATGCCTACCAAGATGCCTGGGCTGCAAGATTCTGCACCATCGCAGGGATGCCCCGGAGTCAGGGGGTAATTGTTGGCATGCATGCCGCCTTGTGAACACTGTGGGATCAGTTAGTTCCCTTCATTAACAGGAAGAGGTTCAACTCCCTCAATGTTCAATTCGTGTGCGACCATTACATCCGAAATATACACGTGTGCACACTTCCCAGGGAGCGTGCATGACAGCTACATCCTGGGACACTCAGAGATCCCCGATATCCTCGAGGACCAGCCCAGGGTGACAGGTTGGCCCTTGGAGGATAAGGGGTACCCACTGAGGTCCCGGCTGATGACGCCAATACAGAGGCCGGAGACTGAGGCGGAGACCCAATATGATGAAGCCTATGTTGGCCCCGGACTGCTCAAAATGCAATTGCGGACCGACCGCTCTGGTGGTGCACTGCAGCACACCTCAAAGAAGGTGTCCCGCTTTGTGGTGGTCTGTTGTGCCCACTACAACCTGGCACAGCAGCGGGGCGACATGCTGGAGGAGGAGGAACATATGGCCTGGTCTGAAGAGCAGTTGGACCGGGAGGTGTTTGAGAGTGAGCCAGGGGGGACCCGCAGGAGGGGCCAGAGAATGGAGGACAGGCGGCGATGAGGGTCCAGCATGCCCGGAGGACCAGGGAGGCCCTCATCCTCACCCGCTTCTCATAGGACGAGACTTTGTCCGTCAGCTCAACCGCTCCCTCCCCCATTCCCCTCCTTCCACATTTCCCTCCTTCCCCATTCCCCTCCTTCCCCCATTCCCCTCCTTCCTCATTCCCCAATTTCCCATATTCCACTCCTTCCCCAATGCCCTCCTTCCCCCTTCCCCATTCCACTCCCTCCCCCATTCCCCTCCTTCCACATTCCCCTCCTTCCCCATTCCGCTCCTTCCCCCATTCCCCACCTTCCTCCCCTTCCTCATTCCCCAATTCCCCTCCTTCCCCCATACCCTTCCTTCCTCACTCCCCAATTTCCCCCATTCCCCTCCTTCCACAATCCCCTCCATCCCCCTTCCCCATTCCACTCCCTCCCCCATTCCCCTCCTTCCCCATTCCACTCCCTCCCCCATTCCCCTCCTTCCACATTCCCCTCCTTCCCCATTCCGCTCCTTCCCCCATTCCCCTCCTTCCTCCCCTTCCTCATTCCCCAATTTCCCCCATTCCCCAATTTCCCCCATTCCCCTCCTTCTCCATTCCCCTCCTTCCCCCATTCCCCTCCTTCCACATTCCCCTCCTTCCCCATTCCACTCCCTCCCCCATTCCACTCCCTCCCCCATTCCCCTCCTTCCACATTCCCCTCCTTCCCCATTCCGCTCCTTCTCCCATTCCCCTCCTTCCTCCCCTTCCTCATTCCCCAATTTTCCCCATTCCCCAATTTCCCCCGTCCCCCTCCTTCTCCATTCCCGTCCTTCACCCATTCCCCTCCTTCTCCATTCCCCTCCTTCCCCCATTTCCCTCCTTCCACATTCCCCACCTTCCCCATTCCACTCACTCCCCCATTCCCCTCCTGCCACATTCCCCTCCTTCCCCATTCCGCTCCTTCCCCCATTCCCCTCCTTCCTCCCCTTCGTCATTCCCCAATTTCCCCCATTCCCCTCCTTCTCCATTCCCCTCCTTCTCCATTCCACTCCTTCACCCATTCCCCTCCTTCCCCCATTCCCCTCCTGCCCCATTCCCCTCCTACCCCATTCCCCTCCTTCTCCATTCCCCTCCTTCTCCATTCCCCTCCTTCCCCCATTCCCCTCCTACCCCATTCCCCTCCTTCTCCATTCCCCTCCTTCCCCCAATCCCCTCCTACCCCATTCCCCTCCTTCTCCATTCCCCTCCTTCTCCATTCCCCTCCATCCCCCATTCCCCTCCTTCTCCATTCCCCTCCTTCTCCATTCCCCTCCTTCACCCATTCCCCTCCTTCCCCCATTCCCCTCCTACCCCATTCCCCTCCTTCTCCATTCCCCTCCTTCCCCCATTCCCCTCCTACCCCATTCCCCTCCTTCTCCATTCCCCTCCTTCCCCCATTCCCCTCCTTCACCCATTCCCCTCCTTCTCCATTCCCCTCCTTCACCCATTCCCCTCCTTCCCACATACCCTTCCTACCCCATTCCCCTCCTTCTCCTTTCCCCTCCTTCACCCATTCCCCTCCTTCCCCCATTCCCCTCCTTCCCCCATTCCCCTCCTACCCCATTTCCCTCCTTCTCCATTCCCCTCCTTCCCCCATTCCCCTTCTACCCCATTCCCCTCCTTCTCCATTCCCCTCCTACCCCATTTCCCTACTTCTCCATTCCCCTCCTTCCCCCATTCCCCTCCTACCTCCCTTTCCTCCCCTTCCTCATTCTCCAACTTCCCCCATTTCCCTCCTTCCCCATTCCCCCCCTTCTCCATTCCCCTCCTTCCCCCATTCCTCTCTACCTCCCTTTCCTCCCCTTCCTCATTCCCCTCCTTCCCCCATTTCCCTCCTTCTCCATTCCCCTCCTTCCCCCATTCCCCTTCTTCTCCATTCCCCTCCTTCCCCCATTCCCCTCTACCTCCCTTTCCTCCCCTTCCCCATTCCCCTCCTTCCCCATTCCCCTCCTTCTCCATTCCCCTCCTTCCCCCATTCCCCTCTACCTCCCTTTCCTCCCCTTCCTCATTCCCCTCCTTCCCCCATTTCCCTCCTTCTCCATTCCCCTCCTTCCCCCATTCCCCTCCTACCTCCCTTTCCTCCCCTTCCTCATTCTCCAACTTCCCCCATTCCCCTCCGTCCCCATTCCCCTCCTTCCCCATTCCCCTCCTTCCCCCTCCCCATTCCCCTCCTACCCCATTCCCCTCCTTCCCCCATTCCTCTCCTTCTCCATTACCCTCCTTCCCCATTCCCCTCCTACCTCCCTATCCTCCCCCTCCTCATTCCCCTCCTTCCCCCATTCCCCTCTTTCCACATTCCGCTCCTTCCCCCATTCCCCTCCTTCCTCCCCTTCCTCATTCCCCAATTTCCCCCATTCCCCAATTTCCCCCATTCCCCTCCTTCTCCATTTCCCTCCTTCTCCATTCCCCTCCTTCTCCATTCCCCTCCTTCTCCATTCCCCTCCTTCCCCCATTCCCCTCCTTCCACATTCCCCTCCTTCCCCATTCCACTCCCTCCCCCATTCCACTCCCTCCCCCATTCCACTCCCTCCCCCATTCCCCTCCTTCCACATTCCCCTCCTTCCCCATTCCGCTCCTTCCCCCATTCCCCTCCTTCCTCCCCTTCCTCATTCCCCAATTTTCCCCATTCCCTAATTTCCCCCATCCCCCTCCTTCTCCATTCCCCTCCTTCTCCATTCCCGTCCTTCACCCATTCCCCTCCTTCTCCATTCCCCTCCTTCCCCCATTTCCCTCCTTCCACATTCCCCACCTTCCCCATTCCACTCCCTCCCCCATTCCCCTCCTTCCACATTCCCCTCCTTCCCCATTCCGCTCCTTCCCCCATTCCCCTCCTTCCTCCCCTTCCTCATTCCCCAATTTCCCCCATTCCCCTCCTTCTCCATTCCCCTCCTTCTCCATTCCACTCCTTCACCCATTCCCCTCCTTCCCCCATTCCCCTCCTACCCCATTCCCCTCCTACCCCATTCCCCTCCTTCTCCATTCCCCTCCTTCTCCATTCCCCTCCTTCCCCCATTCCCCTCCTACCCCATTCCCCTCCTTCTCCATTCCCCTCCTTCCCCCAATCCCCTCCTACCCCATTCCCCTCCTTCTCCATACCCCTCCTTCCCCCATTCCCCTCCTTCCCCCATTCCCCTCCTTCTCCATTCCCCTCCTTCTCCATTCCCCTCCTTCCCCATTCCCCTCCTTCCCCATTCCCCTCCTTCATCCATTCCCCTCCTTCCCCCAATCCCCTCCTTCTCCATTCCCCTCCTTCACCCATTCCCCTCCTTCACCCATTCCCCTCCTTCTCCATTCCCCTCCTTCACCCATTCCCCTCCTTCCCACATACCCCTCCTACCCCATTCCCCTCCTTCTCCATTCCCCTCCTTCACCCATTCCCCTCCATCCCCCATTCCCCTCCTTCTCCATTCCCCTCCTTCCCCCATTCCCCTTCTACCCCATTCCCCTCCTTCTCCATTCCCCTCCTACCCCATTTCCCTACTTCTCCAATCCCCTCCTTCCCCCATTCCCCTCCTACCTCCCTTTCCTCCCCTTCCTCATTCTCCAACTTCCCCCATTTCCCTCCTTCCCCCCCTTCCCCATTCCCCTCCTTCTCCATTCCCCTCCTTCCCCCATTCCTCTCTACCTCCCTTTCCTCCCCTTCCTCATTCCCCTCCTTCCCCCATTTCCCTCCTTCTCCATTCCCCTCCTTCCCCCATTCCCCTTCTTCTCCATTCCCCTCCTTCCCCCATTCCCCTCTACCTCCCTTTCCTCCCCTTCCCCATTCCCCTCCTTCCCCATTCCCCTCCTTCTCCATTCCCCTCCTTCCCCCATTCCCCTCCTACCTCCCTTTCCTCCCCTTCCTCATTCTCCAACTTCCCCCATTCCCCTCCTTCCCCATTCCCCTCCTTCCCCATTCCCCTCCTTCCCCCTCCCCATTCCCCTCCTACCCCATTCCCCTCCTTCCCCCATTCCTCTCCTTCTCCATTCCCCTCCTTCCCCATTCCCCTCCTACCTCCCTATCCTCCCCCTCCTCATTCCCCTCCTTCCCCCATTCCCCTCTTTCCCCATTCCGCTCCTTCCCCCATTCCCCTCCTTCCTCCCCTTCCTCATTCCCCAATTTCCCCCATTCCCCAATTTCCCCTATTCCCCTCCTTCTCCATTTCCCTCCTTCTCCATTCCCCTCCTTCTCCATTCCCCTCCTTCTCCATTCCCCTCCTTCCCCCATTCCCCTCCTTCCACATTCCACTCCCTCCCCCATTCCCCTCCTTCCCCATTCCGCTCCTTCCCCCATTCCCCTCCTTCCTCCCCTTCCACATTCCCCAATTTTCCCCATTCCCCAATTTCCCCCATCCCCCTCCTTCTCCATTCCCCTCCTTCTCCATTCCCCTCCTTCTCCATTCCCCTCCTTCCCCCATTCCCCTCCTTCCACATTCCCCTCCTTCCCCATTCCGCTCCTTCCCCCATTCCCCTCCTTCCTCCCCTTCCTCATTCCCCAATTTTCCCCATTCCCCAATTTCCCACATCCCCCTCCTTCTCCATTCCCCTCCTTCTCCATTCCCGTCCTTCACCCATTCCCCTCCTTCTCCATTCCCCTCCTTCCCCCATTTCCCTCCTTCCACATTCCCCACCTTCCCCATTCCACTCCCTCCCCCATTCCCCTCCTTCCACATTCCCCTCCTTCTCCATTCCGCTCCTTCCCCCATTCCCCTCCTTCCTCCCCTTCCTCATTCCCCAATTTCCCCCATTCCCCTCCTTCTCCATTCCCCTCCTTCTCCATTCCACTCCTTCACCCATTCCCCTCCTTCCCCCATTCCCCTCCTACCCCATTCCCCTCCTACCCCATTCCCCTCCTTCTCCATTCCCCTCCTTCTCCATTCCCCTCCTTCCCCCATTCCCCTCCTACCCCATTCCCCTCCTTCTCCATTCCCCTCCTTCCCCCATTCCCCTCCTTCACCCATTCCCCTCCTTCTCCATTCCCCTCCTTCACCCATTCCCCTCCTTCCCACATACCCCTCCTACCCCATTCCCCTCCTTCTCCATTCCCCTCCTTCACCCATTCCCCTCCTTCCCCCATTCCTCTCCTTCCCCCATTCCCCTCCTACCCCATTTCCCTCCTTCTCCATTCCCCTCCTTCCCCCATTCCCCTTCTACCCCATTCCCCTCCTTCTCCATTCCCCTCCTACCCCATTTCCCTACTTCTCCATTCCCCTCCTTCCCCCATTCCCCTCCTACCTCCCTTTCCTCCCCTTCCTCATTCTCCAACTTCCCCCATTTCCCTCCTTCCCCATTCCCCCCCTTCCCCATTCCCCTCCTTCTCCATTCCCCTCCTTCCCCCATTCCTCTCTACCTCCCTTTCCTCCCCTTCCTCATTCCCCTCCTTCCCCCATTTCCCTCCTTCTCCATTCCCCTCCTTCCCCCATTCCCCTTCTTCTCCATTCCCCTCCTTCCCCCATTCCCCTCTACCTCCCTTTCCTCCCCTTCCCCATTCCCCTCCTTCCCCATTCCCCTCCTTCTCCATTCCCCTCCTTCCCCCATTCCCCTCTACCTCCCTTTCCTCCCCTTCCTCATTCCCCTCCTTCCCCCATTTCCCTCCTTCTCCATTCCCCTCCTTCCCCCATTCCCCTCCTACCTCCCTTTCCTCCCCTTCCTCATTCTCCAACTTCCCCCATTCCCCTCCTTCCCCATTCCCCTCCTTCCCCATTCCCCTCCTTCCCCCTCCCCATTCCCCTCCTACCCCATTCCCCTCCTTCCCCCATTCCTCTCCTTCTCCATTACCCTCCTTCCCCATTCCCCTCCTACCTCCCTATCCTCCCCCTCCTCATTCCCCTCCTTCCCCCATTCCCCTCTTTCTCCATTACCCTCCTTCCCCCATTCCCCTCCTACCTTCATTTCCTCCCCTTCCTCATTCTCCAACTTCCCCCATTCCCCTCCTTCCCCATTCCCCTCCTTCCCCATTCCCCTCTACCTCCCTTTCCTCCCCTTCCTCATTCCCCTCCTTCCCCCATTCCCCTCCTTCTCCATTCCCCTCCTTCTCCCATTCCCCTCCTACCTCCCTTTCCTCCCCTTCCTCATTCTCCAACTACCCCCATTCTCCTCCTTCCCCATTCTCCTCCTTCTCCATTCCCCTTCTTCCCCCATTCCCCTCCTACCTCCCTTTCCTCCCCTTCATCATTCTCCAACTTCCCCATATCCCTCCTTCCCCATACCCCTCCTTCCTCATACCCCTCATTCCCCATTCCCCTCCTTCCCCCATTCCCCTCCTACCTCATTCCCCACCATCCTCCAATCCCCTCCTTTCCCCTATTCCCCTCCTTCCTCCCTCCATTCTTCTACTGCCTCCCCATTCCCCTCCTTCCTGCACCCCGCCCGCACCATTCCCCGACTCCACGCCCTCTCCGACTACCCACGCTCCCAGGGTCTGTGGAACATCACCCCAGGGATCAGGGCACTGTCAGCTGGTCAATATACATTGATCATTCGTTGTGAGGTAAATTCTGGTGCTCCCCAGTTTATGCCAAGGTCTGACTCCTGTCCTACTGCTGACAGCACGCTCACACCCATCCTCTGAATGGGGTCTGCATAGGGAGCTTTTGATCTTGGACCACTGTGCCAGGGGACTGGAGGGAGCAGAAGGCAACAGGGGGTGGGGGGGGGGGGGAGCAGGCTGGCCTGCTGTGAAGGTTAAGGTGATAGGGGCTTCACATGTATCAGGTATAATATGTTTTAATAGTGAACATATTGACCCTGCCCCACCAGTGCCCACTCAGAACTACTCGATCTTTTTTATCTTATGATGTCTAGTGCTACGTCCAGGTGGGTGTCCCAGGATGCACATCAGAGGGGGAGGCAGCCTGCTGCTTTTCATACCTTGCGGCCTTTGATACCCTTGGCAGAGGGCCTGGAATCGGAGGGCCCTGGCCAACCTACTGGTGTCACTGGCGTCGCCATGCCAACCTGTTCTGCCTGCTGCCCTTGACCAGAGTCAGGAGAGGGGCATTTGGAAGAACTGGAGACCACTGTTGTCTCCTTGGTGGAAGACCCCGGATTGGCCTCCAGCACTTCTTCCTCCCTGACAGTGCCTGTAGGGCCATGGGGGCTCCATGGGATGGAGCGGCAGCTGGAGTGAGGTCCGGAGGCTTCTTCATCATCTGACTCTGCTAGTCCTGGTGCCTCCCCGTTGTCTGCACCATGGTGTTGATGCCCTCAGCGATGCTCCTCAGTGACTGGGTCACGCTCTGCAGTACCTCAGCAATGTCCACTTGCGTTTGGACATGTGCCTCAGTGACTTGGACTTGTTGTTGAGGCCCTCAGCCATGGCCGTCACAGACTGAGCCAGGCCTTGGACGGAACCACTCAAGACACTGATCTCATGCTGCAGGCTTTCCGCTGTGGTCACCACCACGACAGCGTTGGCCTCGGTGCCGCGCATTGTCGGTGACATCTCCTGCACCTGCCGCCTTTGGGACTCCATCAATCAGTTATGCAGTCACTGCAGTGTCACTGAAATCGCTTCCTGAATCTCACGCCTTGTCCGAGCACCTGCATCAGCTCTGGGAGAACCTTGTCCAGAGGCTCGGCACCTGACTGGGACCCAGCTGAGTCCTAGGATCCAGCAGACACCAGATTGCTGCCTCCCTTGGATGCTCCTGCCTCCACCTGATGGGCATCAGCAATTGTGTGGTACTCACCAGATAGTGACTCAGAAGTCTGTCCACTCATGTCGCCCATCGAGGTGTGTGTCTCCTTGCCCGTGGAAGGTGGGGGTGATAGTAGTGACGCCTCCATGGTGGCCTCTTCGGAGCTCTCCTCTGAGGTGGTTTCTTGGGTGGTGGGGGGAGGGGGGTACGATGGCCCAGTCGCATCAGATGAAGATCCTGCAAGACAATGGACATGTGGTCAGTGAGCGGGAAGCATCATTTTGTTTGACAAGAACAACTCATTTGTGGCAGATCGTCTGGGTGAAGGGGCAGTGAATCCTCACCACTGCGGCATGGATCAACCTCGCTATCAGTGACTGCTCTCTCCTCGGACAACCCCGTGATTTGCAGTGCCGGTTTCCCATAGTGGGTGAGGACGTGGATTTCTGGTACCCCCCACCTCACCCCGCAAATCTTGGCCCTTTTCCGCTTATTATGGGCTATCTTCTCGTGCGGGGACGAAGATAGGGCATTGTGAGCCATGCACTTGATGGATCAGGTGGGTGTGTGGATAGCAGATGACATGTGTGGGCACCGCAACTGGACATGAAGGGGTTGTGCTAGTAGATGTTGAGGAACAAGCATGAAGAACGGATATGGGGAGGGTATGAAGTGTCAGTCAATGATTTGCGGTGGAGGGGGGGTGAGGTTGGGAATTAGAGGGGTGCCAGGTGGAACTGATGCCAGGGTGGTAACTTACCCTTGCAGCTCGGTGGAGGTCGTTGGTCTTCTTCCGACATTGGACAGTGGTCCTCCTGGTTGTGCTGCCCACACTGACAGCCGCTGCCCCTGCCTCGCAGGCAGCATTGGTGACCCTGCTGCTCATCCTCTGACCCTCTCGGGGGAACAGGGTGTCCCATCTCATGACCCTGAAGCCTGGCTAGGATGGCGTTCCCAAAGCGAGGAGCTGGTCTGCGCACTGCCATGCATGTGTGTTGACTGGGAGGGAGTGGTGAGGGAGCGTTTAAAAGCAGCTCCCCCTTGTTAGCGGCGAGACACTGAGGTGCAGGTGTAGCGAATCAGACAGCGAGAAAGCCAGTAAGGGCAAGGCACTCGTAGGGGTTCATTTTCGGCAGTAGGTGCTGTTAAATACGGGCCGTGACCTCACCAATGTGACTGTCGAGAAACACCCCGCCAATCGTGCACAAAATGACACTTAGAAATGTTTCCGTTAAATCACGCCAATGTCTTATGGTACCTGTTCATGAATAAAATGATATGCAGTGCTTCAGGGATCTTTCAAATCTCCTTTTAGAGATGCAGCAGTCATAGTATTATTTACTCCAGAGCACAAACTGTTTACGTTATATTTCCTCCACCATTGCAGTTGGAGATAATTGTTCCCGTCCTGTTGTAAAGTACATATACTCGTCTAATGAAACTGTTTCCAGTGTGACTTTGCTTTAGCATGGGAAGTATTTGGATCACCTTTATGTCTATATGGTATAAACTGTTGCTAATTTGCGTGTTGCCTCTTAATTTGGCTCTGTTTAATTACGTTTGCTCAAGAGTCGCCAGGTATCTTTCGACATCGCCACAAGGTTCAGAACCGAATACTGATCAAAGACTCGATACACCAGTTAGTAAGTTCAAAAGCAATGCTCATTTATTTACACACAGTCAAATATACTCATGCATAAACTCTACAAACTAAACTATCACTATTACGAAAGCCTATACTTAGCTTCGGGTGCCCACTCAGTCAGAGGAACAATGGCCGTTGCTAGGTTCTGAGGCTGCTGGGTTGAGCTGTTTACAGGATAACAACTAGGAGCGTCTATCTTGGAATTTATTTGCGTTGACTTGGAACTTATTTGGTCTGATGCAGCAACTCGGCAGGTCTCTCTTCGCTGAGAGCCAAGGCCAAAGAAGAAAGATTCTCCCTTGGGGAATACCTTTTATACCCAAAAGGGCTTTGTGTACTTTTGGGTGGACCTTGAACTTGGCCTCAATTAATTGGGCCTTTCCCAATCATTCGTATCGATCTTCCTCCAATAGAGGGGTGGGTTCCCTGGTTGCTGGGCGTGTCGTGGGTGGCCGTTGGTTTGCTTTGTTTGAGTCCCGTCTGGCGCCGGGGTGTCTGCCTTAACATTGTGTATCTAAATGTTTCCCTTTTGTCCCCGGAGATGACTCATTAGTATGTAGATGGCTTAGCAGTTTCTGTCCTGTATGAGGGCTGAGGGTCTAATCAACAGACAGACCTTGCACCTGCTTGTTTCTCAGTATTGTCCAATTTTCCCTGCATTCTTTGCAAGTGTCCATTTTGTAATCGGGACGTGGCCATCCAAGATGGCTACAAAACACAGAGATGACACAGAGTTAACATTTAGACAATGGCCTCATTGTTGTAGTTTATTTTACTTACGCGCACAATTGTAAAGAATGCGCATCTAAGTATAACGAGCTTTTTTCACTATTCTAATACTGCCATCGCTGTTACAAATCTGTTTGAAGTATCAGGAAGGACTTATATCGACAATAGTTACAACAACTTCCAAGTAAAATTGTCTTGGACTCCTCTTTCTCTTTTCTTTTATAATATTATTGATTTTCTTTGTGAATTACTTTCCTTGCTCTCCATGGAGGACCAAGGAGTTTTAGACTGAATGTTGACTGTCCGTTATAAGTCACATCCGAACGTTTTTGAAAGAACAAAAAGAAAGGCTTACATTTATAGAGTGCTTTTCAGGTCCACAAGATGTGCGAAAACAATTCACAACCAATGAAATACTTTTGACATGTCGACAAAGTAGAGCTGTGCCTCAGTTTGTTTAAAAAAAAACTTAAAATGCTGCAATTTATTAAAGGGGTAAAGTCAGTGGGATGAACGATGTGATCTGAGGCGGTGGGCAGGAATCGGATCGAGAGGTGAGGGGCTCACCAGCTCCCACCCGGGCTTTAGTTCCCGGTCTTCGGTAATAGCGCTGTCCTCCAATTAGCAAACACCAGGTGGGTTCCTGGCCCGCAACATTTCATGAAGGTGGCCTGTCGCCCAATTGGACTCAGAGGTCAGGATGTCCGAGCACCAAGCTAGCAGGTTTTGACCCGGAAGAAGATCGCGGCCACCAAATGTAAAGGAACACTTGGCACAGGGCTCTGTCAGGTGCACCAGTGGTAGGGTTTGTTTTTTGAAGGAAGAGGATTTGTTTGCAATTAATAAATATTTCCAAACATTGACACAGGTGCATTTGAATCTTCAAAATGTTTCAACTATTTTCATGGAGGGGCGGAGTTAAGGACCATTGGCTGGCAAGGTACTCATTGTCGAAAGAGACTCAATGACCCTTTAAGATCTACAAGAGTGAGTAATTCTCTACAGCATACATGAGTGCACACTATTATGAGAAATCACCACTTGGGTTGTATACTGCTCAGAGGTATGAGGCAACATGATGCACAAATTGACACTGAACGTAACCCTGAGGCCTATGTCGGGATACCTTGAGGCCCTTCCTGTTTACAAATGAGTGGAGCTGGTGTCCTGAAGCTTTATGGTGACATACATGCAGTCTGTCACTCCCTGAACCCTGGGGGAACCAGCCATCACTGTGAATGTGGTGGATGGGCTCCCAATTCCTCAGGCTGCTCGCCCACCGTACTGCTGTTTCCCAGCACGATGACATTGTGAACGAGACCTGACATCATCGCACTGGATATTACATTGCACCCGGGTTATAGAACATAGAACATAGAACAATACAGCACAGAACAGGCCCTTCGGCCCTGGATGTTGTGCCGAGCATTGTCCGAAACCAAGATCAAGCTATCCCACTCCCTGTCATTCTGGTGTGCTCCATGTGCCTATCCAATAACCGCTTGAAAGTTCCTAAAGTGTCCGACTCCACTATCACAGCAGGCAGTCCATTCCACACCCTAACCACTCTCTGAGTAAAGAACTTACCTCGGACATCCCTCCTATATCTCCCACCCTGAATCTTATAGTTATGCCCCCTTGTAACAGCTACATCCACCCGAGGAAATAGTCTCTGAACGTCCACTCTATCTATCCCCCTCATTATCTTATAAAGCTCTATTAAGTCGTCTCTCATCCTCCTCATTCCAGAGTGTATTATTTAACTCAATGAGTCGGACAGATGGCTTCACGGTGCAAAATTCCTTTTGCCCCACAACTAGTCAGAAAGCTTCAAGGATTTAGTTATCGTTTTGATTTTTTTCTGCAGAATCATATTAGAGCCAAGAATAGAAAAATGATATTTCTTTGTTTACATTGTCCAGGTTTGATAGAAAATAATTCCACAGTGAATGTTTGTTAATTAACAGTGGGCATAATTTAATATTTTTTCGGCGTATTTGGCAGCTATTCCTTTGTATTTTTTTAGGATCCTTCTCGATCAGTCCTTCTATTATTGGTACTGCTGATTTTGCCAGTTATATGTTTTTAAAGTAATTCCACAGACACAATATAGCTTATTTGTTGTGGTTTGGAGCAATTTAGGCCTGTCAGCTATGAGACACATTCTGATTAAAGCAGTTGGCAAGTATGATAAAGAATGACATGTGGACTCAACCTGAAGCCTGCTCATTAAAAATCAGAGACAATGGGATATATTTCCATGAAAACTCAATTTATTTGTGCCTCTGCTTTATGAGACCATCTGATGATATAATTTGGTGCACTTTTATTACCTGGAGAAAATAGTTTCTTAAATATTATTTATTCTTCAGAGTCTTTTTGAATCACACAAACTAAAAATTCTGTTGCCATCTTTTAAATACCCTTGAATTCTGTGCTATGGGCTTCATTATTCAATAAGGTGCAGAATGTAATTAGGCAGGTATTACATGATGCCAAATATGTTCCACCTCATGAGGTTTTTAAGAATCAGGAAATTATCTTAAGCTCCTTTATGGCTCCAGTAATGGAAAGTAATGACTCCGCGCAGCAACAGGAAACAAAATGATATTCTGCACCAGTGTCAAATGCCTGTGTGGAATCAAAATATCTCTGATACGTGTTAGGCAATAGTAGAGGCAGATGGAATGATCAGATACATACACAGAGCATATTTACACAAAAATTGTGTGGATAGATATTTGTGCTCATGTCACAAAGTACACACGAAGGGCAGTATAGAATGAAGACCATGGGGTTCTCACCCACCAGCTGGAGCGTTGGCAAGAACCCAACCTCTAAGCGAGAAGGCCTGCCAAACTGAATGCCAATCAGGCACTTAACTGGGCCTCCCATGGGATCAAGGGCCCCAGTCAATCCGAGGTGACATCAATTCGTTGCTCAGCATCGCTACCAGAAAGGTAATGGCTGCTTCCAGGAGCACACCCATTTGAGGCCCAGGTTCATCAATGAGCACAGGCACAGGTGCATTATGGCGGGAGGAGGGTCATGGGGAAGGGAGAAAATTATGCCAGGAGCAGGGGTGTTAGCAACTAGAGCAAGGACATGGTTCTCAGCTCCCCCTGCCACCCCTTTATCTGATCAAGCTCTGAATGCCTTTGAACAGATAACCCCCCACTCCCACACTTATTGCGGAAGCCCGCAAAAAACCTCGTCAGAGTGCACTTTTCGGCCTATCTGCATAGCGAGTCTCCCATACCAGCAATGTATGATGAGGTCCTTAAATTGGCAGGAAGGTTGCAGGGTCTCAACCAACCACCCTCCTGCCCAGTTAAATGCCTCCCACCACTCAACCCATCATAGGGGAGGCCATTGAATTCTGCCCGTAGTATTAATTCTTTATTGACTGAAGAGATTGAGATCTTCCAGCATATTTTATGATCGATCTCTGAGACTCCAACAGCTTCCCAAGCTGAAAGATTTGCACACCACTCCACAGATCATAATCACCCTCCCTATTCATTTGTTTGCAAACCATTAAGATCCTCTAATACTATACATTTTTAATGTTGTAGGATCTGCTAACTTTATATTAGCAACACAGTAGTTCTTCAGTGCAATGCCCATTTGATGGGCATGTAATTACATTTTGTTGCATCATTCCCCCTTCCAATAAACGGTATGTGGGAGGAAGGAATTAGCTCGAAGCAAAGACAATTAGCATTTTCAGTATTTATTATTGTTCTATTTAAATTGCCATTAGTTTGCACATCTCTTACTCATCTGCCAAGTGTTAAGGATTAATTTGCTATTGTCAGTTTAATTCTATATTTTAAAAAACTGGCCCAGATTTTCTGGTGTCTGAATAGTCAGAGACTATACAGACTATACAGAGACCCCCGCAAGAGACTTTAGGGACCCTTTGGAAATACCAACATAGTTGTCCATGGGAATTGCCCCAGACGTTTGAACTTTTTTTTCTCTTTATTCATTCTTGGGATGGGAGCGTCGCAGGCAAGGCCAGCATTTGTTGTCCATCCCTTAATGCCCTTGAACTGAGTGACATTTCAAGAGTCAACCACATTACTGTGGATCTGGAGTCAGATGTAGGCCAGGCCAGGATAGAACGGCAGATTTTCTCCCCTAAAGGACGTTGGTGAATCAGATGTTTTTTTTACGACAATCGACAGTGGTTTCATGATCATCATTCGGCTTTTAATTCCAAATTTTTTTATTGAATTCAAATTTCACCATCTGCACTGGCGGGATTTGAACCCAGGTCTCCAGGGCGGCCGAGGACCCGGCCACTGACGCGGCAATGCCGTTGCAATGGCACGAGACGCGATGATGGCATCTCTGAAGGGACGGAGCATGGCTGACCGGCGTCAAACCAGTGTCAAACCGATGCCGGCCCCGATTTCGGTGTCAGAGCCCATTCTCTGCTGAACATGATTTCAGCATCGGGCGACGGAGAATCCCGCCCATGGTGTTTATTGTAAGAGGAATGGAATATAAAAGTAGGGAATTTTTACTGCAGCTGGACAGGGCCACATCTGGAATGCTGTGTACAGTTTTGGTCTCCTGATTTGAAAAAGGACATAATAGCCTGAGAAGCAGTTCAGAGAAGGTTCATGTGATTCATTCCGGGGATTATTATTACAGGTAGAGCAGCAATATATTTTTTGTTACCAATCATGAAGGGAACATGATGGATAATTTTCAGCTGGTACCATCTGTTGCAATAAAGCATCCAACACAAGTCCTGTAGAACATTCTGCCCTGAAGGTTCATACAAGGAGCACTCATATAAAAATGTATTTGGTCCAGTGAAACATGTGGAATAATTCATTGCTCTGACATTTGTGAGAGGCAACAGGACAAAATGAAGATCATGAAAATCAAGTGGTGATACCTCCATCGTCGGGGTGGTAGGTAGCTGGCACAGAAATATAGACAGCTAAATAAGCTGTCTTTTTGAACATGGTACTATCAATTACAAAATCATTCAACGCCTCTGATAGACAGGATTTTGGGAAGTACATCTGAGCTCTGTGGTAGATCATGGAAATATTCATAAATGATGACCCTTCATAGCCATTACCAAGTGAGGGGGGGGAAGCATGGAGTTAAACTAAGGCACAGGAAAGTACAAAATTACAGAGACAGGAATACCCAAATGGTATTTACGTAGTCTGTTTGTCAATCCAGGAAAGTACAAAGCGCCGAATCATATTTGAGGATATCGCTATCCCCCTCCGAACTACTGTCCTGTAAATGCTGCCGCCAGCAAGCAAAATTTGCATATCATCAGCAATGACATGCCTAGTAGCCAAGTAGGTAAGGGTGCCTGGGACTGGAAATGCCATTGCAGTTCATCTGACCAATTCTGAGGCTGATTTATTTTTGCCACCTTGGCTGGAAACAGGAGCTGGGGCTATTTGGGGTAATAAAGCTGTCTCCAGTAGGAAATGGATTAAAGTGCAGATTTTCATGAGGGCACACCCTTAAACACTATGGAGTTGGGTTTCCTGTCCACTTAGAGCCAGTGGGGGAGGGATTGGAGGTGGGGCAGATGAAGTGACGGTATTGGAGGGCATCATCCATTCAGTTCAGGTACGAGAATCACATCTTCAGTAACTCGATGGCTTGCTCGATGGCTGTATCACTGAGCAGGTGATTCAGATTCATCCACACACGTTATGGATAGGAAGATCTGAGACAGCCTGAACTGGCAGACAATGAAGGTGTCATATCAGCTGCTAGTAAAACGAGCACACACACAGAGGAAGTGTTTGTGGTCGCAGACAGATGGATCCCTGTTGTTGGATCTCACTGCTCGCTCCATGCCTTGTTCACCACATCGATTTTTTACAATATAAATTTAGAGTACCCAATTATAATTTTTCCAATTAATGGGCAATTTAGCGTGGCCAATCCACCTAACCAGCACATTTTTGAGTTGGGGTGAAACCCATGCAGACACGGGGAGAATGTGCAAACTGCACACAGACAGTGACCCAGGGCCGGGATTCGAACCCGGGTCCTCAGCGCTGCAGTCCTAGTGCTAACCACTGTGCCATGTGCTGCCCCATTCACCACATCGATGATGCCTAGCACCTGCAGGGACAGGGGGTATGGGTTTTGCCTCCATGTTGCATTCCTGTGTTCAGTTTGTATTATTAACATGTACGGGTAGGGATATAGGAGGAGGAACAGTCCGTTTAGGCCCTTGAGCTTGCTTTACTGTTCAGTTAGATCATGGCTGCTCTGCATCATAACTCCACTTCGCTGTGGATCTGTCTTCGTTCTGTAAACCTTAATACCTTTGCCTAACAAAAATCTAAGAATCTCAGTTTTGAGATTTACAATGGGTCCATCCTCAATCATATTTTTTGGGAGAATTCCAGATTTCCATAACCCTTTGCATGAAGAAGTGCTTCCCGATGATCACAGCTGAACAGCCTAGCTCTGAGTTCAAGGTTATGCCTCATTTTTCTGGACTACATTGTAATGCATCCCCCCCACTCCTCTCACTTGCTTCCACACCTCCTGTCACCCCTAGAGGGGAAAATTTCTCTTTGTCTTCTGTATCCCTTTAATCATCTCAAAGACCTAATTTAGATAACCCTTTAATTTTCTATACTTGAGCGAACACAAGACTAGTCTATGCAATGGTGGCAGAATTACATCTTTAATAATAATAATAATAATCTTTATTGTCACAAGTAGGCTTACATTAAGGCTGCAATGAAGTTACAGTGAAAAGCCCCTGGTCACCACATTTCGGCACCTGTTCGGGTACACGGAGGGAGAATTCAGAATGTCTAATTCACCTAACAGCACTTCTTTGGGGACTTGTGGGAGGAAACTGGAGTACCCGGAGGAAACCCACGCAGTCACAGGGAGAACGTGCAGATTCCGCACGGACAGTGACCCAAGCCGGGAATCAAACCTGGGACCCTGGCGCTGTGAAGCAACAGTGCGAACCACTGTGCTACCGTGCCACCATAGAAAGCATAGAAACTGCACAGTGCAGAAGGAGGCCAGTGGCCTATCGAGTCTGCGCTGACCCTCCAAGACAGCATGCAACATTGGCCCACACCCTATCCCCATAACTCCGTGTAATGATCATGGCCAATCCACCTAACCTGCACATCTTTGAACAGTGGGAGGAAACCCACTGAGACATGAGGAGAATGTGCAAGCTTCACACAGTCACCCAAGGTCAGTATTGAACCCGGGTCCCTGGCGCTGCGAGGCAGCAGTGCTAACCACTGTGCCACCATACCGCCCCGTACACAATGTCAGGTGTTGGTTCACAAGAGTGTGTGCTTGCCTATAGAAGCTAAGTTGGATATGAATAAAATGTATTTGGAGAGAGTCTGGATCATTGAGCCAGGTTTTTCTAAGTTGCTGAAATAGCATTGCTGGAGCATAAATAATCCATGATTTTTGCCTCAGGGCAATTTTTCCAAGTCTTACACGCTTCCAGCAGCCACCAAGGTGAATTTCGTGAAACATGTTGTTTAGGTTCCAAACTGTTGTATGCCACCAATCCTTTCCATACTACATCACAAATATTAGCAAAGTATTGTTGAAATCTACTGAAATATTAAATAGTTCTTTCTCCAGAATGATTATGCATTAATGTCTTCTCATCGCTCATTGTGCAAAGCTGTGATATGGTGCACACTTCAACGGAGGGCAGATCAATTTTGGTAGCCTGATTGATCTGTGTTGATTCGAGAGCAGGCAGGCCTTTCAATGTATATGGTTCTGACATTAATGGTGTGCCGGAATACAAATGTAAGACAGGTAATTGGAAGGAAAATTACCCTTGCTGTGTGTGACATGGTTAGGATTCCACAGTGCTGCTGGCCAAACATGCAGTGTCCTATAAATCTATATACGCACACTTTCAAAGTTCTAGAAATAACTTATTGGAAAATTAAAGGCCAAATTTAAAATATTTTCACTGGGATGTTAATCAGATTCCAAGATTTTGGAGCTCACGTCGATAAGGAATGTGTTGCTAATCATTGTAAGATAGCCATATAACAAAGATCGCAATGTCTAACCTATGTTTTTTTTAAATTTATTCATAGGATGTGGGCCATTTATTGCCCATCTCTAATTGCCCTTGAACTGAGTGGCTTGCTCGGCCATTTGAAGAGTGAATAACATTGTTGTGGACCTGGAGTCACATGTAGGTAACACCATTTCCCTTCCCTAAATGGCATTAATGAACCAAGTGGGTTGTTACAACAATTAATGGTTATCATTAGACTTTTAATTCCAATTTATTTTTTATTGAATTCAAATTCCACCATCTTCCATGGTGGGATTCGATCCCTGATCCCCTGAGCATTGCCTGGGTCTCTGGATTTCTAGTCAAGTGACAATAATACTGTGCCATCGTTTCTGTAGCTTGTTAGAAAATTACCTAACCTTGCATTTAACTCGCTATCACAGCGTATAACTGCCTTTTGAATGTCAAGAGATTTGGGGGCAATTTTAACCAACTCTGAATGCAGGAAACCGTTGGCTCTGGTGGAACTTATTTGGGGGCTTCAAGCAGTGATTTTACATCTCGACTAATATTGCCTTCCACTGACTTCAAATAATTAGCGTTCCCCCCTTCTAATCTAATCTTCAACTCATACCTCCTGTTCACTTGAAGCTGAACGCCATTAATTCTGCCAGGGTTCTTTTGCTTGTCCACCGTAACCCTGGCGAAAGATCCACAGGAACACCATAGAAATGGCATAAACACCAAACTGGATTGAATTTCTCATCTACTCGTGCTGTGTCGTTCATCTATTCATTGCCTAAGCTAGGGAAGCCGTGCCAATTCTATTCTCCCATTTGTACATTTATACTGTCACAGATGGAATTTATGCATTTCATTTAACTGTCAGTGATCAGTTTGCTTGTGCAAGAGAGGTGAGTTTTCATCCTCAGGAGGAGAATCACAATTAAATAATTTAAGGCAGAAAGCTTTTGTTTTTTAAAATGTTTTTCCAATTAAGGGGCAATTTAGCATGGCCAATCCGCCTACCCTGCACATCTTTGGGTTATGGGGGTGAGACCCACGCAGACATGGGGAGAATGTGCAAACTCTACACGGCCAGTGATCCGGGGCCGGGATCGAACACGGGTCCTCGATGCAAGAGACAGAAGTGCTAACCACTGCGTTACCGTCCTTCCCTTGCAAGCTTTTGAGCATATAGAAATATATTTCAAAGATAAAGGCTATTTCTTACCACACAGTTGCTCCAGAATGTAAAATATGACACCTCACACACACAAAGATTAGATGCAAGTCAAGGGAAAACAATATGGTCACAACTTTTAATTAACTCTATCTCTTTCACAGCAGGCCTGTAATTTATTTGATAGAGATGATGCATTAAAGTTGAAGGGAAAGTCTGGCAAAGAGAAAGATTCTCAGTAAATTGTGAGAATTCTCGGAGTTGAATTTCCGGGAGGGTAGATCCCAGGTTGCGGTTTTATCATAAATGTAAGAACTGCAAGGGTTAATGAAATGTCTAGATCAGCCACTAGAGGGAGCTAGAGTTACAAGCCTATAAGACATTGATGCTAAGCCTTGTGAGGGGGAGAAGTGAAGGAGATAGCTAGAGTACAGACTGAAGGAAAGACAGTGTGACTGAGAGCAGGTCATAGTTTATTATAGTGTAGAGATTAGTAGTAGATGAGTGTAGATTATATGTTGATTATCAACTGTATTATCTAGGAGTAAGTGTCAAATCCAAATTAGTAGTGTTAATAAATTTAAAGCTTTGTTCAAGTTAAAGCTATTTTGTCGTCTTTGTGAACATTACGCCAACCATCCTAAATTTTGCAACAGAAAGAACACTTCACAGGTGAACTCTAAGTTGGAACAGGTTTGGGTGCGTCTTGGTCCCACTTTCAAGGCGTTGCTATTTACTACCTTGGTCGAAAGGATGACTTGCAGCTGGTTTGTTGGCCTTTGATGAAGCTCTCACTCTGCAAGTGGCTTTTGCTGAACTTAGAGCAGATAATCAAAATGGGTTCCTCAAATTCAAAGTCCTTTTCCCAAATACGGGTGGTGTATTGAATATACATCATGTGCTGCCATTTGAAACCTTGAGTGTTTGAAACAGCAAATGTCTTTGTGTTTGAACGACCGATTGAATTGATAATACCTTTTTGTATTCGTTTCAGGAAAATACATTGATTCAACATTAGTCTGGAAGGTCTCATTCATTCCTTCTTGAGACAGGGCAGTGGTTTCAATCCATGAAAGAAGTCAGGTCTCCCTCAGGAAGCCATCATTTGTAGCCTTTGTTTAGTTTTAAAAATGTATAAAGTATTGACTGAAAGCTCATAACATATGGGAATATGATACACCTCCACTGCCTGGGAAAAATTGAATCTGTGATAACCTTTTTTTTCCTACATGACTTCCCCTTGAAGCAAAAGAAAATCTATACAAATGCATCCCACACACACACACACACACTCAGACATTCTCACACAGTAATCCAGTACTGTTACAGTTTCTCTGACCCATTCCCATTTAAAATATTCCCAGTTATCTGGTGAATGTTCATTAATATCGGCACGCAAGGTCTCAGGAACTTTAACCTCAACCGATATATAATTCCCAAAGCAGTCAGCAGCTGTAGAAAGTTCAGACTCCCTGCTTATTTCTGGGAAAGAATCAAATAATTTTGTAGGCCTGTGTTTGTGTACCTGTCAGTCACTATGCAAACCCCCCCCGACTGTTTTGCTGTGGTTTCTGCAAAGTTCTGTACCCTTTCGTGGCTGCCTCCACAACCATTGAGTCTGATCATTTTTCAGCTGGTCCACTGGTGATTGCTATTTCTAGGGCGATGGGGTAAAGTGCATTGTTTTTAAACCCCTGTGAGGCGCCAATGTTCTCCCCCTGCACCCGAATGATGGGAACCTTGGAAATTGAACTGCTGAGTTCAGGCGGATTCAAGTTAACACTGATCCTGTGATGGTTTTGTTAATATTAACTGTTCTTGTTCTTCCTTTTGGCTTTCAAAAGTTATTTTGTCTTGAGGATAATTGACTTTCCTTCTTCTGTTACTTAGGGCAAGGATTTGGCCCAATTTGCCCCCATGTCCTTTGGGACATTACTGCCCCACAGGTGGCTGGCCAACCTCTACTACACTGAGTTTGGGAAAGTAGAAAGTTTTCATCTTGCACTCATCAGGACAGTACGGGGTGGCACAGTGATACAGTGGTTATCACTGCTGCCTCACAGCTTCAGGGACCCGGGTTCAATTCTGGCCTCGGGTGATTGTGTGGAGTTTGCACTTCCTCCCCGTGTCTGCGTGGGTTTCCTCTGTGTTCTCCGATTTCCTCCCACAGTCCAAAGATGTTCAGGTTAGGTGGATTGGCCATGCTAACTTGCCCCTCAGTGTCCAAAAGGTTAGGTGGGGTGACTTAGTTACAGGGATAGGGTGGAGACATGGGCTTAAGTAGGGTGCTCTTTCCAAGGGCCGGTGCAGACTCGATGGCCCAAATGGCCTCCTTCGCACTGTAAATTCTAAATTCTATGACAGAGGCAAAAATTACAAATTTCCTTTTTGGTAAACTCGTAAATAGACCCCAAGCCGTTTGCTTACTGTGCAAGCTTGATGGAGGAGTAGGGCGCATCAAAGCTAACATGCGGGATATTGACTATCAAGATCAGATCATTGCTTGCTGCGTATCGTGTATCCTGACAAATGGGCATCAGGACACCACCTTCAGGCCTGTTCTAGGCCCCCCAGCTAGAGGAAACAATATTCCTGAATCCTGTCTGTTTAAGTCTGTTTTTTAATAACCTTCATTGTCACAAGTAGGCATACATTAACACTGCAATGAAGTTACTGTGAAAATCCCCTAGTCGCCACATTCCGACGCCTGTTCGGGTACACAGAGAGAGAATTCAGAATGTCCAATTCACCTAACAGCACGTCTTTCAGGATTTGTGGGAGGAAACCAGAGCACCCGGCGGAAAACTGTCGTGTTATTCACCCTGGGGTAACACGGAACAAAGAACAAAAGAACAAAGAAATGTACAGCACAGGAACAGGCCCTTCGGCCCTCCAAGCCCGTGCCGACCATGCTGCCCGACTAAACTACAATCTTCTACACTTCCTGGGTCCGTACCCTTCTATTCCCATCCTATTCATATATTTGTCAAGATGCCCCTTAAATGTCCCTATCGTCCCTGCTTCCACTACCTCCTCCGGTAGCGAGTTCCAGGCACCCACTACCCTCTGCGTAAAAAACTTGCCTCGTACATCTACTCTAAACCTTGCCCTTCTCACCTTAAACCTATGCCCCTTAGTAATTGACCCCTCTACCCTGGGGAAAAACCTCTGACTATCCACTCTGTCTATGCCCCTCATAATTTTGTAGACCTCTATCAGGTCTCCCCTCAACCTCCTTCGTTCCAGTGAGTACAAACCGAGTTTATTCAACCGCTCCTCACAGCTAATGCCCTCCATACCAGGCAACATTCTGGTAAATCTCTTCTGCACCCTCTCTAAAGCCTCCACATCCAAGTTGAATTAAGGGATAGAGGTTCGAAATACTGAAGTGAACATTAGGGCAGATATCAAGAAATCTTTCTTCACACAGACAGTAATCTACTCATGGAAACTTTGAACCAATAATGTGCCGGAGGCAAAAAACCCAAAGTTGTTTCCTACACATCTGGATGTTTTAATGGAAGATATTTGGATCTTTTTGGATGGATGAATTAAGATGAGCATGACACCTTTCTCATCAGGATTTATCTTATGATTTTGTAGTGTTACAGATGCCAGACCAAATCCCAACAGTGGCTAAGATAATGAGCCAGAACCGCAATATTTTTTTAATTTTTAAAACTGTGCGGAAAGACCGATTCGCTCCAGGAGTGATTGCATGAGAAATAGGGCTTGGTTACTTTTATAAACAAAACTTTATGATCACAAAAGAATAAACTAATACTTAAACTTTTAAACTTCAAACATATCATAACAAAAAAAAGCTTACGTGTATCTCTTAACCCTAACACACCATTTCCCATTAAACAGCACGCAAAATTACCATAACAGATCTCAACTCCACTAACACAGGCAGGCAAAAATGATACTTGCATGACAGAACATATTCCTGCTGTTAGAGAAGCTCCTTTAGACTTGGTCTTGGCTGCTTTCCATGACCGCTCCCAATCGCTTTCCAAATCTTCTGCCCTCACCTGTTAAAACAGGAATCTTTTATCTTTCTAATGTCCACCCAGTCTCATAAAGATGTTCTGTCTAAGTAGGTCCAGACTTGAACTCATCATCGCTATCTGGACTTTTTATTATCCACTCCCTTTTACGCAAAAGAACAGGGCCATGCTATAAAGCAGGGGCTGTTTAGCACAGGGCTAAATCGCTGGCTTTAAAAGCAGACCAAGGCAGGCCAGCAGCACGGTTCGATTCCCATAACAGCCTTCCCGTACAGGCGCCGGAATGTGGTGACTAGGGGCTTTTCACAGTAACTTCATTTGTTCATTTGAAGCCTACTTGTGACAAAAAGCGATTATCATTTCATTTTTTTTCAAATATTCAATTAACCTGCAATTTACCGACAGAAGAGGCCACAAGACTATATAATGGAACTGAAGGCTGGTCAGACCAGAGTGTCCTGGAGTGGGAGGACAATGGATCTTGAGTGAATCACCTCAGCTGAACAGGGATATCCTGTTTATTACCATTAATGAGTTTACGTCTGAATGGGACAATGGAACTCAGGCCAGGTGTGTGCGTATACCTCTGACTCAGTGTGAGCAGTTTTATCTCCGTCTGTTAATCCCTAAATTGCCTACCACAACTTTGATCCAATTTCCGAACATTTCCCAGGTGTCACAGTAATATCACCATTTATCTCACATATCGATACTCTTGAAGGTGCATGGGTCTATCATACTTGCACATGATTGATTCAAATGTTTTGTTTATGAAAAATACAGCAAATCACAACTGAACAATTTTAAGTACAAATAGAAGATGAAAATAGCTCTGCTGCTGATTACTTCTGATCATCATTACTTGTGCTTCATCCCAAAGGCACTTCTCAGGGATTTACACACAGCTGCCAAACGTCCCACAGCAACATCCATGAACCTCACAATACTTGGAGCTCACCGCATCCTTATAAAAGTACACTTGCTGGTTTTGCAAGTATCAATTCTGTTCAAGTGATAGGACCCTCACCTCTGACTCACATGGTTGAAGCCCCACAACAATTCTGAATACATAATCTAGGCTGACATTTCATTGCAGTACTGAGGGACTCCTGTCTTGTCTAAGTCACCATTTTTCTGATGCAGTTTCAGGTAGACATGAGAAATCCCCCTGGCACCATTTGAAGAAGAGTGGAGGAATATCTCTGGTGCTCGAACTGACAACAGTACATTAATGGTCATTCATTGTACCACTGCCCATTGAATTAGTTAAAACAGCAACAACCACACTTTGGAAGTAATTCTTACCTATGGAGCATTTTGGATGGTCTGCGGATTTGCAACGGCGCTATCTAAATGCAACTTATTTCTGTGAGTTTACAGGCTGGGTTAATTGTCACTTCACCTTCACAGCAAACAGCTTTCCTCAATTCAATTCATTCTTTACACTCATTAGGAAAGGTTATCAGGATGTAAACATTCTTTGTCAATACATCATATCCTGTGTTATATAGTATAACTGTGCTATAAAACACACCCTCTGACTTACTCTAAACAGCACCATGTTACCCGTATTGTTTATAAGCCACCAGGATAGATATTAGGATTCTGAAGATTTATGTGCCATCTCTGCTATCTGGAGCAGCATCTAACAGGAATGATATACTTATTAACTGCTTTGCCTGAAGGCGTGCTCAATGCACAATATATTGCTCTTACAGTAAATACATTAAAAACCGTCCTCTCCAGTTATTGAACAATATCCATAAACTGCTCATCGCAGAAACCCTTTGGATGATTTGAGACTTTGGAACTTGGCATCAGTAAATTCATAAGTGAAGAAACATTTGCGCTCAAATGCATTATGAGATGAATTGGAATGATATGGCCCACAAATAGGAGGCAATGCACTTTGCAGTTCTATAGTGCTCCTAATGTAGGTCCTTTATGATTCCTTTGCAAGCCTACAATTTAAAAAAAATAGCCCGCGGGCAAAAGCAACCTTCTCCAATGTGCTGTTACTGCAGGCAATAACGAAGAAAGTGAGCAACAAGGGAAGATTTCAAACAGAGTGGCTTTTAAATGGACGGTGCATTTAGGTCCGGCTAGACTGTGATTTGATCTGAAATTGAATGACAATTATTTACATTGCTCTTTTCCCTTTCATGTTAAAAAGGTATTGCTGGAACTATGTGCACTAAATATATATTTATGGATTTTAGTAATGCTTCCAGCTGTTGCAAAGGTAGTTAGAATTCAGTAGTCTCCGGACGACCTGACACTATTTTTTGTTCGATAACATTTAATAATAATAATAACCGCTTATTGTCACAAGTATGCTTCAATGAAGTTACTGTGAAAAGCCCCTAGTCGCCACATTCCGGCGCCTCTCCGGGGAGGCCGGTACGGAAATTGAACCCGCGCTGCATTGTTCTGAATTGCAAGCCAGCTGTTCAGCCCACTGTGCTAAACCAGCCACTCGTTTATTTTTACGGCAGTTAGAACAACAAACAAAAAACAAAGAAATGTACAGCACAGGAACAGGCCCTTCGGACCTCCAAGCCCGTGCCGACGATGCTGCCCGACTAAACTACAATCTTCTACACTTCCTGGGTCCGTATCCCTCTATTCCCATCCTATTCATGTATTTGTCAAGATGCCCCTTAAATGTCCCTATCGTCCCTGCTTCCACCACCTCCTCTGGTAGCGAGTTCCAGGCACCCACTACCCTCTGCATAAAAAACTTGCCTCGTACATCTCCTCTAAACCTTGCCCCTCTCACCTTAAGCCTATGCCCCCTAGTAATTGACCCTCTACCCTGGGGAAAAACCTCTGACTATCCACTCTGTCTATGCCCCTCATAATTTTGTGGACCTCTATCAGGTCGCCCCTCAACCTCCGTCATTCCAGTGAGAATAAACCGAGTTTATTCAACTGCTCCTCATAGCTAATGCCCTCCATACCAGGCAACATTCTGGTAAATCTCTTCTGTACCCTCTCTAAAGTCTCCACGTCCTTCTGGTAGTGTGGCAAGCAGAATTGAACACTATACTCCAAGTGTGGCCTAACTAAGGTTCTATACAGCTGCAACATGACTTGCCAATTCGTATACTCAATGCCCCGGCCAATGAAGGCAAGCATGCCGTACGCCTTCTTGACTACCTACTCCACCTGTGTTGCCCCTTTCAGTGACCTGTGGACCTGTACACCAAGATCTCTCTGACTTTCAATACTCTTGAGGGTTCTACCATTCACTGTATATTCCCTACCTGCATTAGACCTTCCAAAATGCATTACCTCTCATTTGTCCGGATTAAACTCCATCTGCCATCTCTCCGCCCAAGTCTCCAAACAATCTAAATCCTGCTATGTCCTTTGACAGTCCTCATCGCTATCCGCAATTCCACAAACCTTTGTGTCGTCTGCAAACGTACTAATCAGACCAGTTACATTTTCCTCCAAATCATTAATATATACTACAAAGACCAAAGGTCCCAGCACTGATCCCTGCAGAACACCACTAGTCACAGCCCTCCAATTAGAAAAGCATCCTTCCATTGCTACTCTCTGCCTTCTATGACCTAACCAGTTCTGTATCCACATTGCCAGCTCGCCCCTGATCGCGTGTGACTTCACCTTTTGCACTAGTCTACCATGAGGGACCTTGCCAAAGGCCTTACTGAAGTCCATATAGACAACATCCACTGCCCTACATGCATCAATCATCTTTGTGACCTCCTCGAAAAACTCTATCAAGTTAGTGAGACACCACCTCCCCTTCACAAAACCATGCTGCCTCTCACTAATACGTCCATTTGCTTCCAAATGGGAGTAGATCCTGGCTCGAAGAATTCTCTCCAGTAGTTTCCCTACCACTGATGTAAGGCACACCGGCCTGTAGTTCCATGGATTATCCTTGCTACCCTTCTTAAACAGAGGAACAACATTGGCTATTCTCCAGTCCTCCGGGACATCACCTGAAGACAGTGAGGATCCAAAGATTTCTGTCAAGGCCTCAGCAATTTCCTCTCTAGCCTCCTTCAGCATTCTGGGGTAGATCCCATCAGGCCCTGGGGACTTATCTACCTTAATATTGTTCAAGACACCCAACACCCCGTCTTTTTGGATCTCAATGTGACCCAGGCTATCTACACACCCTTCTCCAGACTCAACATCCACCAATTCCTTCTCTTTGGTGAATACTGATGCAAAGTATTCATTTAGTACCTTGCCCATTTCCTCTGGCTCCACACATAGATTCCCTTGCCTATCCTTCAGTGGGCCAACCCTTTCCCTGGCTACCCTCTTTTTATGTACGTATTAAAAAGCCTTGGGATTTTCCTTAATCCTATTTGCCTATGACTTTTCGTGACCCCTCTTGGCCCTCCTGACTCCTTGCTTAAGTTCCTTCCTACTTTCCTTGTATTCCACACAGGCTTCGTCTGTTCCCCGCATTTTAGCCCTGACAAATGCCTACTTTTTCTTTTTGACGAGACCCACAATGTCTCTCATTGTCCAAGGTTCCCGAAAATTGCCGTATTTATCCTTCTTCCTCACAGGAACATGCCGGTCCTGAATTCCTTTCAACTGACACTTGAAAGCCTCCCACATGTCAGATGTTGATTTACCCTCAAACATCCGCCCCCAATCTAGGTTCTTCAGTTCCCGCCTAATATTGTTATAATTAGCCTTCCCCCAATTTAGCACCTTCACCCTAGGACCACTCTTATCCTTGTCCACCAGCACTTTAAAACTTACTGAATTGTGGTCACTGTTCCCGAAATGCTCCCCTACTGAAACTTCTATCACCTGGCTGGGCTCATTCCCCAATACCAGGTCCAGTACAGTCCCTTCCCTAGTTGGACTGTCTAGATATTGTTTTAAGAAGCCCTCCTGGATTGCTCCTTCCAAACTCTGCCCCGTCTAAGCTCCTGGCACTAAGTGAGTCCCAGTCAATATTGGGGAAGTTGAAGTCTCCCATCACAACAACCCTGTCTCTTTTCCAAAATCTGTCTACCTATCTGCTCCTCTATCTCCCGTTGGCTGTTGGGAGGCCTGTAGTAAACCCCCAACATTGTGACCGCATCCTTCTTATTCCTGATCACTACCCATATAGCCTCACTGCCCTCTGAGATGTCCTCCCGTAGTACAGCTGTGATATTCTCCCTAACCAGTAGCGCAACTCCACCACCCCTTTTACATCCCACTCTATCCCGCCTGAAACACCTAAATCCTGGAACGTTTATCTGCCAATCGTGCCCTTCCCTCAACCAGGTTTCTGTAATGGCAACAACATCATAGTTCCAAGTACTAATCCAAGCTCTAAGTTCATTTGCCTTACCCGTAATACTTCTTGCATTAAAACATATGCACTTCAGGCCACCAGACCCGCTGTGTTCAGCATCTTCTCCCTGTCTGCTCTGCCTCAGAGCCACACTGTCCCTATTCCCTAGTTCTCCCTCAATGCTCTCACCTTCTGACCTATTGCTCCCATGCCCACCCCCCTGCCATACTAGTTTAAACCCTCCCGTGTGACACTAGCAAACCTCGCGGCTAGGATATTTATGCCTCTCCAGTTTAGATGCAACCCGTCCTTATATAGGTCACACCTGCCCCGGAAGAGCTCCCAGTGGTCCAGATAACGGAAACCCTCCCTCCTACACCTGCTGTTTAGCTACGCGTTTAGCTGCTCTATCTTCCTATTTCTAGCATCACTGGCACGTGGCACAGGGAGTAATCCCGAGATTACAACCCTAGAGGTCCTGTCTTTTAACTTTCTGCCTAGCTCCCTGAACTCCTGCTGCAGGACCTCATGCCCCTTCCTGTCTCTGTCATTAGTACCGATATGTACAACGATCTCTGCCTGTTTGCCCTCCCCCTTCAGGATGCCCGCTACCCGTTCGGAGATATCCTGGATCCTGGCACCAGGGAGGCAACATACCATTCTGGAGTCTCTTTCACATCCACAGAAGCACCTCTCTGTGCCCTTGACTATAGAGTCCCCTATTACTATTGCTCTTCTGCGCTTTGACCCTCCCTTCTGAACATCAGAGCAAGCCGTGGTGCCACTGCTCTGGCTGCTGCTGTTTGCCCCTGATCGGCTATCCCCCCCGACAGTATCCAAAGGGGTATCCAGAGGGGGACAACCACAGGGGATTCCTGCACTGACTGCCTGCCCTTTCGGGTGGTCACCCATTTCTCTGCCTGCACCTTGGGTGTGACCACATTTATGTAACTGCTATCTATGATGCTTTCCGCCACCTGCATGCCCCTAAATGCATCCAACTGTTGCTCCAACCGAACCATGCGGTCTGTGAGGAGCTCCAGTTGGGTGCACTTTCTGAAGATGAAGCCATCTGGGACACTGGAAGCCTCCCGGACCTGCCACATCTCACAGTCATAGCACTGAACCCCTCTAATTGACATTGTGTCAATTAATTAGTAAATTAAATGTAAAAGTTTTTTAAAAAAGTTACTGTTAACTATATGTTTCCTAGCACTAGATTTCTACCATAAATGTGAAAGCTAAATACAGTACTCTACGATCTCTGGCTTATTTACCCTTCTAAATTATAATTAAGTAATTATGTTTAATTAGTTTAACAATGCTTAATTTTTTTAATTTAGTATAGATTCCCAACCAGCCAATCAGGTCACAGCTTTTCAGTGATGTCACTTCAGTTTCCCCCCCCCCCCACACACACACAATTTGAAAAGGTAATAAAAGTAAAATGAATAAAAATCACTTACTTACCTTCCGAGGCTCTCAGATGCTCTCTGGTTCTCTCCCTGCAGATTAAAAGTTGCAGGCCAGAAGAAAGAGAGAGAACAAAACAGTAGGGAAAAAGCACCGTCTCCCACTCTGCACCGAATTACCTCACTGCACCAAATTACCAAGTTCCAAATTCCCACTCTGGATATGTCTCACTCAGGCTGTGTCTCCTTGACTTGCGCAAAGCTTCAATAAACTCAGCTAAGTAAAATCCACAGGATGTGTGCAACCTACTTTTCTTACCGCTGCTGGGTAAAACATACCTAGGATCTGAAATTACACTGTAAGGTGATGATGCGTTTTAATGATTCATGGGCAATGCCTCCTTGAAATATCAGAATGGAAATTTTAGACAAACTAAATCACATTGACATAACAATGGCAGAATTTCAGGATCATAATCAACAATGGTTCTCATTGATTGGACTCTCATCACTGGAATAAAATACAGGAATTGCATATTTTTGGGGGAGCTGAGCTGCTCACTCTGCCTCTTGAGAAGAATTGATGTTAGCCATTGAGTCAAAGACTGCGCTCATCATTTGCCTCACAACCAATTGTTCTCCTTGCAGGAGAGCATATGACCGTAAGACCCAGGAGCAGAAGTAGGCCATTCAGTCCACTTATTCTGCTCCGCCATTTAATGAGATCATGACTGATTTGATGTGATAATGGTTGACAGCAGGGGGTTGAGTCCCGGCAGTTGGGGTGGTGGGGGTGCCATACGCCGTACCCTGTTGTCCGAGATTACCTTAACGGGCGCCCCCTGGAGCAGTCATTTTCAAAGTCAGGGTCGCGACCAGCGGATGGGTCACGGGTGGGTGTCGGGAAGGTCATTGGGTAATCCGACGCGGCATTCCCGATCGCGGGAAGGAGCCCCCAACGGCTGCTATCTTGATGCCCGGCTTTTAAAAATGCTGGCTGCGATCGGCTTTCAGAATGTGGGCCATTCCACGCATGCGTGCCTCCTCAGCAGTGTGCAGTTCCGGAGTCCAGCGAGGCAGACCACCTCCTCCTGACGTCAGCGCGCTGACCCATGAGCAGATTCTTTTTTTAAAATCGATGGAGTCTTCTCTCCAGAAGCGACGGCAGAGAGCAGGTCACACATCCCGAACTCTGACGTCACGTGTTCTGGGCATGCGAGAGAGCTTCCTCCATTTTGCAGCTGCCAGCAGTGCTGGTGTGAACTCCAGGGCCTTTGGTGAATAACCCATGAAGAAGAAGCTGAAACAGGAACAGAGCATCAGAAAGATGATTACTTGAGGTATGGGTTTATTAATTGTACTACTGCAAATCAGGATTCAAAGTTCATGTGTGTTATATATAGGGAAGCACTGGCAAATGAAAGATCAAAACCCTCAAAACTTCAAAGGCATTTCAAGACTAAGTATGGCGAGTTCAAGGTCAAACCTCCTGATTTTTTTCAACGGATGCAGGGAAAACTTAAATCATCAGCTGAAGTCATTATCAGAAATGTAACAATGAATGACAAAGCAAGTGACATTGTGACGACGAAGTGGGATCACTTATAGAATCATGGAACTTACAGTGCAGAAGGAGGCCTTCGGCCCACCGAGTCTGCACCGGCCCTTGGAAAGAGCACCCCACCCAAGCCCACACCTCCACCCTATCCCTGTAACCCCACCTAACCTTTTTTGGACACGAAGGGCAATTTAGCATAGCCAAATCACCTAACCTGCGCATCTTTGGACTGTGGGAGGAAACTGGAGCACCCGTAGGAAACCCACGCACACACAGCGAGAATGTGCAGACTCCGCACACACATTGACCCAAGCCAGGAATCGAACCTGGGACCCTGGCGCTGTGAAGTGTTGCTCTTTTTAACCTTAGTCTATTTGCTCTGTTTACGTCACCTTTGCTCATGAGTCACCAGGTATCTTTATGATACCGCCACGTGGTTCAAGTTTAGGTTATGATTAATAACACAGCACACCGCTTAGTAAGGATTAAAACAACGGTCATTTATTATATACAACAAGCAATATTAATACCCTAATACTACTTTCTATATAATAAACCTATCACTACTGGCCAATACTTAACTTTAGGAAGAGCCCACCAGGTCAGGGAAATGAATGGCTTGTCCAATCAAATCTGGCCCGCGGGATTCAAAAGGCTGCTACAAGTCGGTGGCTAGGTGTCTCTACCGGATAGCGATCGCTGGATTCAAACATACTATTACCGGTGGCTGGTCTTGCGAAGGTCTCAAGCAGGCGAAGATGAGAGAGAGAGAGATCTGAACTTGGACCTTCACTTTTATAGGGGCCAGGGGCTTCCCGCCTCCCGGGGCGGCTCTTAACCCTGAGTCCCAAGTGATTGGATTCTGTCCCCAATCTCTGGGGTCGATGTGTCCAATGGTGAGGCGATTCCTCGATCGGGGGGTGGTCACTCACCTGTCTTTGTTTCGGCCACTGCAGGCACCGACAGGTCTGGCCCGGTATTAATTGCTAATATGTTGCAATTGTTCCCGGGGATAGCCGATTTAACTGTGGATGTCTGAATAGATGGGCTGCAAACAGTCCTGAATGCAACTGCGGATACCTGGGTTGATGGGCTGTTGATAGCCCTGAGTATCGATCTGGGCTACCTTCCCAGAGCCGAATATGCAAAACTGTCTGCAGCTGCCAGCTTGTGTCTTCTTGGCTGCTTTTCCCAGCAGTCTTTCGGGTTAGCCGTTTTAAACTGGGTTTTGGCCAGATTAATCGGAATGCAGCCATTTTACATGGCTACATTCACGCCTTGTGATCCTAACGCGAAGCGTGAAGGATCACATAAATGTTGTCCTCTTTGTTTCCCGACTGGGGGTGGGGGCACCTCCCACATGGCCACTACTCTGACCCTAGCTATGCACAAAAATTTACCGAAACAATTCTTGAGGGCGCTATGTCAGGCAGGGGCATGTGTCTGGAAAAAAATAAACTGGGAACCTCTAATTTTACCTAAACAATTCTTCAAGTATTATGCAATCTTATCTCTCTAAACATACAATAACAATTACAACATTTCATATATTCTTTCCTGACTTGGCAGTCAAGCTCAGGATCATACATTTCCACACATTCTCTTCTTATTTACAGGAAAAAGCGCCAGTGCATGTTTTATTATTCATATGTCGCGGGGGTCTGGGGTCTGGTCATAGCCGAATATCGGGGATCGGATCCGATGGATCGGGGTTTGAGCGCGGTACGCTCTCCTTTTCCACTTGCGGAGGCGCATGGTCTGTACTGCACAACTGAGTATAGCCAATGCCAACAGTGCCTCAATGATGTACGATAGGGAGTACCAAGTTATGAACTTGGCACACCAGGATAATGCAGCGTGGTTGGTGACTGGGCCCTCGGTACTACGGGGCAGTGAAGCGTTAATGGCAGGGGGGTTTGGATTAATGGGGTCCGCGTTCCCGCGCAACCAAATGTCCACAAAGATGTTGAGCACGGTGAAAGGAGTCCTCATGGCTGTCTTCTTTCCTTCCTTTTCCTGTGTTCGCTGGTTTTCTCCGGACTTGGAGCTTCTGGAATTCTGTAAGACAAGCGTAGTGTGTGTAAATACTTTGGTTTAATATCTGGTGTGTTAGTGTGTCTGTCCTGCTTGGGGCCAATTAAACCCTTATAATTGGTCACAGTATGTGACTCTCCCCCCATTTTTTTTTTCAAAACACATGTTTGGACACGGCACACTTCCCAATGGTGGACCAGTGCTAAGTTTATCATCCAAATGTTCCAGGATGTAAATAGCATGTGGCAGCAACCCAAAGGTTGCCTAAATAAAATAAAACTGTTTTTGAAAGTAAAGTCCGAATGAGGTGCGTGTGGGCCGCGACGGGTGCGATTTGGGTGGAGTCCCAGGGTAGGACGGCTACCAATACCATATCTTCCCTACCCGAGCGTTTTTGACCAACGGGGGGGTCCCCAGGCAGGGCGGGTCTCACGCCGTTTCTCCACTGCCTGAGCGACCAAAGAACAGACAAAATGTAGTCATCATGGTGGGGTTACTGTTCTGATTCTACTATCAAATCAGATGAGTAGCTACGATCGGGCGTCTGGTCTGGTGGGTGTCTGAGGCAAGTCCTCAGAGGTATCGGCCGAATGGGCGTGTGGCCACGGTGGGTGTCAGTGGGAAAGTTAAAAAGTTCAGGTGAATGTGTGTGGGGCGGTGAGAAAATTCTCCTGTAGGACGAACAACATTTAACAAACAGACAGACAACATAAAACATTTAACAAACAGACAGACAACGTAAAACATTCTGCAAGTTCCATCAGAAAGGACAACACTTTTCACCAAGTGTCTCCTTTAAATCATCATGTGGACACCTCAGTTCTCGGTCGCTACGGGCTCTGCCTTTTTCTTCTCGAGAGTGCCTGTCGGTTGGGCACTCTGTGGTTTCTTAGGGCCATTGCATTCCTTAGCAAAATGTCCCAAGTGTCCGCAATTGTCGCACTCTTGCAGTTTGGGATTGTGGAGAGTGGTTCTTACTGCCTGCACATCTGCGGCAGCTTGGTTTTCCTCGGGGGTTCTAGTTGCTGATTTGCCGTGAGCCGCTTGTTCCCAAATGAGGGACAATCTCTTGACCACCCACTTCTCATTATGAGCCTCCTCCGAGGGGTCATAATTGCTACAGGCATTCTGTCCTGCTTCCGTGGCATGGGAGATAAGGGTGTGGGTCCACTTGGCCATATTGTCTGGGGACAAATGGGCACGAAATTGCCGAAAACGGCTTCAAAATGAACCCACAAGCGTCCTGCGAACGCTGTGGGGTGTTCAGACTTTTTCTGTCTGCATTTATTCAGACCGTCTACGGGGTCGCCCCGGTGGTACCCGATCGCATCCAGGATCGCGGTATGCATTTCTGCAAGGGTGCCTCCTCCTACATTCTGTGGGTCGGGAAGGGCTGCTGCGACCGATGGGTCTAAGCTGAGGACCGTGAGCTTTACCTGCTCTTTCTAATCCAGGCCGTACATGGTCGCCTGGTGTTTGACGGTGGCAAAGAAATGGTGTGGGTCTGAAGCGGGGAGGAACGGTGTGATTTTGACACACGCGTCCCGTAATTGGGTCACTGTGAGGGGGGGGAATATAAGACTTCCGCCTCGTCTGCTGTGGCGGTGCGGTGGGTTGTTACAGGGTTCATGGGAGCCTGTATTATCTGTTGTGTGGGGGGTGGGGGTGCTTTCCTCCTTTGGGGTTTTCCCTGCGCATATGCTCCCTGAACATATCGCTGCGCTGTCTCTTGCAATTCTTCCCAATCAGGGCCGTCTTCCTGTTCTAAACTTTCCCCAAAGGTTTCTTGAAATCCCTTTTGGACAGAAAGCAGTGCTTTCAAGTCTGCAATCTGCTTTCGGCACTTTGCATGGTCCAAAGTACTCTGCCTTTGTTCCGTGGTTGTGGCGTGGAGCGCTCTCAAGGCTGCCTTGAGATCACTGCATTGTTTCTGGAGCGTCTCTATCTGATTTTCTGTTTCTTTCTTTACCAGGACTGCACTCTTTTTAACCTTAGTCTATTTGCTCTGTTTACGTCACCTTTGCTCATGAGTCGCCAGGTATCTTTATGATACCGCCACGTGGTTCAAGTTCAACTTATGATTAATAATACAGCACACCGCTTAGTAAGGATTAAAACAACGGTCATTTATTATATACAACAAGCAATATTAATACCCTAATACTACTTTCTATATAATAAACCTATCACTACTGGCCAATACTTAACTTTAGGAAGAGCCCACCAGGTCAGGGAAACGAATGGCTTGTCCAATCAAATCTGGCGCGCGGGATTCAAAAGGCTGCTACAGGTCGGTGGCTAGGTGTCTCTACCGGATAGCGATCGCTGGATTCAAACTTACTATTACCGGTGGCTGGTCTTGCGAAGGTCTCGAGCAGGCGAAGATGAGAGAGAGAGAGATCTGAACTTGGACCTTCACCTTTATAGGGCCCAGGGGCTTCCCGCCTCCCGGGGCAGCCCTTGACCCTGAGTCCCAAGTGATTGGATTCTGTCCCCAATCTCTGGGGTCGATGTGTCCAATGGTGAGGCGATTCCTCGATCGGGGGGTGGTCGCTCACTTGTCTTTGTTTCGGCCACTGCAGGCGCCGACAGCTCTGGCCCGGTATTCAATTGCTAATATGTTGCAATTGTTCCCGGGGATAGCCGATTTAACTGTGGATGTCTGAATAGATTGACTGCAAACAGTCCTGAATGCAACTGTGAATACCTGGGTTGATGGGCTGTTGATAGCCCTGAGTATCGATCTGGGCTACCTTCCCAGAGCCGAATATGCAAAACTGTCTGCAGCTGCCTGCTTGTGTCTTCTTGGCTGCTTTTCCCAGCAGTCTTTCGGGTTAACCGTTTTAAACTGGGTTTTGGCCAGATTAATCGGAATGCAGCCATTTTACATGGCTACAGAAGCAACAGTGCTAACCACCATGCTACCATGCTGCCCTGTCACATTAAAGTTAAGCGAAAATGGTAGGTCGAAACGTTCAGGCTGCGTGGGTCGCAGAGGTTGGCCAGCGTGGGCCACCGAGGTTGGCCAGCGTGGATCCTGGAGGTTGGCCAGCGTGGGTTACGGAGTTTGGCCAGCGTGGGTCACGGAGGTTGGACAGCATGGGTCAAGGAGGTTGGCCAGCGTGGGTTGCGGAGGTTGGCCAGCGTGGGTTGCGGAGGTTGGCCAGCGTGGGTCGCAGAGGTTGGCCAGCGTGGGCCACCGAGGTTGGCCAGCGTGGATCCTGGAGGTTGGCCAGCGTGGGTTACGGAGTTTGGCCAGCGTGGGTCACGGAGGTTGGACAGCATGGGTCAAGGAGGTTGGCCAGCGTGGGTCACGGAGGTTGGCCAGCGTGGGTCAAGGAGGTTGGACAGCATGGGTCAAGGAGGTTGGCCAGCGTGGGTCGCGGAGGTTGGCCAGCGTGGGTCAAGGAGGTTGGGCAGCATGGGTCACGGAGGTTGGCCAGCGTGGGTCGCGGAGGTTGGTCAGCGTGAGTCGCGGTGATTGGCCAGCGTGGGTCGTGAGGTTGGCCAGCGTGGGTCGCGGAGGTTGGTCAGTGTGAGTCGCGATGATTGGCCAGCGTGGGTCGCGGAGGTTGGTCAGCGTGGGTCGTGGAGGTTGGCCAGCGTGGGTCACGGAGGTTGGCCAGCGTGGGTCACGGAGGTTGGCCAGCGTGGGTCGTGGAGGTTGGTCAGCGTGGGTCGTGAGGTTGGCCAGCGTGGGTCACGGAGGTTGGGTAGCGTGGGTCGCGGTGATTGGCCAGCGTGGGTCGCGAGGTTGGCCAGCGTGGGTCGTGGAGGTTGGCCAGCGTGGGTCACGGAGGTTGGTCAGCGTGGGTCGTGAGGTTGGCCAGCGTGGGTCATGGAGGTTGGTCAGCGTGGTTCGTGAGGTTGGCCAGCGTGGGTCACAGAGGTTGGGCAGCGTGGGTCGCGGTGATTGGCCAGCGTGAGTCGTGAGGTTGGCCAGCGTGGGTCACAGAGGTTGGGCAGCGTGGGTCGCGGTGATTGGCCAGCGTGGTTCGTGAGGTTGGCCAGCGTGGGTCGTGGAGGTTGGCCAGCGTGGGTCATGTAGGTTGGCCAGCGTGGGTCGTGGAGGTTGGCCAGCGTGGGTCGTGGAGGTTGGCCAGCGTGGGTCGTGGAGGTTGGCCAGCGTGGTTCGTGAGGTTGGCCAGCGTGGGTCGTGGAGGTTGGCCAGCGTGGGTCGTGGTGATTGGCCAGCGTGGTTCGTGAGGTTGGCCAGCGTGGGTCGTGGAGGTTGGCCAGCGTGGGTCATGTAGGTTGGCCAGCGTGGGTCATGTAGGTTGGCCAGCGTGAGCCGTGTAGGTTGGCCAGCGTGGGTCATGTAGGTTGGCCAGCATGGGTCGTGTAGGTTGGCCAGCATGGGTCGTGGAGGTTGGGCAGCGTGGGGCCTGAAGGATGGGCAGTTGGTAAAAATGGATTCTGGGCATAAAGGTTTGAATAACACTGCCTTGGAGGGTCGGGACCTTGAGGGCTTGGGTCTGCTTTTGGGCAGCATAGGTGCTACCATCCTCGGTACACAGATTACCTTCCCTAAAGGAGGTATATCAGCCAGGTAGTGGCGAGCCAGATGGACTGGACAGCCCTAGGGTCTCCTTGGTGGAAGACCCCGGGCTGTGCACTTGATGATCGTCTCCCCTATGGGTGCCGGGGGGCGGGGGGGGGGGGGGGGGGGGTGTGGCTGGACTTCTCAAGTGGAGAGAGGGTCAGCTGGAGTGTGAGCCAGAAACCCTGTCATCCTCTGACAATGACATTTGTGGATTCCCACTGTTGTGTTATGCTTCTTCATGTAGCATAAGCTGCTTCCTTGATGTATGCTCTGACAATGGAAGGTTCAGACTTGGAGATAGGTTTAACACATGTATTGTACAGTTAACAATTCTCCTACTTGAGTTCGACTCTCCTGTTAATCTTGCTCCAGTAACTCAGTCTAACTAACCAGTCTGCTCTAAGCCATGCGGTGGGTGTGATGTTTCTGATCTGCCCCTGTCCTTCTCTCTAAGGTTGCTGTGGAAAGAGAAGGACCCTGTCCTGGGTTGTGTAAATGCCCCCCTGTGGTAGTGTCACCTCTGGGTTTTTTGACTGCCCATTGGTCATGCCCTATTCTGTGTGTTCATTAGCTGTGTGTCTGCATGTAATGATGTCCCTGGTGCTCCCTCTAGTGTTTACTTAATCGTAGTGTATTTACATTAACGCCTTGTGCATTTACAGTGATGCATATCACCACACCCGCCCTTTTTTCGTGTTATATATTTTCTGGACAGTGTTAAAGAAAATTGAACAAAACAGGTAGATAAGTGATGACATGTACAAGTCATGATGACAGTGATGATTACACAATATCAAATAATATTTATGAGTCCAAGTTCATAAATTTATTTGGTCAAGTGGCTTTCGTGTTTTGTTATTGAAGTGTCGATGTTGATGTTGTCATTTCCTTGTGAACGCCGTCTGTGTCCGTGTGCTTAAGGAACCAAGAAGTCATCAGGAGGTGTGCAAATGGTCAAATCACGTCATTGTCTGATTTGGACTCTTTTTTTTTTGGTGCTTGTGGTAGCGATTCTTGATGTCATCTTTCCTGTCTGACCTGGACTGGTGCGTGTGTTTGCGGTATTGATGACATATGTCAGATGCCTTGAAAGCTGGTCTGCTTGTTGTAGTGTAGCAAACGTGAATTTGTAAGATGCGTTGACATGCCATGGTGTGTTTGCACTCTCGCCACTGTTCTGAGCTGAGCAGTAACATTGTCCTTCATGGGCAGAGTTCTACCATGTCGTACCAATTGTTGTTCTATCGTCGTAGTCATTGTTGTTATTAATGTGCTTGTTGTTGAGTTTGTTGCCTCTGATACGCTTCTTGCTGTTGTCTTTGCTGTTGTTTTTGTAGGGTTTGTTGTTGTGTTTGTTGCGCTCAATGACCACACCGAGTGGAGAATTTGAGTCCTTCACAAAGTTACTTGTGTCAGTGTCCTTTGTGGCACCTGCTGTTACATTGAGCGTGCCGTCTCTGATTCCTGGGCACTCCCCGGCTGGAGTCATGTCCGGTTCACCTGAATCAGCTTTGGTTTCTTGACACTCCCCGTCCGGAGTCATTTCAGGTTCACTGGGATCATCTGAGGTGTCTTGATGCTCCCCGTCCGGAGTCAAAACGTTCAGGAATGGATTTTCTTGTGGAGAGGCTCGAGTGGATGAGGTTTGAATTAACGTGGTGTCACTGGAGTCACTAGTAACCTCACTTTGATTGTCGAGTGCCTCTGTACATACTAGCTGAGATCTGTCAGTCTCGCTGAGATGTCGCACATCTTGTATGGGAATTGTGAAGCCTTTGTCACTTGTCGCACATACAGTGGGTAGAGCTTCAGTGTCTTCTTGTCGTTTAAATGAGCTGGGTAGACTGTCAGAGTCTTCTTCTAGTGGCTCAAATAATCTGGGTAGACTGTCATAGTCTTTTTGTTGTTCACGTGAGCGTGGTAGACTGTCATAGTTATCTTGCTGTGCACATGAGCGTGGCAGACTTGCATCGTCTGCTGCTGGTTGCTCAGATAAGGTTGCTAGACCTTCATGGTCTTGTTCATGCAAGGACTGCGCTCTGGAGTCTTGCGTTGCTTCCACTGTGGAGTCTGTCAATGAGCTCCCTGTGGAGGCTTGTATCACTCTCTCTGTGGAGTCTGGCATCGTTCCCTGTGTGGAGTCATGCAGTGGTCTCGCTGTGGAGTCTGTCATCGCTTTCTGTGCAGAGTCGGGGACTCTTCGTGCTGCGTGGACCACTCTCTATGTGGAGTCGGGGACTCTTTGTGTGGTGTGTGGACCACTCTCTGTGTGGAGTCGGGGACTCTTCGTGGTGCGTGGACCACTCTTTGTGGTGCGTAGACCACTGGTGTGGTGTCTGGCTGCTCTCTGTGGGCTTGTACCGCTCTCTGTCTCTTGGCTTCAGGCCGCAGCAGAATCCTGTACTCATGAGTCGGGATGTCGCCTGTACTGGGCTGAGGATCCTCAAATCCAAAGAACCCATCCATGTCTGTGTCGGATGTTTCACTGGACAATACATCTCGTTGCGATTCAGATTTGGTACTGAGGTCGCCACGTCCAATGATGAAATCATCTTCCGAGTCGTAGTCTTCAAGGACCATATCATCACGTTTTGTGTCGGCGCTGTCATTGTGCTCGCTATGTCCAAGGAAGAAATCAACGTCTGAGTCGTAGCCTTCGAGGACTAAATCACCTCTTAGGGCGGTGCTAACTGCTTGTTGCAGGGTTCTGCGGAGGTTACTTTCAGCTACTGGCCGCAGTTCAGGCATTGTGCTGTCGTTCCAGGTGAAAGAATTGCGTTTTCTGGCTTTAAAGTTTTTTTTCACTATTTTGGGACATTTCCCCTTTAAGTGGGCGTGGTCCGGGGCCTCTGACATCATGACGCTAGTGACGTAGAGCGTAGGAATGGATTGCGCATGCGCAGATTGCTTTTCCTTTACTGTGCGCCCTTTTCGGAACTGTGCATGTGCGGCTTCTCGCGCATGTGCAAAATACTGTTTTGCCGGTTCGCGTCTTCTGGAGAACTGCGCATGTGCGGCTCCTTTATCAAGATGGCTGCCAATCAAAATTGCCATTTGCTGCATTTGCAAGCCTACCTTTGCCTCAAGGTGAGTATAGGTGCCAGTTTTACCGATTTCTTTTGTGTTTACCTCGCAGTAGTTTTCAAACTTGTCCAGGACTGTCTGGAAGTCTCTCTTGTCCTGGCCTTTGGAATACTTGAAAGAGTTGAAGTTTTCTGTCGCACTTTCACCCGCAATGGTGAGTAGAAGATCTATCGTCTCAGCATCGGCCACACCATCTAGGTCGGATGCTATCATGTAGATCTCAAATCTCTGCTTGAATGCACGCCAGTTGGCACTGAGATTGCCGTGGTAGCTGAGCTGCTGAGGAACCGGAATCTCGAACATCTTGCCTGGGTGCTGTTGCTGGTAGTCACGGAGCTTGCTGAGTTGAACTATATAGATTCAACAGGCACTGCTGGTACCATGTTGTGTTATGCTTCTTCATGTAGCATAAGCTGCTTCTTTGATGTATGCTTTGACAAAGGAAGGTTCAGACTTGGAGAGAGGTTTAACACATTTATTGAACAATTAACAATTTTCCTACTTGAGTTCGACTCTCCTGCTAATCTTGCTCTAGTAACTCAGTCTAACTAACCAGTCTGCTCCAAGCCACATGTGGGCGTGATGCTTCTGATCTGCCGCTATGCTTCTCTCTGAGTGTCGCCTGTGGAAAGAAAAAGAGCATGTGTGCCCTGTCATTTTATATGGGTTGTGTAAATGCCCCCTTGTGGCAGTGTAACCTTTGGGTGTTTTGATTGCCCATTGGTCGTGTCCTATTCTGTGTGTTCATTAGCTGTATGTAATGATGTCCCTGGTGCTCCCTCTAGTGTTTACTTAATCGTAGTGTATTTACATTAACCCCTTGTGTATTTACAGTGATGCATATCACCGCACCCACCAGTGCCAGAACCATGCAGCTGAAGCCCTGCACCATGGAGCTCATGCCCTCAGCCATGGAAGTCATGATCTGATCAAAGGAATCCCCCACCATAGAGTACACGTCCTCCACCAAGTTATCATAGAATTTACAGTGCAGAAGGAGGCCATTTGGCCCATCAAGTCTGCACCGGCTCTTGGAAAGAGCACCCTACCCAAGGTCAACACCTCCACCCTATCCCCATAACCTAGTAACCCCACCCAACACTAAGGGCAATTTTGGACACTAAGGGCAATTTATCATGGCCAATCCACCTAACCTGCACATGTTTGGACTGTGGGAGGAAACCGGAGCACCCGGAGGAAACCCACGCACACACGGGGAGGATGTGCAGACTCCGCACAGACAGTGACCCAAGCCGGAATCGAACCTGGGACCCTGGAGCTGTGAAGCAATTGTGCTATCCACAATGCTACCGTGCTGCCCCAAGTTCTCGACAGAGGATGCCACCCTTGCAGTGTTGGCCTTTCTGCCTCAGAGTAATGGCACCATCTCCTCAGACAGAAGGTGATGGGACTTCCCCAATTGGCCTTGCTAACATCCCTTCTTGATATTCGTGAATCTGCCTTTATAGCTCCAGCAGCTGTGGATTGACAAAACCCAGAGGCATGTCATCTGATAGGGTTCAGGGTAGGGTTCAGGAGAATCCTGGGCTCCAGCATCCCTACGAGTGCCGGATCACTGGAATAGCCCTGCCTCCCTCTACTGTGGAACATCAGCTGTGAGGTGCTCTCAATGAGTGACCCAGAAGCCTACCTGCTAATTAATGCCACTGAGGTGTGTGTATCTGTGCTGATGGAGGGTGCATGTGACAGCTGTGCTACCTCATCAATACTTGTCTCTGTGATATTTCCCTCAGAGCAGCTCAGGTCTATCATCTCCAGGGGGCGAGAGGATGGTCCGGGCTTGTCGACCGATGAGAGATTGCATTAGTGCATGACACGGGCATCAAAATAGCATAATGTGAACTCACGTGAGGCTGTCGCCATGGCTGGTTGTGTTGAGGGTTCTCACTTTTGTTTCTTGCCCCCACCTCACCCTCAGCACAGATGCAGTCCAGTGTCTCACTGGCCAGCTTAAGGGTGCTCTCCTCAAAAGGGGTGAGGGGCTTCAGCTCAGGCATCACACTGGCCGGCTATGCCCACTAACACTGGTTGTGCTCAGGTTTGTCCTGCAATGAGACTTTTTTAAAAATTGTTCATGGGACTTGGGCCCATCCCTAATTGCCCTTGAACTGAGTGGCAATTTTAAGAGTCAACCACATTGTTGTGGGTCTGGAGATATATGTAGGCCAGACCAGGTGTGGATGACAGATTTCCTTCCCGAAAGGACAATAGTGAACCAGATGTTTTTTTTTTAAATTTAGAGGCCCCAATTCATTTTTTCCAATTGAGGAGCAATTTAGCGTGGCCAGTCCACCTAACCTGCACATCTTTGGGTTGTGGGGGCGACACCCATGCAAACACTGGGAGACAGTGCAAACTCCACATGGACAGTGACCCAGAGCCGGGATCGAACCTGGGACCTCGGCGCCATGAGGCAGCAGGGCTAACCCACTGCGTTACCGTGCTGCCCCCCAGATGGGTTTTTAAGTTCATCGACAATGGTTTCATGGCAATCATTCGACTTTTAATTCCAGATTTTTAAATCAAATTCAAATGTCACCATTTGCAGTGGTGGGATTCAAACCCGGGACCCCAGAGCACTACCCTGGGTCTCTGGATTACTGGTCCAGTGACAATACAACTACGCCACTGCCTCCCCAACAGATGGGAACAGTGTAGGCGGGGGTCTTGGGATTCAAGAGTTGCGCCAAATGGTAAGGATGTCTGGCATGCATAGTAGGTGAGTGGCCACAGGTGTGAGGGGGAGAGGATCCATTTGGGGGCAAAGGGGGCAGGTGGGTGGCAGGGCGCGCAGTAGGACCCTGTGATGTGGCTGGAACTATAGCATCGAGGCAGGTGATGGGTATGTTAATGGCAGTGTTAATATAAGCCTACTTGTGACAATAAAGATTATTATTATTACATGGATATTCAGGGTGAGCTGCTGGTCTGGATGGGGGCAGCTGAATGGGAACTCACTGCATTGGAAATGGGGAGTGTTGACCTGCCAGACAGCTAGATGCAGGGAACAATCCGTAAGATGGAGACAACAGCATTTGCAAAGAAAACTGTTGGATGTGAACAAAGAAGCTCAGCTTTATATTGACAGATTTAGTATATTAATTAAGTAATCAGGAGTTTTTTGCTGAACAAAAAGCCTTTCTTCAAAAGAATAAATGTTGTTCAAATACAAAGGGCATTATTCCATCTCATGAGAAGTTCTGGACTCAGTAACATTCTTGTTGTTGAGGTTTTAGGCTACAAATATTGACCATATCTTACATACATCACCTCTCAGGAATCTCGAGTATGAAACATTGAATTTATTATTTTTTTCCGCAGTATAAATTACCAACATGTGGCTTTTCTGCCCCCAGGGATAAGGAAAATGTATATCCAGTGTATAAACACATGAACATGCACAGGAAATAAATCCATATTAGCTGCCTGAAATTCTTTACAAAATGATTCAAATCATCTCGGAAAGTAATCCTCTGGGTGAAATGTATTAAAAAATGTGTCAATGCTAAGTTGCCTCCAAATCCTTACAAAATCAGACGATGGGAATTATGTGTTGCCACACTAAGTCACAATTCTTATTTGTTTATCAATATTTATGAATGAACGGAATCTAACAGAGATGTCAGCACTTCAAAGTGGGGGAGTTGGGTGGGGGGGGGGGTGGGTTGGTGGAAGGATATCTTTTAACATTTAAAAAAATGGGTTTGGGTTGGATGATTAATGGGTGGGATGTGATAGGCTCCAAAATCAGTTTCCTGACCCAAATCCGCTCCAATCCACGCATGCCTGGTTTTAACTGAGGTGCAAATGTGGGTGGACGGCCAAGGAGGTGGTTTGGTACTGTTAGTATAGTAATGTGGCTGTAAGCCTGATTGTCATTCTACAACTTTAGCTCTTGTTGTTCAGGCTCCTGAGGGCTGTGAGATCCACAAGACGTATGCCTTAACTGCTGGATGCAATGTGCCTGTATGGAAAAACCTCCATTATCGGGCAACAAACCTGCCTGACCCTCGCCCCACATGTCTCCGATCCCATCACCCTGATCTCCAATTCCCCACTAAGCCCCTACTTTTTCTGCCAGACCCCCGATCTGCTCTAACACGCTTTTGATCTCCAGCCCCTGGGCTCCAATCTCTCCCTCAGTCCACAAACCTCCCCTCCCCATGACGCCTCTGACACCCCCCACCTCCTACCAGGCCTCCGATGTTGCCTCATTAGGACTCTGATTGTACCACCCCCACCCACTAACCTCCCCACACTGAGACCTCTAACTCCCCCAACACTGGGACTCCAGGATTGGCAGCCAACCTACGAGCACACTCCACTCTAACTATCCTTGACAAACTCCCTCCCTCCCACCTCAGTCCCTGTCTGCCTCCCCCCAACCCCCACTCTGAGATTGCCCGCTCCATCCTGGTTCACACCTTTTCCCAAGGCCTTCACTGACTGGCTCCGTGTCCAAAATGGAGCCCAAACTGGCCAATCAACCTTGGCTTCTGGGAAGGGACTGATTCCTGTCATCACACAGACAGTGTGGAGGAGAATCCCAAAATCCATTTCTCACAACTTTCAGGTTCCCACCCACCTGGAATGCGAAGTAAAAATTCAGCCCAAATTGTGAAATACGTATTTCCCATCTTTTATCATTTGCCTGCTGCCTTTGAGTGAGTTAAAGTCAAGCTACCTAGAAGAGAGAAGAGAGGTGATTGAAGAATTGGTCAAAGAGTTGAATTTTAAAAGGATTTTGTAGGTGCAAAGAGATAAAACAAAACAGAAGTGTTTGGAAAGAGGAATGATTTAGAACACAGGACCACCAATGGCGAGCAAAAGAACGATGGAAGGACATTCTGTGAGACTGTGATTTGGAAAATTGAGACAATCTTGTGAGGTTATGCAAAGTTCAGCACGATTCACGACTTTTCAGATACTGAAGCAGTCCATGCTCACATCAGCAAGACTTGGACCATATTCAGACTTAGGCTAATAGTGGCAAATAACATTCACTCCATATAGGTCCAAGGCAATGACCATGTCCAATAAGAGCAGGTCAGAGGGTGGAAATTCTGTGTCAAGTAACTCACCTCCTGGCTCCCCCAAAGCCTACCCGCCATCTGCAAAGCGCAAGTCGGGAATGCGATGGAATATCCTCTGCCTGGATGAGTGCAGCTCCGGCAATATTCAAGAAGCCCAAATTGTGAAATCCAGGACAAAGCAGCCCACTTGATTGATACCCCATCCAACACCTTCAACATTCAATCCCTCTACCGCAAACATAAGTGTTTACCATCTATAAGATGCACTGTGGCAAGTCAAGGCTCCTGCCGCAGCGCGTTCCAAACCTGAACCTTTGCACCTAGAAAGACAAGGACCAACAGATACATTGCAACTCTGTTGGGAGGTGCAGGACAGAGGGGGTGGGGGAGGTTGATGAAGGATAGATATCCTCAGCTCTGCAGCCTGGTGTTGTATAGGCTCACAGTTGTTTACAAATTTTTTCAAAGTACTTTTTTATATCCCATTCTTTATATTGTCATTTAATCCCCCAAATTCCGAAGCAATATTTTAATGATCTTAATAAGCTGTTCCTAATCAGCTAGAAAGGACAGTGTTATTTTAATAACATTACCTCAACCATCAACACTGTTGACACTGAGGACAACTGAGCTATACATATTAGCATTAATGGGATCAGCGGGGTATTGTTGATGAGCCTTGCAAAGGAGAATGCTTCCCATCTATAAGATCCATCGCTAAATGTTGTGTCAAAGAACAATCTTTCTGCTTTCGATACATGCAGAAAACTTTCAGCAAAATCTATTGCCGTGCATTTTTGTCGACTCGTGTCTTGTCTTTGCTAGCGAACGTCGATGCAAAGAAAACAGTCGAGATTTTGGCTTGGCTCAACTTCTTTCAGCTAGACAAAGTGCATGCAAGCAGTTTTTAAAAAATGAAAGAACAGTAACATATGGTCATCCTTGCCTTATGCTCAAACTAGCTTTATTGTTAGCATATCACAGAGACTGTGGGAGTTGAAATTGGTTCATGGAAAGGGGGGTTAGTTATAAGAGATTTTCAAGAAACCTCAAGTGTTTGGCACAAAAAAATGATAAGTGGGTGTTTACTACCAGTGAATATCGCAGACCCCGTCGAGTCTCAGTCAAATCTGTGGAGATAATTTTAATTCCCAAAACCAGATGGGTTTGGGATGGATACAAAGAAGTCATGTTAAAAAGTTCAAACAAGAACGCAGTTTGTCTCGAATAGACCGTGTCCAGTCTTAACAAAGGTTGAACAAAAGATGGGGCCACCAACCTTTTTGATTTTCTTTTTAGGAGGCAGTGTCTATTTTAACGAGGATTCTGTATCAAGTAACTGTGAGCCAGGCTTTCCAGCCTTTGGGAAACCCAGAAGGTGAAAGGAGGTGAGAAGGGATGGATCCATTTACAGCACTGCTTGAGGGCCAGGAGGAGCAGGACAGGCTCCTCCAAGGTAAACACGCTAATCCTCTAAATCCCAAACCCCACCTCCATAATCCCTTTCTGACATTCTCTCCCTTACTGGCATAATTTCATTAATGCCTTCAATCTTCCCATCAGCCCTCTGCCCCCGATCTACCTCCATGATAAGCACCCCTTCCCTCCACAACTATGTAAATATTTGTCTGACAGACAAGCCTGGTGATTAAGTTGGCTTTCAGGCAGCAACTTCGGGGGGAAAAAAATAACATTTTGTACAGTTAATATTCTACGGTGCCAAGTGCAACCCTTGCTCTCAAACCCTTTCCAATATATATCATATAATACAATTCTGATTTGTATGTTTATTTTTCCATCAAGTGCATTTGGAGTAACTTGCATTCTATCTTCTAAAACATCCCTCTTAGTGAAATCACTAAGAACAACAAAGAACAAAGAACAAAGAAATGTACAGCACAGGAACAGGCCCTTCGGCCCTCCAAGCCCGTGCCGACCATACTGCCCGACTAAACTACAATCTTCTACACTTCCTGGGTCCGTATCCTTCTATTCCCATCCTATTCATATATTTGTCAAGATCCCCCTTAAATGTCCCTATCGTCCCTGCTTCCACTACCTCCTCCGGTAGCGAGTTCCAGGTACCCACTACCCTCTGCGTAAAAAACTTGCCTCGTACATCTACTCTAAACCTTGCCCCTCTCACCTTAAACCTATGCCCCCTAGTAATTGACCTAGCATGAACAGAAATAATTCATTTGGAAATACTTTGCACAAGTTATGGGGAAACTGTTACATAAGGGAACTAACTAGGCCAGGCATGTAAGGTCGTACAGAGACATGGTTAAACTAAAAAAGAATGAATTTATTCAATGATCTAATTTTTTAGGTTAACTATCAACTTAAGTAAAGGTGTGCAAGGCAGCTAAGGTGCTACTAAGAAACAAAATACTGAACATGTTTCAGCATCCTTGATATGTAGGTGTTCATATTGATAGTAAACCTCTGGAAAATCTGTTCTATTGCATTGCAATGTTAATGGACAAGGCCCTGAGTTTGAAAGGGAGCTAGGGTTACAATGTCGCAAGGTGGTGCTATGGCAAGTTCAGAGACACCATATTATGAACTTTCAAGCAATATTTAAAAAAACCTGGACACAAGCAAATCATGTGACTTCTGGCATTTGGATTACAGATAATGTGTGCAATTCAGCAAATGCGTTGCAACCGGCAGGGATTGGGGCGGGCCTGTTGAATAGCAGGAGAGGGCAAAATCGAGATTTGCGCCGGGCGTGAACCATTTTGCGTTTCAGCCGATCCAGTCCTGATGGCAAGTCCTGGATCTCACCCCAAAATGGCGAGAATTTGCATTCATTTCAATCTCATTAACAAGATTGAAGTTGAATGTAGCGGCATCCCGGGAATTACCTACTCCCCAGCAGGAAGTCATGTGGGCGTCATTTAGTACTCCTTTACAAAAACGTAAAGCTGGCGCAATGGTTACTGAGGGGAAGTGAGAGGGTGAGTAGCCATTTTCATGCAACTCAATGGGCACCGGAGGGGGGGTGGGGTCGGGGGCTGAACCATTCTAGGTCAATGGGCTAGTGGGGGGCGTGGTGGTGGGATTTGCATCTGTCAGACTTTCAAGCCATCTTTAAATATTGTGGAGACCCACAACAGGAGCAACCACAGCTGCAGCCTGGCTGTCCCACAAACCCCTCCAGGACTGAAACCTGCTGGAGCTTAGAACATAGAACATAGAAAATACAGCACAGAACAGGCCCTTCGGCCCACGATGTTGTGCCGAACCTTTGTCCTAGATTAATCATAGATTATCATTGAATTTACAGTGCAGAAGGAGGCCATTCGGCCCTTTGAGTCTGCACCAGCTCTTGGAAAGAGCACCCTACCCAAACTCAACACCTCCACCCAACACCAAGGGCAATTTGGACATTAAGGGCAATTTATCATTGGCCAATTCACCTAACCCGCACATCTTTGGACTGTGAGAGGAAACCAGAGCACCCGGAGGAAACCCACGCAGACACGGGGAGGACGTGCAGACTCCGCACAGACAATGACCCAAGCCGGAATCGAACCTGGGACCATGGATCTGTGAAGCAATTGTGCTATCCACAATGCTACCGTGCTGCCCTTAAGAACAAATAAATCTACACTATATCATTTTCCCGTAATCCATGTACCTATCCAACAGCTGCTTGAAGGTCCCTAATGTTTCCGACTCAACTACTTCCACAGGCAGTGCATTCCATGCCCCCACTACTCTCTGGGTAAAGAACCTACCTCTGATATCCCCCCTATATCTTCCACCTTTCACCTTAAATTTATGTCCCCTTGTAATGGTGTGTTCCACCTGGGGAAAAAGTCTCTGACTGTCTACTCTATCTATTCCCCTGATCATCTTATAAACCTCTATCAAGTCGCCCCTCATCCTTCTCCGCTCTAATGAGAAAAGGCCTAGCACCCTCAACCTTTCCTCGTAAGACCTACTCTCCATTCCAGGCAACATCCTGGTAAATCTTCTTTGCACCTTTTCCAGAGCTTCCACATCCTTCCTAAAATGAGGCGACCAGAACTGTACACAGTACTCCAAATGTGGCCTTACCAAAGTTTTGTACAGCTGCATCATCACCTCACGGCTCTTAAATTCAATCCCTCTGTTAATGAACGCGAGCACACCATAGGCCTTCTTCACAGCTCTATCCACTTGAGTGGCAACTTTCAAAGATGTATGAACATAGACCCCAAGGTCTCTCTGCTCCTCCACAATGCCAAGAACTCTACCGTTAACCGTGTATTCCGCATTCATATTTGTCCTTCCAAAATGGACAACCTCACACTTTTCAGGGTTAAACTCCATCTGCCGCTTCTCTCCTGAAAGTCAATTTTACTCCCTTTAACTGTGAACAGCCTCTAGCTTCACAGCTGAAGGACATTTCAATTGAGCAATTAGCCTTGTTAGTTGTGAGAGAACTGTTAGAGGCTGCTGGCGACAATCAAATACTAAAGAGCTGGGCTTCACCATTGAGGCTCCTTTCGAAGCCAAAGGGTAAGTGTCTGGATGAGCGGAGGGTAGCCGAGCACAGCCTCCCCTCCCTCATATCCATTGTAGGTAGCTACAGATAGTAAGTTTACCAGTGTCCACCCTGTGCTCTTCACTCTTTCTGATCTTTTGTGGTGTAGTGTTGTGTCTCTATGTGTCCCCAGGATACACATCAGAGGTGGAGGCAGCCTGCTATGGGGGGGACTCAGAAGAATTGGAGACCACCTTATTCTCCTTGGTGGCAGGCCCTGGTGTGGCCTCCAGTGCTTCGTCCCGAAGGGCCCTGGAGTGAGGTCCAGAAGCCTCTGAGTCATCTGGCATTGCCAGTCTTGGAGTCAACCCTCTCAGCGATACCAGTGGTATGTGAGACCTTGGCAATGCCCACCTGCTTCTGGGACATGTCCCTCATTGACAGGACATGATGTCAAGGCCTTCAGCCATGTTCGTCACAGACTGAGCCACGCCTTGGACGCCATCACTTGAGGCGTGGATTTCATGCACCAGGTCTTCCACTGCGGTTGCCACCCTAACACTGTTGATCTCGGACACACATATTCCCAGCACCATCTCCTGTGCCTGAGGCTTTGGGACTTCTATAATCGACCTTGCAGTCTCTGGAATGATGCTAACACAACCTCCTGAATCTCACAGCTCCGGCCTATCACCAGCTCAGTGGGAACCTTTTTCAGAAGCTCGGCATCTGCAGTGACCTGGGATCCAGCAGAGCTCCGACTCTTTGTCTTCAATGCTCCTGTCTCCATATAATGTGCATCAGTAGCCACGTGGTGCTCACCAGATAGCGCCCCAGAAGTCTGTTAACTAATGCTGCCCACCATGGTGTGTGTCTCTGCATTGGTGGAAGGTGCGGGTGATAGCTGTGACTCATTGCTGCTGTTCTGTTCAGAGCTCTCCTCTGAGGTGCTGTCTTGGGTAGCGGGGGGGAATCACTCCAGTTGGCCCGGCCTCATCAGATTGTGGTCCTGCAAAACAATCGACATGTCGTGAATGAAAGGGAAAGGTGAATTTTGTGGAACATCAACAACTCACTTGAGGCAGGTCATCTGGGTGAAGGGGCAATGGATCCTCACCTCTCTGGCACAGGCCCACCTCACTGTCGGTCACTGCTCTCTCCTCGCGCCACCCCATCATCTCGAAGCTGTGGGACTCCTTCCCCCATCTTCTCCATTTCCCTCTTATTATGGGCTATCTTCTCTTGCAGGGACAAAGAGAGGACATTGTGAGCCGCACACTTGATTGGCCAAGAGGGTCTATGGCAGGTGGCATATGTGGGCACTGCAACTGGACATGAAGGGGTTGTGCTGGTGGGTGCCAGGGGGTTCTGAGGAACAAGCTTGAAGATCAGATGTGGGGTGGGTACAAGGTGTCAGCCAGTCGATTAGGAGGGTGGAGGGGTGGGAGGTTTGGGAATTTGAGGGGTGGGAGGTGGAACTGATGCCAGGAGAGAGGTGGTAACTTACCATTGCAGCTCGTTTGCCTTCTTCCGACATTGGACGGTAGTCCTCCTCGGCATGCTACCTGCACTGACAGCTGCTGCCATGCCTTCCAGGCATCATTGCAGACCGTGCTGCTGATTCTCCAATGCCCTCGTGGGGGAACAGGGTGCGCCACTTCTCATCAACGGCATCAAGAGGCCCGGTCAGGTCGGCATCGCTAAAGTGAAGAGCAGGTCTGTGCATTGCCATGCTTGTGTTGACTGGGAGCGAGTGGTGAGCGAGCGATTAAAAGCAGCTCCCCTTTTTAACAGCGAACAGCTGAGGCGCCAGTCAGGCGAATCAGACGGCGAGGGAGCCAGGAATGTTGAGATACTCGTGGGGACTTCTTTTTGGCAGTCCCTGCCGTTAAAAACAATCCTCGGTCTCGCCAACGCCATCACCAAGAAACACCCCACCAAATGCACCCAAAAGCGGCTTTAACTTTTGGGCGCGCGCCCGATATAAAGTCTTTTCTTAGGTGTATACCTAATTAAATATGGCCATACCTCACAGCTGTCTGTGGAATTCACACTTCTCAGTGTTAAAGGATGGGCCAACAACTAAAAACTAGGGAGTTTCCTGTCTTGTCTTCATATTTCATACTGGACAAAATGGAAAATTGGAAATCAATGGTTACTATCAACTTCCCATTGGGTTGCAAAGGCCTCCTTCATCTGTTTCTGAGTCAGCGCACAGACAAACATTGTGTGCATACTAGTGCTCAAAGCTGAGGTTGCCTTGACTTCTGATAATAATAATAATCTTTAATGTCACAAGTAGGCTTACATTAACACTGCAATGAAGGTACTGTGAAAAGCCCCCATTTGCCACATTCCGGCGCCTGTTCGGGTACACAGAGGCAGAATTCAGAATGTCCAAATTACCTAACAGCTCATCTTTCGGGACTTGTGGGAGGAAACTGGAGCACCGGGAGGAAACACACGCAGACACGGGGAGAACGTGCAGACTCCACACAGACAGTGACCCAAGCCGGGAATCGAACCTGGGACCCTGGTGCTAGTGCTAAAAACTGTGCCATCGCACCAACTTTCTCTCCATCTTTTTCACAGCACGACTCTGTCTCAGCTCCAGCAAACTGACAGAGATAATTTAAACAACAGATGGGAAACTGTTCAACCTATGCGGTCATCACTCCTGTTGTGAACCACAGCTGAGAATTGCTGATGAGGTACAATCACTATTGAAAGGCAGGACCAATTTCAGTTTAGCTACCTGTGTGGCCAATTCACCTCAGCCAAATGTATCCTTCGACCTTTATTTATAGGAAGGGAACAGAGGAATGATTACGCTTTCTTAAGTGCGGAGTAATGAATGGCAATGAATATACAGTAATGGGTAAGTATACTATCCCCAAATCTTTTGCAAATCAGAATTAGTAACAATTCAATGAAACAATTGTAGCACAATCAATCACTCACGAGATGAGATGAGATGGAGTCGATCGATGGCTTTATTACGCAGACGTGTTCTCCAGCAGCACAGTTACAGAATGCGGCTGCTGGGAGAACCCGGGCTCTTATACTCCGCCTTACTGGGTGGAGCCAGTAGGCGGCTGATCCAATCAGGACCCGGTGTCTATCCACCGATAGCCTCTCGGCATCACAGATTACCGTAATACCCCTAATGCATACCACCACATTCACCTCTTGTTAAAAAAGAACCCTGCGGGGGTAGTGGGCCGTATGGTGGTAGGGGTTTACAGAGTCGGTACCTGGGATGCCACTAACACAGCGGCTATCAAACTACCAGCACTATTTACAATGCCGCTTTTACTGGGCAACTGAATTATTTACAGAGACATTTCTTGTTTTGTTATAAAGATTCGATGAGTCCAGGGTGCCCTGGTCGTCCTCCCCGATCGTCTCAGCCACGGTGGTGATGCAGGCGCTGGCTCGGGCACCATCGTCTCTGGGAGCGTTGCGATGTCTCTTCCTGCTTCACTACCCCTAGGCGGGGCCGGGGGAAGGACCGATCCACCCGGGAAGGGGGCGGCTGTGGGGTGCGCTGGTGGGCGCCAGGTCCCGCAGAGAGACTGTGTCCTGTCGGCCTTTGGGGTATGCCACGTAGGCGTACTGACGCATGGAAGAGATGAACCCTCTCGACCAACGGGTCCCATTTGTGCGCCCGCACATGTTTTCGGAGCAGAATGGGTCCCGGGGCTGCCAGCCAGGTCGGGACTAATGTTCCGGAGGAAGACAAGGAGGCATTCGTGAGGTGTTTAATTTTTCATGGTACAATGCAGCGACCGGATGTAGTGGAGGACTTCCTGCCAGCGGGAGACTGGGAGATTTCTGGACCGTAGGACCAGCAGGACGGTCTTCCAGACCGTTCCGTTCTCCCTCACTACCTGACCATTTCCCCAGGGTTGTAACTGGTCGTCCTGCTCGAGGCAATGCCTTTGCAAAGCAAGAATTGACGCAGTTCATCGCTCATGAAGGAGGACCCCCTATCGCTATGGATGTAGGCGGGGAAACCGAACAGTGTAAAGATGGTGCAGAGGGCTTTAATGACCGTGGCCGCGGTCATGTCGGGGCAGGGGATGGCGAATGGGAACCGGGAGTACTCGTCAACCACGTTCAGGAAGTATGTGTTGCGGTCGGTGGAGGGGAGGGGCCCTTTAAAGTCCAGACTGAGGCGCTCAAAGGGACGGGACGCCTTTATCAGGTGCGCTTTATCTGGCCTGTAGAAGTGCGGCTTGCATTCTGCGCAGATTTGGCAGTTCATGGTGGCTGTTCTGACCTCCTCGATGGAGTAGGGCAGTGATAGAACCGAGTGACCCCCGGGTGGCAGAGGTCCTCGTGGAGGGTTCGGAGAAGGTCCATTTGTGCGTTGGCACATGTGCCGCGGGATAGGGCATCGGAAGGCTCGTTCAGCTTTCCTGGACGATACAAGATCTCATGGTTATAGTGGAGAATTCGATCCTCCACCGCAAGATCTTGTCGTTGCTGTGCATTATCGAACATGAAGGCAACCGACCGTTGGCCAGTGAGGAGAGTGAATCTCCTGCCGGCCAGGTAATGCCTCCAATGTCACACAGCTTCCACTGTGGCCTGGGCCTCCTTTTCCACTGAGGAGTGGCGGATTTCTGAAGCATGGATGGTGCGTGAGAAAAAGGCCACGAGTCTGCCTGCTTGGTTGAGAGTGGCCGCCAGAGCTACGTCGGACGCGTCGCTCTCGACTTGGAAGGGGAGGGATTTGTCGATCGCGTGCATCGTTGCCTTTGCGATATCCGCTTTGATGCGGCTGAAGGCCTGGCGGGCCTCTGTCGACAGGGGAAAGACAGTGGACTGAATTAGCGGACGGGCCTTGTCCGCGTAGTTGGGGACCCACTGGGCGTAATAAGAGAAAAAGCCCAGGCAGCGTTTCAGGATCTTGGAGCAGTGAGGGAGGGGGAACTCCATGAGGGGGCGCATGCGTTCAGGGTCTGGGCCTATAACTCCATTTCGCACTACGTAGCCGAGGATGGCTAGACGGTCGGTGCTAAACACGCATTTATCCTTGTTGTATGTGAGATTCAGGGCGTTTGCGGTCTGGAGGAATTTGCGGAGGTTGGCGTTGTGGTCCTGCTGATCGTGGCCACAAATGGTGACGTTATCGAGGTACGGAAACGTGGCCCGCAAACCGTACCAGTCAACCATTCGGTCCATCTCCTGTTGGAAGACCGAGACTCCATTAGTGACGCCGAATGGAACCCTTGAGAAGTGATAGAGCCGCCCATCTGCTTCAAAAGCAGTGTATTTGCGGTCGCTCGGGCGGATGGGGAGCTGGTGATAGGCGGACTTAAGGTCCACCGTGGAAAAGACCTTGTACTGTGCAATCCGGTTGACCATGTTGGATATGCGGGGGAGAGAGTATGCATCCAGCTGCGTGTACCTATTGATGGTTTGACTATAGTCTATGACCATCCTCTTCTTCTCCCCGGTCTTTACAACTACCACCTGAGCTCTCCAGGGACTATTGCTGGCCTGGATTATGCCTTCCCTCAGCAGCCGCTGGACTTCTGACCGGATAAAGGTTCGGTCCTGGGCGCTTACCGTCTGCTCCTGGTGGCGACGGGTTTGCAATCCGGGGTGAGGTTCACAAACAGGGAAGGCGGGTCGACCTTGAGGGTCGCGAGGCTGCAGATTGTGAGTGGGATATAGGGCCGCCGAATTGAAACGTTAAACTCTGGAGGTTGCACTGAAAATCCAACCCCAAAAGTGTGGCAGCGCAGAGATGGGGGAGGACGTAAAGCAGGTAGTTCTTGAACTCCCTCCCCTGCACCATGAGGTTCACGATGCAAAACCCTTTGATCTCTACAGAATGGGATCCTGCTGCCAGGAAAGTATTTTGATTACTCGTGTGGATCGGAAGGGAACAGCGTCTTACCGTATCGGGGTGTATAAAACTCTCTGTGCTCCCAGAGTCGATCAGGCAGGGCGTCTCGTACCCGTTTATGAGTACCGTTGTTGTTGCCGTTTGGAGCGTTCGGGGCCGCGACTGGTCCAGGGTCACCGAAGCCAGTCGCTGTTGCTGCATCGGGGCGTTTTCCTCAGGCCCCATGGGGCCGTCCATTCCGGGGTCCTTAGTTGTCAGCCAAGATGGCAGCGTCCACGGGTCGCACATGGTCAGGGGTGGACAAGATGGTGCCGCCCTTGATCACACGTGGCCAGAGGAGCACAAAATGGTGGCGCCCATCCCTCCCGCATGGAGTCCAGGACCCAAGATGGCGGCGCCCGTTGGCCGCACATGGATCATTGGGGGGGTTGAGGTTGGGGTCCTGGTTCTCCCCGGTAGATTGCGGCGACCCCCCCGGGCCTGGCACACTGCTGCAAAGTGCCCCTTTTTGCCACACCCTTTGCAGAGGACTGAGCGGGCCGGGCAGCGCAGTCGGGGGTATTTCGCTTGCCTGCAAAAGTAGCAGCAGGGCCCTCCGGGGTGGTCTGGCGCTCTGGCAGCACAGGCCTGTGGGGTGATGAATGGTGCCGGGGGGGCGGTCGCGGCGGGGGTCCACGGTGCCCAAGGGGCTGCCGCGCGGTCGGGGGCGTAGGCACGGGCATTCTGTGATGCCACATCGAGCGATGCAGTGAGGGCCCTTGCCTCTTTGAGGCCCAGTGAGTCTCTTTCCAGCAATCGCTGGCGAATTTGGGACGAGAGCATACCTGCCACCAAAGCATCCCGAATTAGTAGCTCCGTATGTTCATTAGCTGAAACCGGTGGGCAGTTGCAATTTCTCCCCAGTATTAACAGCGCACTGTAGAATTCGTCCAGCGATTCCCCAGGGATTTGCCGTCTCGTCGCGAGCTGGTGGCGTGTGTACACCTGGTTGACGGGCCAAACGTAGATTCCTCTCAGCATGGCGAGCGCCGACTGGAAATCGTCCGCGTCCTCTATGAGAGTGTAGATTTCCAGTCTCACCCTGGAATGCAGGACCTGCATTTTCTGGTCTTCTGTAGGTACGCAGGTGGCCGTTCGGAGGTATCCTTCAAAATACGCTAACCAGTGTTTAAAAGTGGCCGCTGAATTTGCCGTGTGGGGGCTGATTCGCAGATACTCCGGAGTGATTCGGAGCTCCATGTTCTTTAAAGTTTGCATAATAAATTGTAGCACAATCAATCACTCACGAGACGAGATGAGATGGAGTCAGTCGATGGCTTTATTACGCAGATTTGTTCTCCAGCAGCACAGTTACAGAATGCGGCTGCTGGGAGAACCCGGGCTCTTATACTCCGCCTTACTGGGTGGAGCCAGTAGGCGGCTGATCCAATCGGGACCCAGCGTCTATCCACCAATAGCCTCTCGGCATCACAGGGTACCGTAATACCCCTAATGCATACCACCACAACAATCACGTGTATTTATATAGCATACATAACATGGAAAAGTATTCCAACTCCTTTGCATGAGCGTTATCAAATAAAAATTGATATTAAGGGCAGGAATTCATGGGAGACGCTGCGCGGTGACGTGGGGAGGAGGTGTGGAGTGTTCATTTCCCCCGGAAGGTAAGTTGGCCCGCACACTGGGGCTGGTAGGGGGTCGGGGGTGGTTGGGAGAGGGGTGGGGGGGGGTTGATATTAATTAGGCTGAGTGTCAGACTTCTGGGGCTGGATTCTCTGATTTCCAGACGAGGTGCTGATGCCGGCTTGGCAACAGTGGCATTTTAAGCCAGAAAAAAGTGGAACCAGCTGCACCGATCCCCCGTCCGGCGGGGGGCTAGCAGCCACGCAGCGTAAAGCCCCCGGCTTTACCTGCAGATATGGCTGGAGAATGCACACGGCGGCGGCCTGCGGTGGACCAGCCCTGCCAAATAATTCCCCCCAGTAAGCTCCGGCCACCCCCCCCAACAGTCCCCCCAGCCCTCACCGAAACCCCCCTGGCCAGCGGCATGGCTCCCCCCCGACTGCCGGACACAGTCTGCAGACGCCACATGGGGTCCATGAAAAGAAATATAAGTGCTCCGCCCATCGGGGGCGGAGCATCGGGGAAGGGCCTCAGCGCACACCTCGAGTAGGGTGTTTTTGAGGGGGCGGAGCATCGCAAAAGCGGTGCCACCCCCGATTTCACCGCAAACGGGAATTCGACAGCCGATCGCCGAATGCGATTTCGGCGTCGGCGACAGGAGAATCCCAACCTGTGGACAGGACGTCCCACCACAATCTAATTGCCCAGCAGTTCAAGCTATCTCAATGGCACCAGAACTCATTAGTGGAGAGCGCTGGGACTGCAAGGCATCCCTGGGAAGAAGATCGTGGCAACTGGAGACAGATAAGTCCTGGGCTTTTAAAACAGGGAGTGTTTGGAGAGCCAAGGGAGGGGGAGAAGGGGGTTTTGGAGGGCAGTCGGTGAGGAACAAGGAGATGGGTGACATTGATTGGGGATGCCCTCAGTGTGCGCAGGGCACACCCACACCCGAATGATGAACAGTCCCTTCAGTCCCACCTCTTCAAAGAGGCCGCTTTTGTACTTTGGCCCACCTGTTAATGCCTAGTGTTCCACAACAGTGGATTGAGGCCTTTATGTCCCACTTAATTGGGCAGTTATGGACCTTAAGAGTCTTATAGGTGGGCAACCTGTTTGGCAACTTACCCATTCTTCCCGTGTTATGGGGGACCAGCTTGAGGGGGTTGGATTGGAAGGAGATGGGTTGGGAATGTTTTACGTCGCAGGGGATGGCAATAAAATCCAGCCCCAAGCCACATAATATTCGGATGGGTGACAGTACGTTTTCTGGAACATCTTAAATGAGGAGAGAGTGTTCGAGAGACAGAGAATCCTCCCTGGAGGGAATTCCAGAGGGAAAATAGGTAGGTCTGAGCCCAGGATAGGAAACCTGAATGTGCTGTGTGGAAGGAGTGAGTTTGATGGACAAGATAAACATAGACAGTGCAGTATTCTGAGGCGATGCCCTCGATATATTCTTTGGACAATTTCATCATCTATATGTGATGAGAGTCTTGCAACATAATATATACCTTTAAAAGTGATTTTTGGATTTGGATTTTTTTTGGTTTTAAAGCTAAATATGTTGTGATTTTAATTTTAATTTGGGCCGGGATTCTCCAGTCGTAGGGATTCACTTTTCCCGCTGGCAGTGCACCCAGCCAACAGGTTTCCCGTGATGTGAGGTGGTTTCAATGGGAAATTCCATTGCCAAGCGGCGGGAGTAAAGAATCTCACCGCCAGCCAATGGCACGCCGCCGAGAAACGCCCAGCTGGGGGGACTGGAGAAGCCAACCCGTAACGTCTTGCTTTGAGCTCATAACCAAGTGTTTCAGGAGTAGAATGTAAATCCTTTTGAAGCACCATAAAAACAAAGATATAAATGAATTGCCTTCTTCGGCCTCTGTAAATAAAAAGACCCTCCCGCTTTATGTCAAACCATTTCCAGAGACGCTATAGCATCTTTGCTGCTATGAATCTACCAAAATCACTTGTGTGATAGTCAGACTGAAAGCTTTTTCCTTCCAACAGATCAGTGATTCCGCAATTGTAACACGGTCTGATAAAAGACCCTACTTAAGGACATGATTCTTCCCTTCAAACAGTGAAACCAGAAGGCTGATGTATTCAGCCATTTGCAATGATTTTCTAAAGGGAAGCAAGCTGTCAATGCAGCTGAAGCAAATTCAAATTACACCTACGGATACACCACCTCTTATCATCCAGAGGGTCATTTCATTGATTTGCACTAGATCCCATGAATTTTGTTAAAATAAGCCAAGTTTGCCGAAAGGAAAGACGATAGGAGGCAGGGTCAATTGCATCTGACTTTACTGCAGAAAGCATGGGCCAGTTCCAGTTTCCGACAGGCTGCCTGAGGAGAGGCAAAATGAACAAGAATGTATCGAAATGAGCAAGCAAGTAATCATGACTGACTTGCGAGGCCGAACGGATGATTGCAAGTGAATATGTGCATTTACAGTCGGGTTGACACGAAAAAGAACAAAAACATGCATTTATATCCTGCCTTCCGTGGCCTCGGGAGGTTCCAACATGATTTACAGCTAAGAAAGCATTTCTATTATATCGTCACTGCTGCAAAATGGCAGCCCGCATACAAGCAAACATCTCCCATAAAAAGTAATGCAATAAAAATTATATAATCTGTTTCAATGAGGTTGTGATGGAATATTCCCAAATTTTAGTGTCAGTTCCGATGAGAAAACCGGTGATAATCCCGCCAACTCTGACGGTGGGAAAACCTACCGGATATTGAGCCTCTTGTCATGTTCTGTAGACTGGCCAATATAAATGATGCGCTACAGGACATCTAGTCCTTGACTAGTTCAAATAATTTATGATGAAACAACTGTGTGGTAAAGATAACTGGAATAAATATATCACAAACTACAAACACTAACTAACTGTTCTAGAGCTACTGCTAAATACATCTATCCACCAACACAACTTACTCCCAACTCCCCGAGGCACAGAGTCACATGGTAGATTTACAGTGCCACCTACTGGTCGGATGTCATGCATATTATTATATACAAGATTGCTTATACATATCATCACACGTCTTTAACAATTTCTTTTCCCCACATGATTCACGCCATGATCGTGGTGGCTTGCCTCTGATTCGCTCGCCCAGGAAAATTTTATCTCTACAATCAGTGGGGTGTTCCTTTCAAATGCCTCCTCAGCACTCCCCTGCACTTGTCCTGAGTCCAGTAGGGGGATGGCTGCCAGGAGGACAGCATCAAGATTCCCTGTCAGGTAGGGATGACAGCATCTCTCCTCAGATTGCAAGGCCGACTGGAGGAGTCCCACTGGCTTCTGTCCGAGGATGTGGTACCATCACTCCAATGCAACAAAGCCACCACTGCGAGGATGGCGTCACCACTAAACTGAGAGTAAGTGAGTGCGTCCCTAGCCCTGCGCCTCATGTGGGTTCTGGCCATCGCCTGAGATCCTTCCTACCCCATCTCCGTGGGTATCCCTTTGCCGCCCTCTTTGACATCCTCCTCATCTGAGGAGATGTGGTGCTCCTCCATTTCCTCGTGGTCCAGCTGCTCTCTCTGCTGAAGCGCCAGATTGTCTGAATTGCAGCAGGAATCCTCTGGGGGTTGTATTGGAGGGCTGCTCCTGACCGTTCCACGCATCGGAACCACATCTTCAGCAGTCCAAACACCTATTCGTCTGGTCCTGTTCTAAGTTGACATACATGTGGCTCTCGCACATACAACTTCTGTGACCTCTCTTATGTACTTGTGCACTGGTGACTGGGATATGCCACACAGGACACCTGTGCAGCCCAGAAACAAGTCGCTGACACAGACGTTCAGGTCGGCAGTAACTCTTTGGACCACGGGCAATGGGTGACCTCCAGTCCATGTGGGGCCAAACTCTTGCATCACTTGGCACAGGTAGTACACTGTCCCCCAAGACAGATGCAGTCTTCTCTGCCACTGGACCTCTGACATCTGGAGGTAGGAAGTTCAACGTTGGAATACCCGTGCCCAGAAATGTATCTACAAGGTTCGGCCATCTGTGACCCTGTTCCTAGAAGAGCAATGTGTCCTGCCTCCCCCGCCTCTGCGGGGTATGTTCCTGGCCATGCGCAGCGGCACTTTGGTGATGCTGCTGATGGTCTATAACAATCAAAAGAATTGCCAACTTGACTGGCTCCATAATTCACTAAAATCATTAACTGAAAGGAAGAGAACATCAAAGTGTGCGATGAGGATTCCTGGCAATGCCCTCACCTTCAGCCTTCTCTGAATCTGGGAAATTCACCTATGCACATCCCCTGTGTGAGTGCCTTTCCACCAATCCTCGCTTCCTCCCCTGTCACACAGTAGCCACTTCCCCACAGTTATCCCTTCCAACTCCACCTGATTGAAGCGCCTCGACCCTCGAGAGCCTCAATAGTCCGCAAGTCTCCTCCAAGGGTGAGGAATGAGGGCAGTTGAGTGCATTCAATGGACCTGCGTTTTAACCTCACGAGGGAACAAGGCGCTGACCCTATCATCCCTTAAATGGAGTGGCAAATAAGAGACCTCACCATAATGCCTTGCATTGAGGGCCACATCTGGGTCACCTCTGCTATGTCGGTTTGAGTATGAGCCTTGAAGTTCAACGTTTGGGGGCTACGCTTCCAAAAGGTTAAAAATTGGGCACCAATCAGTGGCACACTCATGTATTGTAATGCTGACTTAGTTGGCACAATTAACTTATCAAGGAAGGGTCAAGGAGCTGATCAGGCAACTGCTTTCCCCTTGTGGCAGGAGAGGTACATCTGATGTGTGCGAAGACTGCAATTTCATCCTTAGAGGCCACCCTCATTCCCCAGCTCACATGGGCTGTGTATTAAGCAAGCCTTCTAACTGGAACAGCTCGCCACCCAGAGAATAATCGCTGACAGCCTGGCCTTACTAACCACTCTGGGCCTTGAACGTCCGTATAGCTCTTGCCCTCTGGCTTCACAGTGCTGCCTGAGTGTGGGGGTTCATTCTCACTGCAGTTGTCTTCCCCCCTGTCTGAGGGTCTTCAGGCCTCATGAGGCCAGTCAGAGTCCCCTAATCTGCCCATTCAGTCTGCCCTCTCACTGGACCTCGCCCAAGAACCTCACAGTCGCCCCCCTATGGATTCACTTTCCAGCTCCCACTGTGGAAGGGCAATCCTTCAGCGTGTATCTCGCAACAGGCCCACCTGACCTTTACACCTAAAGGCTTACAGTCAAGAAGGGCCGCTAAGGCCTGCGAGACTGAACCCCCTGTCCCCCATCTGGCCCGAGTTGAACTTATCTGGGACTCCCGCGTCCTCTCCGGTGACCCACTCTGTGACCGGCACCCTGGAAGGTAATGGCGACCTGAGCGCTCACCTCTGAAACCCCCTTCAAAGGTGGGGTCACCAGGTTCTCGTTTTCATACAGCTGTTGTAAATCGCCCGCCAGCGACCGATGACTATTCAAAGAGTGGAGAAGTCGTAGCGAGAGGGCTCACGAAGGATATTGTGATGTGATAAAATGAGGTTGCTGGCCTTCAGTGGTGGATTTATCATTACGCTACCGGCGACGGGCCTGGGAAATTAGAAATCGCAATCTCGCACGTTCTCCCATTCTTGTCCAATTTTCACATTGATGGCTAAATCAGACTCAAGATTTCTCCCTGGTTGAGGGATAAATATTGGGGAGGGCACTGGGGATAACTTCCCTGCACTTCTTTGAAAACATCCACCAAGGAGAACGGGGAGAACTTCTCTTAAATGTTTCATCTGAAAGGCCTAGATTACATGCTCAATTTCTGGCATAGGGCTTGAACACATTACCTTCTGACTCAGCAGTTTGAGACCAGTGAGCAACAGCTGACACACCTCCAGAAAACTATAGCTTATCACAGGAACACAGACTGAATGTTATCCATCGGGGTATCATGGGCAGCCCACTGGGCCTTGAACTGAATTTATTTATAGATATTAGGGTGGGTAATACTCGCTTAAATAGCTGGGGTGGCGTTCCACGTAACTCAAACGGTGCAGGTTCGATTACTGTTCCAGCCGAGGTAGACGTGGGACCACCACCTATGCCCCCCCCCCCGCCCCCACCCCCCAGGCCCAACCCCCCTTACCCTGCCACCTGGGAGTGGAAGGTTATGGAAAAACACCACTGACAGAAAACTCCCAATGAACTGGCTCAGGGTGAAGCATTCGCAGACAATGAGATATTGACCTGTACATGGGCAGAGCCCACATGCCATATCATTAGCGAGGGTGTAGGGCTGAGTATTGTGGATGGTTGGGAGAAGTTGGAGTTGTTCTCCTCAGAAGAGGGAGTATTCGATAATAGCATTCAAATCACAAGAGGTCTGGACAGAGTAGATAGAGAGGAACTGTTCCCATTGATGTAAGGGCCAACCAGCGGGCACAGATTTAAGGTGAATAGTAAAAGAACAAATAGGGATTTGGGAAGCAAATATTTTTATGCAATGGGTTGTTGGGATCTGGAATCCACTGCCCTGGGGGATGGTGGAAACAGAGTAAATCATGTTTTTCAAAAGAAAATTTGATAATTATTTGGAGAGAAAAATACTGCTGGGCTAAAGGGAAATGGCTGGGGAGAGGGACTAGCTGAGCGCCTCTTATAGAGAGCCGGCATGGATACAATGGGCAGAATGGCCTTCTGCTGAGCTGTAACCATTCCAAGACTCTGCAAGATGTGATGCAAGTCCCAGCACTCCAGAAGCTTGAGTACAAATATCACGGCGAACATTACTGTGGGAGTGCTATACTGTCTGAGGTACTGTCTTTTGATGAGATGTTAAACTCAGGACCCATCTGGACTCCGAGTAGGCACAGAGGCATTCCAGTATTTCAAAGATGTGCAGCAGAGTTACCCGCAGTGTTGTGGCCAATATCGATCCCTCAGTCAACGTCACAAAGGTAGATTATCTGATCAATAATCTTTGTGGGGGATTGCTACGCACAAACCAGTTTTCAAGTTTCCTACATTGCAGCAATCACTGCACCTCGAAAATACTTAATTGGTGTGAGCTGCTTTGGGATGTCCTTCGGTTGGGAAAGGTGCTATATAAATGCAAGTCTTTCTTTGTCCTCTTCAACCACGCAGTTCATCAAGAAGCCACCTGATAGAATCATTGCATTTTCTGGAATCTATTCCCCATCTGATATTAGTTTGAACTCCAGACCACAAGATGGAAGCTTTTACTGTGATATACAGTTTATATTTTGAGAAACGGAAATAGGGGGCGGGATTCTCCACTCCCACGCCGAAGTGGCCGCGCCGTCGTGAACGCCGTCGAGGTTCACGACGGCGCGGAACGGCCCCTGTCCCGACCGATTCAGGCCCTGACAATGGGCCAGTATCGGGGACGCGTCATCTACACGCACCAGGCCTTGTCGCCCGCGTAAAAGCGGCGCCGCATAGATGACGCGGCCGGTGCCGCATACCGGATGTCATCCGCGCATGCGTGGTTGCCGTCCTCTCTAAGTCCGCCCCGCAAGAAGTTGGGGGACGGATCTTGCGGGGCCGCGGAAGGAAGGAGGTCCTCCTTCAGAGAGGACGGCCCGACGATCGGTGGGCACCGATCGTGGGCCACCCCACATTCCAGGTGAAGCCCGGTGCAGGATCCCCCCCTCGCCCCCCCACAGGCCGCCCCCCCCCCCAGCGTTCACGCACCGTTCACGACTGCAGCGACCAGGTGTGGACGGCGCCGGGGGGAACCCGCCATTTTGGCCTGGCCGCTCGGCCCATCCGGGCCTCAGAATAGCGGGGGTGCCGGAGAATCGCCATTTTGGGTGTCTCCGGTGATTCTCCGGCCTACTGCCCGTGAATCTCGACCGGGCCGTTCCCGCCGCTTGGGAGAATCGCGGGAGGGCGTCGGGCCGGCGTCCCCGGAAATTTTGGCGGCCCAGGCGATTCTCCTAACTGGCGTGGGAGTGGAGAATCCCAGGGTGTTCAGCCCTTTGCGTCTATAACAATATTCAATATGATTGTGGTTGACCTGAACGTCAACCTTTGCTCCATACTCCTCGATATTACACCCAACAAAAATCTATTGATCACAATCTTGAAAATTTCAATTAGTCTAGTACCATTATTTAACATCCGTGGAACCCAGAGTTTGTGTTGCATATTTCCACCACCCTTTGTGTGAGATCGTGCTTCTTTCTCTATCCCTACATCCAAGTCATTTTTAAATATTATAGAAATTGAAACCCATGGTAGCACAGTGGTTAGCACTGTTGCTTCACAGCGCCAGGGTCCTGGGTCCGATTCCCGGCTTGGCCCACTGTCTGTGCGGAGTCTGCACGTTCTCCCCGTGTCTGTGAGGGTTTCCTCCCACAAGTCCGAAAGACATGTTTGTCAGGTGAATTGGACATTCTGAATTCTCACTCCATGTACCCAGGCAGGCACTGGAGTGTAGCGACTAGGGAATTTTCACAGTAACTTTGTTGCAGTGTTAATGTCAGCCTACTTGTGACAATAATAAAGGTCCCTGGGGAAGACTACCTGTCATATCCTGCCAATCAGAGAACACTCTCTTCATCACGACTTTCACTCCCATCTCCCAACCAATTACCGGGCAGGTGTCACAAGGTTACCTCCAATTGCACATGCTCTTATTGATTTAAGTGCAACAGCTATTATTCATGAAGAGAAATGCAATCTTTCCTTCCCTTCCAAAACCTCTTAAAGGTCTGCCCCTTTTCCTTGTTTTCAAAGCTCCTTCCTCCCCTGTTCTTCTTATATCTGACTCAGTATCCCTTTCCAACAATTATAAATCACTGTGAGATGTTCTTCCTGATAAATGCTATATGCATTCCAGTGGTTATGTACCAAATGCATGTCTGCAGTTACAGCCTAAACTTAAGCAAGGGTACAGAATAATAAACACAAAACAAACATCTCTGGTTTCAAACAAGAGAATGGCAAAAGCGCTCTTGCTGGAAGGCAGAATCACATACTCACCCAAAAATGTTATATTAAAGATATCGTAAACATTTTCAGAAAAATCAATGGCTGCAGCTTTGAAACATGAAAGACCTGGGCAAGAAAAATGCAGTATGCAAAGTCTGGTCTCCAACGATGTCAAATATTCACAGAGAAACTTGCTGCTAAAAAAAAAATCAGTGAACAGGAATTAATTTATTGGATATAAATAGAAAAGGTTTTGTCTTTTGATTGAAATGTTCACTTATGAGTTATGGGGTCGACTCTTAAACATAGTGCAAATGCAGTTATTCACCTGTATTCATGCCCTTCTTTTATAATCTTATATAAGCGGACAGAATAAATCATTCAAGACTGTAGCAGATATGTCACAGTGATTTTTTTTTAAGCTTGATGTTGTCTCGAATGATACTGTGCTTTCAAACAAAAGCGGACTGGTGGAATGGCCTTTATTCAATGCAGTTGTGTTATTATTTATGACTAGTCTATTTAGGTTCCGAAAAGAGATGTTATCATTTCAAGAGTCAACATTATGCTTAATGCATAAGTTATCACAGGCCTGACACAAGGAACAGGAAAGAAACCAGGGCTATTATTGTTGCTCTGTTTCTTGTAAATCATTGTGAAACTATTTACCATTCCAAAGAGGGTCATCTGTTTTGTATGAAGCTGGGTATTTGTGAACAATACATGCATTGAAGGGATTCTATAGGGACCAAGGACACTATGTTGAATTATTGCAGCTAAATGTTTTTTTTAATCAGAAAATTTAATAAATTCAAATTTATTTGGTCAATCTTACCATTTTGAATTATGTAACATGGTGTCATGTTGCTCTACGAGGAACTATTTTTCTCTTGTACACCTACTGGCTTCATGTTTAGGCTTGAATGAAAATTTTCACACTGGCATTGTGCAAGTCGGACTAAAGGCTGCAGAAAGGGAATGATTCTATACTTCGCACAATACCCCCTTCAAAATGTGTTGTTGTTCTACGCAGCCGAGTTTTTCTCGTATGCAGTCCCGTCAAATTCTATTGTGTGGGTGTGCACGTGAGATATTTATCATAGAACACAGTCTGCACTCTACTTCCCAGGACTCTGCATGCTGCATAACCATGCACCTCAATGAGAATATTGGAAGCCAGGGGATGTGGTGTGAAAATTTTAACTGGTCAAATGGGACCAGATCAAAGAGTATAAAACAAGAACAGAAAATGTTGGACAATCTCAGCAGGTCTGACAGTATCTGTGGAGAGAGAAGGGAGCTAACGTTCCGAGTCTGGATGACTCTTTGTCAAAATGGATCAAATGACTCTTTGTATAAAATTGCTACGTAACCTGAACCCACCCTGTTCTTGATGTTCAAGTTAGGTTTAAATGTACCCCTAGAAGTCAGCTTGAAAGCACAAAAAAAGCCTTAGAACCAAGAGAACTTTAATAAAACTATTGCATCGTTAGCAAACTTTCCTTTCAAGTTGGTTTCAGGGTCCCTAAAGTTCAGACAAAGGTCTCATTGAAATGATCAACCCAATCATCTGGGTAATTGGTGGTAAATAAAATAGTTTCTTCACAAGATTTCTGCACCCAATCTACAGACGATCTGGACACGATCATTTCTCGTAATTCTCCTCTGAGAAATAACTTCTGCCTTTACTTCAACCACCCTGTTGTTCGGTGCTCTTAGCTTCAGTGGAAAGCACACACCTCCAAAGAAAATTTGAATGACGAACTCCCAATATTTAGAAACTACAATTCCTACTGCTAAAGATCTTGGAAACGGCGGTAAATGAGAAACTGCGACAACAGCTCAATCACAACAATCTGCTATTTGGCCACAAACGTTGTGTGTCACAACCACAACAGATGTCATTTTCAGAGCAAGCGCATCCCAGAGGGAAACCTATCTTAATGATCAGAAACCTTTTTTTGTATTTTGAGGAGGAAGAGCTTCTGACCCCAAAAGCATAGATCTCCAGTAACACCTTTAGGATTAAAAAAAACCCATAAGGTTTATTAACAGGAAAAAAACTGAAGCATATAAGATTGAAGTAACAGTCTTGTAGAACAACCGCCCAAAAAAGCTCACTTGGTCAAAACACACAAGTAAACCACCTTCTTGGCAACAACTCCCTTATGGATTGTAACTATAAACGGTATGCCACACAAGTCCTCAAACACTTCCATTGAGATGTGGAAGTCCAAAATGAAGTTTTGAATACAAACTGCTTTCTGAAAAACAAAGGGTGGGATTCCAACCCCCCCCACTTCCCCCCCAGCAAGATCTTCAGGTCCAGATGAAGTCTACGGCGTTTTGCATGGATCGCTCATGCCACTGTCGGGAACCGGCCACGGAAGGTCACCTTCGGCGGGACTGGGAGATCACGTCGGTGGAAAGTGCTGAAAAATCCCACCCAAAGACATTTCGGGTTTGTAATTCAAGACTTCACACCTCCCCGGCACACACATCTGATCTTCACGGCATTTCTGTACATAGCTGCCACCACTCAGTTAAACATCTTTCTTTAAATATCTTTATTCCTTTTCATCTCAGATTCCATTGTCCTCGAACACCTCTTTGAACTCAACTTCTCAAAATATAAAAATATTTTCTGTTTTCCGATATTGTTTTTCCTATCAATCAATAACATTTATTACGCCGCCCCCGTTTACCAATTTTCGAAGTTGCCAATGTTGCTCACCACTTCGAAATTCCACTCTGAAATTCAACTGTTGAAAAGTTTAGTCCCCACTTAACATATAATACAAATTTTAACTCCGACCTATTGTAAATTCAACATCACCATTGCCTCTCATTACAAATGCATAAACCTAACACCCTTATCCTTTGATCTCTTAAATCCCACAGAAAGGCTGTCACTATTAAACTTCCCGCAGTTTAATTAGTCAGGGACACGCACAAACCCTTCTTTACAGAATGCCACCATAATCCCAAATATAACTTTTTAAAAATTCATCATGATGTGTAAGATAATCAGTTTGTGATGCTCTCAGTCCAACACTGCAGAAATGAAGCAATTATATCAGTAGCCAACACAGCGCAGGATAGTAACATTAAACAACTCTGGTCTCCTAAGTTATCCAAGTTTCATGCAAAGTGGGTTTCTTGCAGTAATTATAATGGACCTCTCAGAGAGATTAAGCAGAAACGTCAAGTTAAGAGAGGGTGAGATATCATGAAACTCAGGGCAGAATTTTACGGGCCCTCAATGGTCACTTTAGAGATGTGGGACCAGTCCGCCTCCACTTTTTGAGGCCCTTAAGGGCTGCTTACTCATCACTAAAGGGCCTTTTGCTATCTGGCCTCATGTTTCTGGCTGGTGGGGAAAGTCCAGGTATGGAGGATGTCTCAAGACACTGTACTTTGGGCCTCAGGTGGTGAGGGGGTCTCCCTCAACTCTCCATGTAAGGCACACCCCCCAAAAGGTACGTTCCCACCCCATTACCACAAGACCCTCCTGCACTTATCTCGTTTTAGACTTTGAAACTGGGAACGTCTTGTAGTTCCAGCCCTGGCCATTGCTGCTGCGGGCGCTGTTGGGGCTACAGAGATGCCAGCCATTCAGATTGGCCAGCAGCCCTGTTGGGTGGGACTTTCTCCTGAGTGAGGGACAGGGGCAGCACGGTAGCACAGTGGTTAGCACTGTTGCTTCACAGCTCCCTGTGTCTGCGTGGGTTTCCTCCAGGTGTTCCAGCTTCCTCCCACAAGTGCCGAAAGACGTGCTGTTAGGTAATTTGGACATCCTGAATTCACCCTCTGTGTACCCGAACAGGCGCTGGAATGTGGCGACGAGGGGCTTTTCACAGTAATTTCATTGCAGTGTTCATGTAAGCCTACTTGTGACAATAAACAGATTATTAAAACAGATTATCAACCAATTAATGCTCCTTGTCTATGGGGCAGCTGGTAATGGTGTGGATGTGTTCCCATGGACTCTTCAAGTATCAGGGTGGGAGACTCGCCATCCAAAACATTCTGCCCATGATGTTCGGTGATCAAATGAGTTGCATGAAATAGAATTCTATAAAATTCAATAAAATTTTACAAAATTCTAACAGGATTAGACCGGGTAGATTCAGAAAAAATGTTCCCCATGCTTGGGGAGTCCAGAATTAGGGGTCCATAGTTTGAGGATAAGCGGTAAACCTATTTGGACTGAGGTGAGGCGAAATGTCTTCGCCCAGAGAGTGGTGAATCTGCAGAATTCACAACCACAGACAGTAGTTGAGGCCAAAAACATTGTGTAATTTCAAGAAGGAATTAGATATAGCTGTTGTGGCTAAAGGGATCAAGGGATATGGGGGGAAAGCGGGATCAGGGTATTGAATTTGATGATCAGTCATGCTCACAATGAATGGCGGAGCAGGCTCGAAGGACCGAATATTCAACACCTATTTCTATTTTCTATGTGTGTTTCTATGTATGAGGTGCCTAATTTATAAAATAAGTAGTGAGGCCGTGGAATGCCCTACCTGCTACAGTAGTGAACTCGCCAACATTGAGGGCATTTAAAAGTTTATTGGATAAACATATGGATGATAATGGCATAGTGTAGGTTAGATGGCTTTTGTTTCGGTGCAACATCGTGGGCCGAAGGGCCTGTACTGCGCTGTATTGTTCTATGTTCTATGTTCTATATATTTATGTGCTGGCTTGGCCATAATTTATTGTCCATTCTTCATTGCTCTTGAGAAAGTGCTATGCTCGGAAAGTGGCGGGTGAGATTCTCCTGTTCGGCAGCCGCTTTTTCCTGTGTGGCGTGCCCTCACCGGCAGCGGGATCATCCATTCCAGCAGCTGGATAATGGGATCTGCCATTGTGGCCACCCCACACTGTGAGGATACTCGTGGGAGTGGGCGCAGTGCCGGCAGAGCGGAGGAACCCGCCGATGGAGAATTCCACAACGTAACCTTTACTTTTTTTTATAAAACGTGGAGGAACAATATCACAGGGCTGCTAATTTGTATTAACAAGAAAAAAACATTTATTAAACATGAAAAATTGGATTAATGCACAATACTCTTTTACTCCACCTTTATCTTAGCAAATACACACAAATTAACACGGATTACAAAGTACATTTTAATATACAATGGTCTCATTAACACAAAGTCCCTTTAAGCACACAGATTGAACATGGTCAAATACACACACTCTGCTTTGAACCCAAGTTAGTGTCTGTAGATTTTGCCTCAGAGTCCCCCAGATAATTGTCATGTGAAAGCTTCCAAACTCCACTCCTAAAAACATGCCTTAACATCTTCTTTCATAATAATACTTTCCATTAGCAATTTTCATTCATAAATCCAGTCCAGGTTTTCCAAATGACTAATTTAAACAAAGCTTCCGCTCCACTTTGAAAAGAGAATCTAGTATACAGGTTTTACACTACCCCCTTTAGGATCCCTTGTCTTGACTGCTCTACAAACTGTTCATAATTGTTCTTGATTCCTAGACTCTCTTAAAATGGCATTAAACCTTTGATTTACCTCTGAAGCCTACTTTCCCACTTTGAGTCTGGTTACTGCAATCGTCTCTTTAACGCAGGACACTTTGTTTACACTTCTTTGAAGTCTTCTGAATAATAACCTGGGGCGTCATTCTCCGACCCCCCGCCGGGTCGGAGAATGGCCGTTGGCCGCCGTGAATCCCGCCCCCGCCGAAGTCTTCGGTACCGGAGATTGGGCGGGGGTGGGAATCGGGCTGCGTCGGTTGGCGGGACCCCCCGCTCAATTCTCCGGCCCGGATGGGCCGAAGTCCCGCCCAGAAATTGCCTGTCCCGCCGGCGTAAATCAAAGCTGGTATTTACCGGCGGGACCAGGCGGCGTGGGTGGGCTCCGGGGTCCTCGGGGTGATCTGACCCCGGGAGGTGCCCCAACGGTGGCCTGGCCCGCGATCGGGGCCCACCGATCCGCGGGCGGGCCTGTGCCGTGGGGGCACTCTTTCCCTTCCGCCTCCGCCACGGCCTCCACCATGGCGGAGGCGGAAGAGACTCTCCCCACTGCGCATGCGCGGGAAACTGTCGGCGGCCGCTAACGCTCCCGCGCATGCGCCGCATTTCCGCGCCAGCTGACGGGGCAAAAAACGCCATTTCCGCCAGCTGGCGGATCAACAAATGCCATTTCCGCCAGCTGGCGGGGCGGAAATCCCTCCGGCGCCGGCCTAGCCCCTCAATGTTGGGGCTCGGCCCCCAAAGATGTGGAGCATTCCGCACCTTTGGGCCGGCGCGATGCCCGTCTGATTGGCACCGTTTTTGGCGCCAGTCGGCGGACATCGCGCCGTTGGGGGAGAATTTCGCCCCTGATCTCTGTTCTATTAACTTCAGTCAGCTTAAGACAATCTTTCTGGCCCGATTCCCTGATTATCTGGACAGTAACTGGTTCTTTGGGAGGCCTGCCTCTTTGCAGTTCATTTCCTGTCCAATCTTTCTTCTCGCAGAATTGAGAAATGTTCACTCCCTAGAGTCCTGTTTTCAACTGCAATATATCAAGTAAAAACTGAAACTTAAAAGTTTTTCCAACTTATAAGGCCCCCCAATTGCTAAGCAACCACTGCTGGTTTGTTTACTCTTCACTTCATAGCTCTCTCTAAGCACAATAGAAGCATAGTTGGAACTGAACCAACCCCCACACATACAAACACATTTCTCCAGCATGAATCCAGCTATAGTTTTTACCCTTCCAGGCACAGAAACATACTTGAAACTATACCTTATTTCTAATGTCCTTATAGCTACCTTTGCTTGCCTAACAATACCAGATCAGAGATTGGAGCACTGAGATAGGTTAGGTAGCTCATATCATTTAAACCTTCCCATATCACTGTGGGATTCAGATGTTATGTTTCTGTGATGGCATCTTGGTCGGTGTGTGGTAGTGCCTCAGAGACAAGGCTGCATCAGTAACAATGCAAGGAAGGCAGAAATCACTATCGGTCATTACAGTTGCCATAGGTAAAAGATTGTGAGCTTCACTATCTTGATCAATTAATCATTAATGTCTTCAACGTTTCCTTTCAGAGTGAAGGTAAAATCAAAACGGGTCCAGGGCTCAATGCTACTTTTTTGAGGGTCCTAATGCAATGGAGGAGGTGAAAGAGCAAGAGGCAATGTCAAGCGCAGCTCCAGGAGGAGGCTTTGCCGGAAGTCAGTCAAGAACAAGAGAGGGAGCAGAAACAAAACTAGACAACGGCGTTGACTCGCTAGATCTTGGGTATACCGAAGAAGACTGTCCTATTTACAGATGAGTAAGAGATAATTCCGGGTATGTCTGCACTTGTCCTGAGTTCTGGTAGATCTGCCACATTCTTCATGAAGACCATGGAGTGGGAGACTGTACCCTGCCAATGTCTTTAAAGGTGACAACCACTCTCAATCTATTTGCCCGTGGGTTGTTCCAGGGTCCACATGGGATCTCTGAGGTGTCTGCAGTCTACAGCACAGAGGTATAGAAAGGAATTCACAGATGCCCTTTACAGGAAGGTGCATCAGTGTATAAAGTTTATTCTGGAGAAAGTAGCCAAGCTGCAAGATTTGCCATCTTAACACCAATCTCTGGTTTCCCTATGGTGTACCCATGTGGCTCTACAAGCTCCATGGCAGCAGCCCCTAATGTTTATAGCAAAGGCTATCATACTATGTGTGTGGGACTAGTCATGAATCTTACATCCTGGGCAGCACAGTGGCGCAGTGGTTAGCACTGCTGCCTCTCAGCGGCATGGTCTCAGGTTCGATCCCGGCTCTGGGTCACTGTCTGTGTGGAGTTTGGGGGGAGGGGGGCTTCGGCGGGGCTGGGGGGTCTGGAGGGAGGCGGTAGGAAACGGAGAATCCCGCTGGCGTGAAGGAAGGGAGAATCAAAGGCCCTGAGCTGGATTCTCCCAAAATGGGACTATGTCCCCACGCCGGCGTTAAAACACTGGAGTTTTACTCCAGAGATTCCTGGAAAAAAGATCAGGCGCTGGATTCTCCAATAATGGGTCTATGTCCCCACGCCAATGTAACACGCTGGCGTTTCAGTCTGGACTGTCCTTAAGAAAGTCCTGAGCAATTCTCCTACCTGCAGGGGGCTGGCAGGGCCCCGGACTGCTCCTCGGAGCTCTGGCTGCGGATACAGGGTCCTGCACTTTCAGTCGGGAGTCCGCGCATGCGACGGTGGCGGCCTGCACCGGCTGCCCCGTGGGACATGGTGGACGCGGACCGCGGAGGGGCACCAAAAATGTAGGCCCCCCCCTCCACTCCCCCCCCCCGAGACCATGAGTCCTCAGCCGCCACTCGAGGTTCCCAACGGCTGATAGGTGGTTCGAACCATGCCGTCGGGAACTCGGCCAGTTTTGCGCGAACAATCGCGGGGGGAGGGGGTTTCTGACAGTGGCTCCATACCCGCGGCGTGTAGTTCGCGTGACAGGCTCCCAAGCAATTCTCCGATCCTGGCGCCGTTCCAGATTTCCGGGTAAACGGCCATTCTCCGCGCCGTAAGCAATTTGGGCGCGCAAGCTCGGAGAATCCAGCCGCAGTTAATTCAATGCCCTGCAGGGAGCGAGCAGTGACCTGGAGTAATTCAGCTTTAGCTGCGGAAACGGGCCCCGCACCTCCGGTTCGGAGTCCACGCATGCGCACGGCGGCCTCCAGAGGCCGCGTCGAGCTCCATGGCGGGCTCGGCCCGCGGATCCAGAGTCAAAAATTAGACCCCGCCAATCTGCCATGCGCCCAAGCGTCTAACCACGCGGATCTAACCCCCGGCCGCCTATAAGGGTCCCCCCCCCCCCCGGTGTCCGATCCCCCCGCCCCCCCACCAGGGCGGCCGCAAACTGAGTCCGCAGCCACCACGCCAGCATCCTGACCAGCAATAGGTGGTTAGTTCCACGCCATCGGGAACTCGGCCGGTCGGGAGCGGAGGATCGCTCGGCTGGCCTCTGTCAATGGGCCCCCCAGCCACGCGGAGTACTCCGCGATCACGCCGGTTCTCGAGTCCCGGAGAATCGCCGGATTGGCACCGAGCCCGATTTCAGCGTGAAAGTGGATTCTGCGCCCCCGCGCTGAACGTGATTTTGGCACGGGGCTGCGGAGAATCCAATCCCCTGAGTCACTTCCAGGTGCCTGAGATTTTTTAAGGGCCTGCAGGTTTGTAGTGATGGCTGTTTGTGAAGCATCGTTTTCAGAGTTATTCCGAGGAGTGTACCACACTGCTCACAGCTCCACACACTCCCTGATCAAACAGACCATTGGGATTCTGAAGATTCATGTACATTCAGGATAGGATTTCACTTTGCTGTGTATTGTACTCTTCACAACCTGGCCCTACAAATAGGAGATCCCTTGCCAGAGGGTGAAATTGAGAGCTAATCCAGCTTTCACACTTATACCTTCTAGTCACATGGTTCACCAGCCCCATGATCCCCAAGAAGGTGAGTGGCACCCTCTCTCTGCACTCACTCTGGGAAATTAGATTCCACTCAACAATGGGAACAATTTGAAAATGTATTTGAAGCAGTTGTTGCCGTGTAAATAAGAAATTACAGCAGTGAGTGGAATGAGGACATGGCTAGGGATCTCTTCCTCCTGGCCAGAGTCCTTTGGCATGACCACTGGGGATGCACAACTGCTACTAATTACTTCAGATTTCTGAGCTGTCCTCACACAACGGTCTTTCGTGAGGAAGAAGGGTTACAAGTGCACAAATCACACACTTCCAAGAAAGCTTTTAACACATCTCCCTGACATCACACAAGGGTATAGAAACTATCTTCAGTCAGTTTGACAGCGAGATGACTGTGAATCTGACAGAGGGACACTATCACTGAGTAGCAGGATGGCTAAACCTTGAAATAAGAGGATTGAAATGTTCATAATCACAAAGCCTTCAGTTGACCAAAACATTCAGATGACCATCAAATGCATTTATAAATGTATAACATTTTCACAGTGACCCCCAAAAAGTGATTTCAATATTCTTTAATTTCCCTAACCCTCCCACAGAATCTGGGTGCAGCACTAACATCCGCAATAGAGGTGGAAGCAGCCTGCCGACTGTTATGTCCTGATATCTGTGGTGACCTTGGCAGATATCCTCCAGTGGCCCAAGACCTGGAAGGCCCTGGCCTGATAAAGGGGCAGATGCAACCTCCTCAGCCTGGGTAGTTGGAGTGGATGGGGTCACAGGCAGAGGGAACGGTGAGCGTCACCTTTCTCCTTCCTACCAAACTGCATATCGTCACATTTTCTGACATTATATTCCATCCACCCCGCAACTGCCCGACAACCGAGGCCTACCCGGCCCGCAACGGCTCGAGGACCGGGCCTACCTGCCCAGCGACCGCCCAAAGACTGAGGCCTACCCGCCCAGCGACCACCCAAGGACCGGGGCCTACCCACCAGCGACGGCCCAAGGACTGGGGCCTACCCGCCCTGCGACCGCCCACCCTGCAATGGCCCGAAGACCGGGGCCTACCTGTCCAGTGACCACCCGAGGACCCACCAAAAACCCCTTGACTTACCTGCTCCAGGTGAACTGCTGCATCCTTTCCCCGGTGTAGTCCTGACTAGGCCCACACCGCAGTCCGACCACGTGATGGCTCCCTCCGTTCTCTGACCACGTGACCTGACCCTACCGTGTGGTTTTCAGCCTGTCCAGCATCCTGAAGTACCAGTCTGTGGACTGGTCCATATTCAAGGCCGTGGCAGCTAACCTGGACGAGTACACAACCTCCATCACAGACTTCATCAGTAAGTGTGTCAAGGACTGTGAACCAAAGAGGACAATACGGGTATTCCCCAATCTGAAACCCTGGCTCAACCAAAGGGTTCACTCCCTGAAGTTCCGGATTCAAGTCTGATGACCCTGACCTATATGAGAAATCCAGGTACGATGTACGGAAAGCCATAAGGGATGCCAAAAGACAATACCACATCAAACTAGAGTCCCAGGCCAACGACACACAACCACGGTGTCTATGACAGGGCTTACATGAGATCACAGGCTACAAAGCAAAGCCAGGTGGAATCTCTGGTGCTGGAGCATCCCTCCCCGATGAACTGAACTATTTTTATGCCCGCTTTGAACAGCCAGCCAATACATCAGTGCCACCCGCCCCAACAACCCTGAACACACCCATACCCACTATTACAGCCTTGGAGGTAAGAGCTTCCTTCTTGAAAGTAAACCCGCGGAAAGGGATGGGCCCCGACAGAGTCCCTGGGCGAGAATTCAGAGCCTGCGCTGACCAGTGGCGAGTGTATTCGCAGATATCTTCAACACCTCACTTCTCCGCTCCGAGGTCCCCACCTGCTTCAAGAACACCACCATAATACCAGTACCAAAGAAGAAGGAGGTAGCCTACCTCAACGACTACCGACCGGCCAAGAAATGCTTCAAGCGGCTAGTCATGAGACGCATCAATGCTAGCATCCCACATGGTGTCGATCCATTGTAGTTTGCCTACCGCGGCAACCGATCCACAGCAGATGCTGTATGTCTGGCCCTACAATCAACACTCGAACATCTAGACAACGTGGACCTAAGTCAGACTGCTGTTCATAGACTACAGCTCTACCTTCAGCACCATCATCCCGACATGACTAATAACCAAACTCTGCAACCTTGGACTTGACCCCTCCCTGTGCAGCTGGATCCTTGACTTCCTCACCAACAGACCGCAATCTGTCAAGATAGGTACTCCCTATACACACACGGCTATGTGGCGAGATGCAACTCCAATTCAATCTATACGTTTGCATATCATACGACCATGGTGGGTTGTATCACAAACAACGACGAATCAGACTACAGAAGGGAGATAGATCACTTGGTTGCATGGTGTACCGAAAACAACCTCTCACTAAATTTTGCAAAGTCCAAGGAACTGATCATCGACTTCAGGAAGCATAGCATGACACACACTCCCGTCTGCATCAATGGCTGCGAGTGGAGATGGTTGATAGCTTTAAGTTCCTGGGGGTCACCATCACCAACAGTCTGTCCTGGTCCACTCACGTTGATGCAACAGTCAAGAAAGCCCAACAACGTCTCTACTTCCTACAGAAGCTAAAGAAATTCGGCATGTCTGCATCAACTCTCACAAACTTCTACAGATGTGCCATAGAGAGCATCCTATCCGGCTGCATTACAGCTTGGTATGGCAACTGCTCAGTCCAAGATCGCAAGAAACTGCAGAGTGTGGTGAACTCAGCCCAACACATCACACAAGCTTGCCATCCTCCCATTGAGTCTGTATACACCTCCCGCTGCCCCAGAAAGGCAGACAGCATTGTCAGAGACCCCTCCCACCCAAGCTTTGCCCTCTTCCAGACCCTTCCATCAGGCAGAAGATACAGGATTCTGAAGACCCGCACATCCCGACATAAGAACAGCTTCTTCCCCACAGATATTAGACTCCTCAATGACTCTTCCTTGGACAGATCCGTTCCTTGATAGAACACAATTCACGACGCCCTATGCTGCTCTTGTTTGGCCTTGTTCCGCACTGTAACCAATCACTATTTGATGATGTACAATTTGTCAATGTACTCTGTCGATTATTCTTTTTTTGTCTATTATGTATGTACTGTATACGTTCCCTTGGCCACAGCAAAATACTTTTCACTGTACTTCAGTACATGTGACAATAAATATTAATCAATCAATCAAAGCAGGTTTTGCCCAGTCACCTAACGTGCCTCTTTGTGTCATCATCACCATTTGCATTCCCACCTATTTTTGTGGCATCCACAAAATTGCCAATAGTACATTCACTTCCCTCATCCAAGTCATTGATATAAATTTTGAATATTTGTGGCCCCAGCATTGATCCCTGTGATACTCCACTTCAGGTTGCCATCCTGAAAATGTCCCTCTTATCCCAATTCCCTGGCTTCTATCAGTTATCCAATATCCTTTATCAATGCTAAACAAAACTACCGCAACACCATGCGTTCTTATCTTATCAAGTAGCATTTTGCGTGGTCCTTTATTGAACGTTTTTTGGAAATCTACCAGTTCCCTTTACCTATTCTACTCATTACCACCTTTAGGAATGGTAATAAATATGCCCGTCATGATTTCCCCTTCATGAAGACATGCTGGCTCTGCTTGGTAACATTATATATTCTAAATGCTCTGTTATTACATCCTTTATAATTGTCTCCAACATTTTACCAATGACTGATGTCAAGCTAACTGGCTTGCAGTTACCTATCTTGTGTCTCTCTCCCTTTTTGAATAAGGGTGTTAATTCCCTGGAGGAAGACGAAAGAAAGGCATATGATGAGAGGGGATTGAGTATAGATTGGGAAAGATCCATGCCTCTATGTGTAGTGAGTCCTCCAGCACAGGTCTGAGGATCGAGAGTCTGCAGAATGATAGATAGGACGGTGGTGATACAAAAGTTTCCATGAGAGAATTGGTGGTTATACGTGTCTTCTATGAATGGTTGTGTAGGATCTCTGAAGAATGTAGCCATTTGAGTATATGGTGTCAAGGTGAGAGTTGGATATTGGAGAGAATTGAAGGGTGACTTACCTTGGCTGAGCGGATGAGATCATTCATCTTCTTCCTGCACTGGTTTCCAGCCATGCTGACGTTCGCTGGAATGGCCTCCGAAGCCGTCTGCTGTGCTTTCTAGAATCAGCCCTGGGATAGAGGACATTTCTATGCGCCCGTACCCCTCTGATGAAGGCCTGGAGTTCATCAGAGACCTTTTCAGATGAATTGGTTGAAGCGGGGTGTTGCTTTCTTCACCTGGTTTGACAACATCTTTGTGGGTCTCCTGTTGACAGGTGGGCTGGAGAGTACAAATTCTGTGTGCTCCAGTGGCATTTAAAATGGCGCATGCACTTTTGACCCCATTAGGTAATGGCAAGACCGACACACCAGGTGATTGAGAGATACTCACCTGTGCGGAGCTAATGAGCTTTCAAGTGCAGAATCAGGCACGATTTCCCACCATTCTGAATGGCGGGATATCTACCAGAAACTTCACCTGCCACCACATTTAGTTTCAAAAACTGGAAATTCCAGCCTGCATATGTCTCCACAGATGCTGCCTGACCTGCTGAGAATTTCTGGCATTTCCCGTACAGCATTTGCAGTATTTTTTTTTAAAAATTTAAATCTAGAATGGATTCCTATCAAACAATGCTAAAAATCAATGAATAAATGCCAATGGCATAAATGAATTGCATTTCCATTGCCATTTTTAAGATGAGGTGAAATGGACTTTAATATTGTACAATCATACAACAATAAATTTAAAAGGCCATTTGTTCAATTATTTTTCCAGCGACAATCATTTATAAATGATATGCTTTATTGATTCCCCACCCATACTAAGAGCCGTACAACTCAGGTGAAACATAAATATGTTTGAGCCAATATAATGGGCAGCTACCCGATAGGTAACTAATGAATGCTCCATGATTCATAAATAATCTTAAATATCAGCCTTTCCATTGCTGTTGTTTACTGAGACATTGAGAGGATGAATTTTCAATCATCCACCAAAGATCAAATACACATAAATCAAGTCGGTGTCATCGCATGCACAGCATTTGCCATTTCTTGACACACAATGGCTTGACCTCATCAGTTCATCACTACTAGCCAATGACCATCAAGCAATGGGGCTCATTTAGCTCCGTTGGCTAAACAGCTGGTTTTTGATGCAGGGCGAGGCGAGCAGAGTGGGTACAATTCCTCTACTAGCTCAACATTGCCCATCACCTCAGGTGTGTCGATCCTCAGGTTAAACCACCACCAGTCACCTCGCCCTCTCAAAAGGGAAAGCAGCCTATTGTCATCTGGGACTATGGCGACTTTACCTTTACTGGTGACAAACCCTGCAAAGTCCGCCATACTAACATCTGGGGGCTTGTGCTAAAGTTGGGAGAGCTGTCTCACAGACTAGTTAAGCAACAGCTGGACATAGTCCACTCGCAGAATCATACCTTACAGAAAATGTTCCAGACACCACGACCACCATTCCTGGGAATGTCCTGTATCACCGGCAGGACAGACCCAGCAGAGGTGGCAGTACAGTGGTGTACAGTCGGGAGGAAGTTGCCCTGGGAGTCCTCAACATCGACTCTGGACCTCATGAAGTCTCATGGCTTCAGATTAAACATGGGCAAGGAAACCTCCTCCTCATTATCACGTACCAGCCACCATCAGCTGATTAATCAAATAATAATAATAATCACTTATTGTCACAAGTAGGCTTCAATGAAGTTACTGTGAAAAGCCCCTAGTCGCCACGATGGCTGTTCGGGGTGGCCGGTACGGGAATTGAACCCGCACTGCTGGCCTTGTTCTGCATTACAAGCCAGCTGTTTAGCCCACTGTGCTAAACCAGACCCAGCTGTAATCAGTACTCCTGGTGAGGGAATCAACAAGAGGGGAAAACATACTTGACCTCATCCTCACCAATCTGCCTGCTGCAGATACATCTGTCCATGACCATATCAGTGGAAGTGACCACCGCACAGTCCTTGTGGAGACAAAGTCCCGTCTTCACATTGAGGATACCCGCCAACATGTTGTGTGGCACTACCACCGTGCTAAATGGGATAGACTTTGAACTGATCTCGCAGCTGAAGACTGGGCATCCATGAGGCACTTTGAGCCATCAGCAGCAGCCTCATGCAACCTCATGACCGGGCATATCCCCCACTCTTACCATTATCACCAAGCCAGGGGATCAACCCTGGTGCAATGTAGAGTGCAGGAGAGCATGCCAGGAGCAACCTCAGGCACCAAAATATGAGGTGTCAACCTGGTGAAGCTACAACACAGGACTACGTGTGTGCCAAACAGCATAAGCAGCAAGTAATAGACAGAGCTCAGCAATTCCACAATGAACACATCTGATCTAAGCTCTGTAGTCCTGCCAGATCCAGCCATGAATGGTGGTGGACAATTAAATCATTCACTGGTGGTGGGGGTTCCACAAATTTACCGGTCCTCAATCATGAGGAGCCCAGCACATCTGTGCAAAAGACAAGGCTGAGGCATGCGCAACAATCTTCAGCCAGAAGTGACGAGGGGATTATTTATTTTGGCCTCCTCCAGAGGTCCCCAGCATCACAGAAGTCAGTCTTCAGCCAATACGATTCATTCTGCGTGATATCAAGAAATGGCTGAAGGCACTGGATACTGCAAAGGCTACGGGCCCTGACAATATCCTGGCAATAGTACTGATGACTTGTGCTCCAGAACTTGCCGTACCCCTAGCCAAGCTGTTCCAGTACAGGTAAAACACTGACATCTACCCGGCAATGTGGAAAATTGCCCAGGTGTGTCCTGTACACAAGAAACAGGACAGATTCGACCCAGCCAATTACCGCCCTATCAGCCTACTCTCCATCATCAGCAAAGTGATGGAAGGAGTCATCGACAGTGATATCAAGTGGCACTTACTCAGCAATTACCTGCTTACAGACGCTCAATTTGGGTTCCCCCAGGGTCACTCAGCTGCTGACCTCATTACAGCCTTGGTTCAAACATGGATAAAAGAGCTGACTGCAAGAGGAGAGTGAGAGTGACTGCCCTTGACATCAAGGCAGCATTTGACAGAGTATGGCATTAAGGAATCCTAGCTAAACTGGAGTCAATGGGAATCATGGGGAAAATTCTCCGTTGGTTGGAGTCATACCTGGCACGAAGGAAGATGGTCGTGGTGGTTGAGGGTCAATCATCTCAACTCCAGGACATCACTGCAGGAGTTTCTCAGGGTAGTGTCCTGAGCCCAAACATCTTCAGCTGCTTCATCAATGACCTCCTTTCCATCATAATGCCAGAAGTGGGGATGTTTGTAGATGACTGCACACCATTCGCGACTCCCCAGATAATAAAGCATGTCGAAATGCAGGAAGACCTGGACAATATTCAGGCTTGGGCTGACCAGTGGCAAGTTAAATTTGCGCCACACAAATGCCAGGCAATGACCATCTCCTACAAGAGAGGATCTAACCACCGCTCCTTGACATTCAATGGCATTACCATCGCTGAATCCCCCACAATCAACATCTTGGGGGTTACTGTTGATCAGAAACTGAACTGGACTAACCACATTAATACTGTGATGAGAAACTCTCCTCCAGACCCCCCAAAGACTGTCCACAAAGGCACAAGTCCAGAGTTTAATGGAATTCTCTCCACCTGCCTGGATGAGTCCACTTCCAACAACACTCAAGAAGCTCGACACCATTCAGGGCAAAGCAGCCGCTTGATTGCTCCCCCTTTCACAAACATTCAAACCCTCCATCACTGGCGAACAGTGGCAGCCTTGTGTATCATATACAAGATGCACTGCAGTAATTCACCAAGGTTCCTCAGACAGCACCTTCCAAACACACGACCACTACCATCTAGGACAAAAGCAGCAGATACCTGGGAACCCCACCACCTGGAGGTTCCCCTCCAAGTCACTCATCACCCCGACTTGGAAATATATCGCAGTTCCTTCTCTGTCGCTTGGGCAACTTCCTGGAACTCCCTTCCTACAGCACAGTGAATGTACCTACATCTCAAGGACTGCAACGGTTCAAGAAGGAAGGGTAACTAGGGATGGGAAATAAATGCTGGCCAAACCAGCGACGCCCACACCCCGTAAATGAATTTTTAAAAAATCAGGGGCGAAATTCTCCGGTATCGGCGCAATGTCCGCCGACCGGCGCAAATCAGTCGGGCATCATGCCGCCCCAAAGGTGCGGAATCCTCCGCATCTTGGGAGGCCGAGAACTAACACTGAGGGGCTAGGCCCGCGCCGGACTGATTTCCGCCCCGCCAGCTGGCAGAAGTGCCCCACCAGCTGGTGCGGAAATGACATTGCCGGGCGGCACATGCGCGGGAGCGTTAGCGGCCGCTCACGGCACCCCACGCATGCGCAGTGGAGGGAGTCTCTTCCACCTCCGCCATGGTGGAGACCGTGGCGAAGGCGGAAGGAAAAGAGTGCCCCCACGGCAAAGGCCCGCCCGCGGATCGGTGGGCCCCGATCGCGAGGCAGGCCACTGTGTGGGCACCCCCCGGGGCCAGATCGCCCCGCCTAGTCCCGCCTGTAAGAGAGGTGGTTTAATCCATGCCGGCGGGACAGGCATCCTAGCAGTGGGACTTCGGCCCATTTGGGCCGGAGAATTGCAGGGGGGGGCCCACCAACCGGCGCAGCGCGATTCCCACCCCCGCTGAATATCCGGTGCCGGAGAATTTGGCAACCGGCGGGGGCGGGATTCACGCCAGCCCCCGGCGATTCTCCGACCCGGTGGGGTGTCGGAGAGTCAGAGCGGGATTCTCCGACACCCCGCCGGGCTAGAGAATCGCCGGGGGGCGGCGTGAATCCCGCCCCCGCCGGCTGTCGAATTCTCCGGCATTGGGGTTTTGGCGGGGCAGGAACCGTGCTGCGCCTGCCGGCAGCCACTAGCAGCGGCACCCCCGGCGATTCTCCGGCCCACAATGGGCCAAGTGGCCGCCCGTTTTAGGCCGGTCCCGCCAGCGTAAATTAGACCTGGTACTTACCGGCAGGACCTGGCTCTGCGGGCGTCCTCCAGGGTCCTTGGGGGGGGGGCGCGGGGGGATCGGACCCTGGGGGGTGCCCCCATGGAGGCCTGGCCCGCGATCTGGGCCCACCGATCCACGGGCAGGCTGCTCCCGCGCACCGGCTGCTGTGGACCTCTGCCATGGCCGGTGCGGAGACAGCGCATGCGCTGGGATGACGCCTGTACACGCTGGCGCTCCCGCGCATGCGCCGGCCGGCGGAGGCCCTTCGACGCCAGTTGGCGAGGCGCCAAGCCCCTTCCGCACCAGTTGGCGCGGTGCCAATCCCGGCCTAGCACCTGAAGGTGCAGAGGATTCCGCACCTTCCGCGTGGCCTGCCGGGTAGGGGAGAATCCCGCCCTTTGTATTTTAGTTTTGTCCTTTGGATGTATTTTCAGATTATCCAATTTTGGTACCAATCTGATAACTTTTTTACTTCAGAGCAAACTGAGTCTATTTTGCTGCTGCACCTTTATTTTAATCTTCATCTTTGTAATATTATTTTTTTATGGCTTGTAATTTATCTTAATATTCACACACTGATTACCGATAGACATCAAGATTATAAAGGGCGCGATGGTTCCCGCAAACTCCTCTCTCCCCCCATCTTCGGCTAAAAAGCCCTCGGACCGACGCCATGTTGTCATTTAGCAATGCGCAGTTAAATCTGTTGGGCTACCCGCTTGGCACGGGCCTCACTCTTCTTGGATTTGGATTTATTGTCACGTGTATCGAGGTGCAGTGAAAAGTATTGTTCTGCTTACAGTCCAGACAGATCGTTCCATACATGAAATATGTATGGGAATAGAGGGATACGGACCCCGATTTTAGTTTAGACGGTCAGCATGGTCCGCGCAGGCTTGGAGGGCCGAAGGGCCTGTTCCTGTGCTGTATTTTTCTTTGTTCTTTATAGGACATATGATAAATACACAATGTAAATATGTAGACATAGACATCAGAGTGTAGTACTACTCAGTAGAGAAGATGTGTGAAGAGATCAGATCAGTCCATAAGAGGGTCATTCAGGAGTCTGATAACAGTGGAGAAGAAGCTGTTTTATAATCTGTTAGAGCGTGTTCTCAGACTTTTGTATCTCTTGACCAATGGAAGAGGTTGGAAGAGAGAATAACCCAGATGGAATGGGTCTTTGATTATGCTGCACGCTTTCCCAAGGCAGCAGGAGGTGTAGACAGAGTCAGTGGATGCGTGGCGGGTGCGCGTGATGGACTGGGCTGTGTTCATGACTCTCTGTAGTTTCTTACGAACTTAGGCCTAGCAGTTGCCATGCCAGGCTATCATATAGCCAGATCGAATGCTTTCTATGGTGCATCTGTAAAAATTAGTAAGAGTCAATGTGGACATGCTAAGTTTCCTTAGTTTCCTGAGGAAGTATAGGCGCTGCTGTGCTTTCTTGGTCATAGCGTCGACATGGATGGACCAGGGCGGATTGTTGGTGATGTGACACCTAGGAATTTGAAGCTGTCAACCATCTCCTCCTGGGCATCATTAATGCTGACAGAGGTGTGTACAGTACTTCGCTTCCTGAAGTCAATGACCAGCTCATTAGGTTTGCTGACGTTGAGGGAGAGATTGTTGTCATTACACCTCGCCACTAGGTTCTCTATCTCCCTCCTGTATTCTGACTCATCGTTGTTTGAGATCCGACCCCATTGTGTCATCAGCAAACTTGTAGATGGAGCTGGAGCCACATTTTGCCACACAGTCTTGTGTGAATAGGGAGTATAGTAGGGGACTAAGTACACAGCCTTGTGGGGCTCCGGTATTGAGGAGGAGGTGTTGTTGTTTATGCTTACTGATTGTGGTCTATGGGTCAGGAAGCCGAGGATTCAGTTGCAGAGCGAGGAGCCAAGTCCTAGGTTTTGGAGTTTAGATATGAGCTTGGCTGGGATTGTGGTGTTGAAAGCAGAGCTGTAATTAATGAATAGGAGTCTGAGGTAGGAGTCCTTGTTGTTGAGATGCTGCAGGGATGAGTGTAGGACCAAGGAGAAAGCATCTGCTGTGGATCGGTTGTGGCAGTATGCGAATTGCAGTGAATCAAGGCATTCTGGGATGTGTATCATGACCAACCTCTCAAAGCACCTCATAATGATTGATGTCAAGGCCACCAGATGGTAGTCGTTGAGGCACGTTGCCTGGTTCTTCTTTGGTACCGGTATGATGGTGGTCTTCTTGAAGCATGTGGGAACTCGGAATGGAGTAGGGAGAGGTTGTGGGTAAAATAGCAGCAGGGTGGTTGGGGGACACGATAAGGCCTCAATTGGCCCAAAGCCCAAGGCCCATTCCCCAGCAAACTTTCATACAGGTCGGGAGTAGCAGTGTGGGCTGTGGAAAGGCCATATGCTGAATCATAAAATCATTACCCCTGTCTTCAAACCTGCTGACAGGTGAGTGCAAAATCCAATGATATCTTCACTGCGTGATAAAAACTTTGATAAGAAGATCCGAGTTTTGCACTCCCTTACTGGCGGGTCAGGAGACAGGGGCTGAGCAGGAAATGGTACAGTTGGAGGTTCCTGCTAGTTCCTGCCTGCCTCAATATCTCAGCAATTATACACTGAGGCAGGTGAGGCTTCAGATGGGGCATCTGTCCTTGCCCCATTAATGGCCCTTAAGTGGTTTCGCACCCAGCCTCAATTTTAGAGCAGCAGGACGAGTTTCCGGTTCTGGGGGAAGCCTGAAAATACTCAGGTTTAGGCCTTGGACGGGGAGGGTGGAGAGCACATTCATTAGCAACCCCTGGATGTGTTCCCCTAAAGGTCCTGACCCAAGAATATAACCACAAACTGATGATAATTGTAGAACGAGTATGGAACACAGGAGGAACAATGGCCTAGTTTGCTTGCTGCAGTTCTAACCTACTTCTAGCCTGCATTTACATTAAAACTAACTCTAGCTTAGTTTAAAGAGAAGACTACACTCAACGCTTTGCAAAGTACTTTTTTTTAAACAAGTAGTTAAATCTGGGCTCTACGAGAAGAATAATTGATGCTGCAACAATTGTTTATTTGTAAACTGGAATTGCTAGCTTTTTGTTAGACAAAGGTATTAAGGGATATGGGACAAAGGTGGTTATAGACAGCTAGGTGACAGATCAGCCATGATCTAATTGAATAGGTCAGATTCAAGGTATTAGATGTTCTACTCCAGTCCCTATCTCCTCTCTTTCTAATAAGTGATTCCTTACTGAGAGCATTCATTCAGCTGGTTTCTTGGGTCAAACGAATGAGATACAAATGCCAGATAACAAATTTCAGTGCCAAATAAAATGCTCTGCCTTTTGCGACAGCCTTATTGTAAAAACAGCAGCTTGGCTAATGTCTTTATGATGTAATGCTCAAGGCAACACTATTCGAGTCAGAAAATAAGGGGAAAAGGAACCAAAAATGATCAAAATAAAAATGTCTCACCCACCTAGAGCTGAAGGGAAGGTTTCACTTAAGGTAAGATAGATTTCCGAAGAACGGGCTTTTCACCTTTTCCACAGGTTCAACATGACTAATCTTATTCCGACAGTGAGATTACCATTTGGACGGTGCCGCCAATCGGGCACTCTCACTGTTGGTTACATTTCCTAAACCGAGAGAAAGTAGTGATGCCGGAATTCTCCTGCCGTTTGCTGGTGGCGGGATTCTCTGGTTCCGCTGGCAGCGCGGCCCTGCCCATGGGTTTCTGGGTGGCGTGGGGCGGCTTCAATGGGAATGTCCATTGACAGTGGCAGAAGCAGAGAATTGCGGTGCCAGCGAACGCCGTGCTGCCTCCCTCTGCAGAGAAACACATGGTTGGGAGGGCCAGAGAATCCCGTTCTAAATCTCATATCAGAGATGAGTTCAATTGACAGTCTCCATTATATAAAGGGAATGAGTGTGCTGCTGACTAGGCTTTCTTTGTTTCCATGTTTCCTATTTCACTTGCTGTCATCTCAGTAACTAGAATCACCGACTGTACCTCCCAACAATCCATTGCCTTTGGGAATCCCTAGGTATTAGCGAAAAATAGTCAGTGGTACTAATCGTGCATGTTAGATATTTTCAGAATTATTTTGAGATTGGGTTGGATTAGATTGGTTTATTGGCACATGTACTGAGGTACAGTGAAAAGTATTGTTCTGCGTGCAGCTCAAACAGATCGTTCCATACATGAAAAGAAAATACATGCCTGGTTTGAAATATGTCATTATATACACTGTCGGTGAAAGTAAAAACAATCTCAACCCACATGTAGATATATCTGGTCAGTTTAAAATTCTTCTATGTGAATCTAGAACCCTTGACCATTGTCTGGTTGGGTACCACAACATTCATCTGGTTCCATTCCTATCTATTTAATCATGGCAGAGAATGACCTGCAAGGCGTCTGTTTCTCCTGCTGTGCCATTACCTCTGATGTGTCCCAAGGGAATATCCATTTCCCCCTCTTACTTCTCGCCTACATACCAGGCCTCAGATATCAACCAGGAAGCCTGTGTCAGTTTCCACAGGTGTGCTGCTAACACAGCTCTACTTCACCATTGCCGTACTCAACCCCTCCATTATCTTGAAATTGTCAAACTGTTTGTTGAACATCCAGTACAACATCCAACATTGGCTTCAATTAAATATTGGGGAGGCTAAAGTCACTGTCTTCATTGGGCAGCACAGTGGTTAGTACTGTGGCATCACAGCGCCAGGGTCCTGGGTTCGATTCACGCTTGGGTCACTGTCTGTGTGGAGTCTGCATGTTTTTCCCCGAGTCTGCGTAGTTTCCTCCGGGTGCTCCGGTTTCCTCCCACAAGTCCCTAAAGATGGCTGTTAGGTAATTTGGCCTTTCTAAATTCTCCCTCTGTGTACCCGAACAAGCACCGGAGTGTGGCGACTAGGGGCTTTTCATAATAACTTCATTGCAGTATTAATGTAAGCCTACCTGTGACAATAAAGATTATTATTATTATTATTCGGCTCTGGAACCACACACTCAATCTTTCTCCTGAGCAAATGTTGTAAAGGTTGTTTGGTGTATTTCTCAAAAGTCAGGCAATAGTTTGCTTACTTTTTCTTGCTTGAAGATTCTGGGGTCCTTTTCCAGCTTCTGTGAGGTTATAGGTGAGTTCACTCAATGCCAGCATGTTCTAAGGATTGTTTGCTGTCTCACTGAGAGGTCTGGAGTCATCTATGGTTGAATGTTAAGTGTTTATTCAAACAACTGCTGTCTCCATTCTGGTTTCTGCTAGACTCTTCAACACACAGTCTAGTATCACGGTGGCACAGTGGTTGGCACTGCTGCCGCACAGTGCTAGGCACCCCGGGTTCAACTCTGGCCTTGGGTCACTGTCTGTGTGGATGTGGTACTTTCTCTCGGTGTCTGCATGGGTTTCCTCCGGCTGCTCCGGTTTCCCTCCACAGTCCAAAGATGTACAGTTAGATGGATTGTTCATGCTAAAATTTCCCCTTAGTGCCCAAAGGTATGTAGGTCAAGTGAGGTTACAGGGATGCGGGGATAGGGTGGGGGCCTAGGTAGAGTGCTCTTTAAGAGGGTCGGTGCAGACACGATGGACTGAATCACTTCCTTCTGCACTGTCCGGGTTCTATGGTTATCTTTTCATCACATTGTAGGTTGTACTGTTTCAACAGTCCCACATTAACTCTTGCTCCACCAAACACCTTCTGCTACTTTATGGCTTTTAAAAACAACACCCTGATCTTTGTAGACCCAGCATTGCTCCGTTGGCATGACGGGGAGAAGGCAGGAGAATAGGGATGAGAAAAATATCAACCATGATTGAATGGCGGAACAGACTCGATGGGCCGAGTGGCCTAATTCTGCTCCTATGTCTCATGGTCTTATGGTGTGGGTCAGGCCAGGGAGATTGTTTTGGAACAAGGTGCTGCAAAGTGTGACGAGAAAAGCGAGCTGTGCAGGCAGGCCGATTTTCTCGCCTCAGCCAACACTCTGAGCAAAAGTGGAAAACTCCACCCAAGATATTTCTTCCACATTTAAATGGGAAATAATTCGGTTTCATGATGTCTGTTAAATGGGTCCAGAAAATCTCAAGAAATTGTCAATCCCCCACGAGAAAAGGATTAACATGTAGATCGGTACAAGGGATAAAATCTGCATTGACTGGGTTTGCAAACTTTGAGAAATAATCAGAAGCAGAGTTAGGCTGAAAGCGCAAAAAGGGGGGATGCTCTGGAGAGGCAAAACTCCAGAATATGATGAATAAATCCTCACCTTCATTGCCTCAGTGATATTCTGGAATCATGTAACACCTACCTGCCACTGATATAAAGAGGAAGTATTCAAGGGTGAAATTAGCTCAGCACACATCTCACGCAAAGGAGAGCGAAATGTGGTAATTCTCTCTCCCAAAATGGCTGCGATTGCTCCATCACTTGGAGCTTTCCGGATGGAGCTTGTTAGTTTTGTTTTACGCAGTGCTGTCAATGGAATTTGGGGGAAGTCAGATAAAGGGAGTTGAGGTATGTGTCAACCATGATGTTGCAGAATTGCAGAGCAAGCTCGCAAGTTGTTTAATTTCGTCCTGCCCCAATTATTCATAGGTTATCATAGAATTTACAGTGCAGAAGGAGACCATTCTATTGCTGTACTTTGCTGTAACCCTGTTTCTAACTATGGTTGACTGCTGTGAATATGTGGTCAACATGGTTTTTCAATGATTTATTATTGCACAAAACCTAATATTTTGCCGCATGCTTGGCTGGCCTTTCGAGAAAATCACAGACAATTCATCTGGATTCAATATGCAGGGGCCACAATGTCAGGTTATATATAGGTACGTGTATTCAATGTGATCTCACCTTGCTCCTCAAGCACTTTAATCTGCAACAGGAGCTCAATACCTGTTTCAAATCTCGCACATCATTTTTGCTTTCAAGATAAATACAATGCCAGAAAGATTAAATCAATTGGTGCCACCCATACAAAACAGAGCTTAAGAGAAAATCAATAGAAATATGACCTAACTGTGAAATTAGGACCCCTCACTCCATATCCTCCATTATAAATCTGATACGTGAGTGCTTTGATGGTTCCATTGGCTACATAAAACAAAATACAAATCAATTCCTCATGGCTGAATTCATTGGCTTGAATGAACAAAAAACAAACAACAACAAAAATTCACATTAAATAAATAAGATTAAAAATCACAACCAGCTACTTTCCCCTCTGGAGGTCTTTTGTCGTCAATGAAGCATGCTATTTTTACGGTGAGTAATTCATTTTCACTTTTCCTTCCTTGCTGAATCGAGATTCTTGCCACCTTGCAAAAACTGAGTATCCACAAACCATGTAATTTCTTTGGCTGGGAGATTGAACTTTCTAATTTACGCTGCTGGTCACAAAACACAGCTCACATTCCCATTGCATACATTGAAAATATTCACAACATTTAACTGATAATGTTACGTTATTAGTGCCTAAGCTCAACCTGATGAAATGGAGTAAGGATTACATGTCGAGGGACTCAAGAATGTTAGCAATTCAAAAGTAGCATGTTAAAGTAACCAATATTAAGGACATATTCAATTGAATTTGTTTTATTATTCCATGAAGGAATGCGACTTTGAATGCATGATACATTATCATACTTGACACGTTTTACACGGAAAGGGAATGGGCGGAATTCAAATGAGCCTGTCAGATTCCCAGCATCGGGAAAACTATCCCCAATTAACTGCATTCCAAACTCCCCTTCATGCTTGAGTGATTTTGAAGTGCTCAGCTGGAAATTGACAGCACTTAACTCTCTTGGAGGCTGTTGATGTTTATAAACATTGTGGTTAGAGCACTCCAGAGTTACTCAACAGTGAAGGAAGATAAATAAAGCAGGCTGACAGCTGTGTGTGTGTGGAAGCTGTTAATCACAGCCCAGTAAGGGAAATGAATGAATGGATCTGAGGGGTTTAAACACAGGTCACTGATTTCTCTTTCCAGGAATTGATACCCGGTGGTTCCTCTGTGTGAGCCCAGGCAAGTGTGATAACAGTAATTCTTTTCACTGCCTCTGTCTTGACTGCTCTCTAGCTTCCCGACAAGGGTCTCCTTTCTGGCAGGGTTCCGAACAGATTTCTCTTTGCTGGGTGGGGGGTTCCAGACAGGTTCCTCTTCTCTGGGGGGGCTTTCTGACCAGGATCTCTTTTCTGGGGTCTGTGGCGAGTCTCCCTATTTAGGCAGTCTCGGGGTGGTCTCCCTATTTAGGAGGTATCTGGAGAGGCCTCTTTGTTTTGGGAATCTCTATGAAGGGACCCCCTAATTAGGAGCTCTCTGGGGGGTATCTCTTTATCTAGGGAATCTCTGGGGGGTGTCTGTTGGGGGTTGGATGAGCAGGTCTTGCATTGTGGGGAGGGTAGGGTGGACCTCGGATGGACTTTGAGGGCAACTCCCTTGAGGACTTCCCCCCATGACCATCGGTGAGGCCCACCATGACAGGGCCACGCTGAGAAATACTTGCAGTAAATCCTACCCACTTGACTCCTGGCCCAGAGGACCGGACAATAATGAGGGCCTGAAGAAAACGGTGCCCGGCCGCATTTGCATCCTCCTGCTGGTGCGCAGGCGCAAACCTGTGGGCAGCACGGTAGCACAGTGGATAGCATTGTGGCTTCACAGCGCCAGGGTCCCATTCGATTCCCCGCTGAGTCACTGTCTGTGCGGAGTCTGCACGTTCTCCCCGTGTCTGCGTGGGTTTCCTCCGGGCGCTCCGGTTTCCTCCCATAGTCTAAAGACGTGCAGGTTAGGTGGTTTGGCGATGGTAAATTTCCCTTAGTATCCAAAACATTCAGGAGGGGTTATTGGGTTATGGGTATAGGGTGGAAGTGAGGGCTTATGTGGGTCGGTGCAGACTCGATGGGCCGAATGGCCTCCTTCTGCACTGTATGTTCTATGTAATCTATGAACCTTGATCCCACCATTTTCTTCACAACACCCAATATTCCGCTGCATCGGGAACCTCGATACTGGCTGCAGGGAATTTCGCCCAGTGTGTGTTAAACACATGGCACGTTATTTTCTCAAACATCTGGCCAAGTACACTCAGGTATTACTGCGACAGAGGGAATATCACTATGAGCAGAATTATCTGCACCCTCCCCCCCCCCACAAAATGTGTTTCGCAGCCACCTTCTGGTCTTGTCGCTGTCAATGGGCTTTCCTGTTGTTTGCACCTTCCGGGGAACCTGCGATGGGAGGGGTTGTCCTCGGCGGACCGCAAGATCCTGCGGGCAGGAATAGTCAGAAAATCCCACCCTGTGTGATTCACTGAATATTGTTACGCAGGAGGAGCTGGGAGGGAATGTTGAGCCATCACTCCCTCGAGAAGGAAGAAATGGATGTTCTGATTTGAAGTGCCCAAGGACCAATGCCACAGGCATTCATATTTAAAAGATCTGTGATTTATGATAGATGACATCAATGCAAATTGAGCTCAGAGAAATGTATAATCGGTAGCTGAATCAATACTTCCCATTTTACACCACAACCCAAGATTAAAATGATCACCCCTGACTTTGTCGTGTAAAATGGAGGTGATTACAACCTAAAGTAACTTTGTGGTACAGCTGAATCATTTTGTTTCGTAACTGAACTTTATTACATTATTACATTTCTGGACTTCGGACCAATAACAGAATTGTTCCTGCCAACATTTTTTCATAACTTGGAACAACATTTCACAAAGATCCCCGCTGATAGCAAAGGTTCTTTGATGGAAGGAGCCAAATGAACCTGGCGCATAAAATTAGAAGTAGGAAACAGCACTTAATTTGTTTGTCTTACTTTAGAAATAAAGAGTTAACAAGATCTCAAAGTCGTCCTTCATCTGTTTTTATATTATTTGTGGAGGTAATATGTTTTGTATCCTTGCCACCTTGTGACTTGAGTATATTTTCAATTCTAATGCGTCAATACAGTCTGTTGTGCAGAACGTGAAGGCACAGTTTCTTTGGGAAACAACACTGTCTCATGATCCTGAAGAAAGAAATAACTTAAAAAGATTAATCAAAACAGATTTCTTTCAGCGATTGCCAACAATTTTATTGTTAGTTATTTGTGGCCGTTTTCGGCAAATGTCAAATGTTTGCTCAAACCAAACAGCCAAACTTTATTGCTGAATGAATTCTCGGCAAAATTTCAGAATCATAATTAGCAATAAGTCTTCAATCGTAAACATTTATTCGTTTTTGTGAATATTTTGTTTTACATGGCACAATGCCAAAATTAGCAATGGCAATTTTACACTGTAGAAATCTGTTCTTGAACTGTCCTCTTGCGCCACCTAATATGTAGCTTGACTTCAGGAAGATAGCTATTTCCCCCATGTCATAACTCCAAAAGCACTCAGTGACGAAAACAGAACGCAGCAATTATGCCCTTAATGACTCCTATCCTGTCAGGAGCAGATGTATTTTTCCGGATTTGTTTTTTTAAACAATTGTTTTGTGGAATTGTGCATTCCTCATTCAATCACTATGACATCCTTGCGAGCATCAGGCACCAAATGTGGAAAATAGTTCCTTATACCAGGCTTTTCACCGTCTAGTACTGACACTTTCTTTATGATGCCATTGTATTTTTTTCCCCCTTTGTTTATTCTCAGTGGTTGTTAAGTAATGGGTTCAGAGACATTGCAATTAGTTGTCTCATTTATGTTAAGTATCCATTAATTGACACTGATATGTAAAGGGGCTTCAGGTGGTCTCTGTCAGGTGACGTACAGTTAGAGTTTTGTGCAAAGGCTGTTGGAATGAAATAAATGTGTGTTCGTGAAAAAGGAACAGAACTTTAGACTCTTCATATCACAGTAACTAAAACGTCTAACAGTGGTGGCACAGATCCAAGTAGATTCTCATTCTTCGAGGAGCATGGGTGCACATTTTGAACAGTCACCCTTGTCGCCGTCTTTAAACTTTTCCGTTCACAAGTCAAGAACCCTGTTGACAATCTCAGATACTAGACACCCAGACATTCTAGGCATGTTTAATCCCAACTGGGACCTTGACAGTGCAATCGTTTTCACTTTTGGAACTAGAGAAAAAATATCTGTGTGGATGGAAGACACAAAGGTCCCGACTGAAGTTACAATGGGTCGGTCTTGCACCACTTGTTTGTGTTACTGGGCAGTAACCTGGCAGAGTGAATCACTCTGCCACTGTGAAAAAATGCTTACATTTAATCCCATTGATTTCAGCCAGGTGCTAAAGTTGGAAACTATCCCTTTTATGTTCCAAATGTGTCAGGCTGCATTGAAAACCAAAGCAGGAATTAAATGAAGGGTCCAACTACCAATATTTTCACCCACGCATTTTATAAAACCAACTGCAATCCAGTCTCCAAACAAGAACAGATGTTGCACAAACCGCTGGAATGTTTCTTTTTAGCTTTCATATGGAAATCCAATTTGAAGGCTTTACTTTGCCTTCTACAAATAGACAAGAGATCATCAAGCAAAGGTGGCAGCTGACTTATCTGAAGACTGTACATATATCTAGATATCTCTCTCACAGTTCAGCTTAAGGTTAGCACTTTAATGCCACCCCCCAGGGTGACTTTTGGAACTTAATCACGCAGGAGAGTGGAAAGAGGGGACCCTGCCATTTTCCTGCCTCCACGCCAATTAAGTCAGTGATGGCAAGTCCTACGGAGGTCCTTCCTGACCTGCTGTCAGTTGAAGCCCTTAGTGAGCAACTAATGCCCCACTCAAGGGCCTCGTCCCACCGCCACTAGTATTAACCAAGCAGACCCTGGTATATTTGTTTGTGGGCTCACAGCAGAGGTTCCTCATCAAAGGCTCTCAGCACCTGATTGAGGAACATGGCATTAGGAAGAGGGGTGGCTTGTTGAGCGCACTGACACACTGCCCCTTTACTCCTCCTGCCCAATCCCTCCCTGAACCCCATCCCATGATCCCTCACTGGCCATCACTTACCTAGGGTCTGGGTCCATCCACGGTACTAGGCCTCAGGTCCATGTCAAACTGCCGCCAATGTCTGATTCACTGGCAGCTCGCGGAGACTTCTACCCCTGGTGCCCTTGAACCCAGGGGATAGCCTGGGGCTGGCTTGTCAAGTACCTGAGTATCACTTAATTCCTAAAAGAGAAAATGCTGGAAAATCTCAGCAGGTCTGGCAACATCTGTAGGGAGAGAAAAGCGCAAGCGTTTCTAGTCCAGATGACCCTTTGTCAAAGCTAAAAGACAGAGAAAGTGAGAAATATTTATACTGTGGAGTGAGAGAATGAAAGATGAGTCATAGCCACAGAAACCAAGGGAACAGGGTGCTAATAGCCACAGAAACCACAGGGAGAGAGTGCTAATGACAGTCCCCAGAGAGAACAAAAGATGTGAAAGGCCAGACAGCAGAGAAATGGACATCAGAGCGTAAACTGTGACAGATGTAGATGTGGGGGAGGGGAAGAGGGAAGCAAAGGGGAGAAAAGGTAAGGACAGGGGGACAAGATGGGGGGGGGGGGGGGTAAATATATATAAAGAAAGACAAGAAAGAAAGAACTGGTAAAAGACAGTTAAAATTAAATGGGATTAAAACAAATGGGTCGAGATGGGGTAGAGCTGATCATCTGAAGTTGTTGAATTCGATGTTCAGACCGGAAGGCTGTAGCGTGCCTAACCGGAAGATGAGATGTTGTTCCTCCAGTTTGCGTTGAGCTCCTCTGGAACATTTCAGCAGGCCAAGGACAGACTTGTGGGCATGGGAGCAGGGTTTTGTGTTAAAATGGCAAGCAACGGGAAGGTCAGGATCCTGATTGAGCACAGACTGAAGGTGCTCAGCAAAGCGACCACCCAGTCTGCGTTTGATCTCCGATATAGAGGATACCACATTGGGAGCAGCGAATGCAATAGACAAAATAGGAAGAAGTGCAAGTGAAAAGCTCCTTCACCTGGAATGAGTGTTTTGGGCCTGAGATTTTCGAGCACATTCTCTTTGGTTTCAGATTCCAGCACCCGCAGTAATTTGCTTTTATCCTAATAGAGGTTCTCCAGTCAGGCGTGAGGCACTCATTGCCGCCACCCTTGAAATAATTTGTCAAGAGTTTTGTCCCCACTTTTTTGGTATTACATTTGTAAAAGACAATGAGGGTTGAAGTTTGGAGCTATGTAATTCTTTAACATTCCTTATGCAGCATTCCACAGGAGCGAAAAATAAAGAATACTGAACAAAATGAGTTTCGTATCATATGCTATACAGCAAGGATGACACAATTGATACGATATTTAAATGCAATGGAATTGGAAGAAGAAAAGGTGATTGACAGGCAGAGATTGAGAAAGGTGATCAACCAGCATTGTGGCGTCTCCAAGTAAAACGGGAGAAGCTGAAAGAAGAAGAGGGATGATACAATTGAACTCCATAGGTCATCCGCATGAATATAAGGCAAATCATAGCGAAAAGCTCATCATTCAGTGCTCTATTTATACAAGTATGGAATGTGCTAGCATTAGCAAGGGACATGGAATACACCTTTGGATTGAAAAATAAATGTTGTCATTATTTGTTGCGTGCAGCTGGATGTCGCATGGGACTGAACAAGGTATTACTTCAAATTGACGTTTTTTCACACAGAAAGAAGGGAAGACACAATTTATCTAGCGCTTTTCATGACCACTGGACATTTCAAAGTGATTACAGCCCAACCAGGTACTTCGGGAGTGTAGTCCCTGTTGTAATGTAGCAAATGCAGCAGCTAATTGCACCCAGCAAGCTCCCTGCAGGGCACATTATAAACAATTATTTCAATGGAGTTCTGGTATTCTTGGCTGTAAAAAGACTGTGAAACTACTGCTCTGTGAAACTGTACAAGCAATGCAGACAAGGAAATAATGCATTTAAGGTGAACTGTTGCATTTTTTTCTTTTACTCTGTCCTTTCTGTGGCTCTGTTCTAATTATGGCAATCAGTGAGTTTGCCATTCTTTCTATGTTATCTATATTCTAATGCTTAGAGTCGCCAGGTATCAAATGATACCACCACAAGGTTCAACTGGCTATCAAAGAGCCAAACACCAGTTAGTTAGTTCAAGGTCAAGGGTACTTTATTTACACACAATTAGTCATGCAACATAAACACTACTAGTTAACTACACCTATCAACTAAGACAACCTGTACTTAACTTCGAGCACCTGGCTTAGGTCAGAGAAACAGTGGCCGCTGTTCGATTCTGGATCTATCGGGTTCGAAGGAGTAACTGCTGCTCAGCTAGGCTCATCCGTCTGGTAGCGAGCGTTGAACTTGGACTTGCTTCTGGTGTTGCTGCAATCGGAGATGGCCGTGACCAGGGTACCAGGTCCAAGAGAGGACGAACATGTGGTGAACTCTTCTTCTTATACTTGGGGGTTTTCGCGCTCTTATGGGCGGTCCTTCAGTTTGGGCCCCACTAATTTGGGTGATCCCTGATCACTCTGTTCCATTCCTAACCAATAAGTGGGCGGGGATCTGGATGGCTGGGCATTTCCCAAGCGGTCACTGACCCCGTTGTTTATGCTTCCCTTGAACAGGGAGTGGCGCCGAAATGTCTGGGACTGTACCGGTCGCTCGAGTACCAGTCCTCTGTTTTGGTGAAGATGGGCCATCAAATGCTAATCGGCCCCATTAAAATGCTAATTGGTCGGAGTTTCGATACCGTCTGGACTTCTTGTTTGCAAATATGCATTTCAGGCTCTGAGCCTGCCTGAGTCTTGGCTTGTCTATTTTACCCGCCAGGCTTTGCGGGTTTCTCTGTACCTAGTTGTAAGTGGCCATCCCAGATGTCTACAGAACCCTATTTAAAAAATATATTTTTATTCAAATTCAATTAGTTTTATATAATACACTGAGAGAATAATAACAGTCGAACGTTTAAGAAGCTGCGTTGTGGTAGCCTTAAAGCTGTGGGCACAGATCTTATAGCCATTCACCGCGAATCAGTCGAAGTAAAATTTCCCATCCTTGGAATTTCACATCCTAATTATAGACCTTGAACTGCATTGTAAGAATCAAAAGTACAGCAGACAAGGTGTAGTTTGTATTTCCCATCACGCAGGTGGCACGGACATTTCCCTAACATAGAATCAAACCAATTCACATTGTCTTCACATTGAGGATACCGTCCATCGTGTTATGTGGCTCTACCACTGTGCTAAATGGGAAAGAATTCAAACAGATCTATCAACTCAAGACTGGGCATCCATGAGGCGCTGTGGGCCATTGGCAGCAGCAGAATTGCATTCAATCACAATCTGCCCCCTCATGGCCCGGCATATCCCCCACACTACCATTACCACCAAGCCAGGGGATCAACTCTGGTTCAACGAAGAGTGCAGGAGAGCATGCCAGGAGCAACATCAGGCATATCGAAAAATGAGGTCAACCTGATGAAGCTACAACACAGGACTACTTGTGTGGCAAACAGCATGAGCAGCAAGTAATAGACAGAGCTAAGCAATTGTACAACAAACATATCAGATCTAAGCTCTAATCCTGCCACATCCAGCCGTGAATGGTGGTGGACAATTCAACAACTCACTGGAGAAGGCTCCACAAATATCTCCATTCTCAATAATGGAGGAACCCAGCACATCTGTGCAAAAGCAAGGCTGAGGCATTCACAACAATCTTCAGCTAGAAGTGACAAGTGGACTATCCATCTCGGTCTCCTCCGAAGGTCCTCAGCATCACAGATGGCAGTCTTCAGCCAATACGATTCACTCTGCGTGATATCAAGAAACGGCGGAAGGCACTGGATACTGCAAAGGCTATGGGCCCTGACAATATCCCAGCAACAGTATTAAAGATTTGTGCTCCAGAACTGACCGCACCGCTAGCCAAGCTGTTCCAGTACAGCTACAACACTGGCATCTACCCGGCAATGTGGAAAATTGCCTGGGTGTGGCCTGTGCACAAGAAACATGACAAATGCAACCCAGCTAATGAAATGAAAATTGCTTATTGTCACAAGTAGGCTTCAATGAAGTTACTGTGAAAAGCCCCTAGTCGCCACATTCCGGCGCCTGTTCAGGGAGGCTGGTACGGGAATTGAACCGTGCTGCTGGCCTGCCTTGGTCTGCTTTCAAAGCCAGCGATTTAGCCCAGTGTGCTAAACCAGCCCCTTATTACTGCTCTTATCAGTCTACTCTCCATCATCAGCAAAGTAATGCAAGTAGTCATCAACAGTGTTATCATGCGGCACTTACTCAGTAAGAACCTGCTCACGAACGCTCAGTTTGGGTTCCGCCAGGGTCACGCAGCTCCTGACCTCATTACAGCCTTGGTTCAAACATGGACAAAAGTGTGACTGCCCTTGACGTCAAGACAGCATTTGAACGAGTATGGCATCAAGGAGCCCCAGCTAAACTGGAATCAATGGGGATCAGGGGGAAAACTCTCCAATTGTTGGGTCATACCTGGCACAAAGCAAGATGGTTATGGTTATGGTGGGTGGAGGTCAATCATCTCAGCTCCAGAACCTCACTGCAGGACTTCCTCAGGGAAGTGTCCTAGGCCCAACCATCTTCAGCTGCTTCATCAATGACCTGCCTTCGATCATTAGGACAGAAGTGGGAATCTTTGCGGATGCCTGCACAATGTTCAGTACCATTCGCGACTCCTGAGATAATGAAGCAGTTTATGTCAAAATGCAGAAAGGCCTGGATCAGACAAGTGGCAAGTTACATTCATGCCACACAAGTGCCAGGCCATGACCATCTTCTACAAGAAAGGATCTAACCACTGCCCCTTGATATTCAATGGCATTACCATTGCTGAATCCCTCACTATCAATATCCTGGGGGTTACCATTGATCAGAAACGGAACTGGACAAGCCATATTAATACTGTGGCTACCAGGACAAGTCAAAGGCTAGGAATTCCACGGTGAGTAACTCATCTCCTGAGCCACCAAAGCCTGTCCACCATCTTTACGGCACCAGTCAAGAGTGTATGGAATACTCTCCACTTGCTTAGATGAATGCCACTCCAACAACACTCAAGAAGCTCTACACCATCCAGGACAAAGCACCCGCTTAATTGCTCCCCTTCCACAAGCATTCAAACCCTCCACTACCGACGAACAGTGGCAGCCGTGTGTACCATCTACAAGATGTCCTGCAGTAATTCACCAAGGTTCCTTAGACAACACCTTCCAAACCCATAATCACTACCATCTAGAAGGACAAGAGAAACAGATACCTGGGAACTCCACCACCCTGGAGGTTCTCCTCCAAGTCACTTACCACCCCGTCTTGGAAATATATCACCGTTCCCTCACTGTCCCTGGGGCAACATCCTGGAATTTCCTCCCTAACAGCACAGTGGGTGTACTTACACCTCAAAGACTGCAACAGTTCAAGAAGACAAGTCACCACCACCTTCTGAAGGTTAACCAGTGACGCCCACATCCCCTAAATCAATTTTTAAAAATGTTTTTAAAAATTCACTTGTCGCAAGTTAACCATCTTGTTATTATCAGAAATGAGTTGATTTCCTGACATCAGAAAATTAATAGGTTTAAAAATGGAGCAGGTCATGAATATTGGGCTGGATTCTCCGTTTCAGCGGCTAAGTGCTAGCTGAAACAGAGAGTTTGCGAGAGTTTTACGACGCCAAAATCAGCAGTGAACACTCATCGGTTCTAGGACCAGTGATGGGCTAGCATTGGCGCGGGTGAAACTCCCGGCTCCCACACAAAAAACGGCCAGAGAATGGCCGGGGCCCAAGCCACGCATTCGCAAGGCGACGACTTGCAGCGGTCGCGCCATACAACATGGCGCCGGCCATGCGCGGGCCCGACCAGCCAAATACGACCCCACAGGCCACCCCCTGGCCACCACCTGGCCACCCCCCACCAGTCCCCCCCCAGCCCTCATGGAGATCCCCTTGGCCAGCGGCACAGATCCCGGCCGAGTGTGGCGGCGCTGGACACAGTGCGCACTCGCCACGCCGGGTCCCCGACCGCTCAGACCAAACATCAACCGTGTGGTCGGGAACTTGGCACATCCTGGCCAAAGCATTGCAGGAAGGACTTTTGATGACCCGCCAATGCCATTTCAACAGCGTGCAGCACACGACACGATGATGCCATTTCGGAAAGGGCGGAGACTCGAAAACCGGCTTCAAATCAGCGTTGTCCCCGATTTGGGAATCGGAAGGGATTCTCCGCCCAATCGCTGATTACGATATCTGCTTCGGGCAACGGAGAATCCCGCCCATTGTGTTTGGCTGAAACTATTTACATATGTTCTCCACGCACCTCCCCCAAAACAAACCCAGGGTGACTCTTTGATTTGTGGAGGTGAAATTTACCCTTAGCGAATGCTAGCTGAATCTATTGGTTAATGTAAATACTTTATTTTATGTAACCTTTCCAGAAATGACATTCCACGGTACTTATTAGAGGATTGTAAACAATCTTGCGATTACAAGATAAGAGAGTCATGAAACAAATACATGATTAATATTTGAATCAATTAATATTGGATAGTTCTGATCAACTTAAACACTCAAGACATTCACAACCAATTTATTACTTTTGAGGTATACTTACTGTTATTATGTTGACATATGCTACCTATTTTTTTAAATTTAAAGTACCCAATTATTTTTTTTTCCAAATAAGGGGCAATTTAGCTTGACCAATCCACCTAACATGCACATCTTTGGGTTGTGGGGGTGAAACCCACACATACATGGGGAGAATGTGCAAACTCCACACAGACAGTGACCCAGGGCCGGGATTCGAACCCCGGTCCTCAGCGCCGCAGTCCCAGTGCTATCCGCTGCGCCACATGCCACCCAGACATATGTGGCCCTGATGGCTGAAGTTTGGAATTCTTTTCTGCAAATGGTAATTGGTGCAAGGTAAGTTGTTAATTTTCAACCTGAGGTTGTATTCCAACGAGGTGAGAAGGGGAAGACTGTCTCCCCTCTATTCAACCTTCTCTGCCAGAGACAACAAATGTTTAAGTTTCTTTTTTCACAGGGAAATCAGAATAATTTTAACTATTTAAGCTGGGAGCACGAAGGAACCAATCAAATGATGTTTTCTTGAGTCAAAGGAAGAACAAATTTATTAGCCACTGAACTCGAAAACAACAATAAAAACGTGCAGCGGAATTCTCCGTTGGCGAGATCCTCTGGTCAGCCGGCAGCACACCCACGCCCGTGGGTTTTCTGGCGGCATGGAATGATTGTAAACCCAAATTGTAAACCCCATTGACCGGCTGCCGGGACGAAGAATCCCGCTGCCGGCTGGGGCGTGGTGCTCAGGAAAACGCGGCTGGGGGACCGGAAAATCCCGCCCGCGATGAGAGCATTCAGCCCTCATTCAGTCATTTTGGCAAACACACATGACACACATCCTCGAGGCATAGATTTTGAACACTGCAACCAATTCAGGGCAGCTGCTTTGCTGGATACAGTCAAATGTAGAAGATGTTGCAATTATTATGAGATCTCAGTTCAATGGTAGGATCTGGTAAAGTTACTTTCTCAAACTGGTTGATATGTTTATACCAAAAGAGAGAGAGGGAGGGAGAGAGAGCAGCCCTTAGCCTGTTACCTATGTAAAGACTTTCTTGACACCGTTTGTGTCACTTGCAATCTCTCTCAATGGCTGGGCAGCCTTGCCTTGGTATACTTCACCCATTGTGTATTTCTAGGAGGTTTTGGATGGGTCTGTCTGTGGCATCCATTGTTTTAATATCCAGTACTTTGCATTTTACATGCCTCTTCCTTCGACAGTTATTAGTTTTGATGGGTGTCTGGATTATACAAAATATATTGGCTGTGATTCTCCGATCCCGCGCTGGGTCGGAGAATCGCCTGGGGGACGCACGAATCCCGCCACGCCACTCCGACGCTTGCCGCCTATTCTCCGGCGACCGGAGAATCGGCAGCAATTGCACCGGCGCGGATGCAGCAGCGCCGTTCGGGAGCCGCCCCCGGAGTTTCTCTGCCCAAAACGGGCCAAGTGCCCGCTGAGTTCTGCCAAGTCCCGTCGGCGTTGTTTGCGTATGGTCCTACCCAGCGGGACCTCGGAGTTCTGGCTGCGGGGGCCGTCCTGTGGGGGGGGGGGGGGCGGGGAGACGACTCCAGGGGGGGCCTCCACGGTGGCCAGGCCCGCGATCGGGGGCAACCGATCGGCGGGTGAACTCATTCCGGGGGGGGGCCTATGTTCCTCCATGCCGGACTCTGCACGACAACCTCTGCCACCCGGGGGGGTCACACATTTTTACTATTTCATCAAGGCCAGCAATCTGCCCTCCTCCATCGAAGTCAGGGCTATAAGAACATAAGAACTAGGAGCAGGAGTAGGCCAACTGGCCGCTCGAGCCTGCTCCGCCATTCAATGAGATCATGGCTGATCTTTTGTGGACTCGGCTCCACTTTCCGGCCCGAACACCATAACCCTTAATCCCTTTATTCTTCAAAAAACTATCTATCTTTATCTTAAAAACATTTAATGAAGGAGCCTCTTTTGCTTCACTGGGCAAGGAATTCCATAGATTCACAACCCTTTGGGTGAAGAAGTTCCTCCTAAACTCAGTCCTAAATCTACTTTCCCTTATTTTGAGGCTATGCCCCCTAGTTCTGCTTTCACCCGCCAGTGGAAACAACCTACCCGCATCTATCCTATCTATTCCCTTCATAATTTTATATGTTTCCAGAAGATCCCCCCTCATCCTTCTAAATTCCAACGAGTGCAGTCCCAGTCTACTCAACCTCTCCTCGTAATCCAACCCCTTCAGCTCTGGGATTAACCTAGTGAATCTCCTCTGCACATCCTCCAGTGCCAGTACGTCCTTTCTCAAGTAAGGAGACCAAAACTGAACACAATATTCCAGGTGTGGCCTCACTAACACCTCATACAATTGCAGCAGAACCTCCCTAGTCTTAAACTCCATCCCTCTAGCAATGAAGGACAAAATTCCATTTGCCTTCTTAATCACCTATCCCCAGAGACTGCCAGGTCTGCGCGGAGTGCAAACCGCACTCCTACCGGCCAGACCGTGCGCGCCTGGTGAAGGCCTCCCGCCCCTTTGAATGCCTCAGCGTGGACTTCAAAGGGCCCCTTCCCTCCACCGACCGTAACACGTACTTCCTCAGTGTCGTCGATGAATGTTCGGGAATCCCCTTCGCCATCCCATGCCCCAACATGACGTCTGCCACCGTCATCAAAGCCCTCAACACCATCTTCGCTCTGTTCGGCTTCCCCGCCTACGTCCACAGCAACAGGGGATCCTCATTCATGAGCGATGAGCTGCGTCAATTCCTGCTCAACAGGGGTATCGCCTCGAGCAGGACGACCAGCTACAACCTCTGGGGAAACGGGCAGGTGGAGAGGGAGAATGCGACGGTTTGGATGGACGTCCAGCTGGCCCTAAGGTCCAGAGATCTCCCGGCCTCCTGCTGGCAGGAGGTCCTCCCCGATGCCCTGCACTCCATTCGGTCGCTCCTGTGCCACTGCGACGAATGAAACACCCCATGAACGTCTCTTTGCCTTCCCTACGAAGTCCACCTCCGGGGTGTCGCTCCCGACTTGGCTTGCAGCTCCAGGACCCGTACTCCTCCATAAACACGTACGACTCCACAAGGCAGACCCGTTGGTTGAGAGGGTACAGCTACTCCACGCCAACCCACATTACGCCTACGTAGCGTACCCCGATGGCCGCCAAGATACAGTCTCCCTCAGGGACCTGGCACCAGCTGGTTCCGCACTCACACACCCCCCCGGCCTGGCACCACCCCCCCTCCCCCGGCACACCCAGCCGCAACCCCCGCCCCAGGACAATCCGTCCTCCCCCTGCACACACCCGGGGATGAAGAGGACTTTGACGCGCTCCCGGAGCCACCGAAGACCAGACCGACACTGGAATCGCCGCCAGCACTGCGGCGCTCCCAACGGCAGATCAAGGCTCCGGACCAACTGAAATTGTAACATGACCTGGACTTTAAAATATCATCACTCTGTATATAATTTTCCCCTCCACCCCACTGGACTCATTTTTTTTTTCTCTCTGTACTTTAAAACGTATACCTGTATATAGTTCTCCACCACCCCCGCCGGACTCAATTTTAACAGGGGGTGAATGTGGTAGTCACCACTGATGTATATATTGTGTGTAGAGGATGTCTGTGTAGGTGCTTTACGGTAAGGCCCTGTACTACAGGTACGGGGGTAGTTCCCTGCCTGCTGGCTCCGCCCAGTAGGTGGAGTATAAATATGTGTGCTCCTCGTACAGCAGCCATTTCGCCAGCTGCTGTAGGAGGCCACACATCTTATTGTAATAAAGCCTCGATTACATCCAACTCTCGTCTTTGTGTAATTGATCGTGCATCATGTACACAGTACACTCTCTCTGTGTCCACCAGAGCAGAGAGTGCGATGGGATACTCTCCACTTGTCTGGATGAGTACAGATCCAAAATCAGGTTGTTTCTTCACTGTAGTTGTGCCTGAAACCTCTTCCCCCCCCCCCAACCCCCCAAAACAGAAATATGGATGCAGCAACACCACATGGAGTACAGGGGGTACAGAAAAAGCAGCTCACCATCACTGTCTCAATATGGGATCGACAATAAATGCTGGCCTTGCCAGCAATGCTCCACATCTCATGGATGAATGAAGAAAAAGCTTTTTCCTGCCAAGTGCGTTACATTTCCCACATGTCACGTCTCAAATTACTTTTGCATGCCAAAAGGAAGTGAAGCCATTTAAATTGGAGAGTTTAGACAAATGAAACTAAACAAAAACAAAAGAAATCACAAGATTCAAATTAAAAGTATCATATTGTTTCATATTTTTAAAAATAATTTTAAAATGGCAATGCCTGTAACATGAGAACTGGGCTGAAGCCAAGTATCCAAATAATTGGAGCTAGCAATGCTTACAATTGAAGTGCTGCTTAGTGGTACTGACTTTGATCTTTCACTGCAATCAAAGCACTTACAACTCGATTAATCTCTTGACTGAATTAAATTGCCTGTTCCCCATCATCAATGCCTGTTTCGATTCACAAGTAAGGGGAGAGATGACTGGAATTAGCATCCCACGTCTGCTAAATAATTTTGACACTGAGCTGAAAAGGGTTCGCTGGTAAGGATTATATTTAACTTGGCAGGCTTGCAGATTGGCATCAGGTGTCAATGGGACATTTGCTTGGCAGCCATGAGTGCCATTATGGATCTGTTTTGCCCATTGAAGATGTTGAAACCCAGCATGATCTGAGAACCAGATGTTTCGCGATGGCTGTCTCCAAGGCACTGCAGCGATTAAACCCCATGGGCTTGAATATTCAATATAGCTTCAGACACACTTTTTGTTTGACGAGGCAGGAGAGATTTGATTTATACTCAAGTTCACTCAGTTAAGTGATAAAATTCAATTCTGTGACTAAAGAAATCATGATAGCATTATGACAGGTGAAAGGACGTTAAGCTGAATTGGCTGAAATGTCTTTCTAAGAACCAGCTTTTTCCTTTTTCAGTCGCTGCAGTGAATCTTTGTGTATGTCACCGAGGAAGGAAATACTTCCCTTAATTATGATTCCCTAATATTCTCTATAATATGTGCCACTGAGTGTCCTTGGATTCAGTGTTTGCCTCACTACTTTGTGCTTGTGACATTATTCCCAATAGAGAAAATTGTCGAAGAATTGGCAACGTCCCTTGCAATTAAAAAAAAAAGTCAATGTAAAATGTTGGCACATCATCGCACAAAATATTTAGAGTAAATTATTTTGTATGTTAATTTTTAATTTTTCTTTGCAGAAAGTTGGCATGTTGCTTTTTTGCTGGCTAAGGGACAAAGAAGGTATTTTTAAATCCAGTTGGACTTAATTCATATATGTAAAATTATGTTACATACGCACCAGGACCGTGAGCTGGCTCCATTTTAGATGAGGTTAATAACTGTTTCCAATTTATTAACCACAGCACCACTTTGTTTAACTGTGGGAAAGCTTAAGGACTATGAAGCCTCAGACTCATTGTGATTAAATTGTCTGTACCAATGTCAGTCAAGTGATTGATTGTGAAGGCAACCAGTCAATGAAAGGTGACCCTAGTTCCTGAGCATTTCTTCAATTTCTTTAGCTGTGTCGTTATGGCAAAATGCCTTTTTTCGTTGAGATAGATTCAATGAATCCAGTGATATTACCAACCAACAACCAAAAATGCACACTTTATCTCTGTTCAATTTTTAAAAATCGAGGTGAGCCTAAACTAGTTGCTTGTCTTTTGGGTGAAACATTAAACAAAATCTCATCTGCCTACTCAGGTGAATATGGAAGATCCCATGGGACTGTTTGAAGAAGAGCAGAAAGTTCTCCAAATTTCTTGATGCACTACCTGATATACATGTGTCTATTGTTATTGATCATATTTGACCATTGGTCAAACACACTCAGCCAACATTTAAAGATAGACTACGATCCCCCTTATCTCTCGCTCATAGATTGTCTCAGTCCAGTTTGAATGGATATACAAGCAGTGTTTATTTCTTTAAGAACTCATTTTGGTACATCCACACAAAATTAAATCGGAAGAATTTTCCGAGATGTCCTTGAGACACTGAAGAATGAAAACAAAAACTTCAAGATAAAAGTGACTCCAGATTTATAAATTAAAAGTCATTTCAACAAAAGGCCTTAAAAATAATTTTCACACAAGCTTCAAGGATTCTTCGACGGCTAAAGTTTTTCTCTCTAATCAGTCAAATGGATCACATTCTTAAGGGAATCATAGAATTTACAGTGCAGAAGAAGGCCATTCGGCCCATCGGGTCTGCACCGGCCCTTGGAAAGAGCACCCCACTTAAACTCACACCTCCTCCCTATCTCCGTAACCCAGTAACCTTTTTGGCCACTAAAGGCAAATTAGCATGGCCATCCACCCGATCTGGCAAGAGGCAACCTGGCTCCGCTAACGAGGTCCAGTGCCCTCTGCTCGTGCACTGTTGGGGGGTGCAGTACGGGTGAACCCCCTCCATTTCTCACACGCTCCCTGTGGTTGTGGGCGGTCTTCTCCTGGGGGGGGGGGGGCAAAGCATCAGAGTTCAGCGGTCCGCAGCTTCCGGCGCAGATTTGGCTAAATGATGGCATGGGAGCACTGGGCACCCAGCCACGGCGGCTCTCAGGGGCATGTGCAGCCCATGTGGGTCAGGTGGGGTTTTTTGCCTCCCTCCTGGAAGGGGGGGGGTTACTGTCACATGTGTGGGTGGTGGGGGTTGGGTGGTGCCAGGGGTATATCTCGGTGGACTCACCCTGGCTCCCCTCGTCAGGTCGTGCATCTTCTTGCGGCACTGCTCGCCCGTCCATGGGGTTTGCCCAACACGCGCTTACGGCATTGCCCACCTCACGCCAATTCCGCCAGACTGTTCTGGCAGGGTGCCGGTGGCCACGTCTATGGCATAGGATCGCCCTCCTTTCCTCAACCGCGTCCAGCAGCATCTCGAGGTCATGGTCTCTGAACTTCAGGGCGGCACGGTGGGGGCAGCCATCTCGCGGTCTCGGGGCTGTGCGCCGCTCGCGCACCTTTTATGTGACGCAGCACCGTGTCATCGGGCGGGTCGCGCGAATGATGCTGGTCTGGCGCCATGCCCCCCGCGCTTCTCGCCGCGCCCGTGCTGGCCCCTTTTGCGGGCCAGAATTAGTCCTCGGAGCGGCCCGTTCACACCGCCGTAAAACACGCCGGTGTTTACGACGGTGTGGACACTCTGCCGCAGGATTAGAGAACCCCGCCCCACATGTCACGTCTGGTCTCAGTTACGAGATTGTTTCAAACTCGTTGAACGTACCCATATATCGCTTACTTTCAGTAAGAGTACTTGCAGTACATTATTCGTAACATTTGCGACAGTCATAGATAATATTCAAAAGATTAGCCAATTTTATAACTTACTCATATTTCTACAAATTCAATAATTTTCAAGAATCATTTTATTTTCCAGCATATTTCAGCTAATATTTTAAATGACCCCCCTCTAAAATTGTTGAATCCAACAGATGGTTATAGTTATGAACTTGCAGCAATACTCTGTCTACTTATCCTCACAAAACGAAGGCTGAACAATTTTAACTTTTGGCATAATGAGGCTGCAGCACAGAAATAATGATGTTCATTCTTAAAGTGTCACTGCCATTCTTTTTAAACAAAGTGATACTGTTGAGCATTTAAGCATTCCTACTCACTCAGAGACTAATACCTTAGTCAACTAATGTGTGATTTTGTTTGTGCATTATAGCCACTGAGAGCTCGTAATAACTTCTTTACCATTCTCAGGATCTTAAGACTGAGGGTAGGGCGAAGAATCCATAGAATTCCTACAGTGCGGAAGGACGCCTTGTGGCCATTGAGTCTGCACTGACCCCCCGAAAGAACACCCTACCTAGGCCTATCCTCCTGGCCCATCCCCGTAACCCTGCACATTGATGGCCAATCCATCTAACCAGCACAGCTTTTGGACACTAAGGGACAATTTGGCATGGCCATTCTACCTAACCTGAACATTTTTGCACTGTGGGAGGAAAACAGAGCACTGGGTAAAAGCCCATGCAGATTCAGGGAGAAAGTGGAAACCCCACTCGGACAGTCACCCAAGGCTGTAATTGAACCCAGGTCCCTGCCGCTGTGAGGCAGCAGTGCTATCCCGTGTGCCAGCGAAAAATGTTTCAAAATTGCTTTGGTTTTCAATAGGATCATTTGATTTCCAATTATTTTGATCATTGCCTTGCTGGTAAAGTCATTTATTCGAAATGAGTTAATAACTCTCTCAAAATGATGAACCGTAAGAACACAAAGCACTTGTCTGCAAATACCAGCAGTGATTTGCAACACTTAGGAAACTGTTGTTTCTTTAAATCTCCGTCTGAACCAATAAGATTGAAACAGCAAAATTAATTATTTAAAATGACCAATTCTTGACTTCCGGTGGCGACCATTTTATGAGTGGATGCACATTTGTTGGCTCCCGCTCGTGGTGGTCTTTTCGGACCTTTTTCTCTGATTTCCGGTGGAACTGAGTGATGGTTTAAGGTACTGGTGAGGTGGAAGAAGGGAATATCCCACCGGTTTATGGATTCATGGACCAGAAGTGGTGTAAAAAGAAGAGTACGTTCGCTGAAAGCTGGTTTGGAGCCTGCGACACAGGGGAAAATGGCAGAGGGTCAAGGTCTGGGTTTGCCGGCTCAGTGGTCGACGGAACAACCGGTGGACTTTCTGCATGACAAGTTTGCCTAGCAGAGGAAAGAGTATCTGGAGGACCTGGCCAGGGTGGTGGGTCCTATAAAGGGGCAGGGGTTGACGTCATGGAATTGAGGTTAGAGGCTCAAGGCCAGGCAATCCAGAAGGAAGAGGAAACAGTGGGCGAGCAGGATGAGCAGCTGCCACGATGGTGGCAGATATGCGGCTGATGAAAGATCATCAGAAGAGGCTGCAGGACAAAGTGGAGGATCTAGAGAATACATTGCGCAGGCAGAATTTAAGGACCGTCAGAGGGCAGCGAGGGAATGGACGCCGGTGCATATGTTTGAGAAGTTGCTGGGTGAAGGAGCATTTGCTCGGCCCTTGGAAGTGGACAGGGTGCACAGGGCGTTTATGAGAAAGCCGCAGAGACATGAGCCGCCGAGGGCGATGGTGGTGCGAATGCATTGGTTCCTAGATAAGGAACAGATTTTGAGGTGTGCCAGGCAGACGAGGCACTGCATATGGGAAGGCAGCGAGCTGTGTGTCTACCAGGACCTGGGTGCGGAGCTGGCCACAAGAAGGGCTAGCCTTAATAAGGTGAAGTCAGTCCTCTTTAAGAAGGGGGTGAAGTTTGGCATGTTGTACCCAGCGCGTCTGTGGGTCACGTATGAGGACCAGGAACTATACTTCGGATCGCCAGAGGAGGCGATAAGCTTTATCAGGGACAAGGGACTGGCAGGAGAAGGAGGACATCGAACTTTGGAGCGAGTGTCTATGTTTTGTAAATCTTGTTAATCTTCTTTTCTTCTGGTTTGTGTGAACCATTTTTGCACTATGTTTGGGCCGTTGCTCAGTTTTGTCTTGTGGGTTTGTTTTGTTCTTATTGGGGGATAGTGGGTTGCATTCTCTTCTTTGGATTTGTTGGGGATTGCAATGTTTGTATAGAGAAGTTGGTTGAGTGGGGGGGGGGGGAATCAGTATGGGGTAAGATGCTTGGTGCCATGGGTGGGGGCTACCAGGTTAGCTGGGCGGGCTAGCTCATGGAAGCGCAGTGGGGGGCGAGCAGGTGACAAGTTTGTTGATGGAGGTTGGGATTTGTTATTTTGCTATGGGGTGGGGGGAAAGGAGAGGGAGGAGCTAGAATCTGCTGACAGGGGACAGATTGACGAATGCCGACAGGGCGGAGATCGATGCCGGTGGGCGCCAAGGGCGGGCCCGTAGATGCACGGGACGTGGGCTCGGGACAGGTCTAGGAAGGCTATTGTTGATCAGCGGGGAGGGGGTGGGGTAGGGACGTTATGGTGAGTGGGAAGTTGGAGGGGATGCCGGTGGTACTGGTTAATATTTATGCACCAAACTGGGATGACGCGGAGTTCATGAGGCGGGTGTTGGGGAAGATTCCTGACCTGAACTTGCGACGGCTGATCATGGGGACGACGACTTTAATACGGTTACAGACCTGAGGCTGGTTCAGTCGAGTTTGAGGACAGGAGGGTGTCAGCAGCAGCGAAGGAACAAAAGGGGTTTATGGAACAGATGGGAGGTGTAGATCCGTGGAGATTTGGGGGGCTGAGATTGAAGGAGTTCTTTTTTCTCCCATGTACACAAAGTGTATTCTCAGATTGATTTTTTTGTTTTAGATAGGATTTTGCTGGCGGGGGTAGATGCCGAGTACTGAGTGATTGTAATGTCGGATCATGCCCCACACTGGGTGGATTTACGTTGAGTAAGGAGGGGGGCCAGCGCCCGCACTGGAGATTAGATGTAGAACTATTAGGGGAGGAGGAGGTGTGTGTGCCAAGATCTTGGCCTCAAGAATAGAGGATTATGTGCCAGGGGTGATAGGGTAGGACAAGACGGGATTTGTAAAGAGGAGGCAGTTAACGGCCAACGTTAGAAGGTGATGCCGTCCGAGGGTAGGGAGGTAGATGTAGTGGTCACCATGGACGCGGAGAAGGCCTTTGATCGGGTGGAATGGGAGTACCTGTGGGATGTCCTGGGGCGGTTTGGTTTGGGCAGAGTTTTCTGGACTGGATCTGGCTGCTGTACCAGGCACCGGTGGTGAGCGTGCGGACGAACCGAGTGAGCTCGGATTATTTTAGGCTGCACCGGGGGATGAGGCAGGGATGTCCACTCTCCCCACTGCTGTTTGCTTTAGCTTTAGAGCCACTGGGCATGGCGCTGAGAGCATTAGAGGACTGGTAAGAGATAGTGCGGGGGGCGGAGGGGGGGATGTGGAGCACAGGGTCCCGTTATACGTATATTTCCAACCCACAGGGGGGAGATTGGAGAGATTATGAGGAACCTCGGGGAATTTGGCTGATTTTCGGAATGTGAACTGAATATGGGTATTACGATCCAGGCGAGGGGGCAGGAGAGGAGATTGGTGGGGGGCTGCCGTTCATGGTGATGGGAGGGAGTTTTCGGTATTTGGGAATCCAGGTGGCGCGGGAGTGGGAGCAGCTACACAAGCTGAATCTGGCTCGGTTAGTGGAGCAGATGAAGGGGGACTTTAGAAGGTGGGGTGGGCTCCCGATGTCACTGGCGGGAAGGGTGCAGACCATAAAAATGACGGTTCTCCCGAGATTTCTGTTCATATTCCAGTGTCTCCTTATTTTTATTCCAAAAGCCTTTTTTAAGAGGGTCAATGAGGTGATCTCTGGGTTTGTGTGGGCGGGTAAAACCCCACAGGTAAAGAAGGTGCTGTTGGAGCGGGGCCGGTGGGGGGGAGGGCTGGCCTGACCGAATGTTAGGAACCATTATTGGGCGGCAAATGGAGCAATGGTCAGGAAGTGGGTAGTGGGGGAGGGGTCAGTGTGGGAGCGGGTGGAGGTGGAACAGTGTAAGGGTACAGGTTTGGGGGCACTGTTAACGGCACCTCTGGCGTTCTTGCCAGCTCGGTACTCCACAAGTCCGGTGGTGGTGGCAGCTGTTGAGAGTGTGGGGTCAGTGGCGGAAGCATACTGGAGTGGAGGGAGCGTCGGTATGGGCTCCAATTTATGGTAACCACCAATTTGTGCTGGGGAGGCTAGATGGGGGGGTGGGGGGGGGGGGGGGGGTTCGGAAGTGGCAGTGAGCTGGGATTGAGCGGTTAGGGGGCCTGTTCATTGATGGCAGCTTTCCAGACTTGGATGACTTGGAGGAGGAGTTTGAGTTGCCACGTGGAATGGGTTCCGTTATCTGCAGCTGAGGGACTTTGCACATAGGCAGATTTTGATCATTCCACGTCAGAGGATACAGGACAAGGTCGTTTCAAAAACGGGAGTGGGGGCGGGGAAGGTCTCGGAAATTTATAAAGAGTTCATGGAGTGGGAGAGAACCCAGATAGGGGAGGTAAAGCGAAAATGGGAGGAACAGCTGGGCAAGGAATTAGTGGCGGGACCATGGGAGGGATGCCTTGAGTAGGGTTGACGTGTCCTCGTCGTGTGCCAGACTCAGCCTGATACAATTTAAGGTGGTCCACCTGCCACATATGACTGTGGCACGATTGAGTAGGTTCTTTGAAGGGGTGGAGGATCGATGTGGGTGGTGTGCAGATGGGCCTGCAAATCATGCCCTGTGCATGTCCAAAGCTTAGGAGATTCTGGCAAGGATTTGTCGATGTCATGTCCATGGTACTAAAGCCAAGGGTGGCACCGAATCCAGAGGTGGCGATTTTTGGAGTGTGGGAAGACCCGGGAGTCCAGGGGATGAGAGAGCCTTTGCCTCCTTGGTAGCCTGGAGATGGATCTTATTAGCGTTGAGGGACTAGGAGCCCCCGAAATCGGGGGTATGGGTGAGCGACATGGCCGGGTTTCTCAGGCTTGAGAAGATTAAATTTGCCCTGAGAAGATCAATGTTAGGGTTCGCCCGGAGGTGAGCCGTTTATTGACATCTTTGGAGAAAACTAATCTGTTAGCAGATATGATAAGGTGGTGGGGAGTGGGGGGGGGGGGGGGGGGGGGAGGTAGGGAGGGGGGGCGGGTTGAGGGAATAGATTAGGCAGGATCAGTGAGTGGAGGAGCGGGACTGGGAAATTGTGTTTGTCAGCTGGGTTTGGTTGTTGGTTGGGGGGGATGTTATTTACTGTGTTTTGTTTGATTTTTGAAATTGCTGTTAAAAATGACAAATGCCTTAATAAAATGTTTTTTTTAAATTACCAATTCTTGTGTAATGAAATTACACTGTGATAATATCTTCCTTCATTCCTCATGTATGTTATTCATTAATGGAAAAAAGAAATTATACAACAACAGCTCCATTTACAACATGCTGAGTTTTCTATTTTTTGAATATTGAAGCCAAACTAATGCTGAGTGAAATTTAAAATCAATAAAACTTTGGCTCCAACTTTCAAACATCACGCACCCCACGGAGATCAACCATTTGACAAGATCTCACTCTGTTTAACCTGCTTTCCAAAAGTCATGGGATCATATATTACACTCTGTTCTTTATCCATTTATTGGTAGTCATCCTCCTAACAGTAACCAGTTCTCCCTATATCAAATCAATTTGATAAATCACAAACCCCGTTGTATCGACTAAATCAATTAAATGGGTTCTTGAAACATTTTCTGTTGTATATCAAAGAGCTTGACAATGGGTAAAAGGTTTTGAAAGTGGTCAGAAATATGGGGCAAAATTCTCCATATTGGTGGAAAGTCCTCCGATCGACGCAAAAAACGGCGCAAATCCGACTTGCGTCACGTCGGAAAAATGGGTCGAAAGTCTCCGGCCCGAAATGGGTTAGCAGCGACGTAACGGGATCCGCGCTTGCGCATGTGGTTCATGCCGTGCAGCGTCATACGTGGCGCACGGCGTGACGGCTCATAAGGCCGCGCTGCTCCCCCCCACCCGACCGGAACACCCGACCGGAACACCCGACTGGATGGCTGGCCGCCGCTCAGCCCCGAGGTTCGAGTCACGGGATGTGGAGGCGCTCCTGACGCGATGGAGCAGAGGAGGGATGCCCTGTATCCCGGGCACGGCCGCAGAGTTGCCCCACGCCACAGCCGGCGTCTGTGGAGGGAAGTGGCAGAGGCCGTCACCGCTGCGGCCCTGACACCACGGACAGGCACCCAGTGCCACAAGAAGGTGAACAACCTCGTCAGAGCAGGCAGGGTGAGCATCCCCCATATCCCCCTCCCCCATATCCCCCCTCCCCCATATCCCCCCTCCCCCATATCCCCCTCCCCATATCCCCCCTCCCCCCATATCCCCCCTACCCCATATCCCCCCTCCCCCATATCCCCCCTCCCCATATCCCCCAAATCCCCCCTCCCCATATCCCCCTCCCCCATATCCCCCCTCCCCATGTCCCCCCATATCCCCCCTACCCCATATCCCCCTCCCCCATATCCCCCATATCCCCCCTCCCCCATATCCCCCATATCCCCCCTCCCCCATATCCCCCATATCCCCATATCCCCCTCCCCCATATCCCCCATATCCCAAGTGAATCCAGCCCTAACCTTAACCTCTGCATGCACGCGCAACCGATGGCATGCATTCATATACCTGCCTAACAGTGTTGCCTTTTACCCCTGCCACCCCCCCCCCCCAACCCGCACAGGAGAAGCACGCACACAACAATAGGGAGCATGTGAGGACTGGAGGAGGCCCCGCTGATGAGAGGCCAATGACCGAGCACGAGGAAAGGGCCCTGGAACTGGCTGGCGGACCTGAGGACCGGGAGGTTTCTGATGCAGAGGTCGGGGGCGTACTAGCAAGTGAGCCACTGACAGCCCGTCCCCATATCCCCCTCCCCTATATTCCCCTCCCCCATATCACCTGATCACTGCCTGATGTCTAACCATGCATGCTTCATTGTGTATCGCAGGACCAAACGTCCAGGCACCCATCCCCGCAGATGCTGACCGCCCGCAGGATGCCCCTCGGAGGCCACGGGAGACAGAGAGACCTGGACCTTCCGGCATGCGACGCCCGCAGGATGCCCCTTGGTGGCCACGGGAGACAGAGAGACCCGACCCTCCAGCATGCGACGCCCGCAGGATGCCCCTCGGAGGCCACGGGAGACAGAGAGACCCGGACCCTGCAGCATGCGACACCCGCAGGATCCCCCTCGGAGGCCACGGGAGACAGAGAGACCCGGACCCTCCAGCATGCGATGCCCGCAGGATGCCCCTCGGAGGCCACGGGAGACAGAGAGACCCGGACCCTCCAGCATGCGACGCCCGCAGGATGCCCCTCGGAGGCCACGGGAGACAGAGAGACCCGAACCCTCCAGCATGCGACGCCCGCAGGATGCCCCTCGGAGGCGACGGGAGACAGAGAGACCCGGACCCTCCAGCATGCGATGCCCGCAGGATGCCCCTCGCACACCACGGGAGACGGAGAGACCTGGAGCAACAGGGAGACGACACCCCCGTCACGTGCGGGAGCGACCACACAGCGATGAGGGGGGCAGCCACAGGCCCCCGTCACATCCGAGCCAGGACAACACTACCCAGGACACCACTACCCAGGACACCACTACCCAGGACACCACTACCCGGGACAGCACTGCCCAGGACACCCCTACCCAGGACAGCCTACCCAGGAAGACGAAATACCGGACAGTGACTCAGAGTGGATGGGTGGAGACGAACCCCCACCCCAAAGTGCCATGGACTCAGAGTGGGACGAAGAGCACGACACAACGCCACTGCTGTCACCCTCCACCATCGCAGAAAAACTCACCTCGGTTGGGCACTTTAGTGATGAGGCGTCTGCTACACTCACTGGTGCGCACAACACAGCCGTCCCGGTACAGCAGGTGGAGGTAGGAGCAGCAGAGGGGCCGGTCGGTCGGAGGGCAGCCCAGCCCAAGCGAACAGCTGCCGCCCAGATGGATCCCGGGTTCCTGGAGTTACCACACCCACACATAGATCCGATGCAACCACCGACCCGGAGACGAGCGAAGAGGGTGACGGCCGGCTTGCGGCGGCTGCAGTCGCAGGTGGAGGAGTCCACCCGCGTCCAGGAGCTGGGAGTGGTGCCGGTCATGCGTGCCACCCAGGCTGACACCGCACGGGTGGCGTCCGCGGTGGAGGCAATGGGTGCGACGGTGTCAGACATGGGGAACGGTTTGCGAGGCCTGGGGCTTTCCGTGCAGGCGGCGTCTGTGGCCCAGGACATGGCTGCTCTCTCACGGGAGGCCATGAGCCAGTGCCAGCGCCAGATGGCAGAGGCGCTCAACGCCATAGCCCAGTCTCTGCAGGCCATGGCGTAGTCTCAGCAGGCCATGGCCCAGTCTCTGCAGGCCATCGCTGAGGGCATCGGCGCCAGTGGCCATGTGCGAGCTGGCATCGCACTGTCGCAGACAGGGTTTGCCAACCCCCTGGGCTCCATGGCTGCAAACCTGCAGACCCCTGTCGATACCAGCACGGGCCTCCAGGACTGGCAGCGCCAGATGTCGGGGGGTCGTCGGATGGCCAGTCCGTTCGCATCCCACACCCATGTAGAGGCCTGGGGGCCATCGGGCACCCCGAGGGAGGAGGAGGTGGTGTGGTCCGTCCCGGCTCCCCCTGTAGGGGAGGTCCCGGAACACTGCGACACCTCGGACTCCCCCCCTTCCGTCCCAGGTGCATCGGGTGGGCAACGGGCAGGACAGGCTGGCAGCTCGCCATCCCAGTCGCCCGGACCGCAGCCTGGCCCATCTAGGCCAGGACGCCCCAGGAAACGGCCGCCAAAGGGATCCAGTGTCAGAGGGCAGTAATCACAGGAGTCCACCTCCAGTTCTGCTGTACCGTCTGGGGAACCACGTAGACGTAGTCAAAGGGCCCGTAAGGCCAAACAATTAGACACTGAGTAAGATGGCACGGGTGCAGGGCACAGATGAGTTTTAGGGGCTAGGGCACGTGCATGAACTCCTTTGGTTATTAAAGTCAATGTTCCACCTACAGAAGCTGCCTTTGCGCTCTGTCCAAAGCGTGCGGGGGTGTCATGTACGTTGAGCGCAAGTGTGTGTGTGAGGGGTGGTCTTACCTCAGCCCCAGGTGAGTCTGCCCCGTTCCCCCTGGGCCGCCATCAACATCCCCCCGGGCAGAGGACGGGACCGTGCGCTGCAGTGTCACAGCCGCATGCAGGGATGATCCGGGTGGATGGTGGTACTGTGGCCATGGGTCAGACATAGTCCAATGATGTGGAGCCAGGAGCTCACCGCAGGGCGGGTTGTCATCATCCTCCATGGCCTGCAATAGACACGCGTCCACCCGCAATTGTGTGAGCCCAGCCCGTTGTGCCGCAGGTGGATCGGCAATGGGGGGGGGGGGGGGTGGTGTGCATGCGGGTGGGGTGGGTGGGGTTGGGGAGGGGGGTGAGAGTGCTGGGTGGGTGGATGGGTGAGGGGTGTGGGTGGTCGGCTGTTGACATGGTGTGCGGTCTGTGGCCATACATACTGTCGCCCAGCAACCAGCCCCTCAGCCGGGGATGGCGTCCCTCGTACATGCCGGGGATGGATGACAGCGACAATACGTATGAGTCGTGTACACTGCCTGGGTAACGGGCGCAGACGTGCAGGATCATCATGCGGTGGTCGCAGACCACCTGTATGTTCATCGAGTAGGTCCCCTTCCTATTGGTGAACACGGCCCTGTTATCTGCAGGTGGCCGCACGGCGACGTGCATCCCATCAATCGCGCCCTGGACCATGGGGAACACGGCCACGGCAGAGAAGCCCACGGCCCGGGCATCTTGGCTGGCCCGGTCCACAGGGAAGTGGATGTAGCGGTGCGCCATGGCATATAGGGCATCTGTCACTGCCCGGATGCACCGATGCACCGATGTCTGCGATATGCCGGACAGGTCCCCACTCGGTGCCTGGAATGACCCCGTTGCATAAACGTTCAGGGCCACCGTAACCTTGACGGACACGGGGAGAGGGTGTCCCCCGCCAGTGCCACGCGGTGACAGGTGTGCCAGCAGGTGGCAGATGTGTGCCACGGTTTCCCGCCTCATCCGGAGTCTCCTCCTGCATTCCCGGTCCGTGAGGTCCTGGTATGACTGCCGGGGCCGGTACACACGGGGCGCCCTCGGGTGCCTCCGTTGCCGTGGGGCCGCGACGTCCTCCTCCCCCTCCTCGTCCTGTCGGTCAGCTATCACTCCAGCCTGGGCGGCTGCCGCCTGCCCCTCTGCGGCAGCCTGCGCCGCCTCTCTGGCGCGCTCCTCCTCCTCATCCAGGGCAACATAGACATTAGCGGCTGCCGCCACGGCAGCCAACATCGCTGGATGATCGGAAAACATGACGGCCTGGTGGGGGGGTGGGGAACGACGACATGTCATCATTGCCCATATCCCCTCCTCCCCCAAGCCAGGTGGCATGGACCGCATGGGTCCAACTGTTGGAGGCTGGCACCTGGCCAGGTGGACCAACTCACTTGCCCTCGCTTCCCCCTCCCCGGCACGGACCCCCCCCAACCTCCTCCCCGGCACCGACCCCCCATCCCCCTCCCTGGCACGGACCCCCCCCCCCCAACCTCCTCCCCGGCACTGACCCCAACCTCCTCCCCGGCACGTACCCCCCATCCCCCTCCCCGGCACGGCCCCCCCCCAACCACCTCCCCGGAATGGACCCCCCATCCCCCTCCCCAGCATGGACCCCCCCCAAACCTCCTCCCCGGCACGGACCCCAACCTCCTCCCCGGCACGGACCCCCCCAACCTCCTCCCCGGCACGGACCCCCCATCCCACTCCCCGGCACGGACCCCACCCCAACCTCCTCCCCGGCACGGACCCCAACCTCCTCCCCGGCACGGACCCCCCATCCCCCTCCCCGGCACGGACCCCTCCCCAACCTCCTCCCCGGCACGGACCCCCCATCCCCCTCCCCGGCACGGACCCCCCATCCCCCTCCCCGGCATGGACCCCCCCCCAACCTCCTCCCTGGCACGGACCCCCCCCCATCCCCCTCCCCGGCACGGACCCCCCCAACCTCCTCCCCGGCACGGACCCCAACCTCCTCCCTGGCACGGACCCCCCATCCCCCTCCCCGGCACGGACCCCCCTCCCGGCACTCCCCCGGAGCCCAGCCCACTCTAACCACCCCCCCCCCCCGCCGCACACACACACACACATCCCGAGACACACCTCTCCCCACACATTCAGACTGCGGCCACGCCATCGCCTGCCCAGAGCCAATCCCCCAGGCCGTCACTCACCTCCACGCTGGTCGGCGTGAACCTGGAGCACAGGGTCACGCCGATGAAAAGGAGGTTTAATTTACGTCGACGTGAACGGTCATCACGTCGACGGGACTTCGGCCCATCCGGAAGGGAGAATATCGGCAGGCCGAAAATCGGCTGCCTTGCACAGACCCGTGCCATTCTCCGACAGCAGCGGCGACATTAACGCCCCGCCGACTTTTCTCCCTTCGGAGACTTCGGCAACCGGCGGGGGCGGGATTTACGGCGGCCAACGGCCATTCTCCGACCCGCTGGGGGGTCGGAGAATGACGCCCATGGTCTCTGCGTAATTCAGCTGTTTTGTTGTTCTGTGATGAGCCAGTCTTTAATGTGACTGACACTACATAAACAATGTTCAATCAAAACTTTATACAGCATGTGTTTTGGGAAGATTTTTCATGAAATATTATTTCATGTGCTTCTTTATTTTTCTACTAAGTGTTGACTTTGGAAATAGCCGTATTATTGTGGTAAAACAGTCAGCTGGCAACATTGCAAGCTAAACAGCTTTCAAACTTAATTTTTACTTTTCACAGTGTGTATATTATCATTTTTGAATTTTCGCAGTAACTATTAACCCTAATTACAAGACCTTTTTCCGTCGGTTTAATTTTTTAATGTGAATTAAACAAAAAGTAAGAAGTCTTACAACACCAGGTTAAAGTGCAACAGGTTTATTTCGAATCACTAGCTTTCGGAGCACAGCTCCTTCCTCAGGTTCATGAAGAGGTGGGTTCCACAAACACATATATAGACAAAGTCAATGATGCAAGATGATACTTCAGACAAAAAGGACATGAAAGATAGCACTGTGGAATAATTCAACTTGCTGAATCAGAACTGCTCACTATTTGTAGCCTCGATTCCAGTCCCTCCCCTTCCCCAATGCAATTGGCCAGTTGGCCCATCACAATCCTACCCCAATCCTGTAAAAGGCAGCTGGAGGACTAATTAACACACCTGATGACATTGCTTCACTGTAATTTCAATCTTATAGAAAGCATGGGCAGCACGATAGCATAGTGAGTAGCGCAGTTGCTTCACAGCTCCAGGGTCCAAGATTCGATTCCCGGCTTGGGTCACTGACTGCGTGGAGTTTGCACGTTTTCTCCATGACTGCGTGGGTTTCCTCCAGGTGCTCTGGTTTCCTCCCACAATCCAAAGTTGTGCAGGTTAGATGGATTGGCTATGCTAAATTGCCCTTAGTGTCCAAAAAAGTTATATGGGGTTACAGGGACAAGGTGGAGGTGTGGGCTTAGGTAGGGTGCTCTTTCCAAGGGCTGGTGCAGACTCGATGGGCCGAATGGCCTCCTTCTGTACTGTAAATTCTATGATTCCCATGATGGGTGAGGCCTGATCAGTGGGAGCTGTCTCTTCCTCAAGATTTCTGGCTCTATCAGCACCCCTTGTGGGTCAAGAGGAGCACAGGCGCTTCAACAAAACCTTTGGCCACCCCAGTAATCCCTCTATTTCCCATTATTATCAGGACTATTCTGATTGCAAGATAGCAGTGGACACGTCAAGTGAAGACTATTCTGGAAATAGCTGCTGTCAGATTAACCAGATGCATGAATAATAAAAGCAGAATGTTCCTGACCAATATTACCAGTCCTTTAGAAGGTTTCATCAAAATTAAAGTTAATCTTCAGTGCCATTTGATTCAGATTTTATTTTTTAAATGATCAATGCATGGGATGTGGGCATCGCTGTCCAGGCCAGCATTTATTGGCCATTTCTATTTGACCTTGAGAAGATGGTGGTGAGCTGTCTTCTTGAGCCGCTGCAGTCCATGTGGTACACTCAGCACTCAGCGTGCTGTTAGGGGGGGAATTTCAGGTATTGCACCCAGCGACAGTTGAAGGAACGGCGATATATTTCTGAGTCAGGAAGGTGAGTGACTTTGTGGGGAACTTCCAGTTGCAGGTGTTCCCATATGTCTGTTTCCCTTGGCATCCTTGAAGGAGCCAGGAGCACCAGCATCAAGGCCATGATCATTCAAAACCAACTCCGCCGGGCTGGCTATGTGCTTAGGATGTCAAAGTCTCAACTGTCAAAGCAAATCTTCTTCAACCAGCTCAAGGAAGGTTCCCAAGCCAGAAGGGGAAAAGGAAATGATTCAAAGATACCCTGAAGGCTTACTTCAAGAAAATCAACATAGACATCAATGCCTGGGAGATCTTTGCTCGGAAGAGACCTACTTGGAGGAACCTCCTGATTGAAGGGACACAATTATTCAAGGACACTTGACAGCAAGAGGAGGCCTGGAAAAGGAGTTTGAAAAAGGAATACCAGTAATCTGGAGTCTAAAAACCAATCCCGACTCTCGGAAACACCTGCCGAGTGTGCTGGCGAAGATGTGGCTTCGGGCTGGGCTCAGCAGCCATGCAGGAACCCACAGAATCCATGACCAGTAACACAGAGTTTCTTCGGTGGATAATCATACTTGTTAGCGAGGGATTGCCGAAGATTATTATGCAGAGCAGGAAGGGGAGGCGGTGTCAGCTGCTTAGCCTACTTCAACCCGTGAAGTAGGGTCAGCATCTGACCCAGTGAAGACTGGAAGCTGAACGATAGCCATCCACAGCTGTGAAAGAGGATAATGCAGGAGCATCTCACATTCTGGTCACATCACATGATACTCCTTTGCGACAAACTTGATACAATTGGATAGAAACTGGACAGCCTCTGGCTCAAGGTTACGAGCAACGAACCACAGCTGAATTAGAGAAAGAAAATACTTCAGAGAAACCGACACACAAAGAGTCGTTTTATGATACGGAACTTGAGTAATGATGGAAAAAGCTGTCAAAGCTTTCCCTTTTGCACTCATCAGATCAAATTCACAAAAATACCAATTGCAAAGGGAACAACAATTTACACTGCATGAGAAGTATTACAATCCCAGACGAGATCCCAACAGTGGCTAGAATAGTGGACAGAAACCCGCAAATTTTATTTTAAATTTGCAAGATTGTAAGGAAAGGATACCTCACTCCAAGAGTGATTTCACAAAGAAATAGGGATATAGTATTTTGAAACAAACTTTATTACTGACACAGCATTAAAATATTTTTAACATCACACCAGAAAATAAGTTACAATTACCCCTTAGACAATGCGACTCAATACAGAAAATACAATGCCCTTAACTGCTATCTTTATTCCCTCTCAAACAACAAGAAAAACATCTCGGCTCTCAATCCACTTAAATACCATTAGCACATAGCAATATCTGATGCACAAAGATGCTCTTTGAGAAAAAACATCTTATGCCACTGCTTTAAAAAATAGACCTGAATAGACCTGGTCGCCACACTACCAGAAGGATGTGGAGGCTTTAGAGAGGGTGCAGAAGAGGTTTACCAGAATGTTGCCTGGTATGGAGGGCATTAGCTATGAGGAGCGGTTGAATAAACTCGGTTTGTTCTCACTGGAACGAAGGAGGTTGAGGGGCGAACTGATAGAGGTCTACAAAATTATGAGGGGCATAGACAGAGTGGATAGTCAGAGGCTTTTCCCTGGAGTAGAAGGGTCAATTACTAGGGGGCATAGGTTTAAGGTGAGAGGGGCAAGGTTTAGAGTAGATGTACGAGGCAAGTTTTTTACGCAGAGGGTAGTGGGTGCCTGGAACTCGCTACCGGAGGAGGTGGTGGAAGCAGGGACGATAGTGACATTTAAGGGGCATCTTGACAAATACATGAATAGGATGGGAATAGAGGGATACGGACCCAGGAAGTGTAGAAGATTGTAGTTTAGTCGGGCAGCATGGTCGGCACGGGCTTGGAGGGCCGAAGGGCCTGTTCCTGTGCTGTACATTTCTTTGTTCTTTGTTCTTTGTATGTCAGAACCATGCATAAATGCTGGTTGCATGTCTTCAGAAGCTGATTCTCACTTTCTTTATTGTTTTTATTCATTTACGGGATGTGGGCGTCGCTGGTTAGACGAGCATTTATGGCACATCCCTAGTTGCCCTTCAGGAGGTGGTAGTGAGTTGCCTTCTTTAACCGCTGCAGTCCTTGAGGTGTAGGTACACTCACTGTGCTGTTAGGGAGGGAGTTCCAGAATGTTGCCCCAGCCACAGTGAAGGAACGGCGATATATTTCCGAGTCAGGATGATGAGTGACTTGAAGGGGGACCCCCAGGTGGTGGGGTTTCCAGGTATCTGAGGCTCTTTTCCATAAGACCAAAAGACCATAAGGCATAGGAGCAGAATTAGACCACTCGGCTCATCAAGTCTGCTCCTCCATTCAATCATGGCTGATATGTTTCTCATCCCCATTCTCTTGCCTTCTCCCCATAACCACTGAACCCCCTGTCTTTCTCTGCCTTAAAGACACTCAGTGATTTGGCCTCCACAGCCTTCTGCAGCAAAACGTTCCACAGATTTACCACCCTCTGGCTGAAGTAATTCCTCCTCATCTCTGTTTTAAAGGATTATCCTTTTAGTCTGAGATTGTGTCTTCTGGTTCTAGTTTTTCAAACAAGTGGAAACATCCTCTCCATGTCCACTCTATCCAGGCCTCGCAGTATCCTGTAAGTTTCAATACGATCCCCCCTCATCCTTCTAAACTCCAAAGAATACAGACCCAGAGTCCTCAATAGTTCCTTAAACGACAAGCTCTTCATTCCATGGATCATTCTTATGAACCTCTTCTGGACCCTTTCCAAGACTAGCACATCCTTCCATAGATACGGGGCCCAAAACTGTTTACAATACTCCAAATGGGGTCTGATCAGAGCCCACAGCCTCAGAAGTACATTCCTGGTCTTGTCTCTCAACATGAATGCCATTTGGATTGGAATGGATTGGTTTATTGTCACGTGTACCGAGGTACAGTGAAAAGTATTTTTCTGCGAGCAGCTGCAACAGATCAATTAGTACATGAAAATGAAATAAAAGAAAAAGAAAGTAAATAATAGGGCAACACAAGGTACACAATGCAAGTCCATAGACACTGGCACTGGGTGAAGCATACAGGAGTGTAGTATTTGCATTTGTATTTGCCTTCCTAATTCGCGACAGAACCTGCACGTTAACCTTAAGAGAATCGTGAACAAGGATTCCCAAGTCCCTTTGTGCTTCTGATTTCCTAAGCATTTCCCCATTTAGAAAATAGTCTATGCCTCCATGCCTCCTTCCAAAGTGCATAACCTCACACGTTTCCACATTGTATTTCATCTGCCACTTCTTTGCCCACTCTCCTAGCCTGTCCAAGTCCTTCTGCAGCCCCCTTGCTTCCTCAATAGTACCTGTCCCTCTTCAAATCTTTGTATCCTCTGCAAACCTAGCAACAGTGTCTTCAGTTCCTTCTTCCAGATCATTAATGTATATTGTGAAAAGTTGTGGTCCCAGCACCAACCCCTGAGGCACACCGCTAGTCACTGGCTGCCATCCTGAAAAAGACCCCTTTATCCCCACTCTCTGCCTTCTGCCAGTCAGCCAATCCTCTATCCATGCCAGGATCTTACCTTAACACCATGGGCTCTTAACTTATTTAACAGTCTCCTATGCGGCACCTTGTCAAAGACCATCTGGAAATCTAAATAAATCACATCCGCTGGTTCTCCTTTGTCTAACTTCCTTGTTACCTCCTCAAAGAACTCTAACAGATTTGTCAGACATGACCTCCCCTTGACGAAGCCATGCTGACTGAGTCCTATTTTATCATGCACTTCCAAGTACTCCGCGATCTCATCTTCAATAATGGACTCTAAAATCTTACCAATGACCGAAGTCAGGCTAACCGGCCTATAATTTCCCGTCTTCTGCCTCCCTCCCTTCTTAAACAACGGTGTTAAATTAGCCACTTTCCAGTCCTCTGGGACACTTCCTGCCTCCATGATTCCTGAAAGATCACCACCAATGCCACCACAATCTCCTCAACTCTCTTTTTTAGAACTCTGGGCTGTAGTCCATCTGGTCCAGGTGATTTATCCACCTTCAGACGTTTCAGTTTCCCCAGAACCTTCTTAGTGATGGCCACTGCACTTCACTCGACTGTCCTTCTAGATGGTAGTGGTCATGGGTTTGAAAGGTGCTGCCTAAGGAATCTTGGTGAGTTACTGCAGTGCATCTTGTAGATAGTACACACAGTTGCCACTGTTCATCGGTGGTGGGGGGTTTGAATGTTTGTGGAAGGGGCAGCAGTCAAGGGGGCTGCTTTGTCCTGGATGGTGTCGAGCTTCTTGAGTGCTGTTGGAGCTGCACTCATCCAGACAAGTGGAGAGTATTCCATTGCACTCCTGACTTGTCCATTGTAGATGGTTAACAGGCTTTGGGGGGGTCAGGAGGCGAGTTACTCGCCGTAGGATTCCTCGCCTTTGACCTACCCTGGTAGTCACAGTATCAATGTGACTAGTCCAGTTCAGCTTCTGATCAATGGTAACCCCCTAGGATGTTGATTGTGGGGAATCTGGCGATGGTAATGCCATTGAATGTTAAGGGGTGGTGGTTAGATCCTCTCTTGTAAGAGATGGTCATTGCCTGGCACTTGTGTGGCACGAATGCCATTTGTCAGCCCAAGCCTGGATATTGTCCAGGTTTTGCTGCATTTGGACATGGACTGCTTCATTATCTGAGGAGTCGCGAATGGTGCTGAACATTGTGCAGTCATCCGCAAACATCTCCACTTCTGACCTTATGATGGAAGGGAGGAATGCTACTATGGAAACCTGAAGCAAGAGGCCTTAACATTTCTAGAAACTGTGTTTTTCTAGAGAGAGTGAAAAACACAGTTTCTTTGCTGAGGTGGCATTATGTTGTCCCTATCAATTCCATAAGAGCCCGATACATTTCTAAAAGGGACCATTTGTTAAGGGTGCCCATGCCTCACAAAGAACATTTGATGAAACATCCATGATTACCTTCAGCCAGTGCTGGCAACCTTACTCAGGGATAAAGAGATTTTTGGTCCCTTAGGGAACTAAGGACATGGGGAGCAGGTGGGAAAATGGGAATTGAAGCCCAAACCAAACTGAATGGTGGAGCAAGCTCGATCGGTCATACGAGAGACTCCATCTTGTGTCTTGCCATTCAGTGAATCTCCATGTTCTATTTCTTAGAATGGCAAAAGACAAAGCGCAAGAGCTCCATAGATAGTGGCCTTAAACAACAAGTCAGAGCAATAGTATCGAAAGCTATATTTAACTGTCAGAGTTGGTTTCTGACAGGCTACATTCTGTCCTCATCCTCATGTCTTGCCTTATCTATTATATTTATGAGAGATTTCTTTCAACTAAGCGTGCCAAAATAAACACTGTAACTTCCAGTGAATGAACTCAAGATGGTCATATATTAAATTCAAATCATGGGGGGGGGTATGAATGTCCTTCTTGAACAAAACCGAAGAAGGCAAATAAGACCTCTAAATACAAGCAGTGAAACTGTCACTTGTAATAAATATGACAGACGGCTGTGCCAAAAACTCTTCCTATCTCAATTTTTCATTTTGAAAGTAGACTTTAGCGTGCCAACTTTGCCAAAGATGGTTCCAAGTTAAGCCAGCGCCTCCAACAGTGTGGCCTTCCCTCAGTACTTTACAAGAGTAGATGTTGTATTGATACAGGTATGTCTGCTCTGAGATTTGAACCTACAACCTTCTAACTCATACACAATAGCCCTACTAACCAAACCCCAGCCATCATATTGAATTAAAAGGTATAATGAACCGCATACATGAAGTAAAAGCAGGTGACATGAGCACACTATAAATATTTCTGATCCAGTTGTGAGGAAAGTCAAGAAATCGAAGAGTTTTAGGAAACATGATGTTCAGAATTCAATCAGTGCAGAGCAGCGACCAAAAAGCGAACAGAATTAAAAACTATATAATATAAAAAGGAGAGTTCAAGTTAGAGGACGTCATGTACAAACTATGATAATCCAGCACTGAATTGGGAGGCCAATGAATGGTGTCTGTTGTCACTTAGTCTTGTCCTTGCCTGTACAATGTTGATGATATTTTGACCTGCAGTTTGCTGGAAATGCGAGATGGGAACTGCACAACGTCCCCTACAGGACATCTGGGAAGTGAGTGAGCAGAACAAGCAGCAGTTTGGGTTGGATATTCCCGATCTTCCAGTCCCACCGAAGTTGACACCCACATCCTTACTCAGGGATAAAGCAGTGGGACAGGGGCACCATGGAAAATCCCGTGGAAGGTTCCGTTGGAGGCCAATGGCGAGCCAACTTCATTGCGAGAAGACCCACCGCAGGGGGATGGGAAATTCTGGCCTTTATTTTTGTAACTAATCAGATTGAAGGATTTTGAAATTAACAGTGCATGACGGCTTATTAGGAAGTATAATTTCACAAAGAATTTTTGAATCATAGCCTGGGTACAGCACAGACAAGGCAATTCGGCATAGCAGACATTCAAGAATTCTGAATGAGAATTTCGCCCTACGCCACCCCACTGTCTTTTCCTTGTAGCTCTGTATTACTCGCTTTTCAGAAAACAACCCAATTTCCTCTCACGAGCCTCAGTTGACCCTATCTCCACCCCACTCAGACACTACCTACCAGATCCTAAATGCCCGCTGTTCAAAAGGTTTTTCCTTGTGTCTCCATTTTCTTTCATCTGTATCCTCTTGTTCTCAATCCTTCCACCAATTGCCCCTTGTCTAAACCATCCAGACCCTTCATGATTATGAAAATGAAAAAAGTATTCTCCTTTTTTATTTCTCCAGCAATTAAACTTGAAAGAATTTGAACAAATATTTGGGGCGGGATTCTCCGTTGGGTGATGTCAAAATCGTGAAACGTGATTGGGCGGAGAATCGGGTCCGACACCAAAATGGCAGCGCATGCTGATTGGATGCAAATCGCAATTCTCCATCATCTCGATAGCGGCGTCAATGCGGTCCGGAATGCACATACAGTAAACAATGTTTGCATGCCATCAGCGGGCCTGACCTGGTATTCTCCGGGGCCTCCGCGATGCTCCGCCTCCAATGGGCCAAGTTCCCGACGGCGCGAGTCACATGTGCTTTTAAAAATCGTGAAACAGGCGTTGTGGCTGCTGGGGGAGAGAGAGGGGGTACGGAAAGAGTCCGATACCAGGGGGCTTCTGCCAGGGCTGGGGGGAGTAACTGGGGTGGCCAGGAGGTGAGCTATGGGGCCTGGGTGGACGGGCACGGAACACCATTGCGGCAGCCGGCAAGTCAGCCATGCAGCTGTGCTCGCCGCTAACTGCTCACTGTGAACTTAGGGTCACAGGTCGTATAGGTGTCCCCCCCACGGCACCCCCCTAAATGTCCTCTGGCCCCAGCCAACCTATCAACTGTATGGGCGTGCTCCAGCACAACCAGTGCCACCTTATTGGCTGGGATGGTGTGTGTGGTGGAGAGTGGTGTGTATATGTGGCTGCAGCTTGTCAGCCTCCCGAGTGTCAATCATGGACCTGGCGAATCCTGCACCCTTTTTCATTGGAATCGATTATGTTCCACATGGCGTCGGTGCTAGCCCCTCTGCAGTTGCTGAATCGATCCAGGTTCGGTGCCAGATTTACTGTCGTGAAAGTCCACGAATCCTGGGCTGGCATCAATACTTAGTCTCAGAAACGGAGAATCGACCCTTTGGGATTTGGAATGCGCTGCCTGGGAGAGTGGTGGAGGTGTATTCTCTGGGACGTTTCAAAGAGAGCTGGATATATATTTGAAAGAGATTAATATAGAGGCCGATGGAGATAGGGTTGGGGAATGGAACTAGCTGGCTAGTGTCATAATATACACCAGTATATTATGGTGCAGACACACGCACGCACACACTGATGGACATGCAGTGGGACCAATCAGCATACACAACACCACAGCCAATCACCAGTGAGAGCACATGCACTATAAAGACAGGGGACAGGAGAGTTCCCGGTCATTCTAGTAGCAGCCAGCTCGGAGCACAGAGCTCACAGCCTGCAACACAGACATTCACCATGTGCTGAGTGCATCACCTGGTTAGGACTAGGCAAGGGTCAACAGTTAAAGCCGGTATTGCATTTACCCACAGTTCAAGTATGTCAATATAGTTAACATTATAATAAAATAGAGTTGCACCACTTCAAGTGTTGGTGACCTGTTTGTGATCCAGGACACCCAACACATCATGATACCAGGAGTGAACTGGTTCAGTCCAGATAGCCATACATCAGCGTACAGTGACAACCAGCAATGATACCCAGGCAAGATGTTCAAGATCCGGATTCCTCAGCAGCTTCAGTGCCACGGCTGATCCTGAACAAACAGAACTTCTCCTCACCATCGTCGGTGCCAGAGCAGAAGAAATCTTTTAAAAATGCAAGCTCTCCAAGGGGCAAAACAGGAGCGACTTCCAGGCAGTCCTGGACAAATTCGGCAAATACTGTGAGGAAAACACACTCCAACAAGCAAGGAAAGGTAAGAGAAGCGCCAGTACTCACCTCGAGGCCGAAATCCCAGAGCAGAGAACGATTTTGGTCGGCGGCCGTCTTTCTAAAGGGACTGCACTTGTGCAGTTGCGCGATGCCGCGCATGTGCAATCACGAAAACGGCCATCAGTAAAGGAACCGCGATCTGCGCATGTGCAAACGCCTCCTACGTGCTACGTCACACGCGTCATGCTGTCAGAGGCCCCAGACCGCGCCCATTTAAAGGGGAAACATCCCAAATCAAAGAAAAAATCTTTTAAAGCTGTAAAACAACATTCCTTCACCTGGAATGACAGCACAATGCCTCAAATTGAACCAGGAAATGAAATAAACCTCCGAAGAACCCTGCAACAAGCAGTTACCTACGCCCAAACCGAGTCCGATTCTGACTTCCCGCAGACCAGTGACACCGAGGACCCGAGGCAGCCTTTTCGAGTCGCTGTTATAACAAAGAACAGGCTGTCCCCGAATCTAAACCATCAGCCGCTGTCGGTGTACAGCATTGATCCAGACGACGAGTGGTGTACCACCCTGACGGTCAACCAATCCCAGATACGATTCCACCTGAACACTGGTGCTTCCGCTAATCTCCTAGCGTGGTCAGCCTTTCAGACCCTTGGGGTTAAATCAACCATTCTTCCGTCGACCTGCCAACTAGTGGAGTACAATGGCAACTTCATTCCTGCTACTGGTTCATGCCAACTCGAAGTGACGCACAACTCGCGAAAAGCCATCCTTCCCTTTGAGATCGTGGGCTCCTCGAAGGACTCTCTGCTAGGCGCACAGGCGTGCAAACTCCTAAACCTCGTTCAACGAGTACACACTCTCACTCCAGAGGGCACTTCTGCCTTCCAGGATGCGGACATCAGGGCGCAACTCAATGCCATCATCGACCAGCACCGCAACGTTTTTGAAGGCATGGGCATGCTTCCATACACTTACAAAATCCTGCTCAAAGATGCCACGCCTGTGGTTCATGCACCTCGCAGAGTCCCAGCACCCCTCAAGGACCGCCTCAAGCAGCAGCTACAGGACCTCCAGGACCAAGAAGTGCTCTCCAGAGTGACGGAACCAACCGACTGGGTCAGTTCCATGGTGTGCGTAAAGAAAACTTCCGACGAGCTCCGGATCTGCATTGACCCAAAGGATCTGAATCGCAACATAATGAGGGAGCATTACCCTATCCCCAAGCACGAGGAGATCACGTGCGAGATGGCTCGGGCCAACATCTTCACGAAACGTGACGCTTCGAAAGGATTCTGGCAAATTCAACGAGACAGGTCCAGCAGAAAGCTGTGTACCTTTAATACTCCGTTTGGCAGATACTGCTACAACAGGATGCCGTTTGGGATTATATCGGCATAAGAAGTATTCCACCGGATCATGGAGCAAATGATGGAGGGCATTGAGGGTGTGCGCGTCTATGTTGACGACATCATCATTTGGTCCACCACCCCGCAGGAGCATATCAGTCGCCTCCAGTGCGTTTTCAAACGAATACGGGACCAAGGCCTTCGCCTCAACAGAGCCAAATGTTCCTTCGGCCAGACGGAACTCAAGTTTCTAGGGGACCACATCTCCCGGTTGGGTGTGCGGCCGGATGTGGACAAGGTGGCAGCCATCACGGCCATGCAGAAGCCAGCGGATAAGAAGGCAGTCCTCCGATTTTTGGGCATGGTCAACTTCCTGGGGAAGTTCATCCCCAACCTCGCCTCCCATACCACAGCTCTCCGGAACCTGGTTAGGAGGACGACAGACTTCCAATGGCTTCCCGCCCACGAGCGCGAATGGGAGGAGCTTAAGACCAAGCTTACCACGGCCCCGGTATTGGCATTTTTTGATCCCACGAAGGAAATAAAAATTTCAACGGATGCCACCCAATCCGGCATTGGGGCGGTGCTCCTGCAACGCGATGAGGCCTCATCATGGGCCCCCGTTGCATATGCGCCACGTGCCATGACCCCCACGGAACAGCGCTACGCGCAGATTAAAAAGGAGTGCCTGGGCCTGTTGACTGGGGTCGACAAATTTCATGATTACGTGTACGGCCTTCCCCCAGTTCACTGTCGAGACCGACCATCGCCCGCTGGTCCACATTATACAAAAAGCCCTGAATGATATGACCCCTCGCCTCCAGCGCATTCTGCTTAAACTCCGGCGGTACGATGTCCTGCTCCTATACACCCCGGGCAGGGACCTGATCATAGCCGACGCTCTGTCCTGGCCAGTCAACACCCCGTGTGACCCAGAGGGGTTCGTCTGCCAGGTTGACGTCTATGTGGCCTTCACGGCCTCCAATCTGCCGGCCACGGATGAATGCCTTATCCACATTCGCCATGAGTCTGCGGCTGACCCCCTACTACAGCATGTCATGCGCCACCTGACGGACGGGTGGCTCAAGGGCCAATGCCCGCAGTTCTACAATATCAGAGACGATCTGGCAGTAGTCGATGGTGTCCTCCTGAAGCTGGACCGCATCGTGATCCCGCACAACATGCACCAACTCGTTTTGGAACAGCTACACGAGGGCCACCTTGGCGTGGAGAAGTGCCGCCGGAGGGCCCGAGAGGCTGTGTACTGGCCCGGCATCAATGAGGACATCGCCAACACTGTGCTCAACTGCCCCACCTGTCAGCGGTTCCAGCCGGCCCAACCACGTGAGACCCTACAGCCCCATGAGTTGTTCACGTCCCCTTGGTCTAAGGTAGACGTTGACCTGTTCCATGCGCTCGGCAGGGACTATGTTCTGATTGGAGACTATTTTCCGAACTACCCGGAGGTCGTACGCCTGCACGACATCACATCATCGGCGGTTATCCGTGCCTGCAAGGAGACCTTTGCTCGCCACGGCATCGCACTCACTGTGATGTCGGACAATGGCCCCTGCTTCGCGAGCCAGGAATGGTCCAACTTTTCCAGCAGGTACAACTTTGTGCATGTGACATCCAGTCCCCTGCACCCTCAGTCCAATGGCAAAGCGGAAAAGGGCATCCACATCGTCAAACGGCTCCTCTGCAAGGCTGCCAATGCAGGATCCGACTTCTACCTCACCTTGCTGGCCTATCGTTCGGCCCCACTCTCCACAGGCCTGTCGCCAGCCCAGCTGCTCATGGGTCGCACCCTCAGGACCACGGTGCCGTCCATTCACGTCCCAGACCTCAACCACGTTCTGGTCCTTCAGCGGATGCAACAGTCTCATGCACAACACAAGGTGGTGCATGACGCTCGGGCGACTGATCTCCCTGCTCTGGCGCCGGATGACAACGTCCACATCCATCTTCCGGAGGGTGGCTAGTCTGTAGCTGCTGTGGTTCTTCGGCAGGTGTCTCCCCGCTCGTTCGTGGTTCGTCTGCCAGATGGTTCCATTCGCCGCCGCAATCGGCGTGCCCTTCGTCTCGTTCCACGCTCGCTACGTGATCCTCCACCGGTGCCATGCCCTCCTGTTGTCCCCAACCTGGACTATGTGGAGATTCCAAATACTCTGCATCCTCCTCACTCTGCCGTGGCCCAGCCCGTTCCTCAGCCGGTGGCTCCTGACCCACCCTTGGGGCGGTCAACCAGAATTTGTCGCCCACCTCAGAGACTTGACTTATGAGTTTTACAATGTTGGACTCTTTGATCTGTTCTGTTATCCTGTTTCATCGTTCCAGTAGTTTGTATATAATGTTCATTTCATTGTTGGTGTGACACCCTATTTCTCTTCACCAGGCACCTTCCCTGTAAATCGATTAGCCTCATGTACATAGTCATGTAAATAACACGCACACACATTGTCAGGCACATTCACTGCACGATATTTATTGTCACGCAAGCACATGTTCTTTATATAAAAGGGGGGGTGTCATAATATACACCAGTATATTATGGTGCAGACACACACACATATACTGATGGACATGCAGTGGGACCAATCAGCATACACGACACCGCAGCCAATCACCAGTGAGAGCACACGCACTATAAAGACAGGGGACAGGAGAGTTCCCGTTCATTCTAGTAGCAGCCAGCTCGGAGCACAGAGCTCACAGCCTGCAACACTGACATTCACCATGTGCTGAGTGCATCACCTGGTTAGGACTAGGCAAGGGTCAACAGTTAAAGCTGGTATTGCATTTACCCACAGTTCAAGTATGTTAATATAGTTAACCTTATAATAAAATAGAGTTGCACCACTTGCAGTGTTGGTGACCTGTTTGTGATCCAGAACACCCAACACATCAGCCAGCTCTTTCAGGGGCTGGTGCAGACAGGATGAGCCAAATAGCCTCCTTCTGGGTTATAAAATTCTATGATTCTCTGTAACATGATGCTGTTATGTTGATAGGGGATTTTGGGCTATATGTTGTTCTCGTTGAGTATAGCATCCAGTGTCGGTTACTGAGATATAATGAAAGCTCTGTCAAACCTATTCAGAAATGAGTCACAAAGCCAGTCTCTAGCATGAAAGGAACTAGTCAAAAAGAAATCCTGATGAAATTTGATACTTTTAGCTTGGATAGAAGATGCCTGAGAGGAAACCTGAGAGACACAGTAGATATAAATAGTGTGGAAAAGTTAGATTGGAACATGATTTGAAACTAAAAGAAAAAGGTGAGGCAAGGAGCACAAAATCAGACTTGTAAAAGACGTATTATAGACTTTGCGATAAGATAATGGAAACAGAAACACTGAAGTCAATTAACAAGTGAGGTTATAAGGAAGGTTGTTGATGAAGGGTCCGGGGAAATGGGTCAAATGGCTTTTGAGGAAATACCTGCTCTTGATGTAGCAGGAAAGAGGGATTGCTATTGGCTGCTACCATCAAATTCAATGGTTCCCAAAATGTGGGTCACGACCCCTAATGGGGTCACTGTATTACATAGTTCTCCACCACCCCCACCGGACTCAATTTTAACAGAGGGTGAATGTGGTAAACTACTGTTGCACCTCTATTAGGTGATGTATGGGAGGACCTGTACTACAGGTTCGTTAGTAGTCCCTGCCTGCTGGCTCCGCCCAGTAGGCGGCGTATAAATATGTGTGTCCTCCATGCTGCAGCCATTTCGCCAGCTGCTGTGGGAGGCCACACATCTTAGAGCAATAAAGCCTCAGTTGTACCCAACTCAAGTCTTTGTGCAATTGATCGTGCATCAATTTATTGCTTTAAGATTTTCAAAAGATCGCCTGCAGCTGGATCCGCATTCAAGCGACACCAAAAAGGACTTTCAACACTGTCTCACTTGCTTCGAGGCATACATCAACTCGGCGTCCACCCCTGTCTCGGAGGCTCAGAAGATAGAGATCCTGTACTCGAGGTTGAGCTCCACCGTCTTTCCGCTAATCCAGGACGCGCCGAACTACGCCGAAGCCATGACGCTTCTCAAGGAGAATTACGCGCAGAAGACGAACACGCTCTTCGCCAGGCACGTATTCGCCACTCGCTCTCAACTCCCTGGTGAGTCCATAGAAGACTTCTGGCGGGCCCTAATCCCACTCATCCGGGTCTGTGACTGTCAGGCCATTACGGCCACTGAACATTCAAACCTCCTTATACGGGACGCGTTTGTTATGGGGATTGGGTCGGACTTCAAATGCCAGCGACTGTTGGAAGGGGCCACGCACGACCTAGCAGAGACAAAGAAACTAGCGTTCTCCATGACGGCCACCTCGTACAACGTTCAGGCCTACACCCCCAGCTGCACGGCCCACCTCTCCTACGCATCGTGGACCCCACAGATGGCCACCCCAGCGAGGGCCTTACCCAGCCAATACGCCTGGGCCACACGCCAGCCAGCAAACCCCGGGGTTCCCCGATGTTATTTCTACGGCCAGCAGAAACACCCCCGCCAACGCTGCCCGGCCCGCGCTGCCCTTTGTAAGGCTTGCGGCAAGAAGGGGCACTTTGCCGCAGTGTGCCAGGCCCGTGCAGTTGCCGCTATCGCCCCCACCCCCCTCAGAACAAGCGCGGCCAGTGGACGCCACCATCTTCCCCCATGGGCAACACGTGCGGCCCATGGGCGCCGCCATCTTGTTCAACCCCCGCCACGAGCGGCCCATAGGCGCCGCCATTTTGTACTCCTCTAGATCTCCAGCCGCCATTTTGTCTTCCTCGAGATCTTCAGGTGCCGCCATCTTGTCTGCCCCACGGCACATGGGCACCGCCAGCATTCCAGGACCAGGGCCCCCCTGGGCTCCCCGTCATCCTACACCAGTGACGACCGACCACGACTCACCTCAGTGACCATCGACCAGTCTCGTCTAAAACCTGGCCATCGCATCGACCAGTGTGAAAGCAAACGGACACATGACCTCTTGCCTGCTGGACTCCGGGAGCACCGAGAGCTTCATCCACCCGGATACGGTAAGGCGCTGCTCCCTCGTGGTACACCCCGGCAATCAAAGAATCTCCCTGGCCTCCGGATCCCATTCCGTGGCGATCCGGGGGTACTGTACGGTCACACTCACGGTCCAGGGCGTAGAATTCAGCAGCTTCTGCCTCTGCGTCCTCCCTAACCTCTGCGCTGCCCGACTGCTAGGCCTGGATTTCCAGTGCAACCTCCAGAGCCTAACCTTGAAATTCGACAGGCCCCTACCACCCCTCACTGTGTGCGGCCTTGCGACCCTAAAGGTCAATCCGCCTTCCTTCTTCACAAATCTAACCTCGGATTGCAAACCCGTCGCCACCAGGAGCAGACGGTTCAGTACCCAGGACAGGTCCTTCATCAGGTCCTTGGTCCAGCGGCTGCTTCGGGAAGGCATCATCGAGGCCAGCAATAGCAGCTGGAGAGCCCAAGTGATAGTCGTTAAAACTGGGGAGAAACATAGAATAGTCGTGGGCTACAGCCAGACCATCAATCGGTATATGCAGCTCAACGCGTACCCCCTCCCACGCATGTCTGATATGGTCAATCAGATTGCACAGTACTGGGTCTTCTCAACTGTAGACCTCCAATCCGCCTACCACCAACTCCCCATTCATAAATCGGACCGTCCATACATTGCCTTCGAGGCAGACGGCCGCCTCTATCACTTCCTCAGGGTTCCCTTCGGCGTCACCAACGGGGTCTCGGTCTTCCAAAGGGAGATGGACCGAATGGTCGACCGGTACGGTTTGCAGGCCACCTTTCCGTACCTAGACAACGTCACCATCTGCGGCCATGATTAGCAGGACCACGATGCCAACCTTGCCAAATTTCTCCACACCGCCACTCTCCTAAACCTCACCTACAGCAAGGAGAAGTGCGTGTTTAGCACGACCCGCTTAGCCATCCTCGACTATGTGGTCCAGAACAGAGTTCTGGGGCCCGATCCCGACCGCATGCGCCCCCCCCCATGGAGCTCCCTCTCCCCCACTGCTACAAGGCCCTCAAATGCTGCCTGGAGTTCTTTTCGTACTAAGCTCAGTGGGTCCCAAACTATGCGGACAAGGCCCGCCCACTCATATAGTCAACCCATTTTCCCCTGACGGCCGAGGCACAACAGGCCTTCGCCCGTATCAGAGCCGATATCGCCAAGGCCGGGTTGCACGCAGTAGATGAGACGCTGCCCTTTCAAGTAGAGAGCGACGCTTCAGACGTCGCCCTTGCCGCCACTCTAAACCAGGCAGGCAGACCCGTGGCATTCTTTTCCTGCACCCTTCATGCCTCTGAAATTCAACACTCATCCGTCGAAAAGGAGGCCCAAGCTATCGTTGAAGCTGTGCGGCATTGGAGGCATTACCTGGCCAGTAAGAGATTCACTCACCTTACGGACCAACGGTCGGTAGCCTTCATGTTCAATAACACAGAGCGGGGCTAGATCAAGAATGATAAAATCTTGAGGTGGAGGATCGAGCTCTCCACCTATAATTACGAGATTTTTGTATCGCCCCGGTAAGCTCAACGAGCCCCCAGACGCCCTATCCCGAGGTACATGTGCCAGCGCACAAGTAGACCAACTCAGGACCCTGTACGACAACCTTTGTCACCCGGGAGTCACACGGTTGTACCATTTCATAAAGGCCCGCAATCTGCCCTACTCCGTCGAGGAAGTACGGACAATCACCAGGGACTGCCAGGTCTGTGCGAAGTGTAAGCCGCACTTCTACCAGCCGGACCGTGCGCGCCTGGTGAAGGCCTCCCGCCGCTTTGAACGCCTCAGCGTGGATTTCAAAGGGCCCCTCCCCTCCACCGACTGTAACACGTATTTTCTCAGTGTGGTCGATGAGTACTCCAGATTCCCCTTCGCCATCCCATGCCCCGATGTGACGTCTGCCACCGTCAACAAAGCCGTCAACACAATCTTCGCTCTGTTCGGTTTCACCGCCTACATCCACAGTGACAGGGGATCCTCCTTTATGAGTGATGAGCTGCGTCAGTTCCTGCTCAGCAGGGGTAGAGCCTCCAGCAGAACGACAAGCTACAACCCCCGGGGAAATGGACAGGTAGAGAGGGAGAACGGGACGGTATGGAGGGCCGTCCAACTTGCCCTACGGTCCAGGAACCTCCCGGCCTCCCGCTGGCAGGAGTTCCTCCCTGATGCACTACACTCCATTCGGTCACTACTGTGCAGTGCCACTAACAACACACCCCATGAACGTCTTTTTGCCTTCCCCAGCCCAGGAAGTCCACATCCGGGGTGTCGCTCCCGACATGGCTCTCAGCTCCAGGACCCGTCCTGCTCCGTAGGCACGTCCGACTCCACAAGGTGGATCCGTTGGTGGAAAGGGTGCAATTGCTCCACGCCAACCCCCAGTATGCCTACGTGGAGTTCCCCGACGGCCACCAGGATACTGCCTCCCTCAGGGACCTGGCACCAGCAGGTTCCATACCCCACCCCCCCGGCCCGGCGCCAATCTACCCTACCCTGGGACCATCTGTCCTTCCCCTGCCCACGCCCGAGGATGAAGAGGATGTTGGCACGCTCCCGGAGGCACCGGACATCGGACCAGCATCGGCATCTCCGCCACCACTACATCCTCCCAGCGGCACATCAAGGCCCCGGACCGGATAAACCTCTAACTGGTCCACTGGTCTTCAAAAGACATTTTTTTCTCTCCCTCTGTCAAGGATTGTAAATGTAAATGTAAAAAGAAAACCATTTGTATTACATAGTTCTCCACCACCCCTGCCGGACTCAATTTTAACAGAGGGTGAATGTGGTAAACCACTGTTGCACCTCGATTAGGTGATGTATGGGAGGACCTGTACTACAGGTTCGTTAGTAGTCCCTGCCTGCTGGCTCCGCCCAGTAGGTGGAGTATAAATATGTGTGTCCTCCATGCTGCAGCCATTTCGCCAGCTGCTGTGGGAGGCCACACATCTTAGACCAATAAAGCCTCAGTTGTACCCAACTCAAGTCTTTGTGCAATTGATTGTACATCAGTCACAGAAACCGCATTTGTGATTAGCGAATTTTCCCCTCCTCCGAAGTTGCAATGGTTACCTAGAGGAGACTCCAGTGAGACAGCTCTGGACCCACTGGATAGATGCCAGCAAACAGCAAAGGAGTAGACGGAGAGTCCAAAGTGCCCTTTAACCTCAAGAAAGACTTCTAGCTGCATGTGCTGGGCAGGCTTTAGTTGTTTGCGTGTTGATTGTGCACAGGCAGAATCTGGAGAGTAGAACTCAGTCACTGACTCAATGTGCTCGTGGTCGTGCAGCTGAGTCAGGCAGGCGGCGGGTGGCTTCAAATCTGAATCCGGTTCTGCTCCTGTTGTACAGACTCCTTATCCCAGGCAGGCCACTCTGCTTTGCTGGCACAGGCAACTGGGCCAAAAGGTGTGGTAGTGGAGGAACTAATTATTGTGCCCGAGGGAGATGAAAGGGGGGTTGATTACACTATGTTTGTAGGAGGAATGGGATGGTGGAAGAGTGGATTATTACATTGTGTGTGGGGGAAGGAGACTGATTATTGTCTGTGTGTGGGATCTTATTAATGTGTGCATGGGGGTAAAGGGAGGGGTGTTGATTACAGTGTGGGGGACGTGAGGTGAGACAGGTGAGTGTTCTGTCACTCGGGAATATGGATGGTTTTGCTGAAATAAGCACAAGTACATGTTTCCATACCCCGCTCTCCCCCCGGCACGGTGTATCTTCCAGTGGCAGCGGTGGCCCACCAATGGCTGGCGACAGGATTTTCCATTCCCGCCGATGTCCACAGGGTTTTGCATGCACTGCATCCTCCGCAGCTGGGAAATGTACCACAGGGGGTCGCCTTCAATGGGACCGGAAACTCCCAACAGCAGGAAGGACTGGAAAATTTCAGCCAATGACATTTTTGTGTATTTTATACATACATGATGTATTATAATACACAAACTTTAATAATTATATACTGAGTTTTACTGTGCTGCTTTATTGCAGTTTTGTATTTGTTGGGGTCTGGGACCAGGTTAATTTACAAGTGTAAAATGGGGCTACATTGGAAAATAGTCTTGAAAATGCTGAACTAAATACATAGTAATCCATGTGCACTAACATTGCATAGGAAGGCTTAATGCCATTTTCTGTTCTGCATGTCAGAAGTAACTTAATGGGAGCGATCCAGCGGACTTCAAACTATGTCCGTTGTCGGGCATGTTTAGTAATTGACTCCCCAACCTTAGGGAGCCCCCTGGGAAAACATCAACCCCCCCCCTCCCCTCCAAGTGGCAAGGTCCCCACCCCCCCGGGCCCAACCTCTGGTGTGGGTATCCGGGCACCCTGGAACTGCCAACCTGACAGTCTGGCAATGCCACTGGCACGCTGGCAGCACCCTGTCAGCCTGGCAGTGCAACCAGGCACCCTGAACGTTGTTATATTACGTGATAGTAATATGTTGTTACTCTTTTGCTTACTTCCAGAATGGTCTGATGGTTGTAGTTCAGGAAAACTATCAGCCTAACGACATATTACTATCACATAATATAATGTCTTCAAATTAAGCAAATATCATTTATTGAATAACGATTATAAATATCTATGAGTGTGTTCACTCTTCTACAACTATAACTGAAGATTAGGTAAATAAGAATAATTATATATAATGTTTAACTACACTTGCCAACTAAGCTATATCTCTAACACTCTGCTCACAAGTCACTGCTGATATCAAGAGGCGGGAATCTCCACTGAGTGTAGTTTATATTGTTATGGGCCAGGGTTTAGAGAATCCCAAAGTGTATCATGGAGTTCACCTGACCCACAACTTTTAATAGATTGTGCTACGGGGAGCACACGGCCCACTCTACAGGTATGGTACAACAAACCTCTAAACAGGAGCACATTAGGGTTTACATTCAATACTGAAATCATTTATAATTCTGAATTCACCAAATGATTAAGATAGTCTTTGGATGGCGGACTTCAGATGCAGCTCCCTGAAACACAGACACGCCCAAGCTCTTCTCAAACTGAAACTAAAAAAGCAGAAGTAGAGCTCAGCTCCACCCACACATGAGCAGCTCCATTTCTCAAAGGTACATTTCTTAAACACCCATTTCTTAAAGGGTACATTCATTTGACACCTCCCCCCCAAGAAAAAAAAAATCCATCAACTTTAAATGGTTTCATTTTTCACCTTTCCACCATCCTTTAAGAAATGCACACAGTAAATATACTTTCTGTTTCAAAAAAACAACACACGCAAACAGGTATAATAATATAGTGCATTTTTTTCCAGTTTTCTCCAACTGAAATTCTTCACGATTGACAGCCTCTTTGAAAAAGAAGGCCTCTGCATGATCTGTCCATTGCTTGGCATTTCTCTTTAAAGTCAGATAATTTAGTTCAATCTGATCACAGAGTCCCTTGCAATTCTCCAACATAGGAGCATCAGTTATCACAGTTTTCAGGCAGTCAAATGCCTGTTGAAAGTCCGCTGTCCATTGACATTTTCGATGTTTCTTTTACGTCCATCAGTAGAGCAATCATGCTACAAAACTTTTGCACAAATGTTCGATCAAATCCACTCGTGCCAAGAAATCGCATGATTTCCCTTCGTCTCGAGGGTATCGGAAACTCCTCAAGGAAAATGATTCGGGCTTTTCCAAATTGACTTTTGGCTAGGTGTATCACCAAACCCGCCTCCTGAAGTTGTTTGAATAACTCCATCAGATGTTCCAAATGGTCTTTCCATGTCTGGCTGAAAATTACCAGATCGTTGATGTATACCGCACAATTGGATAATCCTGAAACGACTTTGTTAGTTAACCGTTGAAATGTAGCTAGGGCATTTTTCATGCCAAATGCATAACTTTGAATTGGTATATACCATCTGGAGTCACAAAAGCTGAAATCCCCTTCGCCCTTTCGGATAAAGGTACCTGCCAGTAACCTTTAAGTAAATCCAATTTGGAAATAAAAACTGATTGACCCACTTGCTCAATGCAATCCTCCAAACGTGGGATAGGATAAGAATCCGTTCTTGTAACTGCATTAACCTTTCTATAGTCCACACACAACCGTTGGGTATCGTCTGGTTTTGGTACCATCACTATGGGTGAGCTCCATTGGCTGCAACCCACTTCAATTATGCCATTTTTGAGCATACTCTCAATCTCTTTGTTAACCTGTGCCAATTTTAAAGGGTTAAGTCTATATGAATGTTGTTTGATCGGAACAGCATTTCCCACATCTACACCATGTATAACCATTTTAGTACTTCCCAATTTATCCACAAACTTGCCCATGTGATATCAATAACTCTTTCAGGTTAGTTTGTTGTTCCTCTGGAAGATAACTCAACAATTTATCCCAATTTTTAAGAACATCCTAATTTTCCAATTTAATTTGAGGTATGTCAAATTCATAGTCATCTGGATTTGGTTCGTCACTTTGAGTTAGAATCATTAAAACCTCCTCCTTTTTCTCTCCTTCCCTTTCAAAGTACCTTTTAAGCATATTCACATGACACACTTGGTGTGTCTTCCTTCGATCTGGTGTTTTTACCACATAATTCACATCACTTAATTTCCTTTTAATCGGATAAGGTCCACAAGACTTAGCTTTTAAAGGCTCACCTACCACTGGTAACAACACTAAAACTTTATCTCCACTGGGAAAACTACGAACTTTGGATTTCTTGTCCGCGACCCGTTTCATCACATTTTGTGCAACTTTCAAATGTTGACTAGCCAATTCAGCTGCTCTATTTAATCGTTCCCTAAAATTTGGCAGGTAATCCAATAATGTAATTTCCGATTTCTCACTCACCAATTTCTCCTTAATCAATTTAAGTGGTCCTCTTACCTCATGACCAAAAATTAGTTCAAAAGGACTGAATTTGGTTGACTTATTAGGTGCATCCCAAATTGTAAACAGTACGAATGGAATTCCTTTATCCCAATCCTCTGGATAATCTTGACAATAAGCCCTCAACATTGTCTTTAATGTCTGATGCTACCTTTCTAATGCTCCCTGCGATTCTGGATGGTACGCAGTTGATTTAAATTGTTTTATTCCCAAGCTATCCATAACTTCTTTGAATAACTTTGAGGTAAAATTTGATCCTTGATCCGATTATATTTCTGTGGGTAGTCCATATCTAGTAAAGAATTTAAGTAACTCCTCCACAATCTTTTAGCTGTGATATTATGTACTGGAACGGCCTACTGGAAACCTAGTAGACACATCCATTACAGTCAAAAGATTTTGATTCCCACTTTTTGTTTTCGGAAGTGGTCCTACGCAATCGATTAGGACCCTTGTAAAAGGTTCCTCAAATGCTGGAATGGCTATTAAGGGCGCAGGTTTTATCACTGCTTGAGGTTTCCCTATCACTTGACATGTGTGACATGATTGACAAAATTTAACTACATCTTTTTGTAGTCCAGGCCAATAAAAATGTTTCTGGATTTTAGCTTGAGTTTTCCTTATCCCCAAATGACCTCCCACTGGTACCTCATGGTCAACTCGCAACACCTCCTTTCTATACCCTAGCGGCATCACTAATTGATGAACTTCTGCCCACTTTTCGTCCGCCTGCATATGTAAAGGTCTCCATTTTTTCATCAAGACATCACTTTTACGGTAATAATACTCTGGTATACACTCAGATTCCTCTTCCGTGTATGCTTTCTGATACATCCATTTTATTTCCATATCTTTCTGTTGTAACTCCGCCAATTTTCCTGAACTAAAAATATCCGCCTCATCCTCCACCTGTTCTTGTTCTTTTTCAACCATCTGATCAAAAATCGTTTCTGATAATTGCACTTCAACTTCACCTTCATTCTTTGATTTCTCCTCTTGTCTTAACCTGTGACTTTGCGACCTTGTTACCACACAATCCGGAAAAATCCCAGGATATTCGTCCTTCAACACTTCAGTTGTCTGATTTTCCACTGGCTTATCAACCCCAGTAGGCATCATTCCCACCTGTGATCCAGCTATATCATTACCCAAGATAAACTGTATTCCTGGACAAGATAGTTTCTCTATTACTCCTACTACCACTTCACCACTCTTCACTGGACTTTCCAACCTTACCTTATATAATTGAACACTACTCCTCCCACCCTGAATTCCACATATTACCACCTTTTCTGGCAACATTCTTCCCAAACTACATAACCCCTCATTTCTTACCATTAAAGATTGACTAGCTCCCGTATCTCTTAAAATTGTGACTTCTTTACCTGCTCCTCCTGATACACATGAGTAAACTTTACTCACACAAGTAAATTCTTTAAAGAGATCTGGCACCTTCTTATCAATCACCTCTTGATCAGGCTGTACAATCTTTTGCACCTCCTTTGCTTCACTTGGGCTTTCCTTGACCACTTTAACAAACCGCTGTTTTACCACATCAGCCTTCCCAGTGCTTTTCTTCAACCACCAACACTGTGACTTTACATGGCCTGGTTTATTACAGTGAAAACATTTGAAACTTTTCATTTCTTTTCCACCTTCCTGAATTTCTTTTTTAATCTGAGGTACACTCTCCTTATTATCTCCCATCAGATCACTTTTACTTTTACCACTTGAGTATTTCCTATGTCTCCAGTTTCTGTCCCTCACAAGCTGAAACTGATGTCGGAAACCAAGCTTTGATTTATGAACTAATTCATAATCATCTGCCATTTCTGCTGCTAACCTCACAGTTTTAACCCTCTGCTCTTCCACATGAATTCTCACTACATCAGGAATTGAATTTTTAAACTCCTCCAAAAGTATAATTTCTCTGAGAGCTTCATAGGTTTGGTCTATTTTCAAAGCCCTTGTCCACTTATCAAAATTACTCTGTTTGAGCCTTTCAAACACCATGTATGTTTGACCAAATTCTTTCCTTAAATTTCTAAACCTTTGTCTGTAGGCTTCAGGCACTAGTTCATATGCACCTAAGATAGATTTTGTCACTTCCTCATACTTCCCAGATACCTCCTCCGGTAGTGATGCAAACACTTGCCAGCTTTGTTTGAATCAGTAATTCCCACATGTCCTGTGGCCATTTCATTTGTTTAGCTACCTTCTCAAATGAAATGAAAAAGGCTTCCGCTTCCTTCTTGTCAAACCTTGGCAATGCTTGGACATATTTAAATAGATCCCCACCAAGCCTTTGACTTTGACGCTCTTTCTCACTATCCTCATCCCTATCATCCAACTGTACATTTCCCTTTACGTCGGCCAATTTTAACTGACTGTCATGTTTCATGGCCATTTTCTGAAGTTCAAACTCTCTCTCTTTATCTTTTTCCCTGATCTGTATCTCCCTTTCTTTTTCTTTTTGTTCTGCCAGGGCTATTCTTTCTTTCCTCCTTTCTTCTCTCTCCTTTTCTTTTTCCACTCTCTCTCTTTCGTATTCAAGCTGCTTTAATTCTTTCTCATGTTCCATTTGTTAATTTGCAACTGAATTTTTGCCATTTCCAATGAGTCAAACTCTATCTCAGGCAACGTTAAATGCTTAACCACCGCCATAATTACCTCATATTTTCGCATTTTGTCAGGTAATGTTCACTGCAATGTTTTTGTGAAATCTAACAGTCTACTTTTATGAAAATGAAAATGAAAGTTGCTTATTGTCACAAGTAGGCTTCAAATGAAGTTACTGTGAAAAGCCCCTAGTTGCCACATTCCGGCGCCTGTTCGGGGAGGCTGGTATGGGAATTAAACCGTGCTGCTGGCCTGCCTTGGTCTGCTTTAAAACCCAGCTCTTTATCCTTGTGCTAAACCAGCCCCAGTTCTGTCCGTAAGGTACTGCGTGTGACCGTCTCCAAAAAACTTCTGAGCCTCTGAAAGAGCCATTGTCCACAACACACTCCCTATTTAACTGAAATACCACACCTGAAAAGCAACCACAATATGCTCACCCCTCACTGTCTTTAAGTTCACTAAGCCAATCCAATAGATAGACTTTTATCCCGGACGAGCCCCCAATTGTTATGGTCCAGGGTTTAGAGAATCCCAAAGTATATCATGGAGTTCACCTGACTCACAACTTTTAATAGATTGGGATATGGGAAGCACACGGCTTACTCTACAAGTATGGTACAGCAGAAAATGGACCAGTGGTTTTTAAAACAAAACAATGTTTATTCTATGAACTCAAGTTAACCTTTTTAAAACAAACAGTGAATATCTTAGCAACCATCAATTCAAATACAACCCCCAAAGAATACAACACTAAGTAATCTGTATGCTGTTCTTTCAACATCCACAAACTTAACAAACCTCTAAACAGGAGTACATTAGGGTTTACATTCAATACTGAAATCATTTATAATTCTGAATTCACCAAATGATTAAGATAGTCTTTGGATGGCGGACTTCAGATGCAGCTCCCTGAAACACAGGCACACCCAAGCTCTTCTCAAACTGAAACTAAAACAGCAGAAGTAGAGCTCAGCTCCACCCACACTCTGACATCACTCCAGTAACATGAGCAGCTCCATTTCTTAAAGGTACATTTCTTAAACACCCATTTCTTAAAGGGTATTCTCATGTGACAATATACATAGATCTGGTGCTGCCATCTAGTAATTGTCTAGCACTATCTTACAGATGTTAACCCCTTACGTAGCAGACATACAGATCACGACAGACGTGCCCCGGCACACTAAGTGCCAAGGTGCACAGATGCCAAGGGGTGCAAGGGTCCCCACCTGCCTTGTCCCCGACCACCCAGGGGTCTCTAATGGTCTGTGAGACCTCCCCCTTCAGGAGTATTACACCTGATCCACGATTGTGTGGACCATTACTAAACGGCACCCTGGCGAGGTCTCGCAGGTGCGGCCGTTAAGTACTGTGCGCTGGGTGAATCCGGTATTCGGATATTTAAATGAGCCATTCAGCTTATTTAAATATTCTGATCTGGATCACGCCCAGCGAGAGCAAGATGCAGATCATGGCGGGCACAACAGGGTCAGTGAACCATGCCCATTATGTACATATATCAAACTTTCTCTTGCTTTTGGTATTTTCAAGCAGACAAGAAATATCTCTATTTAGACTAGTTTTATCCACCCCATATTTCAGCTCCTGTTTCTCAAATAGTTAGTTGTTTATTCAAGACACGAATGCATTCTGGCCTCACAGACATTTGGGCCGGGATTCTCCCCCAACCGGCGGGCGGGCCGTACCGGTGCCAAAGAGTGGAGTGAACCACTCCGGTGTCGGGCCGCCCGGAAGTTGGAGTGGTTGACGCTGCGCCAACCGGTGCCGAAGGGCCTCCTCCGGCCGGCGCGAGTTGGCGCATGCACGGGAGCACCAGCGTGTTCTGGCGCATGCGCAGAACCACTGGCGTGATCCCTGCGCATGCACAGGGGGTTTCTTCTCCGTGCCGGCCATGGCTGGATCCCCCCCCACCCCCCCCGGGAGGACTCCGCAGGCCACCCCCAGAGCCTGGTCCCGCTGGTATGGACCTTGTGTATTTCACGCTGGTGGGACCAGCCGAAAGTGGGCGGCTGCTCAGCCCATCGGGGCCCGGAGAATCGCCGTGGGGGCCACTGCCAACGGCCCACGACCGGCGCGTCATGATCCCCACCCCCGCCAAAAAACCGGCGCCAGAGAATTCGGCAGCCGGCGTCAGAGCGGCGGGGCGGGATTCACGCCGCCCCCCCCCCCCCGGTGATTCTCCAACCCGGTGGGGGGTCGGAGAATTCCGTCCTTGCTTTCAGTCTAAACTTCACGATTTTAGTGGGTCTTTGTAGAAATAATTAGTATTTGAATTGTGTCCAAGTACCTTTTAATTTTTGGAGTTTTCTGTTTTTCTTTTTCTATCCTTTGTATGGAAGTTGACAGCAGTGTTCATAGAGAAAGTAGAAAGTGAGATTTGAGCTCTCACATTTAGTCTAATCACTAACCCAAACAGGCATTTTGCTAACTTGGACAAGGACATTCCAGAACCTTGTATTAATTACTCATAATCTACAACTGCTGGGATTTCAGTTTATATTTGCTCCTATAAAAGCAAGTCTGAACTAACAAAAGAATCGTGGAATTCCAAGCATTCCGTAAAAGATTACTGTGTAGGAATAGCAACAGACTGAACTCTTAATATATGCCAAGAATCTATCCTCGGTCCCAATCATTTTCCCATTTGATGCTGTCCCTCAGCAACATCACAGTTGAAATCATGACCTGTGTTTACTCATACAAGGAACACAGAAAGTTTGCATTGTAATACAGCAAGAATTTATAAAGGCAAATGGCAGGTTGACCTTCAATGCAAAGGAACTGAAGTACAAGAACAAGGAAGTCTTGCTACAGATGTATTTGATTTTGATGAGACCACTCTTGGAACAGTGTGCACAGTTTATTGTCACCATATTGAAGGAAGGCTGAAGCATTTGCAGCCATCTTCAGCCTGAAGTGCCAAGTGGTGATCCACCTTGGCCTCCTTCAGTGGTCCTCAGCATCACAGATGCCAGTGTTCAGCCAATATGATTCACTCCACGTGATATCAAGAAACGGCTGAAGGCACTGGATTGTGCAAAGGCTATGGTCCCTGACAACTTTCCAGCAATAGTACTGAAGACTATGCTCTGAAATTAGCTCTCTCATCTAGCAAAGCTGCTCCGGTACAACTACAACACTGTCATTTATCCAATAATGTGGAAAATTGCCCGGATATATCCTGTCCACTAAAAGCAGAATAAATCACTACTACCACCCTATCAGTATATTTTCAATCATCAGTAAAGTGATGGAATTGGTCATCAACAGTGCAATCCAACGGTACTTTCCCAGCAATAACCTGTTCATTGGCTCTCAGTTTGGGTTCGCCCAGGGTCACTCAGCTGCTGACCTCATTACAACCTTGGTCCAAATATGGCCAAAGAGCTGAACTCCAGAGGTGAGATGACAGTGACTATCTTTGACATTAAGGCAACATTTGACCAAGCAGCCCTAGCAAAACTGGAGTCAGTGCAAATCGGGGAGAATTATCCACTGATGGCACAATGGTGAGCACTGCTGCCTCACAGCTCCAGGGACCCAGGTTCAATTTCGGCCTCGGACGACTGTCTATGTGGAGTTTGTATGTTCTCGCCATTTCTGCATGGGTTTCCTCCGGGTGCTCCGGTTTCCTCCCACAGTTCAAAGATGTGGGGCTTAGGTGGATTGGCTATGCTAAATTGCCCGTAGTGTCCAAAGGTTAGGTGGGGTTATGTTGTTACAGAGATAGTGTGGGAGAGTGGGCTTATTTTGGGTTCTCTATTGAAGGGTCGATGTCAACTTGATGGGCCGAATGGGCTCCTTCTGCACTGTAGGGATTCTATAATTCAATGATTGGAATCATACCTTATACAAAGGAAGATGGCTGTGATTGCTGGACGTCAATCATGTCGGTCCCAAGCCATCACTGCAGGATTTCCTCAGGGGTGCGTCCTTGGCCCAATTATCATCAGATGCTTCATCAATAACCCATAAACTGAGAAGTAGGGATATTTGTAGATGATTGCACACTGTGCATCAGTTTCAAATCCTACCAACTGTCCTGGTTTGAGACAATTCACACCTCTTTAACCTGGGATTACTCCTCTCTCTGGATCTGTAAAGACTTCATTACCAGAGTAGTGGGGGCATGGAATGCACTGCCTGTGGAAGTAGTTGAGTCGGAAACATTAGGGACCTTCAAGCAGCTATTGGATAGGTACATGGATTACGGTTAAATGATATAGTGTAGATTTATTTGTTCTCAAGGGCAGCACGGTAGCATTGTGGATAGCACAATTGCTTCACAGCTCCAGGGTCCCAGGTTCGATTCCGGCTTGGGTCACTGACTGTGCGAAGTCTGCACGTCCTCCCCGTGTCTGCGTGGGTTTCCTCCGGGTGCTCCGGTTTCCTCCCACAATCCAAAGATGTGCAGGTTAGGTGAATTGGCCAATGATAAATTGCCCTTAATGTCCAAATTGCCCTTGGTGTTGGGTGAAGGTGTTGAGTTTGGGTAGGGTGCTCTTTCCAAGAGCCGGTGCAGACTCAAAGGGCCGAATGGCCTCCTTCTGCACTGTAAATTCAATGATAATCTATGATTAATCTAGGACAAAGGTTCGGCACAACATCGTGGGCCGAAGGGCCTGTTCTGTGCTGTATTTTCTATGTTCTATGTACCTGCAAATGCTCGCATTCAAAGCATTGTCTTGCATCTTTGACTTTGTCTATATATATGTTTCTGGAACATACCTTTCCATTCACCTGAGGAAGGAGCAGCGCTCCGAAAGCTAGTGATTTGAAACAAACCTGTTGGACTTTAACCTGGTGTTGTAAGACTTCTTACATATGCAACAAGACCTTAATAATATTCAGAATTGTGTTGATAAATAGTAAGTAGCATTTGCAGCACACAAGTGGCAGGCAATGACCATCTCGCACAAGAGAGAATCTAACCATCTCCCCTTGACATCCAATGGCATTAGCATTGCTGAGTTCCCGATGATGAACTTCCTGGGGGGGGGGGGGGGGGCGGGGGGGGGGGGGGGGGCAGGGGGGGTGTTACCATTGATGTGAAACTGAACTGGAGCAGCCATATGAATGCTAAGGTTGCAAGACCAGATGAGAGTTGGAATCCTGTGACAAAGAACTTACCCCCTGACTCCCGAAAACTTGTCGGTCGCCCACAAAGCATCTAGGACAAAGCAGCCCAGTCAATTGGCACCCCATCCACCATCTTAAACATTCACTCACTCTATCACCAGCATTCAGTAGCAGCAGTGTGTACCACCTACCAGATGCACTGCAGCAACTCGTCAAGGCTCCTTACACAGCACTTTCCGAATCCACAAACACTACCACCAACAAGGACAAGTGCAGCAGGCACATGGGCACAGCACCACCTGGACGCTGTCCTCCAAACCACACCATCCTGATTTGAAAATTCCAAACACATCATGAAGACTGGTCATGCATTCAGTAGCCAGGAACATTGACTGAAATTTTCCAGTTCCTCACACAAGCGGGATCTTCCAGTTCCTCCGATGTTTACGGAGATTTCAATAGCTCGCCATCCCCACCATGGGGGAACCCGCTGCTGTGGGGGGAGGGGCTGGACAATTCCAGTCGGTACCTCTGAATCTCTCAAAAAGCATCTTTGCCTCTCCCTCACTTTCCTATTTTAAGACACTCCTTGAAACCTAGTGCTGGATTCTTCGTAGCCCGATGCCGAAATCGGGATCGGTGATCTGGCAGAGAATGGACTCCGATCCAGGGCAGGCGTCGGTTTGAAGCCGGTTTGCGATGCTCTGCCCCCTCCAAACGGGCGACATCTGGATGCACACCGTGCACAGTTGCAAGGCCGTTGGGGCGTCACTGGCCTGCCCACCCACGATGCTCCGTCCCCGATGGGCCGAGGTCCTGACGGCATGGGCCACATGTGGTCTCAGCGGCCATGAAGCCAGCATGCCGGCTGCGGACGGTGCCCAGCGCCGCCACACTCGTCCGGGGTCTGTGCCGTTTGCCGGGGGGGCTTCTGCTATGACTGGGGGTAGCGGTGGGGTGGACAGGGGGTGGCTCTGGGGTCGGGGTGGGCGGGTTAGGGTTCGACCACGGGCAGAGCCATGTTTTCCGGCGTGACCGGAGCAGGCCATCAGGCCAGCACATGCGCGGCCGGGGACCCGGCCATTCTCTGTTGTTTTCCGCATGATCTGCGGGTGGTTCACGTGGTGCCGGTGCTAGCCCTTCACCGGTACCGGAATCGGTGAGGGGTTCGCGCTGATTTTCCTGTCGTGAACCACCCGCAGATTCTCCGTTGGCACTGGCACTTAGCTGCAAGAACGGAGAATTCCGCCCTTGTTGTTTTGACCATGTTTTTGATAATTTGCCCGAATATATCTTTATTTGGCTTGGTGTCAAATTTTGTTTTGTATTGTCCCTGTGAAGTGCTTTGGAGTATTTTATTATATTAAAGAAGCAATATACCCAGAGGCTGTTTTTGTTATACCACCTGATTGTTGAAATCCATAACTGTCTACCTTTGAGACTGATATACGCAGCAACACCTTTATAGGTGCATGTGTCAACCCACTACCGCCTGGCAGGACATGGGCAACTGATATTTGGGCAGCACGGTAGCACAAGTGGACAGCACTGTGGCTTCACAGCGGCAGGGTCCCAGGTTCGATTCCCGGCTTGGGTCACTGTCTGTGCGGAGTCTGCACGTTCTCCACATGTCTGCGTGGGTTTCCTCCGGGTGCTCCGGTTTCCTCCTACAGTCCAAAGACGTGCAGGTTAGATGGATTAACCATGATAAATTGCCCTTAGTGACCAAGAAAAAGGTTAGGAAGGGTTATTGGGTTACGGGGATAGGGTGGAAGTGAGGGCTTAAGTGGGTCGGTGCAGACTCGATGGGCCAAATGGCCTCCTTTTACACTGTATGTTCTATCATCACTTGGACGTTTCCTTCCAAGCCACTCACCATCCTGACGTGAAAATATATTGCTGTTCTTTTACTGTTGTCGGGTCATAAACCAGGGACTCCCTTCCCAACAGCACTGTGGGTGTACCTACACCACTTGGACTCCACCGGTTCAAGAAGGCAGCTCACCATCACCTTCTCAAGAACAACTAGGAATGGGCACGAAATGCGGGCCTTGCCAGCGACGCCCACATCCTGTGAACTGACTTAAAAAAGATTCCTCTATTTATTTTTCATGCAAGAAAAACTTAAAAGTACAAAAGCATCCGTGGGTGGCACGATGGTCTGCTACCTCACAGCCCCAGGGGCCTGTGTTCAATTTTCCACTGGGTCACTGTCTGTGTGGAGTCTGCACGTTCTCCTCGTGCCTGCGTGGGTTTCCTCCGGGTGCTCCAGTTTCCTCCTACAGTCCAAAGAAGTGCAGATTAGGTGGACTGGCCATGATGAATTGCCCCTTGGTGTCCAGGGATGTGCAGGTTGGTTTACTGGGACAGGATGAAGTGGATGGGCGAGTGGACCTGGGTAAAGTGCTCCTTCCGAGGGTCGGTGCGGCCTCGATGAGCCGAATAACCTCCCGGAAGGATTCTGTGACTCTAATTGCATTTTTGCTAACATAACAAATAGTGACACGTCATTATTTCATAGATATTATCACAATGAGGTTTGAAGGGAGAAGTGAAATCCCGTGTATGACAAGTTAGGTCAAATCTTTTGACTACAATATAATCAGTTGTGACTTAACAAACAAGAGACAACAAACATGTTTGGTAATAATTTACATATGCAATCAAGATGTTTACAAGCAAGTTCCTAATAGATCATTACCAATGCAGTATTTTCAAGTTTTTAAATGCAATTGTAGAAGCATTGCATAATGGATTGCTATTGTTATAAAAGATTACTGTTGTTATTAAGGTTTTAAGCGTATAATGTTCATACTGGAGGCTCAGATATTAAAACATGTGAACAGTTATGCTGACATGTAATTAATGATAAAATAGCTGAGATATGGCCTCTTAACTAACACTGAGCGATGATGTCTTGAGTTGCTTTCCAGACAGTTTTCAAAAACAACCTCACACATAACAGCATATTTATTGGATTTCAGGTTTCAGATTTTTATAATATTTATAATTGAGCAATACGGAGATAAAGGATCAGACTGATGGATTTGTGAAATTGTTATTCCAGGTGGCCTACCTCAAATCTAAGTTTACAAATTAAACGAAACCCTTCAGTCGTGATCTGAAAACCATATCCAGGTTAATGTAAGATTGGGTTCACAAGAATCAGGAGTTACAGATTTCAGTTCTGCGCTATGTTTTCTTTGGATAAGCATTATTATCTCGGCTGCAAGTGAACCCGAATCCAAATAACTAAAAATCTCAAAATGTGGCTGGAGAATTGTTGATTTTTTTTTAGAAAGAATGCATCTTTGGGAAAGCTGATTACATGACACTTCGAAGGTCACCCCTTAAAGGGGCCAGCTACTACATCCCTCCCTGTCTAAGCTCCTTACCACACAGAATGATAGTTAACTTATACAGCTTCCTATAATTTACAATAATGAATATTTTTAATCAGTCCATCAAAAACTCTGGTATCTTTTGTTTTCTCAACGTGTGATTCAACTCCCCCAACTGTTCCTGTTGGGGTACGTTCTGTAGAAACTTTCAGCCTCGGTCTCTCTTCTGATACTGATGCTTAAACCTCCTCTGGCTCCGTCGCAAAAGTCCTCTTACCACTCACAGACTGATTGGAAATTTCACAGCTTTGGCTGCCACCACCTCCAGCTGACAACAACAAATCAGGCTGTAACACTGGCTCTTCGGACAACTCTCGTGCAGGCGGATGGTCCACATGTTTCCTCAAAATCTTGTCTTGTACTCTCACCTCGTACGATGATGGTCCTGTCTTGATCAGAACAACTCGGGCCAATCCCCAAAATTCTTCCCATAAACTGGGTCATGTATTTCAAATGATCTTCCATCTTTAGTTGAATAATGGGGCTGGATTCTCCGTTTTGGAGACTAAGTCCCCAAGCCGGTGTGGAAACAGTGTTTTTTTACACCAGGAAAACTGGCACAAAACGGCCACCGATTCCCCGTTTTGCTGGGGCTTAGCAGTGAGGCAGCGTAGAGCTCGCAGCTCTAGCTGCCAATACGACCTTGAGCACTTCCGGTTCAGAGGCCAAGCAAGCGCAAGGCGGCGGCCTGCAGCGGCCGCACCGTGCTCTATGGCGGACTGAGCCCACAGACCCGGACCCCCCCCCGGACCGCCCGCCCACAGTTTCCCCAGCCCTGAATGAAGCCCCCCTGCCCGCAGATCGGCCCTCCCCTGAGTGTGATCATACGTAACCCACGCAGTCGAGAACTCGGCAGGTCGGGGACAGAGCACCGCTGGGCGGGCCTCAGGCAATGGGCTGAGGCCGTGGATAATCGGCACGCCATACTCCTAGAGTACGCCGCTTTTCAGGAGGTGGAAAATACAAAAACCGACACCGCTCCTGATACGGGCGTCAAAACGGATTCTCCGCCCCATTGTCCAACGCGATTCTGGCATCGGGGAGCAGAGAATCCAGCCCATGGTTCCTCTTTTGGTTGCATTGTCTTACCTCTATCCTTCCTGCTAAATTTTGGAATGCTGGGCTTAGCCTGTTCCTTAAACATCACCCCATCAATAGTCCTGCTGGAGATGTATCTGTGGTGGACTGTGGGGTGGTCCTGTATGTTAAAAGGAACCGAGCAGTTGATTGTTACTTTAAGACAGCCTTGAAAGTCTGCACTTCCTGCTCAGAGAGTCCTTTGGAAGAGGGATGGTATGGTCCAGTTTGGATCTGCAGTATCCCAATGGAAGACATGCAACGTTGAAATTTGGCGCTTGTAAAACCATTCCGTTAGCCAATATGAGCGCTTCAGGTAATCCATGGAGCAAGAAGCACTGGCGAAGCTTCTGGACTGTGGAATGTGCGGTTGTGGAACTCATCTGAAATACTTACATCCATTTGGACTGGGAATCTACCAATTGTCGAAGCATCTTGCTGAGAAACGGTCTGATATAATCTATGTGGACCCGCAACCATGGCCGATCTGGCCATTCCCAAGGGTGTAAAGGTGCTGTAACAGGTAATGACTGCTGTAACTTGTGGTGATCTGTATATCTGAAGGTGTGTAAAGGGTTAACATCTATAAGCAAGTGCTAGATAACCACTAGATGGCAGCACCAAATATATGTATATAAGCTACACTCAGAGTGAGTTCCCGCCTCTTCGTATCAGGAGTGACTAGTGAACAGAGTGTTAGAGATATAGCTTAGTGTGCAGGTGTAGTTAATCATTATATATACTTAATCTTATTCATTTAATCTATAGTTATAGAAGAGTGAACAAACTCCTAGTTAATTTATAATCGTTACTCAATAAACAATATTAGCTTTAATTGAAGAATTTGAGTGTTACTGAACATCAAACATATGACCATTCTGGCAGTAAGCAATTGAGTAACAAGATATTACTAAACGTAATATAACATAACTCGCATCGATTTCAGTGCTTCATTAACCTCTCGATATTAGCTTCGATGCCTAACCACCGAATATTGGCCAGGATTCTCCGTTGCGAGCCCATCTCGCAACCGCTTTCAGCGAGAATGGAGAATTTGGCGCTGAGACAATTTCTATTCGCTGCAGTGGGACGGAAGAATCCCGCTGGTGTGAGGGAACAGAGAATCCTACTCATAGCTTCTCACAGAATCACAGAATAATACATTGCAAAAGATGCCCTTTGTCATATCAAGTCTGCACAATCACATTAAAAACACCTGACCTGCCAACCTCATCCCGTTTTCCAGCACTTGGCCCATAGCCTTGAATGTTATGACGTGCCAAGTGCTCATCCAGGTACTTTTTAAAGGATGTGAGGCAACCTTCACCATCCTCTACCATCCTCCCAGGCAGTGCATTCCAGACCATCACCACCCTCTGGATAAAAAGGTTTTTCCTCAAATCCCTTCTAAACCTCCTGTCCTTCACCTTAAACTTGTGTCCCCTTGTAACCGACCCTTCAACTAAGGGGAACCCCATCCACCTTGTGCATGCCCCACACAATCTCGATCAGCGCGCCCCTCAGTCTTCTATGCTCCAGCAAAAACAACCCAAGCCTACCCAACCTCTCTTCAAAACTTAAACGTCTGGCAAGCATCTTAATTTGTGACATGCCTGGATGGGCACTATGCAACTCTTCAAGCAGCGATTGATTCCCTCCCTGGTACTGAGAAGATTACTCTTGCTCCCCATAAGATGATGCTGTCTTCGCAGCTTAACTCATCTTTCCTAATGTGGTATGGCTTCTTGATTTCGGAAATCCTCTTATTCTATCAACCTACTAATATGTTGTGTCTTATCTTTGATAGCAGCGCGTCTTTGCTGGTCCACAATTTCATTCACTGTTCTGACATTGGCAAAGTGTTCAGGAAGTTCATGACCATCATGATTTCTTGCGGCAATGGGAAGGGCTGGTGTACTCTCGGGCAGTGGAAGGCGACTAATGGTGTCAGCGTTAGGCATCTGTGTACCTGGTCGGTGTTTAAATGTATATTCATAGGCTGGCAAGATCAGTGCCCAGCACTGACTCCTGGCCAATCAATCAGCGGAACAGCCTTGTCTTCTTCGAAATGACCCAACAGTTGCTTGCTGTCTGTAACAACAGTAAAATGACTTCCATAGACATATTGGTGGAATTTTCTCACTTCATACACAACAGACAATCCTTATTTTTCCATCTGTGAACAACCTTTCTCAGCTTCTAAAAGGGTTCTTGACACATATGGAATAGGCCTCTTAAGCCCATCATCCAGGCAGTGAGATAAGACTACCCCAATCCCGTATGGGGAGGTGTCATACAGTGGCACTAACATCTTGAATGGATCCAAACGTATGAGTAGGCGAGGTAAATGCAATGGTCGCTTGGCCTTCTTAAATGTTTCTCTCTATGGTGCTATCCAGAACCATCTCGGGTGTTTCTTAAAAAGATGTGTAAAGGAGCCAAAAGTATCGAAAGATTTGGAAGGAAATGCCTGTAATACTTAAAAATCCCCAGGAATGGTGTAAGCTCCGAGGCATTTTGAGGGGCCGGTGCCTACTTTATTACCCTTACTTTGACCTCCATAGGATGAAATCTCTGAGCACCCATACGCTAACTGATGTAAGCTAATTCGCTGGCCTGGGAAGTGCAGTTTTCCCTTTTGAGATGAACTCCTGCCTCCTGAAATCTTCTCAGTACTTCTTTTTTGGTGGCACCCGTAATCAATGCAGCATCCAAATATACAACAGTATGCGGGAAGCCCTGCAATATAATTTTCATGATTCTTTGAAATGTGGTGTAAGCTGTTGAAATCCCAAAGGGCAAGCATGTACACTGATACAATCCTTTATGGGTGTTAATAGTCATGTAGCATCTGGAAGCATCATCCAACCCAAACTGTTGATATGCATGGCTCAGATCCAATTTTCTTTATGAGTGCTCTTCAGACAGTCTTGCATATAAATCCTCTATCTTCGGGATAGGATATCTATCCAGCTTTGCTGCTTGGTTTATTGTTGATCTATAGTGTCCGCAGATCGGATTATTTTATCCAGTTTTACTACAGGCACTCTGGGGGCTCCCCATTCCACAAACTGGACTGGCTGGATGATACCCGGTTCTTCAGCCTTTTCAGCTCGGACCGAGTTTCGTCAATGAAGCATAAGGCACTGGTTTAGCCCTGAAAAACTTTGGGGTAGCTTCTGGGTCTACATGAACTTTTTCCTTTAAGCTCTTAATTTTTCCAAGTTAATTTGGAAAAACGTCCTGATTGTTCTGGATTACTTCGTGCAGGGCCCCTTCCCGAATTCTGAAAATTTCCATCTCGCTGAGTTTAATTTCTTGGTGCCATTGGCCCTGGTCCAGACACCACGATTAATGGAAGTTGGGCAGATTGTTGCCAATGGTTCACAGGTGTTTTGGTTGTCCCTACTATCTTAATGGTCTCCCTCATGTAGGTAGCCAATCTAGCCACCGTATTTTGCAGCTTCGGAGGCTGAACCCCTTCCTGAAGATATCTGTAGGTCTGCTCCCCTATTATGGTAACAGCCATCCCCATATCTACTTCTATTCTTAATGTCTGTACTGATGCTGAACTGTTCACTCTATTGCTACTAGGCAGACTCTGCTTACTCTTGCATCTGTGCCTCAATCAGTGGCACATGAAGTATTCCGCTTCTTTGAATCTGCAAATCTATGGGGTGTGATTTCCCCCACACCTGCAACTCTGTACAGATCCTAGGCTGTGGACTCATCATCCTGAATCTTTTAACTCAATGAGCTTCTGTATTTGTTGCTCAGTTTAAACTGGTGTCTTTGCTTTTAGCACCACTGCTGTCTGCAGCTACCGTGCTAACTTGTGGATGTGCGATTCTGCGTGCTCTGACGTTCCTGGGCACCCTGCACAATGCTCTCCATTGCTAAGACTATTTCCAACGCCTTTGTAAAATTAATTTCAGTTTCTGCCAGCAACTTCCTCTACATGGCCTCATCATTTACTCCACAAACCAGGTGATCCCTTCGCATATCATTTAGGCTTGTCCTGAAGTCGCAGTGTTCGCAATTTTCCTAAGCCTTGTTATGTAGGTTGTAATGGTTACCCCAGGGGCTCCCCCATGGAATTTAATTTAAATCATTGCAAAATCGTGGAGGGCTTTGAGTGGTAGTGCCCTTTTGCCAAATTCATGGTGTGGGATTCTCTAATCCCGCGGCAGAGTGTCCATGCCATCGTAAACGCCGTCGGGTTCTATAATGGCGTGAACGGGCCGGGCCGAGGACTAAAGGTGGCTGCGTAGAGCGGCCCCCGACCGGCGCCATGCCGACCACGCCAGCCCCAATGGAGCGGAGAATCGCATCCCGGCTTCGGAGCGGCGTGGCGCAATTCGCGCGGCCCCCTGCCGATTTTCGGACCCGGCGCGCGGTCAGAGAATTCCGCCCACTATCTCTATACACAATCTTGCATCAGGTACATTTGGGGACATAAGGCTATGGATTAAATTATAGGTTTGGGTCTCACATGCACTTAACAATATCACCTTCTACTTCCTCTCTTCCTCAACTCCATTTGTTGTGAAGAAAAATTCTAATCACTCAACATACTGCAACCAATCTTCAGCAAAGGCCTCAAAATGATCTACTCTATTAAATACAGGCATCTCTGCAGCTCTTTTCTACTTTACAAGCTTGACTTCGACTGGACCAGGTTCTGTGCTGATGATCTTGCAAGCGCACTTGCTGCGTCTTTTACCTCGCCGCCAAATGTAGTAACTTGGTTCCGCCAGTTAGATGCAAACAATGAATGTTTACTTGCACAACACACTATTTACAGTGTTGTCCATCTACGATGCTGCCAGTCTGCCTCCTGGGTGGAACTGAACAAAAGCCCGCACTCTGCTGGAGCAGTCCTGCGCACTAGCGACCGATTGGTCGAGTGGGTCATTTGACCCTTCAGAAGATTGCACCTTAAAGGGGCCAGCTACTATAGTTTTCTTTTGAGTTTCACAGTCACAGGTGTATAAAATTATGAAGAGAATCAATAGTGTTGATACTGAGAAACCATTTCCTCTGATGGAGAATTCTGATCCAAGATGCATAATTTTAAATTTCGAGATTGCCCATATATGGGTGAAATCCATACTTTCTCACACAAAGGGTAGTGGCAAATCGCTTCACAGTTTCCTGGGCATTTGTTTAACACCTTATATGAATCTGAATAAAGTTGCTGCTGCTTGGTGAATCGACAATGATGCTGTTGGCTGCGATGCTGCCAGTGAATTTTCACCCACCTTTTACTTCTTTGTTGCTTTCTTTTCTGTTATTATAGAACATAGAACATAGACCGATACAGTGCAGTACAGGCCCTTCGGCCCACGATGTTGCACCGAAACAAAAGCCATCTAACCTACATTATGCCATTATCATCCATATGTTTATCCAATAAACTTTTAAATGCCCTCAATGTTGGCGAGTTCACTACTGTTGCAGGTAGGGCATTCCACGGCCTCACTACTCTTTGCGTAAAGAACCTACCTCTGACCTCTGTCCTATATCTATTACCCCTCAGTTTAAAGCTATGTCCCCTCGTGCCAGCCATTTCCATCCGCGGGAGAAGCCTCTCACTGTCCACCCTATCTAACCCCCGATCATGTAATTCTTTGTGTATTTTTCTTAATTTTTTTTTGAATTTTGTATTTTACTTACCTCACTTCGACCTCTGACCTCAATGAGAGTTGACTTTAAATCAGCCTTTGATGAATGAATGTATGATAGCAGCTTGTACAATGCAGCTTTGAGATGTCAGCAGAGGTCAGGTCTTGGAATGAAGCTTCAACCTAACTCCGGGATGCTCCTAGAGCAATTGAGCCATACTAACACTTGGGTAAATGAAACACTAACACCAATCTATAATTTACTTTGATCTAACTCTCGTTATGTTTCTGCTCAGTTGGGTTAGAGATTCAGACTGGATTAACTTCAAAAGAAATAAAATGAACGCTTTCAAAGACAGCAAATAGTTATCCATAAAATCAGGGGGTACATCTTGGATCAAGATATTCTGTAGTCTTTGATGTCGGTAGTGAGATCACAAGCACATTGAACATTTATGATTTTTGCATAAGAACCACAGAATTCTGGAAATACTGAATGAAAAATTCCTCATAGACATATTTACAATAGTGTTACATAACTCCTACCCTGATGATTGATTTAATATATTGACCAGAGGAGCGGCATGATGATGCAGTGGTTAGCACTGCTCAAGGCAATGAGGACCTGGGTTCGATCCTGGCCCTGGATCACTGTCCGAGTGGAGTTTGCACATTCTCCCAGTGTCTGCATGGGTCTCACTCCCACAATCCATAGTTGTGCAGGGTAGGTGGATTGGCCACACTAAATTGCCCCTTAATTGGAAAAAAAATGAATTGAGTACTTTAAATTAAAAAATATATATACAGTATGTTTATATATGTTGATCAGTAACTGAATAGATGTATCTCAACTGGGCTTCTCCAACATACCCAAACTTACTCATTGTGGATTGCTAAAGTTAGTTTGAAGGGAAATCAGCTCATTAACACTCCGTGGCAGATACAATCAGGGTGATGTAATATTCAGAATAATCAATACTTTTTTTTCTGAAAAGCAACACAATTAGGCTTTGAGATTAAAAGAAAATGCTGGAAATGCTCATCAACTCTGGCAGCCGCTGTGGAGGGAGAAACAGAGTTCACCTTTTAGGTCAGTCGCTCTTTGTCAGAACTGAGAGTGCTGACGGCTGTAGCTGTTAGACAGTCAGGGGGCAATTGAGAGGTTGTATGGAAGGCAGGAGAGATTAAATGGCAAAAGGAACATCCTTCCAGATTCAACATTTAGTTCAACAAGTTCAGATGATGGTCTCTTGTCTTTTTTAGGAGACCAGCCGAAGGTGCTTATTCTGCTTTCCCATTTTTACATCCCCTGGGCACATCTTTTGTTTTGTTATTTGTCCCATTACTCTCTCTTCTTGCCTTGCACCATCAGCCTTTCTGTCATTTAATCTCTCCCGCCTTCCAGGTTTTCCTGTGGGCCAAGATGCAAGGGTGTTTCCAGGCCTCACATGGATGTCTTGGTCTTCTTTTAAATCTGCTTGACCACCACCCCACCTCCCCGCCCCCCCCCCCCCCCCCCATTCCCAATCCCCCATCTTTCACAGCTCTGCTCACAGCCTTTAACTACTCCCCTCCTGCTCGTGGCCCCCCAGATGTCCTCCCTGTTTTGTTACCTGTGTGGTAGGTAACATGTGCTACTCAATCCTTGGTTAGTGATGAGGTATTCTGAATCTCGATGAAGAAGATTCGAACTCGTCCAGTAGTAACAAAAGGTTTATTGAGTAACTACAACAATATTTACATGAGTTCTTTACTTTAACTTTGATACCAGTGATAAGGTGAACAAGTTCTAACTACGGTAACTACACGTAACTCCACTAGCCATCTGAACTAGTCTGCTATTGCTCTGGTCACAGTGCACCCAAGAGAGAGGGAGAGACCCAATGTGGTTGCCTTTTATACCCCTGTTGGTCCGGCCCTCTAGTGATCATGTGGTGCTACTGATTACACATTAACCCCTTGTGTACATGCACACATAGAGATCACTACACTCCCCAAAAACCAACCCCCCCCCCCCCCCCCAAACTAACTGACAGGAACTGCTCAGCAGCTTCCTGCCCCTTCGCCCCACTCCTGCCAGGCTACAGCTGGGAGACTGCAACATTTTATTTAAGTGGAGACTTGCCAAGAAAATTGACAGGGCCTCCCAGCCTGGCCAGGTACTTCAGCTCAGTGTGGCCTGCCATCCCTCTGTTCCCAGTTAACATTGGGGAGCAATTGTTTTCTCGAACTAACTGGAGAAGTCAGGAGCAAGTTTAAATTTTTTTAAACTCAGAAGGGCAAAGATCCCTCTCTTCCTTTTTTTTGACCTTTAGCACATTTTGACCTGTAAAGTGAAGCTCACCGTACATCAGGAATTCCACTTGTGTAATGTATTTCAATATCGCACATATCCTATGAATTGGATCAAATTTCACTAAAAGGATTTCACTGCTAATTTGTATACTATTAGAAAAACAAACCATTTCCTTTATTTACAATGGGCCACATCTCACTACAGTATCAAACTACAATTTAAAACCCTGACAAAACTCACATGGGGCATGTGTGACATTATAGTGTCTCGTGCCCAAAGCAAGGTGGTCTTAGTTTCCAGTCCCTGAGTCACTATATCAGTACATTGGAATAAAGATGAATATCTGATTACAGGGGACACAGGGACAGTCCGTTTGCGGAAATTAAGAGAATATCTGAACATACTTGAAATTTGTTCACAGTGCCTATCAATAGTGCATATGTGAGCTCTACCAACTTGCTTTTACACAATGCGTAACAAAAAGCACGCTGATCTCATCATTAATCAATGCTGAGATAGCGCAGTGAAGCTTTCTCCTAAAATTGAGAACAAAGGAAGAACTCCCACCTAGGTGGATGGACTTTTAAATGCACCTACACTCTACACAAACTTTGCACTCTAATGCAACACTTTTCAGGAGATAATCCCATTCCAGCATTGACTAAAAACAATGCTCGGATGTTTTATAGTTGAAATACATGTGGCGATACACTATAGGGACGGCAGGCCTACTGAACGACTCACGGGAGACTCCAGATCCACACCAAACACATAATAGAACATAGAACATATAGAAAATACAGCACAGAACAGGCCCTTCGGCCCACGATGTTGTGCCAAACCTTTGTCCTAGATTAATCATAGATTATCATTGAATTGTTAGTGCAGAAGGAGGCCATTTGGCCCTTTGCGTCTGCACCAGCTCTTGGAAAGAGCACCCTACCCAAACTCAACACCTCCACCCAACACCAAGGGCAATTTGGACATTAAGGGCAATTTATCATTGGCCAATTCACCTAACCCGCACATCTTTGGACTGTGGGAGGAAACCGGAGCACCCGGAGGAAACCCACGCAGACACGGGGAGGACGTGCAGACTCCGCACAGACAATGACCCAAGCCGGAATCGAACCTGGGACCATGGATCTGTGAAGCAATTGTGCTATCCACAATGCTACCGTGCTGCCCTTAAGAACAAATAAATCTACACTATATCATTTTCCCGTAATCCATGTACCTATCCAACAGCTGCTTGAAGGTCACTAATGTTTCCGACTCAACTACTTCCACAGGCAGTGCATTCCATGCCCCCACTACTCTCTGGGTAAAGAACCTACCTCTGATATCCCTCCTATATCTTCCACCTTTCACCTTAAATTTATGTCCCCTTGTAATGGTGTGTTCCACCTGGGGAAAAAGTCTCTGACTGTCTACTCTATCTATTCCCCTGATCATCTTATAAACCTCTATCAAGTCGCCCCTCATCCTTCTCCGCTCTAATGAGAAAAGGCCTAGCACCCTCAACCTTTCCTCGTAAGACCTACTCTCCATTCCAGGCAACATCCTGGTAAATCTTCTTTGCACCTTTTCCAGAGCTTCCACATCCTTCCTAAAATGAGGCGACCAGAACTGTACACAGTACTCCAAATGTGGCCTTACCAAAGTTTTGTACAGCTGCATCATCATCTCACGGCTCTTAAATTCAATCCCTCTGTTAATGAACGCGAGCACACCATAGGCCTTCTTCACAGCTCTATCCACTTGAGTGGCAACTTTCAAAGATGTATGAACATAGACCCCAAGGTCTCTCTGCTCCTCCACAATGCCAAGAACTCTACCGTTAACCCTGTATTCCGCATTCATATTTGTCCTTCCAAAATGGACAACCTCACACTTTTCAGGGTTAAACTCCATCTGCCACTTCTCAGCCCAGCTCTGCATCCTATCTATGTCTCTTTGCAGCCGACAACAGCCCTCCTTACTATCCACAACTCCACCAATCTTCGTATCGTCTGCAAATTTACTGACCCACCCTTCAACTCCCTCATCCAAGTCATTAATGAAAATCACAAACAGCAGAGGACCCAGAACTGATCCCTGCGGTACACCACTGGTAACTGGGATCCAGGCTGAATATTTGCCATCCACCACCACTCTCTGACTTCTATCGGTTAGCCAGTTCGTTATCCAAATGGCCAAATTTCCCACTATCCCATGCCTCCTTACTTTGTGCTGAAGCCTACCATGGGGAACTTTATCAAATGCCTTACTAAAATCCATGTACACTACATCCACTGCTTTACCTTCATCCACATGCTTGGTCACCTCCTCAAAGAATTCAATAAGATTTGTAAGGCAAGACCTACCCCTCACAAATCCGTGCTGACTATCCCTAATCAAGCAGTGTCTTTCCAGATGCTCAGAAATCCTATCCTTCAGTACCCTTTCCATTACTTTGCCTACCACCGAAGTAAGACTAACTGGCCTGTAATTCCCAGGGTTATCCCTAGTTCCTTTTTTGAACAGGGGCACGACATTCGCCACTCTCCAATCCCCTGGTACCACCCCTGTTGACAGTGAGGACGAAAAGATAATTGCCAACGGCTCTGCAATTTCATCTCTTGCTTCCCATAGAATCCTTGGATATATCCCGTCAGGCCCGGGGGACTTGTCTATCCTCAAGTTTTTCAAAATGCCCAACACATCTTCCTTCCTAACAAGTATTTCCTCGAGCTTACCAATCTGTTTCACACTGTCCTCTCCAACAATATCGCCCCTCTCATTTGTAAATACAGAAGAAAAGTACTCATTCAAGACCTCTCCTATCTCTTCAGACTCAATACACAATCTCCCGCTACTGTCCTTGATCGGACCTACCCTCGCTCTAGTCATTCTCATATTTCTCACATATGTGTAAAAGGCCTTGGGGTTTTCCTTGATCCTACCCGCCAAAGATTGTTCATGCCCTCTCTTAGCTCTCCTAATCCCTTTCTTCAGTTCCCTCCTGGCTATCTTGTATCCCTCCAATGCCCTGTCTGAACCTTGTTTCCTCAGCCTTACATAAGTCACCTTTTTTCTCTTAACAAGACATTCAACCTCTCTTGTCAACCATGGTTCCCTCACTCGACAATCTCTTCCCTGCCTGACAGGGACATACATATCAAGAACATCGAGAGACATTGGAGAGAACATGCAGGGGTGAAGTCCAAGGGATCGGAGGGAGTGCCCAAACCTCCAAACAACCCTTCTACCCAACCTTTCGAGCATCATCTGCCCAGCCTGTGGCAGATCACACATTGCACATATCAGCATTTCAGAACTATAGTGGAAGAAAGTCATCCTCGATTCCAAAGGACTGCCTCAGAAGAAGTTGGTATACTGACAAATGAAATACTATTTTAAAACTGGGGTGCAAATAAGCATTGCTGATATTCATCTGATGCTAATGTCGTCTGGGGTGATACAATTTAGGCAAATATTAGTATGGTAAAAGCTGTTCCAGCATTGGATCCACCAACAACTAAGTGACAACAGGAATGACCCCTCAGCCACAGGATTCTGATTTCAGTCCTGATTGCTTTTGGCTCTAACCAGCCGACATGATAGCTTGCGTAGTGTCAGCTCAGTTAATAGTGGCCATGGGCAACAGTCAAATAACCGAGAATTCAACATGGATTGGTAATCTCCCTGAGTGAAGCGATAAGGATGTTTTTTTCAGAATGTTCCCCAGCACTTACATAATTAAACATAAGGAGTGGGATTCTCCATCCCGCGATGTTGGAATCGGGAAATGTGATCAGGTAGAGAATCGCACGTCAACCGAAAATCAAGGCTGGCGCCGGGCACCCGACGGAATGCCATGCTGCAGTGCCTCGACAGCGGCGTGAATGCGTTCCATGCCAGCGTGGACATACAAACTGTACAGGAAACACATTTGGCATATCATTAACGGGCTGACCTGGCAATTCCACCCCCCCCCCGCATATCATTAACGGGCTGACCTGGCAATTCCACCCCCCCCCCCCCGTGATGGTCTGCCTTCGTCAGGAGGAATTATCGATGGCGAGTTTCACTTGTGGTTTTTAAAATCGGGAAATATGCGCTGTGGTTGCTGAGCGAGAGAGAGAGGGCACAAAAAGTGTCCAACACTGCTATAATGTGCTGACAATTGTGCCGCTGGTCAGGGGATGTGGTGATCCACTGTAATTGGAGATGTAAGGTAGGACTTGTACTAAAGGTTCGCCGGTACCTCCTGCCGGCTGGCTCCGCCCAGGGAGAACTGTATAAATATGCATAACCTCCAGTGCCCTGCCATTTCGCCAGCTGCAGCAGGAGGCCTCGCATCTGACTGTAATAAAGCCACAGTTGTATCCAACTTTAGTCTTTGTGCAATTGATCGTGCATCAATTTATTACAGTCAGATTTTCCACAGAATGGATATCCGAATTAAGCCCGATCGCCTGCAGCTGGATCTTCACTCGCCCGACGCCAGGAAAGACTTTACTCACTGGCTAGCAGGTTTCGAGGCTTCCATCAACGCGGCGGACCCCGCGCCAACAGAGGCTCAGAAGATAATCTGCTGTTTGATGGTGTCCAGGTTGTGTGAACTAGATAATAATATACCAGTGCCTCCAAACAGTGACTTGTTCAAAAATGTTTATAAGATCAATAGTCTTTCCTGATTCTGTTTCATTTTGCAAATATTCTGGCACAAATGCTTCAGCTGTTTCACTGTTCTCAAAATGAAAACATAAGAGTGGATTATGAGATAAAATAATTTTACTTACCAACACTGACCTACGGTGAAATCGTTAGTTACTGCAGTGCCTTTCAATCTGCAAAACGGACTTTCTCCCCAAAGTTCAGAAAAAGTTAATGTTAATGAGGTACTGGAAAATTACTAAGGGAAAAATAAGAATTGTGGCAACATTTGATGTACAAATTGGATTTTCTTCCGAGAAGTGAACTCATTATTCTGGTGTATGGGAAATTTAAAGTAGTTATAATGTTTAACCTATCTAACTTCTTATTGGATCATGGTTTTCATTGGCATCAACTACATTCCAGCATTTTATGCACGTGGCTGCTAGGTGTGAGCCTGTCCTTTACTTGGGGAAATGCGTAATGTTTACGCATTTTGAAAATCTGTCTATGATGCTACTACATGGAGCACACAGATGAAAATGGAATGCTTAATTTTTTTGTACATGTAATATTAAAATGTTGGTGTTTATGTGGATTGGTCATTTATTTGAGAAATTGGCACAGACCTGCTAAAATATAACATGTGAATCTTTTGTATACAACTGGTTGATTTTACTATTCAGGATAGGAGCAGAACGGTAGCATTGTGGATAGCACAATTGCTTCACAGCTCCAGGGTCCCAGGTTCGATTCTAGCTTGGGCCACTGTCTGTGCGGAGTCTGCACATCCTCCCCGTGTGTGCGTGGGTTTCCTCCGGGTGCTCCGGTTTCGTCCCACAGTCCAAAGATATGCAGGTTAGGTGGATTGGCCATGATAAATTACCCTTAGTGTCCAAAATTGCCCTTAGTGTCGGGTGGGGTTACTGGGTTATTGGGATAGGGTGGAAGTGTTGACCTTGGGTAGGGAGCTCTTTCCAAGAGCCGGTGCAGACTCGATGGGCCGAATGGCCTCCTTCTGCACTGTAGATTCTATGATCTATAAACGTCCTGTACTCCAGACTGAGCTCCAGCGTGTTCCCGTTGATCCAAGCCGCCACGAATTACACAAAAGCAATGGAACTCCTCAAAGAACACTACACACAGAAGGCGAACATGCTCTTCGCCAGGCATGTACTCGCCACCCACTCGCAACTACCTGGTGAGTCCATCGAAGACTTCTGGCGGGCCCTAATTCCACTTGTCCGGGGCTGTGACTGTCAGGCCGTCACGGCCACCGAACACGCAAATCTCCTCATGCGCGATGCCTTCGTGACGGGGATTGCGTCGGACCGCATCCGAGAACGATTGCTGGAAGGGGCCACGCTCGAACTGGCGGAGACGAAAACCTTGGCGCTCGCCATGACGGTCACATCCCGTAACATACAATCGTACCTCTCCCGCCGCGTTGCCCACCCTTCTACCCCTTCTTACCCCTCCTGGACCCCGCCGCCGACCTCCTCAGCCGGGGCCCTGCCTTCGCAATACGCCTGCGCTGCACGCCGATCCGCGCACCCCGGGAGTCCCCGCTGCTACTTCTGCGGTCAGCAGAAGCACTCCCGCCAACACTGTCTGGCCCGCACTGCAGTTTGTAAAGCCTGCAGTAAAAAGGGCCACTTCGTGGCTGTGTGCCAGGCCCACACAGTCGTTGTGATCGTGCTCGCTATCGCCCCCTCCCCCATGCCAGACGCACAATGGGAGCCACCATCTTCTCCTCTCGAATCCAAGTCCTGACCCCACAATGTGCGCACCATGGGCGCCGCCATCTTGTCCCGACACCGCAATGTGCGCACCATGGGCGCCGCCATCTTGTCCTGACCCCGCAATGTGCGCACCATGGGCGCCGCCATCTTGTTCCCCACAGGGTCCCCGGACATCGCGACATCGGAACCGCACCCGCTCGCCACCCGAAGCATCCGATGGCTACCCGCAGCTCGCTTCGATGATGCTGGATCAATCTCGCCCGCACAACCTCGGCACCGCGTCGACGACGGTTAAAATCAACGGCCACGCGACCTTGTGCTTGCTGGACTCCGGGAGCACCGAAAGCTTCGTTCACCCAAATATGTTAAGGCGCTGCTCCCTCGCGGTCCACCCTGCCAATCATAGGATCTCCCTAGCCTCCGGATCCCACTCCGTCCCGATCCGAGGCTTTTGTACAGTCACCCTCACGGTCCAGGGCGTAGAATTTAGTAACTTCCGCCTCTATGTCCTTCCTAATCTCTGCGCTGCACTCCTGTTGGGCCTGGACTCCCAGTGCAACCTCCAGAGCCTCACCCTCAAATTCGGCGGGCCCTTACCCCCCCTTACCGTTTGCAGCCTCACGACCCTGAAGGTCGATCCCCTGTCCCTTTTTGCAAACCTAACTGCGGATTGCAAGACCGTTGCCACTACGAGCAGACGGTACAGCACCCAGGACAAGACCTTCATCAGGTCCGAAGTCTAGCGGCTGCTTAAGGAGGGTATTATCGAGGCCAGCAACAGCCCCTGGAGAGCCCAAGTGGAAGTGGTTAAAACTGGGGAGAAACACAGGATCGTCGTGGACTACAGCCAGACCATCAATCGGTACACGCAGCTCGACGCGTACCCCCTCCCACGCATATCTGATATGGTCAATCAGATTGCACACTACCGGGTCTTCTCAACAATTGACCTGAAATCCACCTACCACCAGCTCCCCATCCGGAAGTTGGACCGTCCATACAAGGCCTTTGAGGCGATTGGTCACCTCTACCACTTCCTTCGGGTCCCTTTCGGTGTCACAAATGGGGTCTCGGTCTTCCAAAGAGAGATGGACTGAATGGTTGACCAGTACGGTTTGCGGGCCACCTTTCCGTACTTAGACAATGTCACCATCTGCGGCCATGACCAGCAGGACCACGATGCCAACCTCGATAAATTCCGCCGCACTGCCACCCTTCTCAACCTGACCTACAACAAAGAGAAGTGTGTGTTCAGCACGACCCGGTTAGCCATTCTCGGCTATGTAATCCAAAATGGTCTTCTCGGGCCCGACCCCGAGCGCATGCGCCCCCTCATGGAACTTCCCCACCCCCACTGCCCCAAGGCCCTCAAACGCTGCCTGGGGTTCTTTCCCTACTACGCTCAGTGGGTCCCAAACTATGCGGACAAGGCCCGCCCATTCATTCAGTCCACCCAATTCCCCCTTGCGACTGAGGCACAACATGCTTTCGCCCGCGTCAGAGCAGACATCGCCAAGGCCGGGATGCGCGCAGTGGACGAGTCACTGCCTTTCTAAGTAAAAAGCGACGCTTCAGACGTCGCCCTTGCCGCCACTCTAAACCAGGCAGGCAGACCCGTGGCATTCTTTTCCCGCACCCTTCATGCCTCTGAAATTCGACACTCATCCGTCGAGAAGGAGACTCAAGCTATCGTTGAAGCTGTGCGGCATTGGAGGCATTACCTGGCCAGTAAGAGACTCCCTCTTCTTACGGACCAACGGTCGGTAGCCTTCATGTTCAATAACACACAGCGGGGCAAGATCAAAAATGATAAAATCTTGCGGTGGTGAATCGAGCTCTCCACCTATAATTACGAAATCTTGTATCGCCACGGTAAACTCAACGAGCCCCCAGACGCCCCCGCCTGAGGTACATGTGCCAGCGCACAAGTGGACCAACTCCAGGCCCTACACGACAGCCTTTGTCACCCAGGGGTCACTCGATTGTACCATCTGGTCAAAGCTCGCAATCTGCCCTACTCCGTCGAGGAAGTAAGGACAATCACCAGGGACTGCCAGGTCTGTGCGGAGTGCAAGCCGCACTTCTACCGGCCAGACCGTGCGCGCCTGGTGAAGGCTTCCCACCCCTTTGAACGCCTCAGTGTAGATTTCAAAGGGCCCCTCCCCCCACCGACCGTAACACATATATTCTCAGTGTGGTCGATGAGTACTCCAGATTCCCCTTCGCCATCCCATGCCCCGATATGACGTCTGCCACCGTCATCAAGGCCCTCAGCACCATCTTCGCTCTGTTCGGTTTCCCCACCTTTCTCCACAGTGACAGGGGATCCTCATTCATGAGCGATGAGCTGCATCAGTTCCTGCTCAGCAGGGGTATAGCCTCCAGCAGGACGACCAGCTACAACCCCCGGGGAAACGGGCAAGTAGAACGGGAGAAAAGGACGGATTGAAGGGCCGCCCAGCTGGCCCTATGGTCCAGGAACCTCCCAGCCTCTCGCTGGCAGGAGGTCCTCCCTGACGCTCTGCACTCCATCCGGTCACTATTGTGCACCGCCACTAATAACACACCCCATGAACGTGTTTTTACCTTCCCCAGGAAGTCCATATCCGGTGTGTCGCTCCTGCCTTGGCTCGCTGCTCCAGGACCGGTCCTTCTCCATCGGCACGTCCGACTCCACAAGGCGGACCCCTTGGTGGACAGGGTTCACCTGCTCCACGCCAACCCTCAATAAGCCTACGTTGAGTTCTCCGACGGCCGCCAAGATACTGTCTCACTCAGGGACCTGGCACCATCAGGTTCCACCCCAACACCCCCCCACAGCAATGCGCCCCCCACCCACCTCCCAGGGGCTGGTTTAGCACACTGGGCTAAATCCCTGGCTTTTAAAGCAGACCAAGGCAGGCCAGCAGCACGGTTCAACTCCCGTACCAGCCTCCCCGAACAGGCGCCGGAATGTGGGGACTAGGGGCTTTTCACAGTAACTTCCTTGAAGCCTACTCGTGACAATAAGCGATTTTCATTTCATTTTCACCGCGCCGCCAATATTGACCCCACCAGATCCCCACTCCCCCCCTCCCCTTTTCCGCATAAGAGGACTTCTGCACACTCCCGGAGTTCCCCGAAGACTGGCCAGTGTCAGAAACGCCACCACCGCCATCGGGGCCACCTCCACCACCGCCAGCACCGACTTCGCCACCACCGTTACGCCGCTCCCAACGAAGCACCAAAGCACCGGACCGGCTGAACCTTTGACGGACTCCGGACCGTCAACATGGACTTTTCTTTCCCTATCACTGTACATAATTCTGCTAGTTGTATATAGTTTCATGTCACCCCCGCTGGACTCATTTTTAACAGGGGGTGAATGTGGTGATCCACTGTAATTGGAGATGTAAGGTAGGACCTGTACTACAGGTTCGCCGGTAGCTCCTGCCGGCTGGCTCCGCCCAGGGAGAACTGTATAAATATGCATGACCTCCAGTGCCCTGCCATTTCGCCAGCTGCAGCAGGAGGCCTCGCATCTGACTGTAATAAAGCCACAGTTGTACCCAACTTTAGTCTTTGTGCAATTGATCGTGCATCAGGGGACGTCTGCCTGGATCAGGGACAATGTCTGGGTCAGTCAGGAGGTGGGTTGTGGGGTCGGGGTGGACGGGTTCAGATCTCCATTGCTGCAGCCTGTAAGGCAGCCATGCAGCTGCGCACGCCGCTGACTGCCCACTGCGAACCTAGCGCACGTGTCGCATGGGCGCCTCCCCAGGCCATCCCCCTAGGTACCCACTGGCCCCAGCCAACCTATCAATGGGATGGGCACTCTCCAGCAAAACCAGTGCCATCTTCTTGGCTGGGGTGAGGATGTTTGGGGAGTGGAGTGCTGATATGTGCAGCTCCTGCTTGTCAGCCTCTCGGGTGCCGATCCTGATCCCGGTGCATCACACACCAGAATTCATTGTAATTGCACTAGTTCCATGTGGTGCTTGTGGTAATCCATTCGGACGTCCTGAATCACTCTGGGACCAGTGCCGCTTTCAGGGCCGTAAAACTCACGCGATTCAATCCCAGCGTCAACAGTTAAGTCTCTGAAACGGAGAATCCACCTTCTAAACTCCAAAGGTTCGGAAGATATATTGCTTGGATTTTCAATGCACTTACCAAAGACTATTCAAATTCAAAGCTTTTTTGACTGTAGCATCATATAAAAGAGGATGTTTCAGAGACAAGTAAACTATGAGGGGCAAGTCCTTGCATACTTTTTTTCCTTGAAGCATGCCTTCTGTTACTGTGATAATCCCTGATGCGGTTATAAACTGAATGGATTTGCTTTATGCATGAAGACAGATGCAACATGGAGTGGCCATCAGGGACATTAATCACAGATTGGAAGGCCGCAGCTTTTGGGCAGATTTCCCATTCGGTTGACTCTGTCGTCGCCTGTCGATGTCAGAACCATTATTATTAATGTTCTGGAATTGCTAAAATGAGTGTAAGGGACAAGAGAGGAAGCGCAGGCACAGGAATGACGACCAGGAAGAGGCAGAGAAAATGCGTGTGCTGTTCCACATTAGAGTGATGCTCGGATGCTGTTTCTCAATGACAAAACAAAATGTAGAGCAAACCATGAACTAAATCTCCGATTAACCATCAAGATCCAAATTACATCCAAAATTCAAAATCTTGGGACTTCCCTGAGCATCGTTTTCATTCTGTTTAAAACAATCCTCTTGTTTACATGGTCACTGAAGTGTTGTTTAAGGTCAGCTGTCCTATGAGGTTGGTGGATGATTTCATGATGGCTGTGCACGCTTGGCTGTTGCCGTAGTGATGATATCTGCAGTGCTGCCGTGTATAAATGAAAGGAATATACTGAGTGGCACTCCGGTGCAACAAACAGTATTTACTTCAGTAGATGTGTCATAGTGATGCATCTTTATTGCAACAAGAATTCATGTAAATTTGCTGCACAAACTTACCAGCTCTGCTTTTACTACGCCCAATATGAGTGGAATAAATTTCCACATGAATGCTGAGAGATTGGTTGCAGCAAAGTGTAATGATGCACTTCCACAGACTTCGTTGGAAGCACAAAAGGATTTATGAATAAGAATTGTATAGCAGTCACACAGCGACAGCTAACTTCCTGTACCAGCCTCCCTGAACAGGTGCCCGAATGTGGCGACGAGGGGCTTTTCACAGTAACTTCATTGAAGCCTACTTGTGACAATAAGCGATTATTATTATTACTAGCTGCATGTTTCTCTGCCCAAGAGAGAACTCCACCCTCTGGGGTGATTACCCACTCTGACACTCAATTGGTCTCCCAAGCCAGGTAACCCTTACTCTGCTGTGTTGTCCTTAAAGAGACAATCACTGGGGACTTCCGGTGACGGCGGGCGGGAGGCGGCCGCACAATGGAGGGCTGCCATTCGGGAACGGCATTTTCGTGGCTTTAAATCCCGGTCCCAGGGTCCACGGAGGCGGCAAAAGCAGGGAGAAGGCACAGAGGCGGCACAGTGAAGAAAAATGTCGAGGGTGAGCAAAAGTACGTCCGTAAGGAAAACAGCTGAAGGTCCGTCGAGGAGTGGAAAGGTCACCGCGGGATCACCAAGGAAAATGGAGGCTGGAGCACCAGGGGAGGCCACATTGCTTACGGCTGAAGACATAACTAAGGTGATGGCTGCGGAATTCGAAAGGCAGTTTACAAAATACATGGAGACAATGAGGAAGGAGATGAGGGAGGTTTTGAGTGTGCTGGTGGAGGAGGCGATTTCTCTGGTGACGAAGGCGGTGGCGAGCGCAGTGGCGGAGGTGCGAGAGCAAGGGGAGGTGCTGAAGGAAGTGGAGGAGACGGTATTGCAGCATGGTGATCAACTTGCCTCGATGGGGAAGGAGATGCGGGAGGTGATGGACATTAACAAGGATCTGTGAGGAAAAATGGAAGACCTGGAAAACAGATCCAGGCGACAGAATTTGAGGATTGTGGGGCTGCCCGAAGGAGTTGAAGGACCGAGGCCGACTGAGTATTTTGCCGCGATGCTGGCGAAACTATTGGGGGAGGGGGAGGATCCCTCCCAATATGAACTGGATCGGGCTCATCGGTCGTGGAGGCCTGTATCAAAGGCGAGTGAGCTGCCAAGGGTAGTGACTCTGTGCTTCTGCAGGTACAGTGTGAAGGAGAAGGTCCTGAGCTGGGCCAAGCAGAAGCGGGTGGTGCAGTGGGCTGGAGCTGGTATACGTGAATAACAGGACTTTACGGAGGAGCTGGCGAGGAGGTGGGCTGCCTTCAACCGGGTGAAGAGGGCACTGTACATTAGCAAGTTGCAGTGCGGCATTGTACATCCAGCGAAACTGAGGGTGACTTTGGTTACAAGCTCAGGGACTTTTATTTTGGAACGGCGGAAGCAGCGGAGGAGTTTGCGAAGGCAGAAGAACTGTGGCAGAACTGAAAAATTGAGAAATGGCCATGTGCCGATGTAATCTCATGACTGTATTTTCTTCTTTTTTGTTTCACTGCGTGCGGGTGTATGGGCTAAAGGAGCCAATGTTGTATATATTTGGACAAGGGAAGTGATGGGACTTTTACTCGAAATGAGGACTCTTTGGGGTGTAGGTGGATATGCGGGGTTTGTGTGCTAAAGGGGGATTTCTGGGCTTTCCTAGGGCCGGGTAAGGGGGAAAGGGACCCGGGCGGGAGCCTCCACGCTGGCCGGTTTAAGCCGGCCAGTGAACGGGAGTGAGGTGGGGGGAGAGGCTGCGGCCATCGGAGCCTGGTAGAACAGGGTCCGAGTGGTCTAGCCGGGGTGGAAATTTTGGGGGAAGGAACCGAGGTTGGGAGGAGGAGTTTTACAAGAGGCAGTGGACGGGAGGAGTTGGTGACTTTAGAGGGGGGGGTTCAACTCTTGGGTATCATGTACGTTAATCTTTCAGAAGTTGGAGGGCGTTGAGTGTAGTGGGGGAGGGGGAGTGGACTCTACAGGTCAATGGTGACCATGGGCGGTCCCGGGTTCCTTTTTCTTTTTGTCCTTTGTCTTTTTGTTGCCACCGTGGGAGGGTTTGTTTTATTGGATGCATATATTGACAGGTGGGCCGTTATTTGGGGTGGTGGGAGGATGGGATCATTGGTATTGTTAAGGGGATTGATTTTGTATTTGTTACCGTTTACTGTTTGTGGGTGGGCTGTAAATTTTGAAGGAAAATGTGAAAATGGAGAATAAAAACATATTTAAAAAAAGAGACAATCACTACAAATCACCACATCCCTCCCCCTTTATACAATCTTCAATAACAAATTTACTCAGTCTCAAATTCTAACTAAACATGCAGATGAGTAGGACAATTATAAATCATCTCTGAGGGTTTTTTCTGTTTCTTGTAGAGCGGGGTAATTCTGTAGTCTGAGATGCTTCCACAGGATCAATATTAACAGCAACTGCTGTAACTGGTACCTCTTCTGGCACAGGCAGTTCATTACTATTTGCTCCCATGGAGACATGTGTTATGTCGTTAACAGGTTGGTCACGTACTTCAGAGCTTATTGATTCGAAAACATTTCTTGAGGGCAACACTGTCTATTGGAGCGACTCTCTGCTCCTCAAGTGATCTACATGTTTACAAACAATCCGTCCCTCCATATCTACTCGGTACGACAGGGGTTCGATCTCAGAGACAATAATTCCACGGATTTAACTTGATCCACCACTGAAGTTTCATATTATGACAGCATGGCATATTATGTACTTAATATGGGTTTCTTATGTTGCAGTGGTGAAGATTCATTGATAAGATCTTCAGGCTTGTGTGCTTAAACATAAACACTTTCATTGCAAGGTTTTAATGATGTACAGTTCCAAATATGGTCAGTTTGACAGTTTTCCACAATCTTGGTCTGTCAAGTGCGAAGGAATGGCTGTGGTTCTGGTACTTAGGTCGTGTGATAAAGTTTATTCTCTTTCCAGCATTTCAATTTAGTTTCATTTTCATTGACCATTTTATCATATCGGTGCCTGAGCATATCCATTGCAGCAATCTTGTTCTGGCACATATGGTATGATTTACCAGCCTCATTGCGCCCAACTTGGTGTCGGGACGAGGTCGTTGAATCTCGCGAGAGGCCTCTCGTGAGATTCGCGATGCTTGAGACATCTCGCAAGATTCAGCTGTGCCTCGTAAGTCGTCGTAATCAGCCTCACTGGGTGCACGGTGCTCCTCAGTGCAGGAAGCGGGGCTGAGTGCAGCCTTGGGCATACATTCCCCGCGCATTCTCCGCTGAGGCCCCGGATGGGCGTTAAATAGCGGGGTGTTTCTCGGTGCTGCGAGCGCTGGGAAACACGTGATTAAATGCGCAAGCTTTGAGACTCGGTTCCTCTTTGGTTAGATCGAGCCCTAAGACTGGTTGAATAGCGGTGTGGAGCTCACCCAAAACTCCAGTGAGAAACACCCCGCCAAATATGCCCAAAATGACACTTAGAGCACGATCTTTCCAAAAGGGAACAAGTCCCCAAGCGAGCGCATTTAGCCGTGTGTTTTCCAGCACTTGCAGTACCGAGAAACACATGCCTATTCAACGCGACCCATGTTGAATAAGTGCGTGAATGGGGAATGCATGGCCAAGGCTGCACATAACCCCAGTTTATTTACAATGGGGAGCTCTGCTCGCCGAAATTCCCCGTTGTAGTGAGCACCCCCCCACCATGTTGTGCAACCCCGGTGTGGTGAAATACATCACTAAGTACACAAAGGGTTAATGCACATACACTACACCTAGCTAGACACTAGAGGGAACACCAGAGACATGACACACAGACAGTCAACCAATAGGTCAGTAAGATAGGACATGACCAATGGGCAGTCATGATACACACAGAGGTGACACTACCACAGGAGGGTATTACCCCAACCCATATAAAAGGACACATCACACATGCTCAGTCTCTTTCCAGTGGAGACTCTCAGTGAGCACAGACACAGGGTTGATTGAAACACATCACTCCCACCACGTGGATTGTAGCAGACTGGTTAGTCAGTCTGAGTAGCTATAGAAGGATTAACAGCAGCATTGAATCCAAGTAGGATTATCAGGCACCGATATGATAAAATCGTCAATGAAAATATGTGTTAAAGCTATCTCCAAGTCTGAACCTTCCTTTGTCAGAATGCATATCAAGGAAGCAGCTTATGCTACGACAAGAGCATAACAAAACATGGTTCCAGAAGTGGACTGTTAAATTCATATAGTTTCAACTCAGCGAACAGTGACAACCAGCAACAAAAGCCAGGCAAGATGATGTTCGGGATTCCGATTCCACAGCAGCTCCAGTACCAAGGCAATCTCAGTGAAAACTGGCGTTGGTTCCGGCAGAGATTCGAGATCTACCTGGTAGCGTGCGACCAAGATGGCGTGGCGGATGCAGAGAAAATAAAGCTTCTACTTACCATCGCGGGTGCAGAAGCAGCTGAAATCTTCCAGACCTTCAAATACTCGAAGGGGCAAAACAAGAGTGACTTCCAGGCAGAGATTGTTGCCATGGAACCCCACAGGCTCTGCCGTGATCTTGCACGTCGGGAGCGTGTCAGTTTCAGCTTCCTGATTTTCCTGTGCTTCAGGACACCTCGCTGCAGCTCACTTGGGGCATTTTTTTATTTTATTTAAAGCACTGCTTTCCATGTGCTCTTTAAAAATAACTTTGCAGAAACTCTGTATTTTTAAAACTTTAGTTCTGGATTTTTTTTTACTTAAAGCCACAGCTCTTGTTTCGCAGGGTTATTGTTATATCCCGCACGGGGCTTACGAAGTAGGGATGATCCACTACCCTGTGAAATTGCAGAATTTGAGCTTCCCCAACATGAGGGCAGGGGAACACTTAACAGGGTTCATGTGACTTTGTATAAATAGAGTTGGCCAGTCAGGCACTGACTAGAGAAGACCCAGTCGCGAAATACTGGAGATGGACTTAATAGAAGTGTTAAATAAAGTTAGTTTTGTTTTTCTCTACAACTCAGCATGGACTCTTCGTTGTCCCTTATAAAAGTTATTTTCCTTTGTTTTCTTTATATGTTTCTTTCCAGATTTTTGATTCAAGCATCTGACAAAAGAGCAATGTCTCTGCTTAGCTGCTTATTTGAGGACGTGAATGGGAGTCAGTCAAATGCAGGAGTTTAATATTTTCTTTTCCAAAAAAAGGGCATTGAGGAAGCTAACTTATAAACTTCATCATGAATCCAGTATCTGGAGCAAGAGTTTTGATTTTGGCCACTTTCAGTAAAATACTGCAAGAGAATGCCATCCTCCATACACAGGGAAGGAATTTCAGAATGCCAGCAATGGCCCTTAAATTCCGACCCACGCAGATGCCTTCAAAACCTGCTTCATTTCCGGTGGGAATCCACAGCTGTTTCGGTTATGGGTTCAGGAAGTGGTGTTTTGAGTTTAATGTCTCCCACGGCTTAAAAGAAGCACAATCTGGTTTACGTTGCTCCGAATGATAATGGGGGTGAGAGAGGAATGCAAACTCTTGCAGCATGTTTCACCATCCTGTCAATACAGCTGGGGTTTTCTCACTTTCCCAAGAGTGTTCCTTTCCTGTGTTTACTTCTCCCACTGCTCTTTGTTACTGGCCGTTCCTAATAAGGAGTCTCACAGGCCTTATTTTCACCTTGGAAGGAAATCTTTTGAGGGCATTTCCCTCAACTCAGTTTCTATCCCTTCTTTTGTTTGGATTATTTGGACAGATGCGTAGGAAGGAGTTTCCTCAAAGTGGCACAGCAAACTCTCAGAAATGCTGCCTATGGGCCGTATTAATTTGGTTTACTTAAGTTTCTCAGGTGTAATTATTTCACCCTGCACTCTGGGAACCTCACACTTCCAGAAGTTGACTCCGGCTGTCCCTTCTCTGGCTGAATGCCTGCAGCTTGCTGACTCTCTTTCGGACCATTCAATTTGTTGCTGCGTCTTTTTCATGAGTCACAGAATCTTTACAGTGCAGAAGGAGGCCATTCAGTTCATTGAGATCGCACTGGCTCTCTGAAACTTACCCCCCCCCCCCGCAACCTTGAACATTTTTATTTTCAGATAGCAATCTAATTCCCTTTCAAATACCTCGACCGAACCTGTTTCCACCACCCTCTCAGGAAGTCCATTCCAGACTCATTGGGCGGGATCCTCCAATCCGGCAGCAGAGTGTCCACGCTGTCGTAAATGCCGTCGCGTTTTACGACGGCGTGAACGGGCCACTCCCACGACTAATTCTGGCCCCTACAGGGCGCCAGCACGGCGCTGGAGCGGTTTGCGGCTCTCCAGCTGCTGATCCCGGCGTGAACTGTGCGCCACGGGATCCGCGCATGCGCAGTTGCGCCGGCGCCAACGCGCGCATACTCAGCGGCCTCCTTCAACGCGCCAACCCTGACGCAACATGGCGCAGGACTACAGGGGCCGGTGTGTAGGAAAGGAGGCCCCCAGCCGCAGAGGCCAGCCCGCCGATCGGTGGGCCTCGATCGCAGGTCAGGCCACATCGGAGGCTCCCCCCTGGGGTCGGCCCCCCCCTCCCTCCCCAAAGGCCACACCCAACCCTCACACGCCGATGTCCTGCCGGCCCAGAGCAGGTTAGAATGGTGCCGGCAGGACTCGGCTCTTTTCTTACGCCCATCCGGGCTGGAGAATCAGCGGGCCCGCCATGAAGAGCGGCCCACAACTGGCGCCGCGCCAACCACGCTGGCGCCAATGCCGCCGATTCTCCACTCTGCGGAGAATCGCACGCCAGCGTCGGGGATGCCCGGCCCAGGGCTGAGAGAGTCCCGCCCCTTATCTCTAGTCCTTATCTATTTACCCCCATCACTCCTAGAATAACATCGCTAATTGCCCCAGCCGCTGCACCTAATAACCACCCTACCTACCTCACTCCTCGGATGTTTTCCAACATCATCCTCCCCCCGCCCCGTCACAATTGGAATTTCAGGTTATCAACTGTTGCCTCACAAAGTATTACCCTCCAGAATGTTCACACTCCCACGAACGTGTCCCGACCACTTGCAGCCTAATTTTTTAATTAATCAGTTCTCACATTATGATCTCAGACCAGATCCCAACAGTGGCTGGGATACTGGAGCGAAACCCCAATATTTTTGTTCATTTGAAAGACTCTGAGGAAAGAATAATTCGCTGCAGGAGAGATTGCATGAAGAAATATGGCTTGGTTATTTTTAAAACAAAATCTTTATTAAAAATACAATTTTAAACTTTTACCTTCACCCAAAAAAGAACAGTTTACAATTACCCCTTAACACACCTATACAACAGTTCACAACTATACAATTAGACAATGATACAATTTCCCATTAAACAACAAGAAAAGAAACATATAGCTCTTTATCCAGGTTTGAGCTCTTTTTAGAACCCCTTCAGACTCTGGCTGAATATCTTCAAATAGATGTGTTTCAGGCTCTTACTTGTCTTTAATTGAGAATGTTCAGCTTTTAGATTATTATTACTCTTTTTCCCCTAGCCTTCTGGGAAAGAAAATTGCCTTTACCTGTGGCCTAAAATCACAAGCGTTGCCAGATCAGACTTCACTTCTAAAAGCCTTTTCTCCAAAATCCCATCTCTCTCCGCAGCTTTCTCCAAAACTGCCCCTCTCCACAGCTTCTCAAAATGTCTCTCTCTGAGCTCTGCCCAGCACTGACATCATCTCCCCAAGCTAGAACTACAGATTAACTTTCCCAGGGACTGCAAGCACATCAGCTCCCCAGGGACTTCCCCAGGCAAATACTATGCATTAGCCCAGACTGATTTCACATGCTGCCTGCTAAAACTACCCAAGCCCTGTAGAACAGAACTCTCCTTTAAAGAAACATGACCATTGCAATAAAACACACTCTACCCCATGCTTTTAACCCTTAAATTGTCCCAATGTTTAGAAGTCATTATTCCTAAAATGATCCAATCATCACAATCATGGCTTAGCATTGGTGATTCCTTCCCCTTTCAAGTCTGCTTAACATAATTTCAAATATTGCCCCATGGAAATTACATTAGCAACACTGCTCTTATAGCCAATTCCACCTAAAACGCCTCTTCTACTCCCTCGCACCTTTGCTTCATTCGAGTGGCTTAGGACGCGATTCTTTGTCCGTGTTGCGCTCAAGGGAGAGTGCAACATGGCCGGAGTATGCCGGGAGAGGCTTCCAGTGAGCCTCCCGAAGTCCAGCGAGACATCGGACCTGGAACTCCGTCCCAAATGGGCGTCACCAAACGGCGCTCCCGGAATTAGGTCGTAAACCTACTTACGACCTACCTGCCTGGGATCCACCAGCCTCCCTCGATTCTTCAGCCTCCCTAGGAAGGCTGCCACCTGGCGCCGATCAGTGCTGGTCCACACAAATGGTGACCAGGCGGAACGGCACCCGAAGGATCTCCCAGGCCACCAGAGACCCCTGGGTGGTCAGGGTCAGTGCAGTGTGGCTCCCTGGCCCTCCCTCTGAAAGGCATGCTCTTTGACACTGCCCAGCTGGTACCTTCGCACTGCCAAGTTGCCCAGATGGCACTGCCAAGCCAGCAGGAGTACTGCCTGGGTGCCAGGGCAGCAGTGCAAGGGTGCCTTGTGCCAGGATGCCCCTGCCAAGGGCCAGGAGGAGAGGGGGGCCATGCCTATAAAATGAGGGTAGGGGGTTTGAAGGGTGGGAGAGTGCAGGGAAGGTATGTAGGGGCCTCTGGGAGGATGGAGAGGTGATGGGTGGAGGTCTGGAAGGGAGCGGGTGCTGTAAGAGGGCTTGGGGGGGTCCTGAATAGGGGGACCCCCAGGAACCCCAATGCATGATGTCCTCGCTTGGGGAGTGTGGGGTAATGTCCATATGTGTGGGGTGTGACATTGCCCATGGGTGGGGGGTGTGGGCAACCCATAAGCTCATTTAGAAATGGGGGCACCCTTTCAAAATGGCAGCCCGATCTCTGAGTTCAGCTCCCCAGTGCTAAAAAAAAATTCTAAGTGGGCTAAACCGGTGAGAAATTCCCCAGGGCCCAAAGAAGTGACTTAAGTGTCATTGGGTAGCGGTGGGGAATTCGCCGGCAGAGCTGGCAGGAAACTCTCTAGAAATTTATGGGAGAATCACACCCTTAATCACTTCTACCTTTCATTTAAAGTCTTGTCAACAGCCCAAATCCCAGTGTCACAGTGACAAATAAATTATAAAATGCATTTCATTTTACATCCAAATTCTAGTGGACAGGAGGGCTTGGAGAAGGTGATTCATGTGGATTCTTTCTAGCCTAACGAAGAGGCGGGGACAATGTGTACCTTCATAGTGTCTAATGTTCCAGTTAGGGAGGGAGTTGATGATGTCATTGGCATTTACACATTGATCATATTCACACTGCGTAAATTAGAATGTTTGTGGTTCCTGCCCAGGTTTCTTTTGTTTTCCCATCTTTCGCGACGAACCAATAATTGTACTAAATTTGGATGTTGCCTTTGCTGAGAAAAGTTCCTGAACTTGCATCATGTAAATGCACCCTTCGACTTATCAGCATATTATGAGCTATTGCAAAAAAAACCTGCAACTAGCCAAAAGATATTCCTGCAACTTCTTTTGCTGTGATTGTTGTGATCTTGACTCCTCCTAATAACATTTACAATATTTTGAATCACCTTCATTTTGATCAAGTGCATGGCAAAACCGCTTAATACTAATACTACAGTTGCTGTGCGAATGTACCTAAAGAAATACACCTGGGCTGTTTAATTATTGTTTAAACATTAGTCACAATATAAATTTTGAAAATGAGAGCCTTTATCCCAAAATATTGCTTTAATATTTTTAGGATTTTTACAGTTCCTGTTCTACACATCGGCCCAGACTTTCTTGAAATCAGAATAAATCTGGGGTGAGTTAAAGATGATACCCAGCAGTTTCAATTTTCGCTGGTGCAAGATAAGGGTAATGAGCACACACCTTACACTCCAGACCTGGCAGGACAGATTGTGCGGTGGGGTGCCTCGAGCCCCCTGCACGATCGGACCAACTTTTGGATACCACATGATTCACAGGCTGTCATAGACGTCGGAAGTAAGGAAAATATTAGAATCGGTTACAAAAGATGCGCTGACTAGACAGTTAGAAAATGATTATCTGATTGGGCACAGCTAATGTGGATTTATGAAAAGTAAATCATGTTTGACAAACCTGATGGAGTTTTTTTAAGGATGTACCGAGCAGAAAAGATGAGGGGGCACTTGGATTTACAGAAGGCTTTTGATAAGATTAAACGAAGGTTAGTAAACTAAATTAGAGCACATGAGATAAAGGGATAATATACTGACATGGACTGAGAAATTATTAACTTAATGATAATTGAGATAGGGGTAAATGGATAATTCTCAGCTTGACAGGCTGTGACTGCCAGGGTACCACAAAGATCTGTACTCAGGTGACAAAATATAAATGTCTTTACCCGTCAGTCTGGCCTCAATAAAAGTCGAGATGGATTTGCAGGTACAGCATTAGTTATTTCATTTGACTTGCAAGTCTGATTTGTTTCTCACAGACACAGGACACAGAACCAGTCTCTTATACCCCTGGAAAACGAATGAAGAAGGAGACAAAGGGATTTCTGCAAATACATTCAAATGGCATCAAGTTTCACATACATGATTCCCATAGGCCATCCTATACCCCTCCTGACCTGGCCATACATCCTGATTGGCTCACTTCTCATCCCTTCCTCTGGCCTCCTATTACCCAGCATTCTTTTCTCCTCCTTAGCTGGACACCCCTCCCTTGCTTTGTCTGTGAACTAATAAAATCAGACCGGCCTATTTACATTACAGTAACTAATATCTCTAAAGTAATTATTTTGTATCACATTCGTCATTCCCTCCTTTTATCATTTCATGCTAACCGAACTATTCAATCCATAGCTACGGTCCGTCATCTAAAAAGATTTGTCACTGCATTTCCAATTCCTGTAGTAGCCCCCTTCATCCGCTGCACTCTCGTGGATCCTAACAGCCAAGATTCTTGGAGCGTCTATCTGTTCCAGTGCACCCCGCATTCTACCCATCACGCATTTAAGGATGGCTGGGCCCACAAAGATGCAGCCAATAGCCACTGCTAAATACATGGCCATATTTATCAACCAGTCCTTCCAACCTCCAAATCCCCAGTTACCCCAAGAGCCAGGATCCTGCATTCCGTCCAGGTGATCCCGTATGCGATCCATAAATTTAGTGATGTTAGCGGTTAAGTCTTGAACTCCCATGATACACTTGCCCTGTACTATGGCGCATGCCCCACCCTCACGGACCAGAAGATAGTCAAGAGCATACCGGTTCTGCATTGCAAACAACCGCAGCTACAAGACGCACAGAATTCCCCACCCGGCTGAGTGGCCCCGGTTGGGTGCGAGAACCTGAGGTTGTTTCCAGTTCTCGCAGAATTCAGCTGAGACTGCCCGGCGTGCTAACTGGTTATGCAGGGCAGGGGACTGTGGTAGGGACTAGAGTCCCAATAGCAATTTGGTGGGGAAATGGGAGTGACAAAACATTGATCGCTGTGCCATTAAATAAAAAGTAGTATCCTTGCTCCGTGTACAGGCTAGCATCACAATCAGTCTCTCGGTTGCATAGGGATCCCCCAGTAGCTCAGTTTATCCAGCTTTGAAACACCCATTCGGGCCCCCTAGCAATGCGGAAAGCCCTAGTCCCAACAGTGATATGAGAGAGATTCGCCCAGCCACAAAGGAGCTGGAGGCCGGTGTTCAATGGAACGCAGGTGGTGTTGTAACAAACGCATTGGCCAGACGCCTGGGTGATATGACACCTCCTGTCCATACAGGTGGGGAACAGACATGTTATATTCGTTTCCACCTCTACCAGCAAACAGCCGTATCCTTCACTGCTGAAACAATTCTCGTATGACCGGGAATCCCTATTGGGAGTGAAGTGGCTAGGTATGTACGCCCTCCACCATTGCAGCCTATCATACTGTGAGTGGGAATTATCCCGAGGAAGGGGAAGGCAAATAGCTGAACCCGGATCGTAAGGAAGAGTGACTTGCTCGGGCAGTGGCTCGGAATGCAGACAATGAACCACCGTTTGGGGAGTGCCCCAAAGTGGTGAAACAGAAAATAACCTAGACACCGCTGCGGGGTTCGGGTAGCAGACAACCCGTCCCTGGCCATACAAGCGGTGGTAAATCTAGTAGAAGAGATTCATACTACCCGGGTTTTCCTCAGATTGGCCTCTAAATGAATTAAGTGCGTGGAACTGAACCATCTTTCCGATGTCCCATCAGTTCATCAAAAACACTCGTAGAACTTAACCATCTTCCGATGTCCCATTAGTTCATCAACAACACTCGTAGAACTGAACCATCTTCCGATGTCCCATCAGTTCATCAACAACACAATTAACCCCAAACTGAACTATCAATTATGATATCCCATGAGTTTAATTTTCTAATCCCCAGACTGACCTTTGATTTCGTCGAGGTGATCTTTCCGTACCAACCGCGAGTGACCAGACCAATCAGACCCATAAGAAGAGGGGAAAAATCAATGCGCGGTCATTTTCCAGCAATACATTGTGGGCCCCTTTTTCCACTCTCCTTTTGTCCATAAATTATTTTATATCACATTCGTCACAGGCACCAACTGTTCCCAATCTGGGGCTGGGGTTTTCTGGTCCCTCCACCAGCAGGCCTCGTGGGAATGATGGGAAAATTTGGAATCTCGTTGATTTTTAACGGCACTTCAGATTTTCCTGTCCCACACGGGGCGATTTCCGTCAGCGCGGGAGCCGGAAAATCCTGCCCTATATCAATGATTTAGATGTCGGGACCAAATGTAATATTTCCAAATTTGCTGATGGCACAAGACTAGGTGGGAATGTGAGTTGTGAGGATGGTGTAATGAGGATTCAATGGGATATAGACAAGTTTAATGAGTGGTCAACAGTATGGTAGATGGAATTTAACGCAGGTTATTGTGAGGTTATCCATTTTGATAGGAGGAATGGAGGTGCAGAGTATTTCTTAAATGGTGAGAGATTGGGGCGTGTTGATATCCAAAGGGACCTGGGTGTCCTTGTTCATTAGTCATTGAAAGCAATCATGCAGCTGAAGGAAGCAATGAGGAAAGTAAATAGTATGTTGGCCTTTTTCATAAGAGGACTTGAGTGCAGGAGGAAAGATGGAAAGATGTCTGCACTGCACTTTGTACTGCCCCGGCATTGCTCCCTGGCTCGGCCCTGGCACTACTCATTGGCACTTCCCCCAGAACTGTCCCCTGGCACAGCACCCTGTGGCAGTGTCATGTGCAATGCCAGTGAGTAGTGCCAGGAGCAGTGCCGGGGAGCCAGGGCAGGGCTAGGGGGCAGTGCCAGGGTGCAGGCTGGAGAAGCTGCACTGGGGAGTTCCATTGGGGAGTTCCTCTTATTAGTTGGGAGGGTTCCCCTTTTGCCTGTTGGCGGAGGGGGTTTCCATGTCCATGGGGATGGAAGGGGGTCCCCTGTGTCCGTATCCCCTGTGTCGGTATGGGAGGTGGGGGGTTGGTTCCTGTGTTTCCTTTTGGAGAATGGGGTGCCCCTTAAGAAATGTGCCCCAATTTGGGATTCCCGGCTGCCAGCTTTTTCCGGCCACACCCCGCCAGTGTGGCGGCGTGGGCAATGCCTCCCAGTTTTTTCTGCCCAGTGTGTTGGATTATCTGAACATGAAAGCTGTCTGTGCAGCCTGTGAGCTGCACAGTGATATCCTCGCCTCAGTCAGCACCCTGTGCGCACAATTCCCCCATTTGGGACTAGGTCTGTGGCGGGGGTGGGAATGTGGTATTTTTCCTGTTGTGGAGGTTGGCAGGATACCACGCCATATCTTCAGGCCTCAATCTCATTAATCGTACACCTGGGGCTTTAGTGCCTCTTTGCATGGTGGTCGGGCATGATGGCATAGGTCCGCCATCATATCTGGGTGCCATATTGAAAAACTGCCCAACATCACCGATCCACCTTGAAAAAGAGGTTCAATCTCCAGGAACCCTCTGAGGCTGGAAGATGGACCTCCTCATGACACTGAATATGGAGGTGCGTCTAACACACATGCTGTGGTGTTCTGGGGCCTATGATTGCTGGCAGACTCCATATCAAACTCCAGAGATAGCCGCAGGCAATGCTCAGGAGAATCCCAACATCTGAGCGCCGCATTGTTCCAGACGTGCTCTGGACCGGCATGTTTTCCCACTGGCGTCACGGAGAACTGGACGTGGATGGAAGATTCCGGCTGGGCCATCGTCTGCATCTCATTCGCGGGATGCAAATCAGTTTCACTCTGGCCTCCAGCAGATTTCCTGATCTGTCATGGTGGGCATCCGTGGAAGGTCCTGCAGGAAGTTCATACTGATGTGAAATGAATTTTTGGACTCCTACCAAAGCCGCCCCCCGCCCCCCCCCCTTCCCGCCCAACATTGAATCTGTTAGAGGGCCCATGAGAGAATTTCACCTATTATTTCCCGTTGACGTGGGGTCTACAGTAAGGGGTTACAGTCTTAGAATAAGGGGGAAGAAATTTACAACCGAGTTGAGGAGGACTTTCTTTACTAAGAGGGTTGTGAATCTTTGGACTTTTCTACCCCAGAGGTGTTTGGAAGCTCAGTCATTATGTTCAAGATAGAGATTGATAGATTTCTAGATTGTCATGACGTCAAGGGAAAGATGTAAATGGATTGTGGTAGAAGATCAGCCATGATCTAGTTGAATAGCGGAGGAGGCTTGAGGGGCTGTATGTCCTGCTCTTGTTATTATTTTTCTATGTTCAAGCATGCATGAATGAGGACAGGAGTAAAACCTTTTTAGTAGACCGATACGCCCTGCCATACCAAGATGCGTCTTCCAGTGTTTTTTGAAAGTTCCTACATTCAACCTTATGAGGGTCATCGAACTGAATTCCAGAGGCAAGACAGTGTCTGGCGACTTGTTGGTTTTTAAATTGCTACAGTTCTGGGATGGGATCCTCAACTTAGCCAGCAGCGCACTCACGCACTTCCCGACGGATTGGAGGTGGCCACAATGGGAAACCTCATTGGCCGGCCCGCCGTGCCAGAAAACGGGTCTGGCGGGACCGAGAATCCCACCCCTTGTCTCTTCAAATAGGGAATCCATTCTCACCAGCACTCTGCTTGGTGGTTAACCTAAAAGTAGCTTTTTATTTCCTTGGCATCAGCAGCAGCAGGTGTTTTCTGCCTCTCTCTTTTCACCCTTCCTCCTCCAGGTCTTTTTGTCTGTCTAAGTTTGAGAATCTGTGCCCAAAACACGGATGATCCCAGGAATGGTAGGCCTAACATACGATGAACATCTGAGGATCCTGGGATTATATTCATTGGAGTTTAGGAGGTTGAGGGGAGATCTAATAGAAACTTACAAGATAATGAATGGCTTAGATAGGGTGGACGTAGGGAAGTTGTTTCCATTAGCAGGGGAGACTAGGACCCGGGGGCACAGCCTTAGAATAAAAGGGAGTCACTTTAGAACAGAGATGAGGAGAAATTTCTTCAGCCAGAGAGTGATGGGTCTGTGGAATTCATTGCCACAGAGGGCGGTGGAGGCCGGGACGTTGATTGTCTTTAAGACAGAAGTTGATAAATTCTTGATTTCGCGAGGAATTAAGGGCTATGGAAAGAGAGCGGGTAAATGGAGTTGAAATCAGCCATGATTGAATGGTGGAGTGGACTCGATGGGCCGAATGGCCTTACTTCCGCTCCTCTGTCTTATGGTCTTAAACCTGTCCAGCGCCCCTTTTTGAGTCAAGGTATGAAAACTGACATTGAGTATTGGCTTTGGCCTGGATGTCTGTCCCCATGACAACAAAATCACATGAGTTTGTTTCTGGGCAGAGTTCAATATGATTTCACCACCTCCAATTCAAGGGCATTTTGTTTTACCATAAATTGACATAACAGTTTAAAACATAACCGCCGTACAAAGTTTTGCATTTGTAACAACAGGTTTCAGATGACCTCAGCATGGAGGTTGACAAAGTCCATCTATCTTGAGGACTGTTACTGATTCCACGTTGGAAAGGAAATACACAATTTATCTTCCCTCTAACTGGAATGGTCCAGGTCCAGTTCAAATGTTGCAAAGCATTCCAAATAGCATCCCCTGAGTGATAATACTAAAGATTACCTCTGCCTGGCAGATTAAACTCTCATCTCAGCAATTGACATTTCAACAATCTCCTGAAGGGGATCAGCTGTTCTGCAGTAGTGACAGAATCTCATTGACATTGCAAAAACAAAAATCATTCTCAGCTCACCTGGTCCTCCCATTCAAATTATATCCAAACCAGCTTTAATTGGCTTCCTTCTAAAAATGCAGAGTATTGTTGGAAGTCAGACTTTCCCTCTGCTGCTGTGGAGTGTTTTCAAACAATCACCCTTATCTGTATTTAGACAGCTTCTGGCGGGTTACTTATTGTTGGAATGCACCTGAAACCATGCTCACATTAGTTGATTTATTGCTATTTTAACAAGGCAGTGAAAATCTGACAAAATAACATTAATGTCGCAGATAGCTTCAGTTCACGAGAATACAAAATAACAGATCTGCTATCTTGCTTATTGTGGTTGACAAATGGTGTACCTTGCTCTTAAAATGTTACCACAGTTCCATGTATCTTTACCATTCTTTTTAATAATAAATTTGGCTTCCAACCGTTCTCCCGTTTTCACTGCTACGTGACAAAAACAAAATAGTCAAGATCTCATATTCCCTAACGCTACAATTTCAATCTTCTCCTGATGAGGTAACCTTGTTAGGTTTTCCTGTTTTTTGTTCCTTTTGTTTGGTTTCATACGTTACTATCTCATTTAAACTATCCGAACAGTGATTTTCATGTCTTATTGACTGTGTTCCTTTCCTTTAACTTCTCCAGGATTATTGTGCCATTTCTTAATTAGCAATTGCTCCCCAGTTGTTGCCAAAAGCAATGTGTCATATTCTTAGGATGTCCTGGGGAGATTCCTATTGAGATTTCCTACTTCCTTCTGGGAAAGTGCAGGACTCCTATTCTCAAGTTCTTTGTGTTGTGTTGGGTGTTCTGGATCCGTGGAACACATACAGGCCACCAACACTTAAAATAGTACAACACTATTTTATTAAGTTAGAAACTGTTGAACATACTTTCACTGTGGGTTAACACGATGTTAGATTAAACTAAAGATCTATGCCTGTCCTAAACAGTCTATGCACTCAGCATATGGTGAAGATCTGTGCTGTAAGCTCTGTCCTTCTGAGAGGCTGCATCCCAAATGAGCGGGAACTCTGATGCCCTCTGTCTATATAATGAGTATGCTCTAACTGGTGATTGGCTGCGGTGTTGTGTGTGTTGATTGGTCTTGCTGTGTGTCCATCAGTGTGTGTGTGTCTGCACCATGATTTACTGGTGTATATTATGACATCCCCCCTTTCTCTGAGGTGGGCAACAAATTCTGGTTGACCGCCTCAAGGGTGGGTCGAGAGCCGCCGGTTCAGGAGCGGGCTGGACTGCGTCAAAGTCAGGGGGAGGCAGAGTGACAGGGAGCTCTGCATAGTCCGTGGCAGGGTCAGCAGGAAGGCGAGGCGACAGTGGAGGATCACGTGGCAAGCGTGGAACGAGACGAAAGGCACGTCGATTGCGGTGCAGATTAGAGCCATCCGGTAGACGAACCAGGAATGAGTGGAGGGCCACCTGCCGAAGGACAACAGCGGTTGCAGACCAGCCACCATCCGGAAGATGGACGCGGACATTGTCATCTGGAGCCAGAGCAGGGAGATCAGCTGCACGGGAGTCATGAGCCGCCTTGTGCTGTGCACGAGACAGCTGCATCCGGCGAAGGAACGGAACGTGGTCGAGGTCTGGGACATGGATGGACGGCACCGTTGTCCTCAGCGTACGACCCATGAGTAACTGGGCTGGCGACAGGCCAGTGGACAGTGGGGCGGAGCCATAGGCCAGCAAGGCAAGGTAGAAATCGGACCCCGCATCGGCAGCCTTGCATAGGAGCCGTTTGACTTTTTGTACTCCCATCTCCGCTTTGCCGTTGGATTGGGGGTACAGGGGATTGGATGTCAGATGGGCAAAATTGTACCGCCTGGCAAAGTTGGACCATTCCTGGCTGGCAAAGCAGGGGCCATTGTCCGACATAACCGTGAGCGGGATGCCGTGTCGAGCAAAGGTTTCTTTACATGCACGAATGACTGCAGACGAGGTGATGTCGTGCAACCATATCACCTCCGGGTAAAGTAGTCCACGATCAGGACATAGTCACTACCCAGCGCGTGGAACAGGTCGATGCGCACCTTGGTCCATGGTGATGTGACCAACTCATGGGGCTGCAGGGTCTCACATGGTTGGGCCGGCTGGAAGCGCTGACAAGTGGGGCAGTTGAGCACTGTGTTGGCTATGTCCTCATTAATGCCAGGCCAGTACACTGCCTCTCGGGCCCCTTGGCGGCACTTTTCCACACCAAGGTGGCCCTCGTGTAGTTGTTCCAGGACAAGCTGGTGCATGCTATGCGGGATGACAATGCGGTCCAGTTTTAGAAGAACCCCGTCTACTATGAAATGAAATGAAATGAAAATGAATGAAAATTAAAATCGCTTATTGTCACAAGTAGGTTTCAAGTGAAATTACTGTGAAAAGCCCCTAGTCGCCACATTCCTGGTTGAGGGAAGGGCAGGATTGGCAGCTAAACGTTCCAGGATTTAGATGTTTCAGGCGGGATAGAGGGGGATGTAAAAGGGGTGGCGGAGTTGCGCTACTGGTTAGGGAGGATACCACAGCTGTACTGCGAGAGGACACCTCAGAGGGCAGTGAGGCTATATGGTAGAGATCAGGAATAAGAAGGGTGCAGTCACAATGTTGGGGTTTTATTACAGGCTTCCCAACAGCCAGTGGGTGATAGAGGAGCAGATAGGAAGACAGATTTTGGAAAAGAGTAAAAACAACAGGGTTGTGGTGATGGGAGACTTCAACTTCCCCAATATTGACTGGGACTCACTTAGTGCCAGGGGTTTAGATGGGGCAGAGTTTGTAAGGCGCATCCAGGAGGGCTTCTTAAAACAATATGTAGACAGTCCAACTAGGGACGGGGCTGTACTGGACCTGGTATTGGGGAATGAGCCTGGCTAGGTGGGAGAAGTTTCAATAGGGGAGCATTTCGGGAACAGTGACCACAATTCAGTAAGTTTTAAAGTGCTGGTGGACAAGGATAAGAGTGGTCCTAGGGTGAATGTGCTAAATTGGGGGAAGGCTAATTATAACCATATTAGGCGGGAACTGAAGAACCTAGATAGGGGGCGGATGTTTGAGGGTAAATCAACATCTGACATGTGGGAGGCTTTCAAGTGTCAGTTGAAAGGAATTCAGGACCAGCATGTTCCTGTGAGAAAGAAGGATAAATACGGCAATTTTTGGAAACCTTGGATAACGAGAGATATTGTAGGCCTCGTCAAAAAGAAAAAGGAGGCATTTGTCAGGGCTAAAAGGCTGGGAACAGATGAAGCCTGTGTGGAATATAAGGAAAGCAGGAAGGAACTTAAGCAAGGAGTCAGGAGGGCTAGAAGGGGTCACGAAAAGGCATTGGCAAATAGGGTTAAGGAAAATCCCAAGGCTTTTTACACGTACATAAAAAGCAAGAGGGTAGCCAGGGAAAGGGTTGGCCCACTGAAGGATAGGCAAGGAAATCTATGTGTGGAGCCAGAGGAAATGGACGAGGTACTAAGTGAATACTTTGCATCAGTATTCACCAAAGAGAAGGAATTGGTAGATGTTGAGTCTGGAGAAGGGTGCGTAGATAGCCTGGGTCACATTGAGATCTAAAAAGACAAGGGGCGCGATTCTCCACTCCCATGCCGAAGTGGCCGCGCCGTCGTGAACGCTGTCGATGTTCACGACGGTGCGGAACGGCCCCGGTCCCGACCGATTCAGGCCCTGACAATGGGCCAGGATTGGGGCCGCGTCATCTACACACGCCAGGCCTTGTCGCCCGCGTAAAAGCGGCGCCGCATAAATGACGCGGCCGGCGCCGCATAACGGGCGTCATCCGCGCATGCGCAGGTTGGCGCCTGCATGGTTGCCGTCCTCTCTAAGTCCGCCCTGCAAGAAGATGGGGGACGGATCTTGCAAGGCCGCAGAAGGAAGGAGGTCCTCCTTCAGAGAGGACGGCCCGACGATCGGTGGGCACCGATCGCGGGCCACCCCATATTTCAGGTAAAGCCCGGTGCAGGATCCCCACTCGCCCCCCCGCAGGCCGCCCCCCCCAGCGTTCACGCACCGCCCACGACTGCAGCGACCAGGTGTGGACAGTGCCGGGGGGAACCCGTTGTTTTGGCCTGGCCGCTCGGCCCATCCGGGCCTCAGAATAGTGGGATGCCGGAGAATCGCCATTTTCGGTGTCTCCGGCGATTCTCCGGCCGACGACCCACGAAACTCGACCGGGCCATTCCCGCCGCTTGGGAGAATCACGGGAGGGCGTCGGACCGGCGTCCCCGGACATTTTGGCGTCCCAGGCGATTCTCCCAACCGGCGTGGGAGTGGAGAATTGCGCCCGAGGTGTTGGGCGTCTTGAAAAATATTAAGGTAGATAAATCCCCAGGGCCTGATGGGATCTACCCCAGAATACTGAAGGAGGCTAGAGAGGAAATTGCTGAGGCATTGACAGAAATCTTTGGATCCTCGCTGTATTCAGGTGATTTCCCGGATGACTGGAGAATAGCCAATGTTGTTCCTCTGTTTAAGAAGGGTAGCAAGGATAATCCATGGAACTACAGGCCGGTGTGCCTTACATCAGTGGTACGGAAATTACTGGAGCGAATTCTTCAAGACAGGATCTACTCCCATTTGGAAGCAAATGGACGTATTAGTGAGAGGCAGCATGGTTTTGTGAAGGGGAGGTCGTGTCTCACTAACTTGATAGAGTTTTTCGAGGAGGTCACAAAGATGATTGATGCAGGTAGGGCAGTGGATGTTGGCTATATGGACTTCAGTAAGGCCTTTGACAAGGTCCCTCATGGTAGACTAGTACAAAAGGTGAAGTCACACGGGATCAGGGGTGAGCTGGCAAGGTGGATACAGAACTGGCTAGGTCATAGAAGGCAGACAGTAGCAATGGAAGGATGCTTTTCTAATTGGAGGGCTGTGACCAGTGGTGTTCCGCAGGGATCAGTGCTGGGACCTTTGCTGTTTGTAGTTTATATAAATGATTTGGAGGAAATTGTAACTGGTCTGATTAGTAAGTTTTCAGACGACACAAAGGTTGGTGGCATTGCGGATAGCGATGAGGACTGTCAGAGGATACAGCAGGATTTAGATTGCTTGGAGACTCGGGCGGAGAGATGGCAGATGGAGTTTAATCCGGACAAATGTGAGGTAATGCATTTTGGAAGGTCTAATGCAGGTAGGGAATAAACAGTGAATGGTAGATCCCTCAAGAGTATTGAAAGTCAGAGAGATCTAGGTGTACTGGTCCACAGGTCACTGAAAGGGGCAACACAGGTGCAGAAGGTAGTCAAGAAGGCATACGGCATGCTTGCCTTCATTGGCCGGGGCATTGAGTATATGAATTGGCAAGTCATGTTGCAGCTGTATAGAACCTTAGTTAGGCCACACTTGGAGTATAGTGTTCAATTCTGGTCGCCACACTACCAGAAGGATGTGGAGGCTTTAGAGAGGGTGCAGAAGAGATTTACCAGAATGTTGCCTGGTATGGAGGGCATTAGCTATGAGGAGCGGTTGAATGAACTCGATTTGTTCTCACTGGAACGACGGAGGTTGAGGGGCGACCTGATAGAGGTCTACAAAATTATGAGGGGCATAGACAGAGTGGATAGTCAGAGGCTTTTCCCCGTGGTAGAGGGGTCAATTACTAGGGGGCATAGGTTTAAGGTGAGAGGCGCAAGGTTTAGAATAGATGTACGAGACAAGTTTTTTACACAGAGGGTAGTGGGTGCCTGGAACTCGCGACCGGAGAAGGTGGTGGAAGCAGGGACGAAAGTGACATTTAAGGGGCATCTTGACAAATACATGAATAGGATGAGAATAGAAGGATACGGACCCAGGAAGTGTAGAAGATTGTAGTTTTGTCGGGCAGCATGGTCGGCACGGGCTTGGAGGGCTGAAGGGCCTGTTACTGTGCTGTACATTTCTTTGTTCTTTGTTCTATAGCTGTGATGGCAGCTACCTTGTCCGCATCCGGCTGCTCACCCAATTGGGAGATGTGGTCCCCGAGGAACAAGACTTCCGTCTGACCAAAAGAGCATTTGGCCCTGTTGAGGCGGAGACCATGCTGATGTATACGTCTGAATACGCGCCGGAGGCGACTAACATGCTCCTGCGGGATGGTGGACCAAATGATTATGTCATCGACATAGATGCGAACACCTTCAATGCCTTCCATCATTTGTTCCATAATCCTATGGAACACTTCTGATGCAGAGATGATCCCAAACGGCATCCTGTTGTCACAATATCTGCCAAAGGGGGTGTTAAATGTGCAGAGTTTCCTGCTGGATTTATCGAGCTGGATTTGCCAGAATCCTTTTGAGACGTCGAGTTTGGTAAAGAGCTTGGCGCGAGCCGTCTCACATGTGAGCTCTTCGCGCTTGGGAATTGGATCGTGCTCTCTCATAATATTGCGATTTAGACCCTTGGGATCAATGCAAATTCTCAATTCGCCGGAAGGCTTTTTTACACATACCATGGCGTTGACCCAGTCAGTCGGTTCCGTGACTTTGGAAATCACTCCTTGGTTCTGGAGGACCTGCAGCTGCTGCTTGAGGCGGTCCTTAAGGGGCGCTGGGACCCTGCAAGGTGCGTGCACCACAGGCGTGGCATTCAGTTTTAATAAAATCTTGTAGGTGTACGGGAGCGTGGAGTTGCTCGATTGCTTGGACCCGTTCTGCCTCGTGGGGACCTTGCCCCGCCGTTTCAGCCGCTTGGATGTGGGAATACCGACTAATGCCGTGTTTGTGTAGCACGCAGGTCTCGATGGCAATCGCTAGGGTGAGCTGCTTTACCTTGAGGAGCTGCTGGCGTAGGGGGTCCGACTGAATACCGAAAACGATCTGGTCGCGTATCATGGTATCATGGAGTCGGAGGTGGGCCTGTAATTACAGGACTGCGCAAGGATGCGGAGGTGGGTGAGAAAGGACTGGAAAGGTTCATCCTTACCCTGCAAACGCTGTTGGAATACATAGCGCTCGAAACTTTCATTCACCTCGATGTTGGAGTGACTGTCAAACTTGAGGAGGACCATCTTGAATTTTGATTTATCTTCACCATCGGCAAAGGTGAGAGAATTGAAAATGTGGATGGCATGTTCCCCGGCCGTGGATAGGAAGAGAGAGAGCTTCCTGGTGTCTGAGGCAGCTTTCCGGTCTGTGGCTTCAAGGTAGAGCTGGAAGCGTTGTTTGAATATCTTCCAGTTGGCCCCTAGGTTATTGGTGATGCGGAGCGGCGGCGGCGGGCGAACGCTGTCCATTTTGCAGGATGGCTGTATGCTGGTGGAAGGCAGGTCACTTGCAGGTAGGTCTAAGAAGTTCTAACATCCCTCCATTCCAGGTATCATGTTGTGTTGTGTGTTCTGCATCCGTGAAGCACATACAGGCCACCAACACTTAAAATTGTACAACACTATTTTATTAAGTTAGAACTGTTGAACATGCTTTCACTGTGGGTTAATACGATGTTAGATTAAACTAAAGACCTATGCCTGTCTGAACCAGTCTGTGCACTCAGCACATGGTGAAGATCTGTGCTGTAAGCTGTGGCTCTGTCCTTCTGAGAAGTGCACCCCGAATGAGCGGGAACTCTGATGCCCTCTGTCTTTATAGTGCGTGTGCTCTAACTGGTGATTGGCTGCAGTGTTGTGTGTGTTGATTGGTCTTGCTGTGTGTCCATAAGTGTGTGTGTGTGTCTGCACCATTAATTACTGGTGTATATTATGAAACTTTGTACTGGTAGCAATTGGGAAAAGCCCTCATTTCTTCCCTGACAAAATTTATGAATAGATTGAAACATTGCAGTTTAGCCATTTAATGTTCGTCTCCATTCCATTCTGAGTATTCCCATTTATTTACGAGGCTCTTTTAAGTTTGTGTTTTGATTAGAGTGAAGCATGATGGGGAGGTGGTTGTGTAGTGGTATTGTCATTGGTCGAGTGAACCAGAGGCCCAGGATAATGCTCTGGGGACCCAGGTTCATGGTGGCACAGCGGCACAGTGGTTAGCACTGCTGCCTCACATTGCCAGGGACCAATTCCAGCCTTGAATCACTGTATGTGCGGAGTTTGTACATTCTCCCCTTATCTGCGGGGGTTTCCTCCGGGTGCTCCAATTTCCTTCCACAATCCAAAGATGTGCAGGTTAGGTGGATTGGCCATGATAAAAAAAATTGCTCCTTCGTGTCCAAAAGATTAGGTGGGGTTATTGGTCAAGTGGATAGGGTGGGTTCTGGGCCTAGGTAGAGTGTTCTTTGAGAGGGTCGGTGCAGACTCGATGGGCCGACTGGCCTCCTCCTGCACTGTACTGATTGTATTTTAAGTCCTGCCACTGCAGATGGTGAAATTTGAATTCAATAAAATAGCTGGAATTAAAAGTCTAATACAAAAAACAGGAACAGGCCCTTCAGCCCTCCAAGCCTGCACTGATCATGATGCCTGTCTAAACTAAAACCTTCTGCCCTTTCATTTAGGGAAGGAAATCTGCCATCCTTACCTGGTCTGGCCTCCGTGTGACTCCAAATCCACAGCAACGTGGTTGGGTCTTAAATGCCCCCTGAACTAGGAATGGCCCAGCTTGAGAATGAATAATAAAATAAAATAAAATAATGAATAGTTCGAGGAACGGCAAAACCGAAATTCAAACCACTCGTACAATATTATACCCACTTTCCACTATATGATAAAATCAGTTTAGGAATTTATGGCTATCAATAGCAAATTTTAATATAGTTTCAAAAGCACAGTTAAATGTTTTATGTCTATAATTAAAACACTAAGTCCATTATTAGGAAAAGGTGAATAGGTAGAGAAACTCACTCTTCAACTTCCAAATAATTGCATTACATATTCCATCAGATAGAGTTGGACTCAGACCAAAGCTATAGTGTCGCTGAAAACTACAACGAGTGTGAATACTCATTAATATCTGCAAAAATTTGCAGAAACGAAGGAGAAAGTGGACACGTATGATTCACTGATACATGTGGAATCTTTTCTACATCGCAGGAAGTTAACATAGAAATTAACAACAGTTAAACTACTCTAAACCTCCATATGGCAACTGGGCCCTTTGGGATATACCACACGTACCCTCAAGGAAATGAGTGAGACTATCTAGAAATAGCTCAAGCTTTGCAAATCTTCTAGAATTATTTGAGGAAGTAATTAAATGAGTGGATGAGGGTTATTCATTTGATCTAAATTACTTGGCTATCCAGAACGTATAAGCTGAGATCCCACACGGAGATGGTTAAAAAATAGTTTTAAAAAGGTTCGCGGAGTAAATGAAAAGAACTTCGTCTGAAGCTACGTCTGAAGTGGAACTGCACAGGATTTTATTCCCCCCCCCCCCCCCCCCCCCCCCACACACACACACACACACACACACACACACATTCTTCATATGATCCATTCCTAATATAGAGGAGAGTATTTCTTGTACTTGGTGGTGAAAAAGCATAACCCCCCCCCCCCTTAGGAACTTATGGAAAGTCACAATCATTGCTACACATTACCAAGGTGTGTCTCCTCTACAGACTCAGTAGTGGACTAATCACTTTGAACTCAGCAATCTAGGAGGCTATCGCTTGGCTTTGGGGATTTGCATTTTCTAAATAATAATGAATGGTGAAATCATATGCTCAAAGGAATCTGGACCATTGAAGTAAATGGGAATAGGAGTTTCAAATTGTTTAATAAAAGGTCATTCATCCATTTGGGCCAGACGCATTGCAGTAAGGAAAATTTGTAATTCCTTTCAAGTAACTGTGGAATTGGTTTTAAGAATGTTTGCAAGGGACCTTTGATACTTTGCATCAATTGTAAAGGGATCAATTATAATAATAAGCAATATGAGTCCATTTGACCTGAGAACCACCGACCTGGAAACAGCGCTAACAGGAAAATAGTTAACATACAAATGTGGCTAGGCACAAAGGAAAGCTGCAGCAGAGAACAAACAATATAGCACAGGAACAGGCCCTTCGGCCCTCCAAGCCTGTACCGATCATGATACCAACCTTGGCCAAAACTCTCAGCACTTTCTTGTGCCGCATCCCTCTATACCCATCCTATCCATGTGTTTGTCAAGATGCCCTTTGAACGCCGTTAATGTATCTGCTTCCACAACCTCCCCACGGTCCTTAAACCTATGCCCCCTGGTGACTGACCCCTCCACCCTGGGAAAGAATGCCTGCCCACCCACTCTATCCATGCCCCTCATAATCTTGTAGACCTCTATCAGGTCACCCCACAAATTCTGTCTTTCTAATGAAAACAGTCTGAGTCTATTCAGCCTCTCCACATAGCTCTCCAGACCAGGCAACATCCTGGTAAACCTCCTCTGCACCCTCTTCAAAGCCTCCACATCCTTCTGGTAGTGTGCCGTCCAGAATTGTGCGCAATATTCCAAGTGCGACCTTACCAAGGTTCTATACAACTGCAGCATGACTTGCCAGTTTTTATACTCAATGCCTTATCCAATGAAGGCAAGCACTCCGTATGCTTTCTTGAGGGGAGAACAGAGGATGCACATTTATAAGGAGCTAGGTGTGTGTAATACAGTTAACAGGACTGAAAGCTGAATACAGGATTAAAGAGGAGATTGTGAATTGGGGAATTATACTTCTGCTGCTTCAGTTTTACCAGCGATGGCCAGACTGTTTACTGGGATTTAGTGAAAGAGTTCGATAAAGGAATCTCTGGGGAATCTGTGCAATCCGTGCTGTTGTGAACCTGACTAAGGAGGTTCTGCAGAAATGTGTCTCCAGGGATCGCGAATGGAATATGGACACCAGGGAATGTGACTGGAGGGCTGAATCGATTAATTGGGAATTGAAAAGTCCGACATACCAGAGGCCGGGGTAGAGAACTTTGGAACTGCACATGGAGTCACCGCTCTTCAGGGAGTGATGTGGGTGCTTGTGGTTGTGTGAGACTTATCTTCGTTATATCGACTAGTTAAAATGAAATTTATCTTTTTCCTCGAATAATTATTTGCCTGCCATGGCCTGGTGCCTTGTACACAGCAGCCACGGACCCCCTATGAAGACTGAATCCAAGTGTCTCACACTGTGAATTATCTATCTCCCCAGGAGAAGTTGGCCCACACCGCAGGGAGTAGGAGAAGACCGGAAGTGGCCCGCTGGACCTGTGGCCCAGCACCGTCATGGAGTGGATGTGATGGACCTGGTCAGTGGAGTTGGAGAGCGGGAAGTCGCCAAAGCAGAGGTTGGCATCGGAGATCCAAGTGAGCCTCCAATGAATTACGATGTCCTAATGTCACGTGTGTCAGCCTTCCCCCCGACACCATGCCTATCCGCAATCTAACCATGCATCTTGTCGTTTGTCTTGCAGGATCACCTGGTGATGTGGGAGGTCCAACTGATGTCCCTCGCCCCCAGCCTCAACCTCGTAACTCGTGTGGCGATGAGGCGGGACCTTCAAGTGACCCGCGCCCCAGTCGCTACCCCGCAACAGTCCAGGGACAGCACCGACGGGCCTTGGGCTACTGGAAAGAGCGGTCCAATCAGTGTTGGAGATTCAGGCGCAGAGCCGGGGACTACATGAGGGGGTGTCAGCAACTATCCAGCACCTGCAGGTGCTGTTGTTCGAGTCCAACTGCTTGCAGGAGGAGGTGTGGGGGTTGGGGGGGAGTGGGGAGGAAGACAGAGGGGAGGTGGGAAGCCGGTGGTGTGGAGGTGGACAGGGGCAAGGCCCCAAGGGCACTCGGATGTTATCCCGGGGTCGCCATTGAAGGTGGCAGGGGATGGGGCCAGATAAGCGGGGGTGCCATTTGGTAGGGCCTACCTGGTGAGTGACCAATCACCGCACATGCCCTGATACCCAACACCGCCCCACCCCCTCCCACCCTGGACCCCATCCCCTTACCCACCACAGTGGTTTGATGGCACCGTGAGATGGAATGGCCAGCTTGCATGAAAGGATCACCAGAGTGGACGGTGAAATGTGCTACTGAGGGCAGGAGTCAAACTCAGTCAAAAATTGCGGAGCACCAGAACCCATCACGGAGTGGATTGTTCATCCCCTTCCATCCCATAGACCAGATCTGCTAATACTGCCAAACCCAGGGCCAGCACCTTACAGAGGAGCAGGTGGGAGGCGGGGAGAGGGGTGCAGATGAGGGGGCACGGGGGTAGGGGTGAGGGGCGGAGCGCAGGGGGGGTGACGGGAGGAGGTGGTTGGCGGGGGATGGGGGGCGGGGGTGCTGTGGCGGTGGAACAGGACGTTTGGCCTGCTGGTGGTCAGGCCACCTACTTGGTGAACCTGGACATTGTGTGGCCTCCTGTGGCTGCTTAGGCCCCATGCCCTTCCCATCCTGGCCCTCCTCTGCAGCCTCCTCAGCAGGTGAGGCCTGGCATTCATCCTCCTCCTCCAGCATGTCACTCCTCAGCTGCCCCTGCAGTGGGGCAATGTCCTGGGTGAGTGCATTGGGGCATGCCAATGCCTGGTGGGCCATGGTCTATGCTGGACTTGTGAGTAATTCGGCTGGGGTCCGTGGGTCCTGGGGAGGTGGCCTGTGTTGTGTTCTGTGTTATTACCATGGTAATGATGTACACAAAACATCTAGTTCTTTAATGAGATAGATAATTTATTAATAAGCACGTGGAAAGATAACTAACAAACTATAATACAGACGATGGCTACTAAATGAATTCAATGAATTATCCTGGAGCTACTCTCAGTGCGACTATCCTCTTGTACAACTTACTACCAACCGGCAGGTGTCTCAAGTCACATGGTAGATCTCTATCACCACCTGCTGGTCGGAAGTCATACCGATAAATATATACATTGATAAACAACTGTATACATTGATGTGTATATGCATATCACCAAAGCCTGGGTGGGGGTCATCCATACGGCTGGTGATGCCCTGCGCATCCACGGGCCACAGTAGGCAGTCAGTGGGGTGAGCATCCAGATGGCTGCCTTGTAGGTCACAGTACTAGAAGTGTGTGCTCAGACACCCCAGTCCCAGGGGGACCTCCCGACCACACGGCCCATCCTCTGGTCATCCCCTGCTACTCCCCCTGGCCCTGGCAGATTCCCTCCAGCCAGCAGCACAACTGTCAGCCCACCGTTGAGCTTTTGGGGACAACACCTACCTCCTGTCTCTCCCTCAGCAGCCACGGCACTGGTATACACGGGGCCTGATGGGGGTAATTACAGTTCATTCACTGAACATTTCCTGACTGTGTGAAACTACTGATAAAACTAATCAAGTCGCAGGATGCATCAAAAGGACATTTGACAGTAAATCATGACAATTAAGTTTTTACAAATGTTTTTCACAGTGAGATCACATTTGGGCTATTAGCTACAATTTCTTTCAAAAGAACATCACTATATTGAAGATGGTTTATAAGAAATGGATTATGAGATAATTCCGGAACTAAAAATTCCAAGTCAGGGAGTGTCATTGAGTTAAATATATTTTCATGGCAGGAAGGAAGAATGAGGGTAGATATGATCTCGGTCTTTAAAATGCTGAGGGCTATAGATAACATAGACCATAACCAACTCTTAGCTTGTACCATGAGTGTAGAACTAGAAACACATTGTAAAGTTAAATAGCAACAAACAAAATGAGATCAGAAGAACATTTTTGGCAGGCAATAAAGAACGTATGCCACAGGATCACAGAAATATAATTAGCATAGCATCGATTGAGTCATTGGAAAATATTGCTCGGTAAATATCTGACTATCTGGTCAGAAATGGGATTTATCATTGTAACAGTGAGTAGTAATATAAACAATCAAATCACACATATGGACCAGGAATTCTCCCAGGGGGTCGTGAGTCTTTGGAACGCTCTTCTTCAAAAGGATGGAGGCAGAGTCCTTGGGTACTTTTATGGCAGGGGTAGATAGATTCTTGATTAACAAGGAGATGAAAGATTATCAGGGCAGAGGTGGACATGTACAGACAGATTCTCCGTTCCTGAGACTGTGGGAGAGATTCACCATTGGCCGACGACGAAATCGCGAAATGTGATTGGGCGGAGAATAAACTCTGACGCCAAAATCGTGGCAGGAGCAAGTTTGATGCCAAATCGGGATCCTCCGGCACCCTGAAAATGTCATTTCTAGCTGTGGTTCGACCTCTCTGCTTCAAGTATTGACTCGGTGCTTAACAATGCATTTCGCTCTCACATTCGCAATGTGCACACCTTCCACTGTCCTGAAGCACTAACTTTTTACAACTGTCTTCTCAACTTGGCTTATTGGAGCTAGTGGTTCATTTTTGATTCTGTATTTATGCTTTGTCAATGGATTAATTCATGTTACGTTCCTCAAGAGCTGACACTTTAACCAGGTTAAAATAATCAAGTCTTGAAGCCAGCTAATATAATTCTTATTTCAAGAAGGGAGAGGATGTTAATAAATTTGCAGAATGGGCAAATAATTGGCAAATGAAGTTCAACACTGACAAATGTGAGGTTCTACATTTTGGTAGGAAGAATGGAGGTCACTTTTGGTCCAGCTGGAGGTGGGGTAGAGGTATAATCACTGAACATCGCACCACAAATTAGTAAGGCCATAAAAACGCAAACCAACCTTGAGTTATTAATTCTTTAATGATAGAATTGTATAAGATACAAGATTAAAGTACTATATGCAATTCTGTTAGCATTTTATAAAATATATATAGAGGACATGAAATGAATAGAATGAAAATCGCTTATTGTCATAAGTAGGCTTCAAATGAAGTTACTGTGAAAAGCCCCTAATCACCACATTCCGGCGCCTGTTCGGGGAGGCTGGTACGGGAATTGAACCTGTGCTGCTGGTTTGCCTTGGTCTGCTTTGAAAGCCAGCTCTTTAGACCTGTGCTAAACCAGTCCCTTTAAAGCTTCAGCTCATCAGCAGGAAAAGCACCTCGTAGATCGGGGTGCCATTTTATCCTGCAGCCCCTATCCTCCCCTTCCTTTTCAAGGCCCCCCTCCCACTTTTATTACCCCCCTCACCTCCCAATTTGGGGAGGCCCCTAGGGTCCCCCTCACCTCCTCTCTATTTGACAAGCCCCCCCCCTGTGGGCCCGACCCACAAGCAGTGCCAACCTGGCACATGGGCACCCTGGCACTGCCAGCCTAGCACCCTGGCAGTGGCCCTGGCACGTTGGCAATGCAACCTGGGCATCCTGGCAGTGCTAGCCAGGCTGGTAGTGCCAAGGTGCCCAGGTGCTAAAGGATTGCCATTAAGCCGCCCTGCCCTATCCCCGATCACCCGGGGGTCTCCAAAGGTCTCGGACCCCTCCCCACGTTTATGTGGACCAGTATTAAATGGTGCCTCAGCAAGGTCTCCGAGGCACGGCAGGTGAGTCCCCCGCGCTGGATGTATCTGGCATCTGGGTATTTAAGTGAACAAATCGGTTCATTTAAATATGCAGATCTGGATCTCGGCGAACGAGGGCCAGGTCAGATCATGGCAGGCAGAGCAAGTCGGGAGACTTGGAAACGCCTTACGTGCAGCCTGATTTGGGGCCCTGACGTGATTCATCTGTTGCAACCAGCTCCACGCTGGGCGCAACAGGGTTGCTGAAATGTGCCCAGAGGCATTTGACCAGGAACAGAGGGACCCAGGAGCCCATGATCAATACATAAAATAAGCTGCCACCTGCAGAAGTTTTTAACTGCTATTAAGCAACGTGGGACATTTTACTACTTTAATGGTGCTATCTACATACAGGCTGTTGTCTGTAAATTATCAGACACTTCAACCTGCTTATTAGCAAAATGTTTTACCCAGGTGCCTTAATTTATGGTACAAAGGACAAAGCAGGTTTGCAATTTAACCCAATTTTATTCCCAATTCTCTCACTCACACAAAATATTACTCAGACTCACAGCTAAGCTGCAAGTATTACCCACACTTGGCGAAGGAGACTGGTCAGGCTACAGTCACTTAATTGGGCTCGGAGCCCAAGGTCCCTTCTTCTTGCGATGGTTGTGCCTGGGGGACTCCCAGGTGATGGATGAAGATGTCTTCCGATGTTCCTCTTTCTATACTGGTTCTGCTAGCACTGAGTCATAGGTATACGCCCACACCTGGCCTGGGTTCTGTTGTCCTATGCAGACTAAAACTCATGAAGGGGAATAAACAGGATACTCCTATTCAGCCAGGTTGATTAAATCAAGATCCATTGTCCTCTGAAAGACTCGTGTCTGGCAAGCAATTAGCCCATTATGGAGTCTGATAGCCTCTTTGTTTGACATTTGTCCTGCAACAAAGTTGATCACCTGTTTCTGCAAGTTATTTACAGATTCATTGCATGGTCTTATTCTTTTGTGTAAACGTGAGTGGGTAATCACAAAGTCCAGATAGAGAAAATTAGTTTATGTGTTGACTTGAGTGCTCTTGCAGATGGTCAGTATCGATTACCTCCAGGGCCTCACTTGGCAGTTCCTGTTCCAGACCTATGTGTCTTGTCAACCTGCTCACGCTACACTGTTATTGTTGGGAAGGAAATGTAGCCTAGAATCAGAATGCCCTCATTCACAAGTAGGCCACATGCAGTACCCAACAATTATCTGGCTTTTGAAGTCAAGTTTTGAAGCCGTGAACTCTGAAAAGTTAATGGATGTGGTTTTGGTGAAGGGGATACCACCAAAGGTCAGAAATGACCTTTAATTTGTTCCAGATAGGCATTTTCTGACATTTTTGTGGTACGTTGCATTTTTCTTTCTACTTGTCAATCCAAGCCTAGCTATTTAAACTAAATTTCCTCCCACAGTCCAAAGATGTGCAGGTTAGGTGGATTGGTCATGCTAAAATTGCCCTTAGTGTCCAAAATTGCCCTTAGTGTTGGGTTGGGTTACTGGGTTATAGGGATAGGGTGGAGGTGTGGGATTGGGTAGGGTGCTCTTTCAAAGAGCTGGTGCAGACTCGATGGGCCGAATGGCCTCCTTCTGCACTGTAAATTCTATGAGGCCTGGGACTTCCAGGGCCATTCCCTCCCAACTGTCTCCCACTTTGACCCCGTTTCTGATGGGTATTGATGGGTCTATCATGGCAGGACATATCAGGGAAGTGATGACTAATATTGTAAGTCACCATCTATCTGTCTTCCAGATGCTTAATAAGTTTTCTTTGTTAGTGTGCAGGTGTTCTTGGAGTGAGTGTTCAGTTCAAGTGTGTTAGAATTTGGCTAGATTTTCACCACCCACTCTTTCCATTCTGGAGCAGTGTTCAGCTCACAGCTGTGGAGGATGTGTTAATTCAATGTATAGTAATTCAGCAAAGGAGGACAAGGGGATTGATTAAGAAGGGGAAAACAGAGTACTAGAGTAAGCATAAGGGGAAGATAAAAACTGACTGCAAAAGTTTCTATAGATAAGCGAAGAGAAGACTGTTGGTGAAGACAAATGTAGGTCCTTTACAGTCAGAATCAGGGAGATTTATAATGGGATCATAAACATGATTACTGAGATGGCGGGACTGATGTCTGGGGAGAGATTGAATCAGTTAGGATTATATTCGCTGGAGCTCAGGAGAATGAGCAGGGATCTCATCGAAACCTATAAAATTCTAACAGGTCTAGACAGGGTAGATGCAGGTAGGATGTTCACGATGGCGGAAGGTGGGGTGGGGGTGTCCAGAACCAGAGGTCACATATATATAGAGGCGTTGGCCATGACTGGGATTTCCCACCCAAGCTGCAGCATGTTATCCGCCAGTGGAAGTGACTCACTATTGATCGCTGGCAGGATCTACCGGACCCACCGAAGTCAATGGCAATTTGAAACGCTTGCACGCCCCATCGCCGGGAACCCACCATGGTGAGCAGAGGGGGGGGAAGTTGCCTTTGGCAAGACCGGAAGATCCCGCTGGCAGGAAGGGCTGGAATATTCCGCCCAACGTCGTTAATTTCTCAATGGAAGACGGGAATAATTCCCTAAGTCTTAAAGCCAGCTAATATAATTTGCATTTCAAGTAAGAGGACAAATCAGAGCCAGAGCACTGTAGACCCTTCAATCTGACACCGATCATTGGGTAGATGCTTGAAGCCATCCTAAATAATGCCCTTTATGATCACGAGAAGGAGAACGGGCTAATAGAATTATGCAACATGGCTTCCAGAAATAGATTCACTACCATTCAATGCCAGTAGCGGGATTCCTGATACGGCGGAGAATCGGGCGCCTGGAGTAAAAACGAGATTGGCTCCAGGCACCGATCCATTTGCGCTGCTCTGCCACCCCCTCGTCTCACTGGCAGTGGAATCCGGGATCCCCCCATGCACCAGCAGGTAGATGCAAATTGGTCTTAATGTCTCATTTACATCCACTTACCGGGCCGGGCACCAGAACCTCTGGGCCCGTGTGAATCTCCGGTCCTCTGGGCTGGGAATCACGTGGGCGGGGATCACTACTGGTATTCACCAGCGTGACCCTGAAGTGGTGGACCTCGCCATGGGACAAGTGGGTAACCCATTAAGGGAGTTGCCCCAAAGTCCACCCAAGGGCCACCCTCCCCTCCCACAATGCCAGTATTGCTAACCTCATCCCCACCAGACTCCCCCTCCACCTCCCCAGAGATCGCCAAATAAAGTGACCCCCCAAAGTGATCTCCTAAATATGCAGATCCCCCCCCCCCCCAAGAGACCCACTAATAGGGGGACCCCGTACCTAGATGCCCCTAGACTGCCTTAGTTCAGAGGTTTGGATGGAGAGCAATTTTTTAGGTGTGTCCAAGAGGGTTTTTTGAAACAGTATGTTGGTCATCCAACCAGGGAGGGGACCATACTAGACCTAGTATTGGGGAATGAGCCCAGCCAGGTGACCAAAGTTTCAGGAGGGGAGCATTTTAGGAATAGTGATCATAATTCCGTAAGTTTTTGAATACTCATGGATAAGGACAAGAGTGGGCCTCGAGTGAGGGTGATAAATTGGGAGAAAGCTAACTACAGCAGCATTCCTCAAGAGCAGGAAAATGTGGGTTGAGAGCGGCTGTTTGAGGTTAAATCCACATTTGATATGTGGGAGTCTTTTAAAGACCAGTTGATTAGACTGCAGGACAGGCATGTATCTGCGAAAATGAAGGACAGAAATGGTAGGATTAGGGAACCATGGATGACAGCGGAAATTGTGAGACTAGTCAAAAAGAAAAAAGAAACATACATAGGGTCGAGGCAACTAAAAGCTTTTGAAGAATATAGGGAAAGCAGGAAAAAACTTGTGGGGAAGTATTAAAACCAAGTTTTGAAAATATTGTAACTGTGGGACAGTCTAGTAAAGAATTAGTTGGGTTGTAGATGAAATACAAGCTTGTACTGTTCTAAGTCAAGGTCAGATTATACATTTACAGTTTGCCGGCGATAAAAGTGAAATGTTACACCAGCCTTTCAGGATCCAGACTGCACAGCCAGTAAGTTAGATACCAGCTTGAGTGATGGTATGGAGCACCATTCCAAAATCACAATTCAAAACTTGTAAGCCAATAGGGGGCAGAGACAGGAGGCGGTACCAGAACGTGCAGATAAAAAAGCTCTTGGTGATTGCGGTGCTCTCTCTCTTTGTTCTCTTTCCATTGTTCTTTTTCTTTCGCCCTGCTTGGCTTTTGTTTCTTTTGTTTGTATTTAAATGAGTACGAACCAAGTTTTGCAATAAACTCAAGCCCAAACTACCACCGGACCCCAGCTCTTATCAGAAAATAAGAGATCCGACAAAACTCAAAGGCTGGGTTAGGAGGGCTAAAAGAAGCCATGAAATGTCATTGGCAAGGATAATCCCAAGGCCTTTTATATGCATATAAGAGGGTAGCCAGGGACAGAGTAGGCCCCCTCAAGGACAAAGGAGGGAACTTATGCTTGGAGTCAGAGGAAGTGGGTGAGACCCTTAATGAGTACTTTGCATCAGTATTCACCAGGGAAGGGGACAAGACAGATGTTGAGGTTCGGGATGGGTGTGTGAATACTCTAGGACATGTCAGCATAATGAAGGACGAAGTGTTGGAAATCTTAAAAGTCCCTTGGGCCGAATGAGATATATCCCAGGTTGCTGTGGGATGCAAGAGAGGAAGTAGCTGGGGCCTTAACACATATCTTTGCATCATCTTTGATCACAGGCAAGGTTCCAGAAGACGGGAGAATAGCCAATGTTGTTCCTTTGTTTAAGAAGGGAAGCAGGGATAATCCAGGTAATTATACGGCAGTGAGCCTGACGTCAGTGGTGGGGAAACTGTTGGAGAAGATACTGAGGGACAGGATTTATTCACATTTAGAAGCAAATGGACTTGTTAGAGATAGGCAACGTGGTTTTGTGCATCAGGGTGACACGATGGAGCCGTTGTTAGCACTGCTACCTCACGGCACCGAGGTCCCGGGTTTGATCCCGTCCCCGGGTCACTGTTGTGTGGAGTTTGCACATTCTCCCCGGATCTGCATGGATCTCACCTCCACAATCCAAAAGATGTTCATGGTAGATGGATTGGCCACGCTAAATTGCCCATTAATTGAAAAAAAAAACATTGTTTTGCGCGGGGAAGGTCATGTCTTACAAATTTAATAGAGTTTGAAGAGGTGACAAAATTTATTGATTATGGAAAAGGTTGTGCATGTTGTCTGCATAGATTTTAGTAAAGCATTTGACAAGGTCCCTCATGGCAGACTGGTACAAAAGGTAAAGTCATATGGGATTTGGGGTGTGCTAGTTAGATGGATAAACAATTGGCTTGGAAACAGGAGACAGAGTAAAAGTATAAGGGAGTTTTTCACAATGGAGATCTGTAACTAGTGATGTTGCACAGGGATGGGACCACTGTTGTTTGTAATATATATAAATGATCTGGGGGAAAATGTAAATGGTCTGATTAGCAAGTTTTCAGATGATACTAAGATAGGTGGAGTTGCAGATAGTGAAGGGAACTCTCAGAGGATATAGCAGAATATAGATAGATTGGAGAGTTGGGTAGAGAATGGCACGTGGAGTTCAATCCTGACAAATGTGAGGTGATGCATTTTGGAAGATCGAATTCAGGTGTGACTTATACAACAAATAGCAGAACACTTAAGAGTATTTTCGTACAGAAGGATCTGGGCGTTCAGGTCCATAGTTCCATGAAAGTGGCAATGCAGGTGGATAAGGTTGTCAGGAAGGTTTACAGCACGCTTGCCTTCATCGACCGGGGCATTGAGCACAAGAGTTGGGCAGTCACGTTACAGTTGTACAAAACTTTAGTTAGGCCACATTTGGAGTCCTGGTTCTGGCGTGCAGTTCTGGTCGCCACACTACCAGAAGGACGTGGATGCTTTGGAGGGAGTGGAAAAAGGTTTACCAGGATGTTGCCTGGCCTGGGGGGTGTTAGCTATGAGGAGAGGATTTTTTCGTTGGAAAGATAGAGGCTGAGGGGGAACCTGATTGGGGTCTACAAAATTATGAGAGGCATAGACAGAGTGAATAGACAGAAGATTTCTCCCTGGATGGAAGACTCAATTCCAAGGGGGCACAGGTTCAAAGTGAGAGTGGGAAAGGTTAGGGGAGATGTGAGGGGAAAGTTTTTCATGCAGAGGGTAGTAGGTGCCTGGAACGCGTTGCCAGTGGAGCTGGTGGAGGCAGGCACGATAGCAATGTTTAAGATGTATCTTGATAGACACATGAATGGGAATGGAGGGATACAGATCATTTGGGCAATAAGTAGTAGGTCTGAATAAGGAATCTAGGTCGGCGCAGGCTTGGTGGGCCGAAGGGCCTGTTCTTGTGCTGTAATGTTCTTTGTTCTTTGTTCAATGGTAATGAAACAATGGCAACATGATCAGAATCTTCTACCGCGCCTAGCGGCAATCCTGATTTTATCCCAACGCCCAATGCTCCGTCCCATCGGGGAACACGGTCCAAGCGTCCTGGGATGGTGAATCCCGCACTGGGTGTCTCTGTGGTCACAACTATGAAAGTAAAATGGGAGAGTTGAAAACAATCAAAATACCCATACTGGCAGCCTGATCAGTGCTTCGAGAATCAGGGTCACAAGATGAGAGTCAGACAGTTGGATGTAAGTAAAAGAAGTTCAGTGGTATTTGGGACTTGGTAAGATTAAGGTCACATGGTTTCAATCTGCCAATGAGAGATTAGCTGGAGAAATAGTCCCGCAGAAATTACAACACCACTGCCCGTGTGGAGTTTGCACATTCTCCCCGTCTTTGCGTGGGTTTCGCCCCCCAGAACTCAAAAGATGTGCAGGGTAGATGGATTGGCCACACTAAATTGCCCCTTAATTGGAAAAAATTAGTTGGATACTCTAAATTTAAGAAAAAAAAAAGAAATTACAACACAAAATCAGGCCCAATCGGTGGTGATGTGCATCATTCAAATAGCAGTGGTCCTAACTGCACATTTCTACATGCAGTCCTCGGACTTACAACACAATTGGTTCCTGAAAACCATTTTGTAAGTCGAAGCGCTGTAAGTCGGAACTGATTTTCCCACAGGATCATTCTATAAATGGGGGATTAATTCCTGAACCACGGCCAGAAAACACTCACGGGGCACCCAGTGGTGTTAAATCCGCGGAACTCTTACCACTGAGGTGGCTGTTGATGTCTGCACGCCTTAGCACAAGTTCCTTGGTTAGTGTGGGGAATATAATGAAGCTGAGTCAATCGCTGTCAGTTGCCTGTTTAACCTTAAATATCCGCAAATCTGAGCACATAAAGCATAAAGTGTATAAATGCATTAAAATTGCAACGGTTGCACCAAAAGAAATTAACAGAATAAAACACTTGTTTTCAACCGAATAAGACAGATCGATCTGTCCAGTCATATGGAAGGTTACACAGAACATCAAAGAGCATGTATGAACTTGCTGGCGTGGGGTCATAAACCGACGTTGCAAAGTCGAAATGGGGTGTCAATTTATAAATGGTGGGTGGGATTTTGTGTGCAACCCGTTGCCTGATGGCCCGCCATTTTCCAGCAGCGGGATCTTCTGGTCCCACTATTGTCTACGGGGTTTCCCGGTGAACGCATCCCTTGCCGCTGTGAAACCCGCGCAGGGGGTGTGCCATCGGCAGAACCGGAAGATACCGGCGGCATGAATGGGTGAATTGTTCCCAGTCGTAAGTGTCCTTTATCATAACTCGAACGTCATTAAGTCTAGGACTGCCTGCACTCTATTGTCACATCCCTTTTGTCAAGCAGCTATTGTATAGGTACATGGATTACGGTAAAATGATATAGTGTAGATTTATTTGTTCTCAAGGGCAGCACGGTAGCATTGTGGATAGCACAATTGCTTCACAGCTCCAGGATCCCAGGTTCGATTCCGGCTTGGGTCACTGTCTGTGCGGAGTCTGCATGTCCTCCCCGTGTCTGTGTGGGTTTCCTCCGGGTGCTCCGGTTTCCTCCCACAGTCCAAAGATGTGAAGGTTAGGTGGAATGGCCATGATAAATTGCCCTTAGTGTCCAAAATTGTTCTTAGTGTTGGGTGGAGGTGTTGACCTTGGGTAGGGTGCTCTTTCCAAGAGCCGGTGCAGACTCAATGGGCCGAATGGCCTCCTTCTGCACTGTAAATTCAATGATAATCTATGATTAATCTAGGACAAAGGTTCAGCACAACATCGTGGGCCGAAGGGCCTGTTCTGTGCTGTATTTTTCTATGTTCTATGCTATGCACTCATGCACATAATGATATACAGACAGGCAGTGACAGACACCCAGTACAGCCAATCAATGCACAGGACAGAACACAACCAATCATAGGGGCTGGTTTAGCACACTGAGCTAAATCACTGGCTTTTAAAGCAGACCTAGGCAGGCCAGCAGCACGGTTCAATTTCCGTACCAGCCTCCCTGAACAGGCGCTGGAATGTGGTGACTAGGGGCTTTTCACAGTAACTTCATTGAAGCCTACTTGTGACAATAAGTGATTTTCATTTCATTTCATTTTTCATCACCAGGCAGAACACTAGAAGGTGGTTTCCCACTATAAAACACACAAAATATCAGCACTCTGCCTCTTTCCACTGGTGACAACTGTAGTGACAGTCAGGGTGTATATATCAGGTAGCACCTTCTACATGTGGCTCAGAGCTAGTCTGGTCTAGTTAGTTATAGTAAGCACGCTTAGATTAGTAGAGTGTCAAACCCATAGCGAACTGTGTGCACTGCGTAACAAGTTCAATAAAGCGTATTGAATGAACATCAAAGTTTGGAGTCTACTTTCAAGTACAACTGCATCTAGTTGCAGTCCGTGTTACCCAGGGTGATTAACGCGACATGGTGCCAGTCGTCTACTTTCTCTAAGTGGCTTACCTCGAGTGATTCTGTGACGACCAGCAAGTGCCTTCCAGCGGCATGGAGAAGATCCAGGCCCCTCCACAGCTACGGATCTCCGGCAATCTCGGCGCCAACTGGCGGGAATTCAAGCAAAGGTTCCTTCTCTATATTGAGGCCTCAGGCCTCGACAGTGCGTCGAGGCCAGAAAAATCGCGCTGCTCCTATCAACTGCGGGGGACCAAGCCATCCAGATTTGGAACTCGCTTGATTTTACCGACGGCCAGGACAAGATCAAATTCAAGACCTTTTTAGAGAAGTTCGATAGTCACTGAGAAGTCGAAACCAACAAGAGCTTTGAGCGCTATATCTTCCAGCAATGCCTTCAGGGTAAGGATGAACCTTTCCAATCCTTTCTAACTCATCTCCGTATATTAGTCCTGCAATTATGGTGACACCGGTGATTCCATCATCAGTGATCAGATCGTGATTGGGGTGCACTCCGATTCCTTGCGGGAGCAACTCCTCAAAGTTAAGCACATGACCCTGCCAGTCGCGATCGAGACGTGTATAGTGCATGAGCATGCGAGAAATCGGTACTCCCGTTTCAAATCGGCAGAATACGAAAAACCTACCTCCCACGAGGCAGAGAGTGTACAGGCCATCGCCCGAATGCAGCGCCTCAGTATCGATGAAAGCGGCCATTTCGCGCACTTTTCCCAGGGTCCCACACGTGCGCAACATGAACGGGTGAACGAAGTGGGCGAAAACCAAACTGCGCAGGTGCGAACATCGGCTGACCGCACTGCGCATGTGCGACGACGCACGGAGCGTAACGACATCAATGTCATGACGTGCCCGAACTGCGGCATCGCCCACTTAAAGCGGCAATGCCCTGTGTAATGTTTATCTCTACAAACTTGCCCATGTGATATCAATAACTCTTTCAGGTCAGTTTGTTTTTCCTCTGGAAGGTAACTTAACAATTCATCCCAATTTTTAAGAACATCCTCATTTTCCAATTTAATTTGAGGTATATCAAATTCACAGTCATCTGGATTTGGTTCGTCACTTTGAGTTAGAATCATTAAAACCCCCTTTTTCTCTCCTTCCCTTTCAAAGTACCCTTGAAGCATATTCACATGACACACTCCGTGAGTCTTCCTTCTATATGGTGTTTTTACCACATAATTCACCTCACTTAATTTCCTTTAAATCTGATATGGTCCACAAAACCTAGCTTTTAAAGGCTCACCTACCACTGGTAACAACACTAAAACTTTATCCCCACTGGCAAAACTACGAACTTTGGATTTCTTGTCCGCTACCCGTTTCATCACATTTTGTGCAACTTTCAAATGTTGTCTACCCAATTCACCTGCTCTATTTAATCGTTTCCTAACATTTGACACGTAATCCAGTGTAATTTCCAATTTTTCACTCACCAATTTTTCCTTAATCAATTCAAGTTGTCCTCTTACCTCATGACAAAAAATTAGTTCAAAAGGACTAAATTTGGTAGACTCATTAGGTGCAGCCCTAATTGCAAACAATACGAATGGGATTCCTTTATCCCAACCCTCTGGATAATCTTGACAATACGCCCTCAACATTGTCTTTAATGTCTGATGCCACCTTTCTAACGCTCCCTGCGATTCTGGATGGTACACAGTTGATTTAAATTGTTTTATTCCGAAGCTATCCATAACGTCTTTGAATAGCTTTGAAGTAAAATTTGATCCTTGATCCGATTGAATTTCTGTGGGTAGTCCATATCTAGTAAAGAATTTAAGTAACTCCTCCACAATCCTTTTAGCTGTAATATTACGTACTGGAATGGCCTCTGGAAATCTCGTAGACACATCCATTATAGTCAAAAGATATTGATTGCCACTTTTTGTTTTAGGAAGCGGTCCTACACAGTCGATTAGGACCCATTGTAAAAGGTTCCTCAAATGTTGGAATGGGTATTCAGGGCACTGGTTTAATCACTGCTTGAGGTTTCCCTATCACTTGATATGTGTAACATGATTGACAAAATTTAACTACATCTTCATGTAGTCCAGGCCAATAAAAATGTTTCTGGATTTTAGCTTGAGTTTTCCTTATTCCCAAATTACCTCCCACTGGTACCTCATGTGCAACTCGCAACACCTCCTTTCTATACCCTACCGGCAATACTACTTGATGAACTTCTGCCCACTTTTCATCCGCCTGCATAAGTACAGGTCTCCATTTTCTCATCAAGACATCATTTTTACGGTAATAACACTCTGGTATACTCTCAGATTCCTCTTCCATGTATGCATTCTGATATATCCGTTTTATTCTACATCTTTCTGTTGTAACTCCGCCAATTTTCCTGAACTAAATATATCCGCCTCATCCTCCACCTGTTCTTGTTCTTTTTCAACCATCTGATCAAAAATCATTTCTGATAATTGCACTTCAACTTCATCTTCACTGTTTGATTTCTCCTCTTGTCTTAACCTGTGATTTTGCGACCTTGTTACTCCACAATCCGGAAAAATCCCAGGATATTCGTCCTTCAACATTTCAGTTGTCTGATTTTCCACTGGCTTATCAACCACAGTAGGCATCACTCCCACCTGCGATCCAGCTATATCATTACCCAAGATAAATTGTATTCCTGGACAAGATAGTTTATCTATTACTCCTACTACCACTTCACCACTCTTCACTGGACTTTCCAACCTTACCTCATATAATGGAATGCTACTCCTCTCACCCTGAATTCCACATATCACCACCTTTTCTGGCAATATTCTTCCCAAACTACATAATTCCTCCTCTCTTACCATTAAAGATTGACTAGCCCCTGTATCTCTTAAAATTGTGACTTCTTTACCTGCTCCTCCTGATACACATGAGTAAACTTTACCCACACAAGTAAATTCTTTAAAGACATCTGGCACCTTCTTAACAATTACTTCTTGAACAGGCTGCACAATCGTTTGCACCTCCTTCGCTTCTTTTGGCATTTCCTTTACCACTCTCATAAACCCCACTGTCTTATCCTGTGTTACCACATCAGCCTTCCCAGTGCTTTTCTTCAACCACTGTCACTGTGACTTTACATGGCCTAGTTTATTACAGTGAAAACATTTGAAACTTTTCATTTCTTTTCCACCCTCCTGGATTTCTTTTTTAATCTGAGGTACACTCTCTTTATTGTCTCCCATCAGATCACCTTTACCTTGACCACTTGAGTATTTCTCATGTCCCCAGTTTCTATCCCTCACCGGCTGAAACTGATGTCGGAAACCAATCTTTGATTTATGAACTAATTCATAATCATCTGCCATTTCCGCTGCTAATCTCGCAGTTTTAACCATCTGTTCTGCCACATGAGTTCTCACTACATCAGGAATTGAATTTTTAAACTCCTCCAAAAGTATAATTTCTCTGCGAGCTTCATACGTTTGGTCTATTTTCAAAGCCCTTATCCACCTATCAAAATTACTCTGTTTGAGCCTTTCAAACTCCATGTATGTTTGACAAAATTCTTTCCTTAAATTTCTAAACCTTTGTCTGTAAGCTTCAGGCACTAGCTCATATGCACTTCAGATGGATTTCTTCACCTCCTCATACCTTCCAGGTACCTCCTCCAGTAGTGATGCAAACACTTCACTAGCTCTACCTACCAGCTTTGTTTGAATCAGTAACACCCACATATCCTGTGGCCATTTCATTTGTTTAGCTACCTTCTCAAATGAAATGAAAAAGGCTTCCACTTCCTTCTCGTCAAACCTTGGCAATGCTTGCACATATTTAAATAGATTCCCACCAAGCCTTCGACTATGACGCTCTTTCTCACTATCCTCATCACTATCATCCAACTGTACGTTTCCCTTTACGTCTGCCAATTTTAACTGATTGTCTTGTTTCATGGCTATTTTCTGAAGTTCAAACTCCCTCTCTTCATCTTTTTCCCTGATCTGTATCTCCCTTTCTTTTTCTTTTTATTCTGCTAGGGCTCTTCTTTCTTTTCTCCTTTCTTCTCTCTCCTTTTCTTTTTCCTCTCTCTCTCTTTCTCTTTCTTTTTCCTCTCTCTCTCTTTCTCTTTCTTTTTCCTCTCTCTCGCTTTCTCTTTCTTTTTCCTCTCTCTCACTCTCGTATGCCAGCCGCTTTAATTCTTTCTCATGTTCCATTTGTTTAATTTGTAACTGAATTTTTGCCATTTCCAATGAGTTAAAAGCTATCTCAGGCAACTTTAAATGCTTAACCACCGCCATAATTACCTCATCTTTTCACAATTTGTCAGGTAATGTTAACTGCAAAGTTCTTGCCAAATCTAACAGTCTGCTTTTCGTTTCTGTCCGACATTCCCCACCCCAAAAACTTCTGAGCCTCTGAAAGAGCCATTGTTCACAACACTCTCCCCAATTAAACTAAAATACCACACCGGTAAAGCAACAATCCTTCACTGTCTTTAAGTTCACAAAAGCCAATCCAATAGATAGCCTTTTATCCCTCTCGAGCCCCCAATTGTTATGGGCGAGGCGTTTTCAGAACTCCAAAATGTATCATGGAGTTCAACCAACCTCTCCCTTTAATTGATTTGTTGCTTTTCCGAGCACGGGCTTTTTCCCTGGGTGTGGGATTACAATCATGGACACGTGGGTTTTTAAACACAAAACACTGTTTATTCCATGAACTCAACTTATCATCTTAAATATGCAAGCACGTTCAATGTGTACAGCAAGGTTTACTGGATTCTGATCCAGGTAGCACTACGGATCCAGAGGACGACTGCCTGGAGTCCCCCTATCGTGTGGGCATCATCACTTCATGTGAGTATGCCTCCTCAAATTCAGCAAGCCGCCTATCTATCCTCAATGTGGATTCCGCGGATGAATGGCGTGCTGTCGTACACGTAAATCAATGCAGCATCCAGTTTAAGCTGGACACTGGCGCTTCTGCCAATCTCATCTCTCAAGCTGATCTTGAGCGCATTAAAAAGCAACCCAACATTCTTCCGCCAGCCTGCCAGCTCCTCGATTATAATGACAATGTCATAACTGCACTAGGATCATGTCACGTATCCGTCTCCAACAAGACTATCAATGTCACACTGCGATTCGAAATCGTCAAGCCTGATAAGACATCCCTGCTTGGTGCCCATGCATGCAAGCTACTCAACCTCGTACAGCGAGTACATGCCATGTCTTCTACTGCCAATGTGGATCTTCAGGCTGTCATTGATAACATCCTGGCTCAATATCCGGATGTGTTTGATGGAATGGGTACTCTGCCATCCTGCTACAAGATCCTACTCAGGCCTGATGCCACGCCTGTAACCCATGCACCACGCCGGGTGCTGGCCCCTCTGAAGGAACGTTTAAAGGCACAGCTACAGGAGCTCCAAGACCAGGGCATTATATCCAAAGTGACGGAACCAACTGACTGGGTCAGCTCGATGGTCTGTGTGAAGAAGCCCTCAGGAGAGTTGCGGATATGCGTAGATCCCAAAGATCTTAACTGGAACATAACGTGGGAGCACTACCCAATCCCGAAGCGGTAGGAACTGACCAGTGAGATGGCACACGCCAGATTCTTCATGAAGCTAGATGCATCACGTGGTTTCTGGCAGATACAACTGGACGAATCCAGCAGGGAGCTCTGCACATTCAACACACCATTTGGCAGGTACTGTTATAGCCGTATGCCGTTCGGCATTGTCTCAGCCTCTGAAATCTTCCACAGGATCATGGAACATATGATGTGCATTGAGGGTGATCGTGTCTACGCAGATGGTGTAATCATATGGTCCACGACCCCTGAGGAACACATATCTCGTCTCAAACAAGTCTTTTGACGTGTCCACGCAAACGGCCTCAAGCTGAACAAGGCCAAATGCTCCTTTAGCATGTCATCCATCAAGTTCTTGTGCAACCCCAGCAGGTTGTGCGACCAGATTCGGACAAGGTCAATACTATTAACACCATGAGGACCCCGGAAGACAAAAAGGCGGTACTACGCTTCCTCGGAATAGTGAACCTCTTGGGAAAATTCATTCCCAACATGGGCTCACACACCACGGCTCTCAGGCATCTGGTAAATAAGTCCACTGCCTTCCAGTGGCTACCCACACACCAAGCAGAGTGGCTCGAGCTCAAAGCAAAGTCACCACTGCTCCGGTACTAGTGTTTTTTGACCCGCACAGGGGAACAAAAATCTCCATGGACGCAAGCCAGGACGGCATTGGTGCGGTGCTCCTCCAGAGGGATGACTCCTCATCTTGGGCTCCAGTTGCTTATGCATCAAGGACCATGACTCCTACTGAACAGAGGTACGCCCAGATTGAAAAAGAATGCCTGGGCCTCCTAACCGGCACTGTAAAGTTCCATGATTACGTCTATGGTTTACCAACATTCACGGTGGATACTGACCACAGACCCTTGGTCCATATCATGCATAAGGACTTGAATGACATGACGGCCAGGCTTCAGCGCATTCTCCTTCGACTCAGCAAGTACAATTTTGAGATAGTATACACAGCAGGCAAGGAGCTGATAATTGCGGATGCCCTGTCCCGCTCCATCACCTCACCCTGTGAACAGGTTGACTTCATCCGCCAGATTGAGGCCCAGGTGCAGCTGTGTGCCACCAACCTCCCGGCCTCAGATGAAAGAGTGATCAGCATTCGTGAAGAGGCTGCCAAAGACCCTCTTCTGCAGCGTGTAATGCACCACCTGGCAAATGGCTGGCAAAAAGGGCAATGCCCTCAGTTCTTTAATGTGAAGGACGACCTGACAGTCGTCGAGGGGATCCTCCTCAAGCTAGATCGTATCGTTATTCCTTACAGTCTGCAGAGCTTAGTGCTCAAACAAATCCACGAGGGACACCTAGGTGTTGAAAAGTGTAGGCGCAGGGCCCGGCAGGTTGTCTATTGGCCTGGAATCAGCCAGGACATATCCAACATGGTCCTCAATTGTGCGACCTGCCAGCATTTCCAGCCTGCTCAAACAAAAGAAACACTCCAGCAACACGAGATCGTGACCTCTCCATGGTCCAAGGTGAGAATCGACCTCTTTCACGCCAATGGGCGTGACTATGTGCTCATCATAGACTACTTCTCAACTTACCCGGAAGTTGTGAAGCTGTCAGACTTCACATCAAGGACAGTCATCAAGGCCTGCAAGAAGACATTTGCCAGGCATGGTATTCCACTCACTGTCATGAGTGACAATGGTCCCTGCTTCCACAGCCAAGAGTGGTCCAATTTCGCCAAGTCGTACTAATTCAACCACATTACCTCAAGCCCACACTACCCGCAGTCCAACAGGAAGGTTGAGAAAGGGGTCCATATAGTGAAGCAACTGCTCTGCAAGGCTGCGGGCTCTGCTTCTGACTTCAACCTTGCGCTGTTGGCATACAGGGCAACCCCTCTTTCCACCAGTATGTCCCCGGCTCAACTCCTCATGAATAGAGACCTGCGAACGACTGTTCCTGCCATACACTTACCAGACCTGGATCACCTCCCAGTGCTGCAAAAGGTGCAGCAACTCAGGAACCGGCAAAAGCTGACGTGCGATGCTCATGCTACCGATTTGCCTGTGCTATCTCCGGAAGATGCTGTTCGAATCAAGCTACCTGATGGAGGCTGGTCAGCTCCAGCTGTTGTTTGACAGGCTGCTCCCAGATAGTTTGTAGTTCGTATGGCTGATGGCTCCATTGTCAGGCGCAACAGAAGGGTGCTGCGCAAAGTTGCCTGCCCACCACCAGATCCTACTTTTCCATATGTTGTTATGCCTCCTCCGGACACTTCACACCACGAGGCCACCAAGCTGGCAGCAATCCCACCTGTCAAGGCGCCGTCGTCCCCACCTCCACCTCTCAGGTGGTTGACAAGGATCCGACGCAAGCCCCAAAGATTGGACTTATAGACATTTATCTTGTAAATTTTGTACTGTATCTGCACGTTAGACACCTCCTATGTATATATTCATCCACTCTCCATTTAATGTAAATAGTTCCACATGTAAATACAGTCACGTATGCTCCAAGCATCCAACATTTTTTTTTAAAAAGGGGAGATGTCATGATATGCACTCATGCACATAATGAGATACAGACAGGCAATGACAGATACCCAGTACAGCCAATCAACACACAGGACTGAACACAACCAATCACCAGGCAGAACACTAGAAGATGGTTTCCCACTATAAAACACACGAGGCATCAGCACTCTGCTTCTTTCCACTGGTGACAACTGTAGTGACAGTCAGGGTGTATATATCAGTTAGCAACTTCTACATGTGGCTCAGAGCTAGTCTGATCTTGTTTTTTTTTTATTTTTATAAATGTTTTATTGAAATTTTTTTCCCAAACAACAATTTTTTAGTCTGATCTTGTTAATTATAGTAAGCACGCTTAGATGAGTAGAGTGGCAAACCCACAGCGAATTGTGTGCACTGCGTAACAAGTTCAATGAAGCATATTGAATGAACATCAAAGTTTGGAGTCTACTTTCAAGTACAACTGCATCCAGTTGCAGTCCTCATTACTCCAGGGTGATTAACACAACATGGTGCCAGTCGTCTACTTTCTCTAAGTGGCTTACCTCGAGTGATTCCGTGACGACCAGCAAGTGCCTTTCAAGTACATCCAGTTGCAGTCCGTGTTACCCCAGGGTGATTAACACGACACCTTTATTCCCTGTTCCTTTAATTTCCTATCTAATTTATCCTTGAACATTGTCTTGGACTTGCTTTCAATCAGCTGGATGCTTCTCGCATGGCCTTTCAATCCCTTCGGTCATTTCTTGTGACAACATTATGAATAGATGTATGTAAACTCCCTGCTCAGAATTTCCAGTGAAATTGGAAGCAGAATTTTTCTTTTAAACATCACGACGATTTTGTTAGAAATGCTCTTCAGAGAAAATCATTGGACCAATATTTAAGGACATGTTATATGAACACATTTGTGATGTCATCTCACAGGGGTCAAATGAATTTGAACCCCTCCCCACCCACTGACACACACACACATACTTCTCTTTGTAAACGTTGCAACAAGATTTTGCGACTTGACTGGACATATGCGAACAAAAATATAAATTGACACTTATTGCCTCGCCTCAGAGCAGGAAGAATACACCCTCGGTAGAGCTAATCTCAACATGTAAGCCTTTCATCCCTGACCTAGGAAGGTGAAAGTCATGCAATCATAAAAGGCATTTCTATTGAGGCATCCTGTACAGGTCAATTGTAGATTTCCCGAACTGTCCCAGATAAACATTTACCCCATGCAGCCAGTGTCATGATTCCTGTGGAAGGAAATAGCTGGAGTTCCATCTTGGGACTTAGTCGGTTTGGTTGACCGGATTTCTACATTTGGCCAGCGACTTCGCCACAGATGCTGGAAGTAACACAAACCCAAGAAAACAATTGATTTTCCATGGTGGGGACAGCCACAGTCACCACATGTGGAAGGAGTTAGTACTTTGACTTTCAGCTCCGAATAAGTTTAATCACACGATTTATTCAATCTTTTCAGGAACAGAAAACCAACATCATCTTCAAGACAGTGATTGAACTGAAGTATTTTGTGTGGTGCAGTAAAATTGTGGGAAGCCATCAATCTCTCTCTCTCTCAGAAAGCATTCCGGAGTCAGTTTTTACTCGGAATGGGTTTCGGACGCAGAGTGAGAGTGAGACAACCCCATTTTCAGACTCAGGGGAAATTTAAAACCCAACTTCATTGAAATGGGAACTCGTCCACTTTCTGCCTGGAACAGACAGGAGCACAACACAGAGCAGCTGTCAACTCGTAAAAGCTTGTAAATATGTAGAGGGGAGGAGGACTTTGGGAGGGCAGGGATGGAGTCAAGTAGCGAAGACTGCAATATTCCAGACCACACCTGCAACACAGGGAAATATCTTGCCTAACTCAGCTGCTGACTTCCATCAGTCTGGCAGGAAAGTTGTGGCATTTCCTCTGCATTTGTTAAAATGACACAATGGAGTCATTGATCCTGATTAAAATTTAAGCATAAGTTTGCCGCCTGAATCTGGTGTGTTCTTCGTCCACCATCAAGACCAAAGCATTAAAATCAGCAGGAAAGGACTGGTGCAGACACTGGCATTGTCATATTGTCAGCGGACCAGTAATCCTTAGACTCAGGCTAGGGATCTGGTTGGAGAGGTTCAAATCCCACCACAGTAACTGGTGGAATTTAAATCAAATTGATGGAAATCTGGAATTGAAAGTTTACCTCAGTAACGTCAACCATGAAACTATCAGCAATTGCAATAAAAAGCCGTCTAGTATCAGGGAGGTGTCCCTCCAGAGCGGTCCAGGCACCTGAAGCGCATCTTCAGGACCCCGAAGCACCTTTCGACAATCATGTGGCAGATGTGCCGGACAGTCTCCCAGCTCATCCGCATGCCCAGTCCGGGAGGCCCTCAAAGCTCATGCAGTCTCGGTAAATGCGTGGCCTCATCTGGCGCCTCCTTGGCACCAACACCTCCTCCTCCTCCCCCCCCCTCATCCTGTTGGGCGACTGGCCCTCCAGCCAGAGCGGCTGCACACGCCCCTCTGCAGCCCGCTCCTCTGCAGCAGCCTCTGCCTCCTCTCTGAGCCGCCCCTACTTACGCTGCCACAGGGCTGCATGCAGGGCAGCGGCCGCCGTGATGTACAACATCGCGCTGGCCGCGCGCAGACCCGGCATGCTAGATAGTACCCCCCGTAACACCTCTCGCCACCCCCCACCAGTCTCCCCAGCCCCCGCCACAGCCTCTCTGGTCAGTGGAATGGCTCCAACCCCCCCCGACTGTGGTGGCGCTGGACACATTTCGGTCCACGATGTTGTGCCAAACTTTTGTCCCAGATTAAGAACAAATTAATCTACACCCCATCATTCGACCGTAATCCATGTACCTATCCAATAGCCGCTTGACGGTCCCTAATGTTTCCGACTCAACTACTTCCACAGGCAGTGCATTCCATGCCCCCACTACTCTCTGGGTAAAGAACCTACCTCTGACATCCGCCCGATATCTCTCGCCATTCACCTTAAATTTATGTCCCTTGTAATGGTTTGTTCTACCCGGGAAAAAAGTCTCTGACTGTCTACTCTATCTATTCCCCTGATCATCTTATAAACCTCTATCAAGTCTCCGCTCATCCTTCTCCATTCTAATGAGAAAAAGCCGAGCACCCTCAACCTTTCCTCGTAAGACCTACTCTCCATTCCAGGCAACATCCCGGTAAATCTCCTTTGCACCTTTTCCAAAGCTTCCACCTCCTTCCTAAAATGAGGCGCCCAGAACTGCACACAGTACTCCAAATGTGGCTTTACCAAGGTTTTGTACAGTTGCATCATCGCCTCACGGCTCTTAAATTCAGTACCTCTGCTAGTGAACACTAGCACACTCTTCACAGCTCTATCCACTTGAGTGGCAAATTTCAAAGATCTATGAACATAGACCCCAAGATCTCTCTGCTCTTCCACATTGCCAAGAACCCTACCGTTAACCCTGTATTCCGCATTCATATTTGTCCTTCCAAAATGGACAACCTCACACTTTTCAGGGTTAAACTCCATCTGCCACTTCTCAGCCCAGCTCTGAATCCTATCTATGTCTCTTTGCAGCCAAAACAGCTCTCCTCACTATCCACAACACCACCAATCTGCAAATTTACTGATCCACTCTTCAACTCCCTCATCCAAGTCATTAATGAAATTCACAAACAGCAGAGGACCCAGAACTGATCCCTGCGGTACGCCATTGGTAACTGGGCTCCAGGCTGAATATCTGCCATCCACCACCACTCTCTGACTTCTATCTGTTAGCCAGTTCGTTATCCAACTGGCCAGATTTCCCACTATCCCATGCCTCCTTACTTTCTGCAGAAGCCTACCATGGGGATCCTTATCAAATGCCTTACTAAAATCCATGTACACTACATCCACTGCTTTACCTTCATCCACGTGCTTGGTCACCTCCTCAAAGAATTCAATTAGACTTGTGAGGCAAGACCTACCTCTCACAAATCCGTGCTGACTATCTCTAATCAAGCAGTGTCTTCCCAGGTGCTCAGAAATCCTGGGCGAAATTCTCCCGAAACGGCGCGATGTCCGCCGACTGGCGCCCAAAACGATGCCAATCAGACGGGCATCGCGCCGCCCCAAAGGTGCGGAATGCTCCGCATCTTTGGGGGCCGAGCCCCAACATTGAGGGGCTAGGCTGGCGCCGGAGGAACTTTCGCCCCGCCAGCTGGCGGAAACGGCCTTTGTTGCCCCGCCAGCTGGCGCGGAAATGACATCCCCGGGCAGCGCATGCACGGGAGCATCAGCGGCCGCTGACAGTTTCCCACGCATGCGCAGTGGAGGGAGTCTCTTCAGCCTCCGCCATGGTGGAGACCGTGGCAGAGGCGGAAGGGAAAGAGTGCCCCCACGGCACAGGCCCGCCCGCGGATCGGTGGGCCCCGATCGCGGGCCAGGCCACCGTGGGGGCACCCCCCGGGGCCAAATCACTCCGCGCCCCCCCCCCCAGGACCTCGGAGCCCGCCCACGCCGCCTTCTCCCGCCGTTCAAAAGGTGGTTTAATCCATGCCGGCGGAACAGGCAATTTATCGGCAGGACTTCGGCCCATCCGGGCCGGAGAATCGAGCGGGGGGGGGGGCCCGCCAACCGGCACGGTGCGATTCCCGCCCCCGCCGAATATCCGGTGCCGGAGACTTCGGCAACCGGCGGGGGCGGGATTCACGCCAGCCCCCGGCGATTCTCCGACCCGGCGGGGGGTCGGAGAATGACGCCCCCTATCCCACAGTACCCTTTCCATTACTTTGTCGACCACCGAAATAAGACTAACTGACCTGTAATTCCCAGGGTTATACCTTTTCCCTTTTTTGAACAGAGGCATGACATTCGCCACTCTCCAATCCCCTGGTACCACCCCTGTTGACAGTGAGGACGAAAAGATCATTGCCAACGGCTCTGCAATTTCATCTCTTGCTTCCCATAGAATCCTTGGATATATCCCGTCAGGCCCGGGGGACTTGTCTCTCCTCATGTTTTTCAAAATTCCCAACACATCTTCCTTCCTAACATGTATCTCCTCGAGCTTACCAGTCTGTTTCACACTGTCCTCTCCAACAACATGGCCCCTCTCATTCGTAAATACTGATGAAAAGTACTCGTTCAAGATCTCTCCTATCTCTTCATGCTCAATACACAATCTCCCGCTACTGTCCTTGATCGGACCTACCCTCGCTCTAGTCATTCTCATATTTCTCACATATGTGTAAAAGGCCTTGGTGTTTTCCTTGATCTTACCCGCCAAAGATTTTTCATGCCCTCTCTTAGTTCTCCTAATCCCTTTCTTCAGTTCCCTCCTGGCTATCTTGTATCCCTCCAGCGCCCTGTCTGAACCTTGTTTCCTCAGCCTTACATAAGTCTCCTTCTTCCTCATAACAAGACAGTCAACCTCTCTTGTCAACCATGGTTCTCTCACTTGACCATCTCTTCCCTGCCTGACAGGGACATACATATCAAGGACACATAGTATCTGTTCCTTGAACAAGTTCCACATTTCAATTGTGTCCTTCCCTGACAGCCTATGTTCCCAACTTATACACTTCAGTTTTTGTCTGACAGCATCGTATTTACCCTTCCCCCAATTGTAAGCCTTGCCCTGTTGCACGCACCTGTCCCTCTCCATTACTAAAGTGAAAATCACAGAATTGTGGTCACTATCTCCAAAATGCTCCCCACTAACAAATCTATCACTTGTCCTGGTTCATTACCAAGTACCAAATCCAATATGGCCTCCCCTCTAGTCGGATAATCTACATACTGTGTTAGAAAAGCTTCCTGGACACACTGCACAAACACCACCCCATCCAAACTATTTGATCTAAAGAGTTTCCACTCAATATTTGGAAAGTTGAAGTCACCACTGACTACTACCCTGTGACTTCTGCACCTTTCCAAAATCTGTTTCTCAATCTGTTCCTCCACATCTCTGCTGCTATTGGAGGGCCTATAGAAAACTCCCAACAAGGTGACTGCTCCTTTCCTATTTCTGACTTCAACCCACACTACCTCAGTAGGCAGATCCTCTTCGAACTGCCTTTCTGCAGCTGTTATACTATCTCTAATTAACAATGCCTCCCCCCACCTCTTTTACCACCCTCCCTAATCTTATTGAAACATCTATAACCAGGAACCTCCAACAACCATTTCTGCCCCTCTTCTATCCAAGTTTCCGTGAAGGCCACAACATCATAGTCCCAAGTACCGATCCATGCCTTAAGTTCATCCACCTTTATTCCTGATGCTTCTTGCGTTGAAGTATACACACTTCAACCCATCCCCGTGCCTGCAAGTACTCTCCTTTGTCAGTGTTACCTTCCCCACTGCCTCACTACACGCCTTGACGTCCTGAACATCGGCTACCGTAGTTGCTGGGCTACAAATCTGGTTCCCATTCCCCTGCCAAATTAGTTTAAACCCTCCCGAAGAGTACTGGAAAACCTCCCTCCCAGTATAGTGGTGCCCCTCTGGTTCCGATGCAACCCGTCCTGCTTGTACAGGTCCCACTTTCCTCAGAATGCGCTCCAATTATCCAAATACCTGAAGCCCTCCCTCCTACACCATTCCTACAACCTGAGGGCAAATTCAGAGTATAGAGGAGAAAAAATGGGAGCGGAAAATAGATAAGTACTATCTGATGCGGAGGATAATTAGAGAGTAGTGTCAAGGTAAATATAGTACTGGAGAGTTTGATGGAATTAGAGCAGGCAATAGTAAGTCATTCGGTGGAATCAGAGTAAAGGGGAAAGTAAAAAGCCTAAATCAGAGTTATTGTGCATGAATGTGAATACATGGAGTTTGGTTAATAAGGTTAGTAAACTTCAAAACAGATTGACAAATGGAATCATTACTGTAACAAAGACCTGGCTAAAAGAAGAGCAGAACTGGGCATTAAGTATTCCTGAGTACAAGGGGCGTAATTCTCTGTTAATGGGGCTAGGTCCCACGCCCGCGAGAAAACGGGCGCGAATCACTCTGGAGATTCCTGGAGAAAGTCCAGAGTGATTCTCCGTTTTGAAGGGGACTTGCAGGGCCCCGGAGTGCTCCACGCTGCCGATACGGGGCCCTGCACATCCGGCCGCGGTCGTTTGATGCATGCGGACCCACACAGCGGGCCGGCTCCAACAATATAGGACCCACCCAGATCGAGCGCATCCGCCGATCGGCGGTCCCCGATCGCGAGCTTGGCCGTCCTGGAAGCCCCCGCGGTGCCGGATCCTTCTGCCCGCCCCCCCCCCCCCCCAACCAGGGCGACCGCGGACTGAGTCCTCAGCCGCCACTCCGAGTGACTGCCGGGTGGAATCATGAGTGAACCCAGCCAGCGGGAACTAGGCCAGTTGCCAGCGGAGGATTGCCGCGGGGGCCTCTTTCAATGGCCCCGACCGGCGCCGCGTCGACAGCACGTGCGATTGGCAGCGATTCTCGTAAAGGCGTCGATCCCGGGTCTGACGCTCCATTTTCCGCCCCCGTGCCAAGCGTGATTGCGGCGTGGAGGTTCGGAGAATTCCGGCCAAGGTGTTTATGAGACACAGGAAAAGAAGAAAAGGTGGGAGGGGGAGTGACAGGAATGACTAAAGATGGGGCCGCGATTTAACTAAAAATGAAGAGTCCATTCTGGGCGGCATGGTAACACAGTGGTTATCACTGCTGCTTCACAGCACCAGGGCTCCGGGTTCGATTTTCGGCTTGGGTCACTGTCTGTGCACATTCTCCCCGTGTCTGCGTGGGTTTCCTCCGGGTGTCCGATTTCCTCCTAGAAGTCCTGAAAGACGTGCTGTTAGGTGAATTGGACATTCTGAATTCTCCCTCTGTGCATCCGAACAGGCGACTAGGGGATTTTCACAGTAACTTAATTGCAGTGTTAATGTAAGCCTACTTGTGACACTAATTTCTTCTCATTAAATATTTTTTCCAATTTAGGGGCTATTTAGTGTGGCCTTTCCACCTCCCCTTTGGGTTGTGGGGGTGAGACTCATCCAAACACAGGGAGAATGTGCAAACTCCACATGGAGAGTGACCCAGAACGGAGGTCGAACCTGGGACCTCAGGGCTAACCACTGTGCCACCGTGCCTAGTTGTGACACTAATAAAGATTATTATTATTTGTGGGGTCGGCAAGTGCCAGGAACAACCCTGCTATCGGACGACACTCTGTTTCATTTCAGGGCCCTGGACGGGAACCTCCCCAAAGCCACACTTTAGCGTAATTTACTGCAGTGAGGAGCTCCGGCGAGAGGAGGATGAGATCGGATTCCTGTCTGAAAGAATGTACAAGGTTACAGTGATAAAGCAGTGGAGTGGGATTAGGTAGAATGTTCTTTCAGTGAACCAATGCAGACTCAATGGGCCGAATGGCCTTCTTCCTCAATGTAAGGATTCTGTGATGGATTAACAGCTGGATGATATAATTTACATCTCTGATTTAAATGAAAACTGTATATTTTTATTTTTCCCTTTCATCCATCAATCAGATTTAGGCATCGCTATTCAGGCCATCCATCCCCAGTCGCCCTTGGGGAGGTGATGATATGCCATCTTCTTGCACCTCTGTAATCCGTGACCTGAGACTGCTACCACAATTCTATTAAGCAGCTATTTCCTGGCTATTGACTCAGCTGCAATGAAGGAACGATGATGTATTTCGAAGTCAGGGCGACATGAGATTTGGTGGAGAAGTTGGAAGCTTGTGTCTTCCGTGTTCCTGCTGCTCTTGTCATTCTAGACGGAGGTCACAGATTTGGATATACTGATGAAAAGGCCATGGCTCCGACTGCAGTGCATCTTGTAGTTGACAGTACGCACCGCAGCCACAGATTAAGATGGTGGATGGGCGGCTGATCAAGCAAACATTCTCAGGTAAATACCAGTGCTGTAGCTGTACTTTCACAGCAAGAAATCTGAAATATAAGCAGCGGAAAATGCTGTAAGTATGCCACAGATCTTTGAAAGAGAGATAAGCTAAAGTTTGAGCGGTTAAGTATCAAGATTCTGCAGCTGCAACACCCCCATTTGGGCACTCAGGATTCGGCCGAAAAGAACCATGGGCGCGATTCTCCAAAATGGAGACTATGTGTTCGCGCCGTCGTGGGACGCAGGGACTACCGATTCTGGCCCCCTCAGGAGGCCAGCACGGCACTGGAGCGGTTCACGCTGCTCCAGCCTCCCTTCCCGGCGCCAAATGGTCGCCGCACCAACCCGCGCATGCGCGGGGGACTTCTTCAACACTCCGGCCCCAATGCAACATGCCGCGGGGTTCTGGGGCCGGAAGCGGCACAAAGTAGGCCCGGGGGGAGAGAGGCTGGCCCGCCGATCGGTGAGGCCCGATCGCGGGCCAGACCCCATCAGAGGCCCCCCCCACCGGGTGAAGGAGCGCTTTTCCCCACCCCACAGGCCCCCACCCCCCACCCCCCGACCCTTTGCGCAGAGTTCCCGCCGGCAGCGACCAGGGGTGAACGGCGCTGGCGGGACTCTGCCATTTCCGTGCGGCCGCTGGGCCCATCCGGGCCAGAGAATCGGTGACCCAGGCGCGGACAGCGGCCCGCGACCGGCGCCGCGCCAAACGTGTCAGCGCAAATGGCGCCGATTCTCCGCACCTCGGAGAAGCACGCGCCATCGTCGGGGCGGTGTGGCGCGGTTGCGCCGATTCTCCGGCCCGGCACGGGGCTGGGAAAATCGCGCCCCACATTCTAAGGTCATTAATATTTTGCCAATAACCATAAAGCAGCATTATTTGAGAGCAGCAGAATTCATTTGACGATTTCTTTTCTGCTCAAATTACCTTCACCACTTACGGGTCCAGAATCTGAAAACAAATCAAAAGCGGATTACTCACAGTTTTGATGCAAGTCTGTCATTTTGATGAAACACCTCAGCTGGTGGACAAATCTGTCATGACAGGAATTGGCAGGATATCCCTCCAACCCAACAGGCCGAGTGCTGAGTGTGATATTAGCCCTGAGCCTGGATTACCTCAGCCTGCTTCAAGCCAGAAACGTAGAACATGAATGAGAGTGTAACTCATTATGATGACACGCTGCGCACACATCTCATTTATAAAATGCTCAAACCCTATGTCACACTTTGTACGCCACATGAAATCAGTGAAGCAATTTTACACTGAGGATATAATAATGGGGATATGTGTAAAATTACTGCATGTTGGCTCATTGAGTAAAGTCAAAGAATATAAAATAAAATATTGAGTCATGAATGAGAGAGGTTGTGTTTGGCAAAATGCACACGCCACAGATGCAGCCTGTATTCAAAGAACAAAGAACAAAGAACAATACAGTGCAGGAATAGGCCCTTCAGCCCTCCAAGCCTGTACCGGTCATGATACCAATCTTTGCCAAAACCCTCAGCGCTTACTTGTGCCGTATCCCTCTATACCCATCTTATCCATGTGTTTGTCAAGATGCCTTTTGATCGTCGTTAATGTATCTGCTTCCACAACCTCCCCTGGCATGCGTTCCAGGCACTCACCACTCTCTACGTAAAAAATCTTGTCTCGCACATCTCTAAACTTTGCCCCACGGACTTTAAACCTATGCCCCCTGGTGACTGACCCCTCCATCCTGGGAAAGAGTGCCTGCACATCCACTCTAATCCATGCCCCTCATAATCTTGTAGACCTCTAAACGGTCACCCCTCAACCTCCGTCTTCCTAATGAAAACAGTCTGAGTTATTCAGCCTCTCCACATAGCCAAAACCCTCTAGACCAGGCAACATCCTGGTAAACCTCCTCTACACCCTCTCCAGAACCTCCACATCTTTCTAGTAGTGTGGTGACCAGAATTGTGCGCAATATTCCAAGTGCGGCCTTACCAAGTTTCTAGGCAACTGCAACATGACTTGCCAGTTTTTAAACTCGATGTCTTGTCTTGTGAAGACAAGCATTCCATATGCTTGTCCACTTGTGTTGCCACCTTCAAAGATCTGTGGACCTGTATGCCCAGATCTCTCTGACTTTCTATATTTCTAAGAGTTTTGGCATTTATGGTATATTTCACCTCTATGTGAGGCCTGCCAAAATGGATTACCTCACATTTGTCCGGATTAAACTCCATTTGCCATTTCTTTGCCGAAGTCTCCAACATATTTATGTCCTGCTGTATTTTCTGACAATCCTCAACACTATTCAGTTTATAAAAGGGATGCTTTGCGAAACCACTGATAGTACGAATCCATTCCCCGTCTCTCTCATGGCCTCCAGCTTCTGTCTATCCAATTAGAGAATTGCTTCTAATATTGCACCATTACAGTGTTCATTTTGAATAATTTAATAATATATAGTGCTAATTGAGCTAATATCGAATCGAGTTGAAGAGCTGCCATCCAATCTTATTGGATGGCATCTCTCACGGGCAGGACTTCCTTCCGAGGGTGGAGAGAAGTCCTGCCCACTGCTTATCAAGGTTCCAGAGAGCATTAGATGGCAGTGGGAATTAAGAGTGTCGGCAGTTGCACGTTAGGCGCTGACTCTCGGGATGGCAAGCACCAATCGCTCACCATCCTTAAAATTCTACCCCTGAACTGGGCCGTGTTCAGATCTATTTTTAAAGACTCAATGTTTAGTCCATTTCAGAAAGTGAAGTCAGAATCTTAGGGCAGAGGGAAGCTTAGTGGGCAGGTATCGTAATTTGGTGCATGTCCCTAAAATCAGATTCCTGATGAACAGCTGCAATTCTGTTCTTGGGAATATAAAGACTCCCTGACGAGTAATGTCTTGGCATGTCATACGTGCTTTTTAAAGGCCAGTTTGCCAGAATTAAGGTCCCCCTCCAAATTAAATTTCCACTAGTCAGAAATTGGTGCTTTCACACTTACGACTGATACGGCACTAGGAAGTGCCGAGGGTTTTAGCCAAAGGTGGTATCATGACAGGTACAGGCTTGGAAGGCGGAAGGGCCCGTTTCTGTGCTGTATTGTTCTTCGTTCATTGTTCCCAACACCTGGAACATTCTTCCTGCATCTATCCTGTCCAGTCCCATCAGGATTTTATATGTTTCTGTGAGATCCCCTCTCATTCTTCTAAACTCCAGTGAGTCCCCGCCCAGTCTGGACCCAGTCTTTCTTCATATGTCAGTCCTGCCATCCCGGGAATTAGTCGGGTGAACCTTCGCTGGACTCCCTCAATAGCAAGAATGTCCTTCCTCAAACTAGGAGAACAAAACTGCACAAAATACTCATGGTATGACCTTACCAAGGCCTTATATAACTGCAGCAAGACATCCCTGCTCCTATACTCAAATCCTCTCACTCTGAAGGCCAGCAAGCCATTAGCTTTCCTCACCGCCTGCTGCACCTGCACGCCAACTTTCAGCAACTGTTCCGTCATGGCACCCAGGTCTCCTTGCACTTCCCCTTTCTCCAAACTGCCATCATTCAGGTAATCATCTGCCTTCCTGTTTTTGCCACCAAAGTGGATAACCTCACATTTACCCACATTATATTGTATTTACCAAGTATTTGCCCACTCAGCCAGCCTGTCCAAGTCACTCTGCAGCCTCTTTGTATCCTCCTCACAGCACACACTGCCACCCAGCTTAGTGTCATCTGCAAATTTGGAAATATTGCATGCAATTCCTTCGTCCAAATCATTAATGTATATTGTGAACTGCAGGGGTCTCAGCACTGAACCATGACCCGACCACTGGCCCAACCAGAGACAGAGGCCAACCAGTCAGGGCTGAGAGTGAGAGGGCTGAGCAGCAATCAACATCTTCTTGTTTTTAAATAATAATCTTTATAAGTGTCACAAGTAGCACTGCAATTAAGTTACTGTGAAAAGCCACCATGTTCGAGTACACAGAGGGGGAATTCAGACTGTCCAATTCACCTAACAGCACGTCTTTCGAGACTTGTGGGAGAACGCGCAGACTCCGCACAGATAGTCACCCAAGAGGGAATCGAACCTGGGACCCTGACACTGTGAACTGTGCTAACCACTGTGCTACTGTATCGCCCGATGTTGAATTTACCGCCTTTTTGAGGTAATTCATCTCTCTGATTGATGTCAGGGTCTTTTATGATACCCTTGACCATCACAGCTTTCCCCAAAATTATTGCAGTCACTCTGGTAGGATTTGGCAGTGAAGGATTCATTGAGCCCCACCTCTGGCAGAATGTGTGCCCGATTGAAGTAACTACCAATGATCGGAAGAGGTGTGCCTCCAATCATTGGTTAGTGCCATTGAGACTGCGGTCAATGCATATTTCAGGGCAGTCTGATGGTTAGATGTAATTAGCGCTGGAGAGGACTTGTTGTTCATCTTCAGGACATCAGAGGCTAAATACTGAATAAACCTACACATATCCTGTGCCATGAGTTGTCAAATTGAACCAACACATATAAAATAAATGAAAATCGCAGTGTGGTACCTTGAGAATAGGTTACTAGCATTTAAGAAGCATTCTGCTCAGGAATGGACTGGAGTAAGGGGGTAAATGAGACAAAGTGGTGATTACATAGTATAGAAATATTTGTTGATCATTCTGATGGTTAAATTGTCTGCAGGTTTTGTCAGAACAAGCTCAGATAGAGTTCAGCCAAATCATTGTACAGATTGAGCCAAGCTGTATTGGGTTCCCAGAATGCCTGAGCAGGATGTAATGTGGAAAACTTAATTTCCAGAGAATAAATTTCATATAATGACTGTGACAGATCAGGTCAAGGAAAAGGCAGATTAAAGCTGGAGTGTTCCAGATTCATTCATTTTCGCTTTGAAGTCAATTGCGTAAATTCAAAATTGCGCAAGCACCAATGGATGAGTCACGAGCAGAGAAACACTAATTCGATTGATAAAGTAGCATTGCAGCAATCCTAACTACAAATAAAATGTAATATATGGGAAAAATGAATTAATTCACAACCCGATCACTCTTCATGATTCAAATGCTGATCGCAGGCAGTCTATGAATTGAAGGTTTTGTTATTTGTTCTTTGGATATGTGAGGCCAGCATTCATTGTCCATCCATACCTACCTATTAGGAGTTGCTGCTGAGCTGTCTAGTTGAACCATTGCAGTACATGTGTTGTAGATATACCAACAGTGCTGTTAACTAGGGAGTTCCAAAGGCCGGGAATTTGCACTTCTGTTTTGATCGGCCTGGTTCGGCATTAGGAACAATAAATCTTGGAAGATGTCCAAACTGCGTTACACGCTGAAGTGAAATTTGTCGATTGTGCTTGCTCCTCGCCAGTGGTGTAACACTTTTGCATCATTCCCATTTATTAGCATATAATTATCAATTACCTGAGCCATCCCCCAACCCCAGTGTAAGAAAGTTCATTTACGTCAGCAAGTGGACAGACCAGCGAGAAACACGACTGCCCTCACAAGGTGTGCATCCCACGCGCACACCTCTCAAAGGAGCTCAGGTGAGCGCAGTGCTTGGGGGAGGTGGGGGAAAGGGTTCTGCCAGGGCACTGCCTCCTATCACTACCTGGGCACTTCCCCCTCGCGCTGCCACTTCCCCTGGCACTAACCACTGCCCATACCTCCAGACTGATGTTGTGGCACACACTAGCCAAACGATACGCAGAGAGACACCATCAATGCTGATGGCTTCAATGCCCCCTTTTCCACCCGCTATTGGGCTTTGCTGAATTTAGAGAAAATTCTCCCAATGTTTTGACCCAGTGATGATGAAGAAACAGTAATATAGTTCTAAGTCAGAATAGTGTGTAACTTGGTGTTGCCAAGTAGTAGTTCCTATGCGTTTGCCATCCTTGTACTTTTACATAGAAACATAGAAAACAGGAGCAGGAGGAGACTATCCGGTCCTTCGAGCCTGCTCCGCCAGTCAGTATGATCATGGTTGATCATACAACCCAATAGCCTAATCCCGCCTTCCCCCCATATCCTTTGATCACCTTTGCCCCAAGTGATTTATTTAACTGCTTCCTTAAAACATTTTTGATCTCAACTACCTTTTGTGGTAACGAATTCAACAGGCTCACCATTCTCTGGGAGAAGAAATGTCTCCTTATCTCTGTCCTACCCCTAAGCCTCAGATTGCGACCCCTGGTTCTGGACATCCCCACCATTTGGAACGTCCTCCTTTCATCGACCCTGTCACTCCTGTCAGAATTTTATAGGTTTCTATGAGATTCCCCCTCATTCTTCTGAACTCCAGCAAATACAATCCTAACAGACGTAATCTCTCCTCATATGTCCATCCTGCAATCCCAGGAATCAGTCTGGTAAACCTTCGCTGCACCCCCTTTAGAGCAAGAACATCCTTCCTCAGGTGAGGAGAACAAAATTGCACACAATATTCCAGGTGTGGTCTCACCAAGGCCCGGTATAATTGTTGTATAAAGACATCCCTGATCTTGTACTCGAGTCCTCTTGCTATGAATGCCAAAATACCAAGTGCCTTCTTTTCCGCCTGCTGCACCTATATGCCTACCTTCAGCGACTGGTGTATGAGGACACCCAGGTCTCGTTGCACATTCCCCTCTCCTAACTTATGGCCTTCCCATTTTTGCTACGAAAGTGGATAAAGTCGCATTTATCTAAATTATGCCGCATCTGCCATTCATTTGCCCACTCACTCAACATGCCCAAATCACACTAAAGGATCTCTGCATCCTCCTCACAGCTCACTCTCCCACCCAACTTGATGTCACCGGCAAACTTGGATATGTTACATGTCATTCCCTCACCTGAATCATTAATATACATTGTGAATATCTGTGGTCCCATCACCGATCCCTGCGGCACTCCCACTAGTCACTGCTTGCCAATTGGAAAAAGGCTCCCTGCTCTTTGTTTCCTGTCTGCTAACCATTTTTCTATCCAACCCAATATACTTCCTCTAATCCCATGCGCTTTAATTTGACATGTTAATCTCTTATGTGGAACTTTGTCAAAGGCCTTCTGAAAGTCCAAACATACCATTTACAACCTCGAAGAATTCCAGAGAATTGGCCAGCATGATTTCCCAATCATAAATCCACGCTGACTGTGTCCAATCCACCCACTGTTTTCCAAGTGCACTGCTAAAAAATCTTTGATAATGGATTCTAGAATTTTTTCCACTGCTGACGCCAGGCTTACTGGTCTGTAATTTCCTGTTTTCTCTCTACCTCCCTTTTTTAATAGTGGGGTTACATTAGCTACCCTCCAATCTGCAGGAACTGTTCCAGAGTCTATAGAATCTTGGAAGATGACCACCAATGCATCCACTATTTCTTGAGCCACATCCTTAAGTACTCTGGGATGTAGATTATCAGGCCCTGGAGTTTATCAGCCTTCAGTCCCATCAATTTCTCCAACACCATTTCTCTACTAATATTGATCTCATTCAGTTCCTTCCATTCACTAAACCCTGTGTTCCACAACATTTCTAGTATCTTATTTGTGTCCTCCTTTGTGAGGACAGAACCAAGGTATGTATTTAGTTGCTCAGCCATTTCTTTGTACCCTATTATAAATTCCCCTGTTTCTGACTGTAAAGGACCTACATTTGTCTTCACCAATCTTTTTCTCTTCATGTACCTATAGAAACCTTTACAGTAAGTTTTTATGTTCCCTGCAAGCTTACTCTCATTTTCTATTTTCCCAATCTTAATCAATCCCTTGGTCCTCCTTTGCTGAATTCTAAATTGGTCACAATCCTCGGACCTTTTGTTTTTCTTGGTCAATTTGTATGTATTGTAAGCCATGGTTTGGCCACATTTCCCATTTTACTTTTGTGCTAGACAGGAATAAACAATTGTTGCTGTTCCCCCATGCACTCTGCGCTCCTTGAATGTTTGTCATTGCCTATCCACTGTCATCCATTTAAGTAACATTCTCCAATTGATCAAAGCCAACTCACGCCTCAGATCATCGTAGCTTCCTTTATTAAGATTCAGCACCCTAGTCTCAGAATCAACGACTTCTCTCTCCAGCTTGATGAAAAACTCTATCACATTATGGTCGCTCATCCCCAAGGGGTCTCACACAACTAGGTTGGCAATAATTCCATTCTCATTACACAGTGCCCAGTGTAGGATGTCTGGTTCATTAGTTGGTTCCTCAACTTATTGGTCCAGAAAACCATCCCGTATACACTCCAGGAATTCCTCCCTTATGGTATTGTGACAATTTTTTTTTGCCCAATCTGTATCCAGATTAAAATCACCCATAATTACAGATGTTCCTTTATTGCACGTGTCCCTAATTTACTGTGTAATGCCATTCGCAACATCAGCACTACAGTTTGGGGGTCTGTATACAACGCCAACTAATGTTTTTTTGCACCTTGGTGTTTCTCAGCTCGGCCGATACAGGTTGCATATTGTCGGAGCTAATATCCTTCCTCACTATTGCGTTCATTTCCTCTTTAACCAGCAATGCAACTCCACCACCTTTCCCTTTTTAGATCTCCTTAGGTGGTAGAGGTCATGGGTTGGGGATGTACTGTTGAAGAAGCCTTGGTGAGTTGCTGCAGTGCATCTTATGGGGGATCCACTCTGCAAGCAAGCTGAGCCTGTGGTTAAGGGAGTAATTATTTAAACTGGTGGATGGGATGTCAATCAGTCAGGCTACTTTGTCCTGAATTGTGTCTGGCTTTCTGAGTGTTACTGGGGTTGTACTCACCTTGGCAAGTGGGGAGTATTCCCCCACCCTCCTTACTCGTGCCTTGTGGAAAGACGTTGAAGACTCAGGAGGTGAATTACTCTCTGCAGAATACTCAGCTTCACAACTGATCTTGTAGCCACAGTAATTATAGGCTGGTCCAGTTAGGTTACTGGTCAATTGAGGCCAAACTAATATGTGATGAAGGTTCAACATACCTTCCTTGCGATTGCCTCTGTTTATGAAGCCCAGCACCCCAAATATCTTATTCACCACTTTTCTCAACCTGCAATGATTTGTTTCCTGGATATTGATGGGGATTCAATGATAGCTGAGGTGCACCTAACAAATAGAATAGAATCATGGAATGTTCAGAGCAGAGAAGGAGGCCATTCAGCCCTTTGTGCCCATATCCGCTCGCTGCAGAGCAACTCTACTAGTCCCACTTCCCCCACCCCACTTTCTCCGTAGTTCCACAATTTTTTCTCATCAGGTAAATATCCAATTCCAGTTTTAAATCGGCCTCCACCACACACTCAGGCAGTCAATTCCAGATCTTCACCAATCGCTGTATAAAAACCTTCATTCAGTGCCTATGGTCAACACTTACATCAATGGAAATATTGGGGGCGGGGGGGGTTGGGGGGATTGCGGTGAGCGATTTACCAGCTGTTCTCACCAGTGGGATCACCTGGTCCCGCCGATGATGAACCTGTGCCACGGATTTCCTGGTGGGATGGATTCAATGGGAATCCCATTGACAGACGGCCAATGGCGGGCTGCCTCTTGCCACCGAGAAACACGTCATGGGGGGGGGGGCACACGTCATGGGGGGGGGGAAGGGGGGTATGGAAAATCCCCTGCCCTATCTCCTATCTCCTCTGTCCAGATTTTGCAAACTTCAAACAAATCTCCTCTTAATCTTCTCTTCTCTAAGAAGTACTGTCCAGCGTCTTTAATCTAATCTCATACCTGAAGTCTCTCACGCTTGGAGTCATTCCCGTTAACTTTTTTTGCACCCTCTTCAAAGCCTCCACACCCTGCTTAAAGCGTCATATCCAAAATTGGACAAAATACTCTAATCCAGACTGGATTCTAAGCTATATAAAGGTGCATCATAACTTTCTTGCTTTTGTACTACATGCCTCTGTTCATAAAACCCATGATAACGTTTGGTTTTTAAACCATTTTCTCATTTTCTCAACCTGCCCGGCCACCATTCATATCAACCGCCCTGCCCCTGCCCTCCCTTGCACACGTTTTAGAATTATAAACTTGATTTTATCTTGCCTTCTTTGTTTTCCAACCAAAATGTATCACCTTTTGGTCCCTAACTACCTCCCCTTTTACTAGCATTTACTATTTATAAACTTGTAGAATACTTTTGGATTCCTTTGTATGTTAGTTACCATTCTCTGCTCATACACTCTCTTTGCTTCTTTTGTTACTTTATGACTTCTCCTCTGAACTTTCATGTATTTGGCGAGGTTTGACTCAAACCAATGGCAAATTTTCCCCTGATTCCTATTAACTTCAGTTTTGTTAGGACTCCTTGATACCGCACTTGGTAAAATTCTGCCTGGATGTCAAGGACAGTCGTTTTCACCTCACTTCTTGAGTTCAGCTCTTTTGCCCATGTTTGACCCAAGGCTGCAACAAAGTCAGTGTGGTAGTCACCACTGATGTATATATTGTATATATAGGATGTTGATATAGGTGCTTTACGGTAGGCCCCTGTACTCCAGTTATGGGGGTAAATCCCTGCCTGCTGGCCTGCCCAGTAGGCGGAGTATAAATATGTGTGACTTCCGATGTGACTGTGCGGTGGGTGGTTACTGGATTCATGGGTGCCTGATCTATCTGCTCTGTGGGGTTTGGGGTGCTTTTCTCTTTTGGGGCTTCCTTGCGCACATGTTCCCTGAACATACCTATGCGCGGTTTCGTTTAGTTCTTGCCAATCAGGGCCGTCTTCTTCATCTAATTGGGATCCAAAGGTGCTCTGAAACCCATTTTGCACGGAAAGCAAAGACTGCAGTTCCGCAATCTGCTTCCAGCATTTTGAATGATCCACTGAGCTTTGTCTGTGCTCCGTGGTGGCAGCATGGAGTGCTCTTAACGCTGTTTTTAAATCGCTGCACTGCCTTTGCAATGCCTCTACCTGTTTCTCTGTCTCTTCTCTTACCAGGACTGCACGTAGCGTGTGCTGATAGGCCTTTTCATATTGGGTTTAGAAGCTGCTCAGATGCGCTAGACAAGACTGGTGTGCCCACTTGGCATCATCCACCTCTCCGTCCTTTGCTGCCAACTTCCTTCTCAACTCTATGTTCTCTCTCTCGATCTCACTAACATCGACCTTGCTCATTCGATATCTCTCTTCTATCGCTTTGCGGAGCGTCCGAACGACTTCCTCTGTGCCTCGCAATTGTACCAGACAGGACACGATTGCCATCGGCTTGTGAGCTTTCCCTAAGCTCTTCTTATGGATTTTGCTCAGGTTCTCCCACCAAGTATATCCTATACTCCCGGGACCTGTTTCCTCATTATCACAGAATTCATTCCAAAGGGTCCATCCCTTCCCTTTGAGATATTTCCTGATCTCTTCTTCCCAAACGGGACACTGTCCAACTCTGCTGTTGGTCGCTGCGACCACAAATTCTTGAGGGTTCATGAGGCATTCCATTGCCTTCATTGCCATTTTTCCTATCTGAATGCTCTTTTAAATTTGGAACGAGTGGTACTAAGGCGGTGCTGTAAATATGGGTACGGTTTTCGCTATTTTCCGGAATACAAACTCCCGACAGTTTTTCGCAACAAAAATCTATCAGTTTTACCTTATAGCCCTGTTAGTTACGCATGCATTAACACGCTTCCGAATTACGAGGATTGATCAGAACTGCTTGAACACTTGTGAGTATTTCTGTTCCCAATTGGATTTCTAATTCAAATTTTGGGTTCTCTCGGAGTGGTTAGGCCACTTCTAAGTCGAGTCCCGGCGGACTCGCCAGTAATATGTTGCTAACTTTTGGTTGGTTCAATTTGCTCTGTTTTATAACCTTTGCTCTAGAGTCGCCAGGTATCTTTATGATACTACCACGAGGTTCAAGTTCAAGTACTGATCAATAACTCAATACACCAGTTAGTATGTTTCAAATCAAAACACATTTATTATACACAGTCAATCACTACTCATGCATAAAACTCTACTTACTAGATTATCTCTATACTGTAGGCCTATACTTAGCTTTGGAAATGACCCACCAGGTCAGGGGAACAAATAGCCTTTCGTTCGGGTTCTGAATCTGCAGGCTTCAAAGCTGGTACGGACTAGTAGCTAGGAGCGCCTATCTCGTAGCGTGCGTTGACTGGAGACTTACTTGGTTGATGTAGCCACGAGGCAGGTCACTGTCAAGGGTTGGTTCGAGCTGCTGAGTGACCCTGCCAAGAAGAACGAATTGAACTTGGGGACTCTATTTTATAGTCCCCAGGGGCTTCCCGCCCCTTTGGGCGGACCCCATACCTGATTCCAAGTGATTGGACTACGTTCCGATCATTTGGATCAATTTCTCCAATACTGGAGCTGTTCCCTGATTGCTGGGTGGTCCCTAGGTGTCCGTTGGCCTTCCTTTGTCTTGGCTCCTGCTGGCGCCGAGGAGCCTGGCTTGACCTTGTTTTACTAAATGTTTCCAATTGTTCCCGGGGATCGTTCATTAGTATGCAGATAGTCGGTAGTTTCAGTGCTGTCTGGGTTTCTGCAAAGTCTAATTCACAGGAACTTTGCACCTGCTAGTTTTTCCTGGCTTGACTGAATTTCCCTGCAGCCTTTGCGAATCTCCATTTTAAAGTCGGGAAGTGGCCAACCCAGGTGGCTACAGACCTGGCACCAGCTGTTCCACACACACACCCCCCTCCAACCCGGCGCCACCCTCCCTCCCCCCGGCGCACCCACCGCAGCCCCCGCTCCGGGACAATCCGTCCTCCCCTTGCTCATACCCGGGGACAAAGAGGATTTCGACACCCTCCTGGAGTTACCGAAGATCAAGCTACCGCCGGAGTCGCCACCAGCACTGCGGCGCTCTCAACGACAGATCAAGGCACCGGACCGCCTGAATTTGTAATATTATCTGTACTTTTAAAACACAACTTTCTGGTTTAGTTCTCCACCACCCCTGCTGGACTCATTTTTAACAGGGGGTGAATGTGGTAGTCACCACTGATGTATATATTGTATATATAGGATGTTGATATAGGTGCTTTACGGTAAGTCCCCTGTACTTCAGGTACGGGGGTAGATCCCTGCCTGCTGGCTCCGCCCAGTAGGCGGAGTATAAATATGTGTGCTCCCAGTACAGCAGCCATTTCGTTAGCTGCTGTAGGAGGCCACACATCTCAATGTAATAAAACCTCGATTACATCCTACTCTCGTCTTTGTGTAATTGATCGTGCATCAGTCAGTAACTGCATGGCCCTGGCAGAGCCCAAGCTGAGTATTGTTATCTTTCCCTCTCATGGCAATGTACCCGGAACAAAATAGAACCTAACAAAATAGATTCAAATAATGCGCTTTTCGGGTACTTTTAGAACAGCCCTGTGAATTATGTGGCCTGTCCCTTTAAGAAAAATCTCTCCTTGATCTCAGCTGATGCTTTGTCTCTTGTTCCTGCCTGTTTTGTAACAGGCAATGTCACTGTGCAGTGTCATATTGATAGCTGACAATAGAAAGCACTAACATGCCCTCATGTCACTCACAGCCTGTTTGTGGCTGGAAGACATAGGTGAGGTACCTTAATTAGGGGGAGAAAAAACTTCCCATGTGTTTGGGAGAATCCATTTTTCTGACCTGATTGGAGTAAAGATCATCCAACTCCAGGCAATCTGAATTAGAAGCAGATAAATCAAAGTGCACAGCCTGTATAATTAGGAAGCAGCCGGCAGGCACCTGCCAAAAGGGGGAGACTAATAGGAAATTACATCATCAAGCTGTGAGAGGGTTTTGTTCTGAGAGCAGACTGCCTTTTAAATTTTTAATTCCCATGCAACAAGACCCATATCAGGAAGCAGGGCGTGGTTCCCACTTGGGGGAAAAAGATAGTGTTGTATTCCAAAATGATATTCGCGGGGAAAAAAGCTGCCCTTTCAAGTTAGTTTATGATAAAGGCAATTCTGGAGCATTTCAACTTCATAGAATCCCTACAGTGCAGAAGAAGGCCATTCGGCCCATTGAGTCTACACCGACCCTCTGACAGGGCACTCCACCCAAGCCCACTTCTCTGCCCCTTATCCCGATAACCCCTTAGCCTAACCTGCATATCCCTGGACTCTACGGGGCAATTTTAGCATGGCCAGTCCACCTAACCTGCACATCTTTGGACTTAAAGGCATTACTGCACCTATGAAATTGTTACTTCTGTTCTTGTAGCTGTTCACCCCACTCCCCTCCCGTTCCCAGTTCGGGTGAAATTTTATTGATCCCAGTCCTTTTCCTCTTTTTTTTAATTGCATGAGGCCCTTAGACGGTGAGTGTCAGTAGGCTTTTTGACCCTGGAGGAATCACAGTTGTCCTGCCATCACAACAGACTCCCATGCGCACACCCAGTAGGGGCAGCTGAACAGTGATCAGTTGTTTTAATTCAGTGAAGCAACAATAGGGGGTAGCTGAGGAGAAAGGAAGACCAGAGACTGCTCAAATGAGAGGTGAAATGAGGGACATGTCAGTAGATACAAAGCCATACGGGTGCTTAAAGAAAAGGAAAGCAAGTATGAGTCAGCACACAGGTACTTAAGAATGAGACAAAAGACTCATAACTCATGACAACGAATAGGTTTAACATATCTAGACTTGCATTTATATAGAATCTTTCTCAGCAACCCAATGTCTCAAGGGTATTTCACAGACATTAGAAATGTAGCCAATGTTGTTATCTAAGAAACACGGCAACTAATTTGCAAACAGCAAACTCACGCAAACATGAACGTGATGGTCAGAGTTTTGTGATGTTGATTGAGGGTTAGACATGGCTCTAAGAGTTAAGGAGACATCTCTTCTGCTCTTCTTTGAGACAGTGCCTTGAGACTATTTACGTCCAGCCATGGGAGAACTGGCATGGTCTCGGTCAACATCCCACTCTCTCAGTGTTGCACCTGAGTTTCAGACTTAATTTTTGTACTTGGTTCCAGGAGTGAGATTTGAACCAGTAGTGCAAGAGAATTGTAAGCCGTGAAACAAAATCTAGTACTATAATGCCACATGTCTGATGTAAAAAGGATGTTTGACAAACAATGCATAATTACCATGGCGGTGGTTGCATTACAATGTCATGTGAATATTGCTCCCTGGATTCTCGCAAGAAATATGGCTGGAGAAATAATCAACATGAGCAGTAAACATCACAGATGCATTTTGATAATCCGATGAGGCAAAATTTAGTAAAGGCAAGGTGAACAGCAGCAACTTGTAATTATGTATCAACTTTGACATTGTAAACCATCCCAACTTGCTTCACAAAAGTGTAATCAGGCGACAACATGGGCATCAAGAACATAAGAACAGAAGAACTAGGAACAGGAGTAGGCCATCTGGCCCCTCGAGCCTGCTCCGCCATTTAATGAGATCATGGCTGATCTTTGTGCACTCAGCTCCACTCTCCGGCCCGTGCACCATATCCCCGAATCCCTTTATTCTTTAGAAAGGTATCTATCTTTTTCTTAAAAACGTTTAAAGAAGGAGCCTCAACTGCTTCACTGGGCAAGGAATTCCAGAGATTCACAACCCTTTGGGTGAAGAAGTTCCTCCTAAACTCGGTCCTAAATCTACTTCCCCTTATTTTGAGGCTATGCCCCAAGTTCTGCTTTCCCTGACCAGTGGAAACAACCTGCCCGCATCTATCCTATCTATTCCCTTCAGAATTTTATATGTTTCAATAAGATCCCCCCCCACCTTCTAAACTCCAACGAGTACAGTCCCAGTCTACTCAACCTCTCGTCATAATCTAATCCCCTCAACTCTGGGATCAACCTAGTGAATCTCCTCTGCACTCCCTCCAGTGCCAATATGTCCTTTCTCAGGTAAGGAGACCAAAACTGCACACAATACTCCAGATGCGGCCTCACCAACACTCTATACAATTGCAGCATAACCTCCCTAGTCTTGAACTCCATCCATCTAGCAATGAAAGACAAAACTCGATTAGCCTTCTTAATCACCTGTTGCACCTGCACACCAACTTTTTGCGACTGGTGCACCAGCACACCCAGGTCCCTCTGCACAGCAGCATGTTTTAACATCTTACCGTTTAAATAATAATCCATTCTGCTGTTATTCCTCCCAAAATGGATAGCCTCACACTTGGCAACATTGAATTCCATCTGCCAGACCCTAGCCCATCAAGTCAAAGAAGGAGGCACTGGAACAGTAATCAAAGAGCTGGATTTAGACAACTTAAAGCAGAGAGAGGCAGATAACATTTAGGGAAGAAATTCCAGACTTATGGCCTCGTCAGCTGAAGGAACTGCGATGGATGATGGGATAAATGAAGTCGAGGGCGCACAAGAAGCCAGAATTGGAAAAAAACAGAATTCTCATAAGGTTGTAGGGCTGCAGGAAGTTACAGATATAGGAAGGGACTACGGCTATGAAACTGGATGATTGAATAACATGTGCATGAAGAATGTACTTTTGGCATCATGCTGCTATGAACCCATTACTCTTGGTCAACAGGATAGGGTGGGGAGTGTTGATGCTGGGGCAGATATTTCAAATTTGTACATCAGCTGATAAATCAAAATAATTAGTTGAGGTTTCAGTGCTCAGAAAGAGATCTGTCAATCCCTCATGTGGCCATATATTTCAGCACCGAATGCCTGATTCACTTTAGCTCAGCTTATGCAAAGCACCCTCAATTGCTGCTCGAAAAAGCTTCCTTTAACTTTCCTTGTACCTCCTGAAGGAAGTACGTGATAGAAAACCCGTTTCCTGCAGCTGCCGAACTGAGCAGCGAAAGGAAATGAACATCACAATCACCTGCTGTGGAACTGTAGACCAAAAATGGCAATGGTTCCTCCAATGAAACAATAACCTAGGATATAATGTAACGGCTAAAAATACAGAAGGAACAATGTACAGATGATTATGGATTTTTTTTACAGGCCTGATGTGAATTCAATTTTTTAAATAGATTTTTATTAGGGTTTTTCCATTTTTGAAAATAACGTCACTAATCCTCAGGATTGGTACTGTACAGTATAAATGCTTCAACACACAGGAATATAGAAAAAGACAGGGCAACAAAAATACAGTTGGTTCCGCCCAATCAATAAACCTGATTTACACCAAGAGATACAATGGGAGGAAAAAGACCTTACCAGAATTTGGCGAAGTGTCTTGCTCTCACAGAAAATGATCTGCAACTTTCCACCAGTTTTCTCACTGAATCCTGAGACTCTGCCAAAGATATGTGAGTGGGTATGGTTTACACTGTCACTCTGGCAGGACGGGGACTCTTAGTGTGGGAACTGGCTCCACATAGATCGGAGCACCAGCTTTAAAGGGTTCCCCACCAATGCTGCAATGAAAAAGTCCCCAGCACAGACAACAGAGATTTTGGGTGCTGTTCCCCCTCCCCTGCACCCCATCCCACCGTCATTCATTTCCGGCATCCCATCCCTCAACCTCTGCTATCCCCCTTGTTAACTACACATCAAAGCACTCCCCCGCCCCCCCACAGGTCTCCCACTAGAGACCACCCTGGCACTTACCCTGGCACAGGTTGGCACTGCCAGGTTGGCACAGTGCCAACCTATGCCTGGTGGCAGTGCCAGGGCGCTGCTCGTGCATGTCCATCTACCCCGCCGGGGGCTATACTTACCCCTGTGCCCCCGGAGGGATCTCCTGGACTGTTCCTGCCTGGCTAACCTGTTGTAAAACTCACCTACGAGACCTGGGGGGGGCAGTGAAGATAATTTAGCAGGCGGGAGGGTGGGTGGGGGGCTGCTAATTACATTGAAAATAATTCAAATGAAGAAAAATGAGGGGCATGAATCTCGCAACGCTGCCAGCGAGGGGCGGGGAAAATTGGAAAAAGTGATCTCTCCAGTGAGAATTACGTTTCCGGATTCCCGCAAGAATTACCGTCCTTGCCGCCAATTCTGCGGCCGTGATGGTGGCCTTAAGGTTCTGCCCAATAAACAAGTAATTGGAGAATGAAGGAAAAAAACGGACAAAACCATGAAAACGTGGTAAACTGGTGCACACCTTCACATGTAGCGAACACTCATTCAGCCAAAGAAGATATGGGATAAGATTTTCACACCACGATCGAGCACTCACCGGGATACAGCTCCCCCAAAATCAACGATATCAGAGACAACAATAGCACAATTTAACTTATTTTTCTCAGCTAAAGATCTGCCTGGATCTTTGCAGGAGCCTGGCAAGAATTAGTTTTCCCTGAAATAATGAAAAGAAACCAAACATTTGCGAAGATATCAGTTCTGTGAGGATATTCAGAGGGCTGGTTTAGCTCAGTGGGCTAGACAGCTGGTTTGTGATTCAGAACAAGGCCAGCAGTGTGGGTTCAATTCCCGTACAGGTTGAGAATTCTGAATTCTCCCTCCCGAACAGTGTGGCGACTAGGGGCTTTTCACAGTCACGTCATTGCAGTGTTAATGTAAGCCTACTTGTGACAATAAAAAGATTATTATTATTATTTTACTCATAACCACAAAATGCAACAAAAAACGAAAAATCAATGCCGTACAGAGCATCATAATTCCACATATTTATACAGAGAAGTCCAGCAAATATTCAGGCTGATTCAGATTGACATCATTGTGGTTCGCATCTCCTTCTCACCAACAATGACAGAATAGGAACATACTTGCAGAGCACGGGAATCTCAGGATAACAGGACACCAGGATATAGCCATGGACACCTGGCCCTCTGGTGCATAAGACCTCCACAAGACTACAAAAAAGGAAAAAGCTGCGTGTAACATCCCAAGCAAAGGGAACAAAGGGGAATGATTGGATCTACCCATGGTACAAGACATGGCCCGGCACTGTACACTCTTTGTATACACAAGCCAGCAACCCAAGGATACCCACACCATGCCAAGACTCACTACACAATAGATCTCACTCTTCTCCAGCCAAATGTGCTGCCTGGGAAAGTGGCGGAGGTGGATTCCATAGGAGGTTTCAAAAGAGAGCTGGGTGTATATTTGAAAGTGATGAATTTAAAGGGCTACAGAGATCGGGCTGGGGAATGGGACTAGTTAGGTTGCTCTTTCGGGAGCTGGTGCAGGCACGATGGGCCGAATGGCCTCCTTCTGTACTGTAAATAACAAACAATAACAAACAAACAAGCAAAATCAGAGGCACCGCTCATTGACACTGGAAGATTCACACCATCCTCCACTGAGAAAACCCTACCAACGAGACCAGCGAGGAGAAGAATCATCCGATCACCTAATAACTGGGTGTCTCGGGAAGGACATGGCTCCCATTCTCCCAACCCCCCCCAACAAGATAAGGGAAACCCCCTGAGACAAAATAAACAAATCAGACCCAATCAGTGATCCTTCTACCCAAGTAAAGAGTGGTATCCCTAAAAAGAGAGGAACACCAGGATTAACCAAAAGATGCCACACAAGGCCTAGCACGGACCACCGTCACAAAAAAGAACACCCCAGACTGAACCGGTATAGTCCTACAAGAAACAGGACACTGCTTCCCCAGGGGAGCTCAGGGTTCAAGAAGGAGGGCAACTGGAAGACTCTGTATAAGACCACTTGGAAGAGGGAGCCTCACCTTTCTATCCAGCCCACCCTCCAACTGAGGAGGACTAGAAGGACACCGACCCACAATACTCAGACTTGCACTTGGGCCTTCTAGCCAACTGACTCTCCAGTGGAACCCTACCTCTAGAAGGAGAGCAGATCAGGAGCCCTCAAAAGCGGACAACAAGGGCAAGGGTGACCTACTCCACCGCCAATCATACCCTCCACCTATCCCAGGTAAACATAGTTACCACTGCCCCAACCCACTCAATTCATGCAGCCAAGTAAATATTGAGGATCAAACAAAGAAAGACTAGCCAAGCAATCGACCACATCTGGGTGCATGCCATTACATGATCCCACTATTCCAACCACCCCAGAGATACCAACAACAAAGGAGAGTCAGCAGGGACCCAATCCTCCCTTGGATACATGATCTGTCCGCACCTTCACAGGAGACCAACAAGGATTTCTAGTCCCAACACAATAAAATTACAAAAGAAAAACATGAAAAGGTTCTAGCTGGGGGCTTTTATCATCTGTCATGATATCCATATTAACATTTCATGGTGCAATCACACACACACACTGATGGACAGGTAGATGGACCAATCAACACACACACACAACATCGCAGCCAATCACCAGTGAGAGCACACGCACTATAAAACAGGGAACACCACAGTTCCCGCTCATTCTACCAGGAGATAGCTCAGCACAGAGCTCACAGTGTGCCACTCAGACATACACCATGTGCTGAGTGCCTCTCTAAGATAGTGCTAGGGCTGGGTCCACAGGTTAACTGGTGAAGTACGAACCACAGCCAGACGTTAATAGTTATTATTGTACAGAATAATAAAACAGAGTTGTACCATCTACAACCGTGTTGGTTCGTTTGTGTATCAGAACACCCAACACGACATCATCCACAATGAGAAATTATAAGACCGAACTGATCAAGGTGTACAAGATTATGAGAGGTGGACCTCCAGTGGCTATGAAGGAGTAGGTCACACATTTGGTGACTCCAACTCGGGTGGGACCTTTGGATCTTTTCCCCCGATTTTTTATCGGAATTGATTTGGTAAATTGATGGGAGAGGCAATTGTGGAGTGGATTCCTACATTGGTGCATGGAGAGCCGGACTAGGAGTGATCGCAAAGGAAGAAATAGATGGACAGAGAAGACTTGGGCTGAAGCTGCAGCGGGAATTGATTGCGCGGCTGGAACTTAGATTGGATGCCCAAGATCGGGTGATCCAGAAAGTGGAGAAGGCGCTGGCTGAGCAGGAGGAACATCAAACAGCAATGGAGTTGGAAGTGGAGATGCTGAGAGGGGCTGGTTTAGCACAGGGCTAAATAGCTGGCTTTTAAAGCAGACCATGGCAGGCCAGCAGCATGGGTTCAATTCCTGTACCAGCCTCCCCGAACAGGTGCCGGAATGTGGCGACTAGAGGCTTTTGACAGTAACTTCATTTGAAGCCTACTTGTGACAATAAGCGAGAAGCCCACCGGCCAGTGGCACAACTGTCAGCACACTATGCCAATGTTGGACACTTTTCATACCCTCTCCCTGTCCATCAGCAGCAACGGCGCCTGCTTCCCAATTTTTGAAACCACAAGTAAAATTTGCCATCGGTAATTCCTTCCGCTGTTGGCGGACCATTGGCGAGGCCCCAGAGAATATTAGGCCAGGCCAGCTATTGATACGCCAACGGTGTTTACTGTACGTGCGGAGTAGAGTGCACTGACGCCGCTGTCGAGACACCAGAGCATGGCATTCTGTTGGGCGCCGGCCACGATTTTCATCTCGTGCGCCATTCTCTGCCCAATCGCGTTACCCAATTCCAGCATCGGCTGACGGAGAATCCCGCCCATGGAGTTTGAAGATGGATAGAGGGATGACAGATGGAGTATAAAATGGAAAATGTGAAGTGATTCACTTTGGCAGGAAGAATAAAAAAAGCAGAGTATTACTTAAATGGTGAACAATTGCAGAATTCTGAGGCGTAGAGGGATTTAGATGTGCATGAGTCACAAAACGTTAGTGTGCAGGTGCAGCATGTAATTAAAAAGGCTAATGGAATGCTATTCCTTCATTATGAGAGGAATTAAACATAAAAGTTAGGATGTTACACCTCAGTTTCGCTGGGTATTGGGCTGATCACATCTCGATTACTGTTGCGCAGTTTTGTTCTCCTTATTTAAGGAAGGATGTAAATGCATTGGGGGTGGTTCAGAGGGGGTTTACCAGATTGATGCCTGGAATGAGTGGGTTATGAGGATAGGTTGAACAGGCGGGGGCTTGCTTCAGCTAGAGTTTAGAGGAGTGGCGGGTGACTTGATGGAAGTATATAAGATCCTGAGCGATCTTGACAGGGTGGATGTGGAAAGGACGTCTCCGCCTGTGGGTGAGTCCAGAACTAGGAACACTGTTTTAAAATTAGGGGCCTCCTTTTAGAACAGAGATGAGGAGAATTTTATCTCTCAGAGGGTAGTATGACTTTGGACCATTGTCTCACAAAGCGGGGTCACTGAATATTTAAGGCCGAGTTAGATAGATTTGTCTTAGACAAGGAAATCAAAGGTTTGCGGGATAGATGGGAATGTGGAACTCACCACAAACAGATCAGCCATGATCTTATTGAATGGCAGAACAAGCTCGAGGGGCCGAATGGCCTACTTCTGCTCCTATTTCATTTACACATATGTTATGTAAATCTACCTCACAGGGTAAACATAGTCTTGAATTTTTGCTCCTGGGTTGGGATTGCAGAGTTTGAAGAATTCCTGATTCCACGGACCCGACTCCTGAAAACCTGTCCAGGAAGTTCTGCTAGGGCAGGGGGGAGTAGTGGGGGCAGGCCAGGAGGTGGGCTGTAGGGTCGGGGTGGATGGGCACAGGGTGGATTGTCACAGCCTGCAAAGCAGCCGTGCAGCTCTGTATGCCGCTGACTGCTCACTGTGAGCTTAGCGCAAAGGGTCATATGGGTGTCCCCCAGGCCACCCCCCCTAGGTACCCTCTGGCCCAGCCAACCCATCAACCAGTGCTATCTTGTTTGCTGGGATGAGTGTGTGTGGGGAGGGAGTGCTAATATGTGGCTGCAACTTGTCAGCCCCTCGAGTGTCAATCCCGACCCAAGCGAATCCAACTTCGTTTTTCATTGGAATCACTCATGTTCCACGTGGCGCCGGTTCTAGCCCATTAAGGGTTCTGAAATTGATCCAAGAGCGACACTAATTTTGCTGTCATAGAAGACCATTGATTCTGCCCTGTTCCATATGACTTCTTCACAATATACTTTCCTATCTATCTTTGTGTCGTCTATAAGTTTAACTACCATGTCTTCGCTCCCCTCATTTAAATCAATGTTCTATATTATAAAAGTTGAGGCCCCAGAACAGACCCCTGCGGGACTCCACTCATCACATCCTACCAATCAGACAAAGACCCTTTATGCATACTCTCTGTTTTCCGCCAGCCAGCCAATTTTCAATCCAGACCAATATGTTACCGCAACACCATGAGCTTTTATTTTTTGAAATAGCCTTTGATGTGGCACCTTATCAAATGCTTTCTGGAAATTCAAATATAGTACATCTATTGGCTCCCCTCCAAAGAATTCTGGTAGATTGATTAAACATGATTTCCTTTTCATAAAACAATGCTGACTCATCCTGATTAACTTGATAAAAGCAACTTATTGTGGATGCTGGAATCTGAAACCAATAGAGAACATGCTGGAAAATCTTAGCAGGTCTGGCAACATCTGGAGGGAGAGAAAAGAGCTAACATTTCGAGTCCAGATGACCCTTTGTCAAAGTTAAAAGACATAGAAAGTGGGAGATATTTATACTGTGGGGTGAGGGAATGAAAGATGAGTCATAGCCACAGAAAAAGGGAAAAGAGTGCTAATAGCATTCCCCAGAGAGAATAAAAGATGTGAAAGGCCAAACAGCAGAGAAACTAACATCAGAGGGCAAACTGTGATAGATGTGGGGGGGGGGGGGGGGGGGGGGGCGGGGAGGCAAAGAGGAGAAAAGGTAAGCAAAGGGGGTTTAAGATGGGGGGGGAATATATACATATATATATAGAGAAAGAAAGACAAGAAAGAAAGAAAATGTAAAAGACAGTTAAAATTAAATGAAATGAAAACAAATGGGTTGAGGTGGGGTAGAGCTAATCATCTGAAGTTGTTGAATTCAATGTTGACACCAGAAGGCTGTAGCGTGTCTAACCGGAAGATGAGATACTGTTCCTGCCGTTTGCGTTGAGCCTCACTAGAACATTGCAGCAGGCCAAGGACAGACATGTGGGCATGGGAGCAGGGTCTTTTGTTAAAATGGCAAGCAACAGGAAGGTCAGGGGCCTGAATGCGCACAGACCGAAGATGCTCAGCAAATTGATCACTCTGATGTAGAGGAGACCACTGATTAACTTGAGCTTGTCTCGGTGCCCAACCAAATCTTCCTGAATGATCAATTTCTAGCACCTTCCCTCCGATTGACAGCAAGTAAACTGGCCTGTAGTTTCCTCTTTTTTGCCTCCCTCCCTTCTTGCACGGAGGGGTTATATTAACTACTTTCCAGTCTGCTGGAACGCTTCCAGAATCTAACGTATTTTGGAATATTAACACCATTGTACCTACTATTTCATTAGCCACCTCTTTTAACACTGTAGGATGGAGTTTAAACTAGAAATCAATACAGAAACAAACCTTGTATTGACTGCCTACCATTGTCTCAAAATCATTTGTCTTCCTTTCAGTGTCTCTTGTTTTTTCACATTATCGTTGTTCCTTTTACCAGAAAGGCAAGAAAAAGTGTATCCGTGTGGCAATACAGAACGGAGGGGGGCTGGTTTAGCTCAGTTGACTAGATAGCTGGTTCGTGCTGCAGAGCAAGACTAGCAGCTCCAGATTAATTCCCGTACCGTCTGAGGCTATTCACGAAGGCCATGCCTTCTCAACCTTGCCCCTCACCTGATGATCCTCAGGTTAAATCACCACCAGTTTTCTCTCCTCCTCAATGAGGAATGCATCCTATGGCCAAGTAGGAGTTTACACAGAATAAGATAGGCTACACTATGGCCTTGTCTGAGGCTTTGTATATGTCCGCTATGGCAGTGGGTTTGGGCACAATCCAATTTCTAGGGTACATGTACTAACTTTAAAAGGCAACGATGAAGGAAAATGTAACATACTCTGAATGGTATAGACTGTAGCCGCAACCAAAGAGATTAGCTATTTCCTGTGTATTTGTACCAGCATGTTTTCTGCTTCAAAAAACCTTCTGAATTATTGCTGACAACATATCATCTTGTTCAGGAGTTTTGCAGCTGACTATTCCCAATTCAATAACTGTACATATAAAAGAAGCTTCACACTGCAATAAATGCCATCCAATATCATAGCGAGAATAGTACTGTATGAATTAGAATTCTGCAAAATCTGTGCATTGTTGAAGTTTTCAGATAAAAGAAATGAATGACATAAATATTAGAGTAACATCAGCTTGATCTTTGCACTGGTTCAGTTAAATGATTCATTGTGCAGCCAACAATTTTATTCAAATGGATGTAATAGTGATGGGCGGCACGGTAGCACAGTGGTTAGCACCGTTGCTTCATCACGCCAGGGACCCAGGTTCGATTCCCGGCTTGGGTCACTGTCTGTGCGGAGTCTGCACGCTCTCCCCGTGTCTGCGTGGGATTCCTCCGGGTGCTCCTGTTTCCTCCCATAAGTCCTAAAATATGTGCTTGTTAGGTGAATTGGACATTCTGAATTCTTTCTCAGTGTACCCGAACAGATGCCGGCCGGTGTGTGGCGACTAGGGGCTTTTCACAGTAACTTCATTGCACTAATAAAGATTATTAATATTAGCATTGTTCAGATCTGAATGATCTCAAAACCTAGTCAAGCATTTCATATTCTTTAATTAAGCTCAAGTATAATTACATAAAACAAAAATGTGCATATATGGATAGCCTTATTACTAAACACCAAACCTTCAGAAAATTACCTTTGTGCTAATGAAAATCCACATCATATGAATTTCAAACAATCCATTTTTCAAAGTGAATTATGGACATGATTTTGAACTCTATTGGCAGATAATAATTAGGGCAGTGATACAAAGGTGGGTTAACCAAACATTACATTCTCCAGTGTAACATGATACAATTTGGAGTTCTGAAGAAATGACAGTGCCTGTGGGATTTGCAATTGCAGCAAATTACATCACTTCCTTCATCTCTGAGTTTCAGTCGACAACCATTCAGCCCAACTGAAATGAGTATAGATATTGGACAGCCAGTGCTAAAACATCCCGGAGTTCAACACTAATACAACTGTAAAGAAAGACAAAAACAAATTGGGTCATTTGTCACTGGCACAATGCAAAGTACATGACAACATGCCAGTTTAAAATTATTGAAAGAATCGACGATAGCAGTGAATTGTTTCTAAAAATTGAGCGACAGCAAACGAGAGGCTCGAGATTATGGTAAGAGATTTGGAGGAGAAGATAGAATAACTTCTTTACACAGAGAATTATGAGGCGTTGGAATTGAGGTTTAAATATGATCTAGACTGATAAAGCATTCTTTCTGAGAAAGCAATATGTGAAATAAGCTTTCAATTTCTCTCCCTGGCTCAGAAAGGTTTGAAGAATGGTTAGTTTATTTAAACCCCTACCTTCACCTTTCAGGTAACTCATTCATCTCAGCCCAATTATGAATAGAGGTAAAAATATGCTGTCTCCATTTGTAACAGTAATGTACGTGCCAAATTTTCTCTGTTATACAAAGCAAAAGCTCACGTACGAGTACAAAGAGCGTATTTACAGCTTCATTAGAAATATCAAACAGATGAAATTGTTCTTTAAAATCTTCACAGACCGACTCGCAATAACATAGCAGAGCCAGGATCCATTTCAATCAGGTGGAACTGGCTCAGATGTCAATCGCTTGATGCCAAAAAGCAACATCCTGGCCAACCTTCCTTGCTATTCACAGGTGGCCTAGGCATGCTCGATCAAGTTCTGTCTCCGGGGGAACGCCAAAGATTAATGTCAGTTAAACCAGAGTGTGGGAGCATCAAATCGGAAATTGAAAACCCGAACACAGCAGCTGAGGGTTAGTTCAAAACATAAATGTCATGAAATCAAAATAAATTTTGTGGGTCGTGATGCGAAATTCTGCTCCACCACTGTGCTGAGTTGCACCCATGCTTTTTCACCCACCATCTTGCATAAAAGAAAGACTTTGTCATAACCGCCAGACATCTCAAAGCGCATTGCAGCTGATGAAGTATTTTTGAAGTGTAGTCACTTTAGTAATTTTGGGAATTCAGTCGACAGAATGTGGATAACAAGCTCCCACAACCAGCAATTAACACTGATGAGATCACCTGTTTTATTTGTATGTTGGGTTGAGGGATAAATATTGGCCAGGGATAATTCCTTGCTCATCTTTCAAGTCGTGCCATCTTTTGCGTCGAACCATGCGGGCAGGCGGCGCCTCAGTTGAACGTCGCAACCAAAGGATGGCACCTCCAACAATGTAGTACTCCTGTATAATAATAATAATCTTTATTGCCACAAGTAGGCTTACATGAACACTGCAATGAAGTTACTGTGAAAATCCCCTAATCGCCACATTCTGGCGCCTGTTCGGGTACACAGAGGGAGAATTCAGAATGTCTAAATTACCTAACAAGTACGTCTTTTGGGGCTTGTGGGAGGAAACCGGAGCACCCGGAGGAACCCCACGCAAACACGGGGAGAACATGCAGACTCCTCACAGACAGTGACCCGAGCCGGGAATCGAACCTGGGACCCTGGCACTGTGAGGCAACAGTGCTAACAACTGTGATTCCGTGCCGACCACAACACTACACTTGTGTGTCAGCTTTGATCCCAACAGTATTGCTACAAGAGGGGTTATTGGAGGAGGGGTCCCCTGAATTGTTCTCAGGTACGGATGTCTCAGAAAGACTTTCTGGAGAGCATGACAGTTGGCAACTTTTCTGCCAGGGCTAGCCATCTATATAGTCCTTGATCATGTTTTCAAGATATTCAAAACGTGCTTCATATCAATAAATTACTTTTGAATTTCAAACACTTATGGACACAAACCCAGAAGCCAATTTCCACATAGCAAGAAAAAACTGTTGTGTTGGTGGTGTTGGTTGAGAAAAGAATTGTTGGTTTGTGAAGTGTTGGGTACTCTGAGACACAGATGAACCAACACGATTGCGATTGGTACAACGCAGTTTTATTTATTTTAACTATTTATATAACAAACTCTGGTACTCAGCACATGGTGACTGTCTGAGTGTCTGGCATGGAGGTCCTTGCCCTGAGCCGTCTCCTGCTGGACTGCCCAGGAAGTGTCGTGTTCCTTGTTTTGTACTGTGTATGCTCTTGTCTGTGATTGGCTGTCGTGCTGTGTGTGCTAATTGGTCCATTGATCTGTCCATCATTATGTATGTGTGTATGTGCTGTGATGTTCACTTGAATATCATGACATTCCCCCTTTTTTGCAAGCTTATGTGCCTACGTGGTTATAAATAGAGATGTGTACTGAGTGCAGCTAAATGTGTGTGTGTGTAATATTTACAGCATGTACATGGGGCTTAACTATATACTAGGGGCGATGTCGGGTGTGACATAATAACGAGGTTGTACCATAACAAAAAACGTGGAAATGTGGAACGATAAAACAAATTCCTGTAACGATAAGAACATAAACATGTTAAACAGTGGTTGCATGAGTTCAACGTGTAAACAGTCTCATAAGTCCAGTCCAGTAGGTGGGCAACGAATTCGGGTTGACCGCCTCAAGGGTGGGTCTGGAACCACCGGCTGAGGTGCGGGCCTGGCCACGGGTGCCGACGGAAGGGGCATGGTAGCAGGCAGCGCCACAAAGTCGCTATCAGGAACCACAGGAGAACACGGTGTCAGTGTAAGGTCTCGTTGCGAGCGTGGAAGTAGGCGAAGAGCCCAGCGATTGCGCCTACGCACAGATCCATCAGGCATGCGAACCAGGAACGAGCAGGGAGCCACGCGTCGGAGAACTTCGGCAGATGCTGACCAGCCACCTTCTGGTAGGTGGATGCGGACTTCGTCTCCAGGGGCCAGGGCGGGAAGATCAGTTGCCCGTGTGTCATATGACCTCTTCTCCAACCGTGCTGCAGTTGCATCCTGTGCAGTACCGGAGCATGGTCTATTGTGGGTGCCAGGATGGAAGGCACAGTGGTCCTGAGGGCGCGACCCATCAACAGCGGGGCTGGTGAGAGACCAGTAGCTAGTGGGGCCAAGCGATAGGCCAGCAGGGCGAGGCAGAATTCCGACCCGGCAGCAGCAGCCTTGCAGAGGAGCCGCTTGACAATGTGAACGCCCTTCGCCGCCTTTCCATTTGACTGGGGGTGCAGAGGGCTGGACGTCACGTGTGTGAAGCCATACGAGGCAGCAAACGAAGACCATTCCTGGCTGGTGAAACAGGGCCCAGAAACAGGGCCCATTGTCCGACATGACAGTCATCGGAATGCTGTGGCGAGCAAAGGTGTCTTTGTAAGCCCTGATGACAGCAGACAACGTTAAATCGTGCAGGCGTATGACTTCTGGGTAGTTGGAGAAGTAGTCAACGATGATGACATAGTCCCTGCCGAGCGTGTGAAATAGGTCCACACCCACCTTCGCCCAGGGCGACGTCACCAGCTCATGGGGCAGAAGCGTTTCAGGAGGTTGCGCCGGCTGAAACCTTTGGCAGGTGGGACAGTGGAGCACCATGTTGGCAATATTGTCACTGATGCCCGGCCAGTATACCGCCTCTCGGGCCCTCCGTCTGCACTTCTCGACCCCCAAGTGGCCTTCATGTAGTTGGTCGAGAACTAGCTTGTGCATGCTGTGCGGAATCACAATCCGGTCCAGCTTCAGAAGGACACCATCAATGACGGCCAGGTCGTCTCGGACATAGTAGAACTGCGGGCACTGCACTTTCAGCCACCCTCCCATCATGTGGCGCATTACACGTTGTAGAAGGGCATCGGCCGCAGTCTCTCGGCGAATACGGGCCAGACTGGAGTCGTCAGCTGGCAGATTTGCCGATGTGAAGGCCACCTGCGCCTCGACCTGACATACGAACCCCTCCGAATCTGGCGGCGTGCTCACTGCTCTGGATAAGGCATCCACAACGATGAGTTCCTTCCTTGGGGTGTAGACCGGTTGGAAGTCATACCTCCTGAGTTTAAGTAGGATGCGCTGGAGGCGAGGGGTCATCTCGTTCAGGTCCTTGTTGATGATGCTGACCAGGGGGTGGTGGTCAGTTTCGACAGTGAACCGGGAAGACCATATACATAATCATGGAACTTGTCTAAACCGGTTAGCAAGTCCAGGCACTCCTTTTCGATCTGCGCGTAGTGCTGCTCTGTGGGGGCCATGGCTCGCGATGCATAGGCAACTGGGGCCCATGACGCCGTGTCATCCCGCTGCAGGAGCACTGCTCCAATGCCGGATTGGCTGGCATCAGTCGAGATTTTGGTGGCACGAGACATGTCAAAGAACGCCAATACCGGTGCAGTGGTGAGTTTGAGTTTGAGCTCCTCCCATTCCAGCTGGTGTGTGTGTGTTGCCACTGGAACTTTGTGGACTTTTTGATGAGGTGGCGCAGAGCTGTTGTGTGGGAGGCAAGGTTGGGAATGAACTTCCCCAGGAAGTTGACCATGCCAAGGAAGCGTAGCACTGCTTTCTTGTCTGCCGGCTGCGGCATGGCTGTGATGGCGCTCACCTTGTCTGCATCCGGACGGACCCCTGACCGGGAAATATGGTCCCCCAGGAACTTCAGCTCAGTTTGGCCAAAGGAACACTTGGCTCGGTTGAGGCGCAGGCCACTATCCAATATGCGGGCAAAAACGCGTTGGAGATGATATATGTGCTCCTGTGGTGTGGTGGACCAGATGATGACGCATCCACGTATACATGCACCCCTTCGATGCCTTCCATCATCTGCTCCATGATCCTATGAAAGACCTCGGATGCTGAGATGATGCCAAATGGCATCCGGTTGTAGTAGAACCTGCCAAAAGGGGTATTGAAGGTACATAGCTTTTGGCTGGACGGATCAAGTTGGATCTGCCAAAACCCCTTAGAGTCATCCAGTTTCGTAAATATTTTCGACTGGGCCATTTCAGTCGTGATCTCCTCCCATTTGGGTATGGGATAATTGGTATTATGACATCGTGATATTGGTATTGAGGTCTTTTGGGTCAATACATATGCAGAGCTCGCCGGAGAGCTTCTTGACACACACCATGGAGCTGACCCACAGCGTGGGCTCCATGACCCTGGATAGGACCCCTTGGTCCTGGAGATCCTGCAGCTGCTGCTTGAGGCGGTCTTTGAGTGGCGCAGGGACTCTGCGAGGTGCGTGAATGACCAGGATGGCGTCTGGTTTGAGGCGAATTCGGTAGGTGTATGGTAGTGTTCCAATCTACGCGAAGGTTCCCAGCGACTTGCAACGGCTGCGGTGTGTTGACGGTGTCCATGGCGCAGGATGGCAGATTTGTGGGTAGGTTTTAATTCACTTGTGGTACCATGAAGTGTTGGGTACTCTGAGACACAGACGAACCAACACGGTTGCGATTGGTACAACGCAGTTTTATTTCTTTTAACTATTTATATAACAAACTCTGGTACTCAGCACATGGTGACTGTCTGTGTGTCTGGCATGGAGGTCCTTGCCCTGAGCCGTCCCCTGCTGGACTGCCCAGGAAGTGTCGTGTTCCTTGTTTTGTACTGTGTATGCTCTTGTCTGTGATTGGCTGTCGTGTTGTGTGTGCTAATTGGTCCGTTGATCTGTCCATCATTATGTATGTGTGTATGTGCTGTGATGTTCACTTGAATATCATGATAGTTCGGGCACAGTTAAGACTGAAGGCAAGGACTCCACACAAAGCCGGGTAGGCAGGATAACACTCGGTTTATTTACAACTAACAATACACTAAACACTTGCCTCCTCTCCCCGCAGGGTCTGCCTCCCGGCCTGCTTCCAGGTCGGAGTTGATATCCTGTGCGGTTCCTCCTGTGGAGGCTCTGCCAACCACCCCCCCATCCCAGTCAGCTGAGGAGCTCGTACTCCAGGGTGTAGAAGGGGAACCAGATACAATGTAGGCTCTGGTCCCTTAGCGGTTGGGACAGGCACCAACGTCCTCCCAGTCTTCAATGCTATCTTTCACATCCAACTGATCTGAAGGACCTTAATTCAATAGCGCCACCCGAAAGAGGATATTCCTTACAATGCAGCTCTCTCTCTCTCTCGATCTCACTACAGTATTGAAGCAAAGGCCATAATGTCATCAACTAAGCCAGGCTGACTGTATCAGGTGCAGGCATTGCATTGAACAAGAAGATCAAGAGTAAGAAGTGCTGAGCTGCAACATCAGGAACTAAAGGTAAAATAACATGCGGATCACATGGACTGGCCCAGATTTTCAATGTATTTCTGTGCTTGCTCCCTCAAAAAATGCCTCCCAGCTTGTTGCTTTCCACAATCCTCCATCCATTGTTCCTGGTGAGTGAGACACGCTGCTGGAAGCAGGCATTGTAACATTGTCCTTCGACGTCACGGAATGGTAAAACATTGGCTTTACATCAGGTGCTTCTGCCATGCTCAGAAGGAGAAAACAGTGCTGACCCAGTATTCTCAATTCCCCATTTTACTGATGTTTCATTTCAAATTATACAAAACCAGTTCAGACCGATATTCTTATTTCCCCGTTCTACTGTTTTATTTCCCTTCTAGGCGCTGGGAGGAAGCAACAATGAGGAAGGCCAGACACTTCCCTCAAGTAAGGAAGGAAGATCAAATGTTGAATTTCACTGGGCCGCTCTCATACGCCTATGGGGGCTGATTCACAGAGAGCAGAGGCAGTGAACCAGGAGCAGGGCCCCTTCAGCCAGAAAAGAGTTCATGGGCTGGGTAGAGCTCCATCCTTGGGAGAAAAGTAGGATTCAAGGGAAACTGGTGAGGAAATTAAATTACAATATAAATTCATGAGTCTCAAGGAAAGGCTAGATTCGCAGCGATATTTGCATAGGCCTGACTGAGTTGGTGCAATTCGGTCAGTACGAGCTGCACGGCTAAGTAATCAGAGAAATCCACGCAAGCTCTCTATTTTTATAAAAGGTTGTCACTTCTCTTTGTGGGGAGTTATTTGTTATTTTAGGGCCTGTCCGGATATCCTTCCTTCTGAAGAGACTGAGGCAGATACCCATTTCATAGCTTGTTTGACTGATCACTGGTTCCCAGGAATGCAAAGCCATTGCAGAATCCTGAGTGAACTATCAGACAGGTTTCTTTCAGCAGAAATCATTGTTCACTATCAAGCATCAGTGTATCGCCAGAGCATGTGGAAAGACAGTTTCCTGCCTGATATTTGTGACTATGTGGGTGGGGATGAGGGAGAACAAGCATAACCATTAATTCCCGACCCTGCCATAATTGCAAGGTAGAACGTTCATGGGAAAATGACATTTGACAATATAAAGTGAAATCAGATCACTCATCCACATCAAACAGACGAACAAATAATGGCATGAAAGAATGGAATCGCTAATTTATATTTTAAAACTTTTAACCAAAATTAGCTCTATTGAGGATTTGCACTATTAGCTCGAGTTCAGATATTCCAGCTGCATTTTTCCATTCTCCTTGCACTCCACTCTCTGCAAGCTCTACCAAGCACCGATCAAGGTCCATACAAGCTTCTGAGTAAATGAAAGTGATGGAATTAATCATTTCTTACTATCACAGAAATCAAAGATGTGCAGGTTAGATGGATTGGCCAAGATGTATTGCCTCTTAGTGTCCAAAGATGTGCAGGTTAGGTGGAGATTGGGGGATTGGGCAGGGGAGTAGGCCTAGATAAGGTGCTCTTTCGGAGTCCATGGGCCAAATGGCCTCCTTCACACTGCAGGGATTCTAAGCATTCTCACAATCGTACAATTCAACAATCGTGAGTCAACCTTACAATCTCAGTTAGTTGAACTTAAATATTGAGAATACAAATAATAAACAGATAATGCTAACTGACAAACTCAAGAGCAGGTTACAAAGGGAGTTCAGTTATGTCAGCATAAGTCAGCATCAACTGCTTGCTGATTATACATTTATAATTAAGATCACTGAATGAGACTGATTTAAAATGTTAATATTAATTTAGGATGGGGGGGGGGACTGGCTCTGCCGAACTTCTGCAGTTATTACTGGGCGGCCAATGTGGCCATGATTAGGAAATGGATGATGGAAGAGGGGGCGGCGTGGGGACGGCTGGAGGCGGCGACGTGTGGAGGCACCAGTCTCGGGGCACTTGTCACGGCTCCGCTGCTGTTCTCGCCGGCGCGATACACCACAGGTCCGGTGGTGACGGCGGCACTGAGGATCTGGGTGCAGTGGAGGAGACACAGGGGAGTGGAGGGGGCCTCTGTGTGGACCCCGATACGGAATAATCACAGATTTTCTCCGGGTAGGATGGATGGGGGGTACCAAGGCTGATATAGGGCAGGAATTAGGAGGATGAGGGACCTGTTTATAGACGGGGTTTTCCCCAGCATGCAGGCGCTGGAGGAGAGGTTCGGCCTGCCCCTGGGGAATGTGTTCAGGTACCTTCAGGTTCGGGACTTCCTTAGAAAACAGGTGGGGACAGTCCCGCTGCTGCCCCCACGTAGGATCCAGGATAGGGTGGTGTCTGGCGCCTGGGTAGGGGAGGGGAAGGTGTCGGACATATATCAGGAGCTGCAGGAGGTAGAGGAAGCCTCAGTGGGGGAGTTGAAGGATAAGGGGAGGAGGAACTGGGCAAGGAGCTGGATGAGGGCCTGTGGGACGATGCCCTGGGCAGGGTGAACTCCTCCTCATTATGTGCCAAGCTCGGCTTAATCCAGTTTAAGGTGGTGCATCGGACGCATATAACAGCGGCAAGAATGAGTAGGTTTTTTGGGGTGGAGGACAGGTGCCCGAGGTGTGCAGGGAGTCTGGCGAATCATGCCTATATGTTTTATATGCCCGGTGCTTAAAGGATTCTGGCAGGGGTTTGCAAGGGTGATGTCTAGGGTTTTGGACGCTCGGGTGAAGGCAAGTCCAACAGTAGCGATATTTGGGGTGTCGGAGGATCCGGGAGTGCAGGAAGCGAAAGAGGCCGAGGTACTGGCCTTTGCCTCCCTGGTAGCCCGGAGACGGATTCTGTTAATGTGGAGGGACTCAAATCCCCCGAGCGCGGAGACCTGGGTTAGCGATATGGCGGGGTTCCTCAGCCTGGAGCGAATAAAGTTTGCGCCTTGAGAGGGTCCTTGATGGGGTTCTCCCGGCGGTGGCAATCTTTCCTTGACTTTCTGGGGGAGCAATAAGTGTCAACAGCAGCAGCATCCTGAGGGGGGGTTCAGGTGGGGGTACTGTTGATATAATATGAGTTGGGCATGGAGACAAAACCCACCTTGTTCTGTTTAAAAAAAAAACAATTCTGTTTTGTAATTAGTTTTATTGTAAGCTTTGGGCTATGCTTATTGTTATTTTTTATTACCATCTGTATTTCTATTTTTGTTATGTAAAAACGCTGATTGGAAAAACTTTAATAAAACATTTATTAAAAAAAAATTAATTTAGGATTTGATTCCTTACATAACTGATACGTTAACTGTCTTAGATATCCAGTTTACTGAAATATTCAAATACATATATATATATATTTGTTACATCATTTGAACACACAATGTAAAGTTTCAGATGTAACCTCGACCTCACCACCTTCCCTCTCATAACACAAGGGGCTGGATTCTCCGCTCCCCAACGCAGAAATCGCGTTCAGCGACGGGACGGAGAATCCGTTTTGGCGCCGAAATCGGGACCGGCACCGATTTTCCAATTCTCCGCCCCTGAAAATCGGCATACTCGTGGAATACGCCGTGCCGAGTGTCCATGCCTCAGGCCATTGCCTGAGGCCCAACCCGCGAGCTCCGTTGCTGACCGGCCGAATTCCCGATGGCATGGATTATGCGTGCTCACACCATCCGGGAAACTCGCATGGCGACTGCGGACTCAGACCGGGGCCGCCGCAGTTGGGGGAGGACCGATCGGTGGGCGGGGGCGCTTCATTCAGGGCTGGGGCGGGCGGTCTGGGTTGCGCGAGCGACCGATGTGGGACACTATTTCTGCGGTCCAGGTCCGCGGGCTGAGTCCACCATGGAGCACGGCCCGGCCGCTGCAGACCACCGCCATGTGCACGTGCGGCCTCTGACCCGGAAGTGCAGGGGGCCGTATCGGCAGCTAGAGCTGCGAGCTCTATGATGGCTCCCTGCTCGCCCTCAGCAAAATGGGGAATCTGTGGCCTTTTGACCCCAGTTTTCCTGGTGTAAAAGTCCACAGTTTTCACGGCGGCGTGAGAAAAACGGAGAATCCAGCCCAAGAACTGTGAGCAGGAGTCGGCAATTCAGCCACTTGAGCCGGCCCCACCAATCAATACAATTGTGGCTGACCTCATCTCAGCCTCGTCTCCACCTTGTAAATAGTTGGGGCCCCGAGGACCGAACCCTGTGGCACACCACTAGTTATAAATTGCCCACCATACTAAGACCCATTTAACCCCACTCTCTGCTTTCTATCCGTTAGCTATTCCTATGTCCAAGCTAATATATTATCCCCAACCCCTTGGAATCTTACCATTAATAGAGGCATACAAGTTGATCAGAGGATTAGATAGGGTGGACAGTGAGAGCCTTTTTCCTCGGATGGTGATGTCTAGCACGAGGGGACATAGCTTTAAATTGAGGGGAGATAGATATAGGACAGATGTCAGAGGTAGGTTCTTTACTCTGAGAGTAGTAAGGGCACGGAATGCCCTGCCTGCAACAGTAGTGGACTCGCCAACATTAAGGCATTTAAATGGTCACTGGATAAACATATGGATGAGAATGGAATAGTGTAGATGGGCTTTAGATTGGTTTCACAGGTCGGCGCAACTTCGAGGGCCGAAGGGCCTGTACTGCACTGTAATATTCTATTGTATATTAACCTTTTGTGTGGCATCTTCTGAAATACCTTCTGGAAGTCCAGATACACTACATCTACAGGATCCACATTATCTACTTTGCTTGTTACATTTTCGAAGAACTCTAGCTAATTAGTCAAACATGATTTACCCTTCATAATATCATGCTGACACTGATGGATTGCATTTTGACTTTCCAAATGTCCCATTACTACTTCCTTAATATTGGATCCCAACAGTTTCCCAAAAACAGATATTAAACTAGCTGATCTATAGTTTCCTACTTTCTAACTTTGTCCCTTCTTGAACAGGGGCATTACATTAACCTTTTTTCCAATCCATTGGAATCTTTCCAGAATCCAGGGACGTTTGGAATATTATAACCAAAGCCTCCACTATCTCTGCTGCCACTTCCGTTAAGACCCTAGAATGTAGGCCCTGGGGACTTGTCTGCCTTTAATCCCAATAATTTGCGTAGTACTTTCTCCCTAGTGATGGCAATTGTTTTAAATTCCTCCTTTTCAACAACCTCTGTATTACCTGGGACAATTGGAATCATTCTAATGTCCTCCACCATGAAAACGGAGGCGAAATATTGATTTAGCTTCTCTGCCATTTCTGTGTTCTCCATTATTAACTCCCAGTCTCGTCCTCCAAGGAACTTTAGCTACTCTCTTCCTTTTCATATCCTTATAGAATCTTTTGCTATCCATTTTCATATTTTGCACTAGATTTCTTTCATAATTTACTTTTTCTCTTTTTATTACTTGCTTTAGTAATGCTCTGTTGATTTTTAAAAGTGCCAGCAGCCTGCCACTGACCTTTGCCCTTGGTTTTGCCTTTATGTTATCTTTGAACACCTTGTTTAGCCACAGGTTTTCCACCTCTTAACAATCTTTCTTCCTCTCTATATTTTAGTTGGGAGGAATTGAATATCTCCTTAAATATCTGCCACTGTTCATAAAATGTCCTATCATTTAGTCTTTCTGCCCAGGCCACTGGGGCTAAATCTGTCCTCATGCCTATGTAATTACCTTAGTTTAACACTAGAACATCAGTGTGGGTCTCAAGTTTAGTGTCCTCAAACTGAATTTTAAATTGAAGCATGCAATGGTTACTCTTCCATGGAAGATCCTTTTTTACACAATACTTTACAAAACAGCCTGCTCCCTGGTTGGTTCGACAACATATCGTTCCAAAAAACATTCCCTATTACACTCTATGAACTCTCTCTCTCTCTCGAGGCTATTCTTGCCAGTTTGATTAATCCAGTCGACATGCATATTAAAACCACTCTTGATTATTGTTGTACCTTTCTTTTAAGCCCGCAGCATTTCTTGGTTTATACTGTGTCCTACTGTCGACCTACTATTAGGGGATCCATAGACTATTTCCGCCAGGAACTTCTTTCCATTACTCTTTCTTATTTCTTCCCAGACTGATTCTACACCTTGATCTCCAGTTCCAATATCATTTCTCACGACAGCACTGATCCCTTCCTTTACTAACAAAGCTACACCTCCTCCTTTTCAATTCTGTCTATCCTTCTTAAACACTGAGTACCCTTGGCTATTCAAATCCCAGACCTGGTCTCCTTGTGACCATGTCTCAGTAATCACCACTGAATCAGACACCGTTGTTTCCATTTACGCTGTTAACTGAGTAATTTTATTCCGAATGCTAAATACATTCAGATACAAAGTCTTTAAGTTTATCCTATTATTAATTTTCCTTACTCTTGTACGATTCCCTGGTGTAATATGATGTTCACATGGTCTATCCCTTTCTTTCATTATCTGGTAAAAATTAGCCTCATCATTAACCTTCTCCTTACACTGGAGTTTTGAAATTTCCATGCAACTGAATCCCGCCCTGCCCCCCATTCCATTATTTAGTTTAAAACCCTAAGGGGCTGGTTTAGCACAGTGGGCTAAACAGCTGGCTTGTAATGCAAGACAATGCCAGCAGTGCGGATTCAATTCCCTAACCGGCCTCCCCGAACAGGCACTGGAATGTGGCGACGAGGGGCTTTTCACAGTAACTTCATTGAAGCCTATTTGTGACAATGAGCAATTATTATTATTAGTTATTCACTCGATTCCTTGCTGGGTCACTGTCTGTGCAGAGTCTGCACGTTCTCCCCGTGTCTGTGTGGGTTTCCTCCGGGTGCTCCGGTTTCCTCCCACAGTCCAAAGACGTGCAGGTTAGGTGGCTTGGCCATGATAAATTGCCCTTAGTGACCAAAAAAGTTAAGAGGGGTGATTGGGTTATGGGGATAGGGTGGGACTGAGGTTGGTGCAGACTCGATGGGCCAAATGGCCTCCTTCTGCATTGTATGTTCTATGTATGAATTTGCCAGGACACTGGTCCCAGTATGGTTCAAGTGGAGCCTTTCCCAATGGAGCCAGCTCCCTGTTTCCCCAGTACTTCAATGTCCATTGAACTTGAACCCTTTCTCCCCACACAATCTCTGAGTCACACTGTAATCCTTTTGACATTATGCCAATTAGCTTGTGGTTCAGGTAGTAATCCGACGATTATTGACTTTGTGGTTCTGTTTTTTAATTTACCACCTAGCTGCTCGTATTCCCCCCCGCAGAACCTCATTCCACATTCTACCAATATCATTAGTAAATACATGGACCACAACAACTGGACCTTTCACCCAGTGGATTTGGAGAGGAGGGGATGGGAGTTTGGGAAATTGAAGGGTGGCAAACGGGACTGATGCCAGGAGGAGAGAGGTGGCAACTTACGCTTGCAGCTCGTTGGCGGTCATTCATTTTCTTCCGACATTGGATGCCTGACCTCCTGGTCATGCTGCCCGCACTGACAACTGTTGCCACTGCTTCCCAGTTGGCATTTCTCACCTTACCGCTGGTTCTCCGACCCGCTCAGGGGAACAGGCTGCTCCACCTCTCATCCATGGCATCTGAGAAGCCTGTCCAGGTCAGCATGCCCAAAGTGAGGAGCAGGTCTGCGTACTGCCATTCTCGTTTCTTGGCTTAGAGTGAGTGCTGAGGAAACGTTTAAAAGCAGCTTCCCCTTGTTAGCAGGGAGCAGCTGAGGTGCGAGTCAGGCAAATCAGATGGCGAGGGAGCCAGGCATTGCGAGATTATCATGGGGGCTCCTTATTTGGTACTAAGTTCGGCTGAATGCAGGCCGCGATCTCCCCAATGCAGGTGATGCAAAACACCGAGCCAAATGCACCCAAAATGACACTTTTTGGAGTGAATCGCGACCCTGATCTTGAAATCTCAAAGGGGAATGAGATGAGATTCATTAACCTGTAGAACAGATGATCAAAAATTGAACTTTGTAAAATGTTACCAATATTCCCCTGAAGAACACAGAGGCCTTAAGAAGTCAGCATGATTTTGTGAGCAATAAGTCATGGCTGACTAAATTACAGGAATTGTTTGCATGGGTTAGCAAGTAGTGATACAGGCCTTTGCCTTCAATTACCGATTACATTTTCGGAAGTCAATTTGTAAAAGTCTATATGGAAAGCTTGATTAAGATTACATTGAATTAATGGGACATTAAGAAGCTGAATTGAAAATCAGCTAGGTAATAGGAGACAGAAGGTAATAAATGGATCTGTCAGGGCAAAGTGAGAGGATTTACTGACTCAAAATTCCACAAAGGTCCATTCTCCTCCCTTCTGTTTACATATCTCAGCTGCTTTTTCAAAGAGGTGCTTCCAGTGATATTAAATTTCTGATTACACAGAGCTTGGTGTCTGGGTGACTGATCGTGCTATAGATTCGATGGCTTACAAAGCCCAGTACGGGGATCGTGATTTGCGATTAACCAGTTGAAGTGATGCAGGCAACACTCAAATATCAACATTCATTCCTATGATGCAGCAGCATTTTCAGTGCTGAACATGCTGCTGAATTGGTGCACGCTTCAACAGGGAGCCTAGGTTCATGTGAGACTTGCACCACTTAATTTTGATGCGCATTAGTTAAAGCCAGACTACTTAAGGTGCTATCTCGCAATAGTGGGGCCTGATATGGCTTGGACAACATTGGAAAGATTTTCATTTTTGATTCATTTTTATGGGATGTGGGCGTCACTACCTACACCGGCCTGTGTTGCCCATCCCTAATTGGCCTTCAGAAGGTGGTGGTGAGCTGCCTTCTTGAACCACAGCAGCCCATGTGGTGTAGGTACACCCATTTGTGCTATTAGCAAGGAAGTTCACGGATTTTGTCTCAGCGGCAGTGAAGGAACCGTTATATATTTCCCAGGCAGGATGGTGAGTGACTTATAGGGGAACTGCAGGTGGTGGTGTTACCATGTATCTGCTGTCTTTGTCCTTTTAGATGGGGGTGGTTGTAGGTTTGCAAGCTGCTGCCTTAGTCACCTTGGTGAGTTCTTGTAGACGGTTTCACACTGCTACTACTGTGCGTCGGTGGTGGAGGGCATGAATGTTTGTGGAAATGGTGCCAATCGAGCGGGCTGCTTTGTCCTGGATGGTGCGGAGCTTCTTGAATGTTGTTGGAGCTGCACTCAATCCAGGCAAGTGGACAGTATTCCATCACACTCCTAACTTGTGTCTTGTAGATGGTGGAAAGACTTTGGGGTGTCGTGAGGTGAGCTACTTGCTGCAGGATTCCTAGCCTCTGACTTCATGAATGCCCCAACATTGCTCAACAGACAAGAGATTATACCAGGCTTTGGCTGCTGCACCCACATCATTGGTGCAGGAAATGGTTTCTCTTCGCACATTAAGCTTGGAGGCTCAGAAGGCAGGTGATTGTGTCAGCCAAAACCGACAATCCAGGCCCAAGGACTTGGATTTGGTGTGACAAGGCGTCCAATGGCCTCAGCTGAATGGTCAATATCATTCTGGTATGTCAAGTGCTCTCAATACCACTAGCTTCACGCACTTCTCCAATCACAACACCCACTTCACTTGCCTACGAAAATCTATACCAACCACTTCCGCACATAATAAGCACTATTGAAAGCTGGAAGTCGCACAGTCACATCTCACAGCTTCCCCATGCTGCCAACAATTCAACTGTGCCAGGCATATCACCACACTCACTGACACACTCCCCTCTCTTTTGATAGACAAGATGGCACACAGTAGACAGCGACAACAGCACATTTGGCAATCAGGTGCAGCTTTGGAACTGAACGCATACCTAGAAGTTTTGTGAGTGGGGGGAATTTAAAGTGCGAATCTTATTTTTGAAAAATCCAATCTCATCTGCTTTTAGCAGTAACTGGAAAGTACAATGTAAGCACACTAAGTTTATTTATTTCTTCTAGCCTCAAGCAGGCTAAATACACTCGTCTGAGAGAGCCAAGTAGTTAATTAGCTAACTGGATGAATCCTAGTTTCTCTAGCTCCAGTTCTGTTTACTGTAGTGCAGCTAAGGCAAATGTGTGCAGTTTTGGAATTGAGTGCATACCTGGGGGTTTAGTGAGTGGGGGAGTTCAATAAAAGGGGGAAAGAGGTGTTCCTTTCTTTTTGCTTTTGCTAACTTTTTCACCCTGTAGGAATCGATTTTTACTCTGCTACAGTGAAATAAGCCAGCTTTTTACATAAGAACATAAGAACTAGGAGCAGGAGCAGGCCATCTGGCCCCTCAAGCCTGCTCCGCCATTCAATGAGATCATGGCTGATCTTTTGTGGACTCAGCTCCACTTTCCGGCCCGAACACCATAACCCTTAATCCCTTTATTCTTCAAAAAATCTATCTATCTTTATCTTAAAAACATTTAATGAAGGAGCCTCTACTGCTTCACTGGGCAAGGAATTCCATAGATTCACAACCCTTTGGGTGAAGAAGTTCCTCCTAAACTCAGTCCTAAATCTACTTACCCTTATTTTGAGGCTATGCCCCCTAGTTCTGCTTTCACCCGCCAGTGGAAACAACCTGCCCGCATCTGTCCTATCGATTCCCTTCATAATTTTATATGTTTCTATAAGATCCCCCCTCATCCTTCTAAATTCCAACGAGTACAGTCCCAGTCTACTCAACCTCTCCTCGTAATCCAACCCCTTCAGCTCTGGGATTAACCTAGTGAATCTCCTCTGCACACCCTCCAGTGCCAGTACGTCCTTTCTCAAGTAAGGAGACCAAAACTGAACACAATACTCCAGGTGTGGCCTCACTAACACCTTATACAATTGCAGCATAACCTCCCTAGTCTTAAACTCCATCCCTCTAGCAATGAAGGACAAAATTCCATTTGCCTTCTTAATCACCTGTTGCACCTGAAAACCAACTTTCTGCGACTCATGCACGAGCACACCCAGGTCTCTCTGCACAGCAGCATGTTTTAATATTTTATCATTTAAATAATAATCCCCTTTGCCGTTATTCTTACCAAAATGGATAACCTCACATTTGTCAACATTGTATTCCATCTGCCAGACCCTAGCCCATTCACTTAGCCTGTCCAAATCCCTCTGCAGACTTCCAGTATCCTCTGCACTTTTTGCTTTACCACTTATCTTAGTGTCGTCTGCAAACTTGGACACATTGCCCTTGGTCCCCAACTCCAAATCATCTATGTAAATTGTGAACAGTTGTGGGCCCAACACTGATCCCTGAGGGACACCACTAGCTACTGATTGCCAACCAGAGAAACACCCATTAATCCCCACTCTTTGCTTTCTATTAATTAACCAATCCTCTATCCATGCTCCTACTTTCCCCTTAATGCCATTCATCTTTATCTTATGCAACAACCTTTTGTGTGGCACCTAGTCAAAGGCTTTCTGGAAATCCAGATATACCACATCCATTGGCTCCCCGTTATCTACCGCACTGTTAATGTCCTCAAAAAATTCCACTAAATTAGTTAGGCACGACCTGCCCTTTATGAACCCATGCTGCGTCTGTCCAATGGGACAATTTCCATCCAGATGCCTCGCTATTTCTTCCTTGATGATAGATTCCAGCATCTTCCCTACTACCGAAGTTAAGCTCAGTGGCCTATAATTACCCACTTTCTGCCTACCTCCTTTTTTAAACAGTGGTGTCACGTTTGCTAATTTCCAATCCGCCGGGACCACCCCAGAGTCTAGTGAATTTTGGTAAATTATCACTAGTATGAGGCATACTCTTGCTCCTTGCTGCAGAGATCAGAGTCAATTCCCCTCATTGTGAGTATGAGGTGAGAGATTCACGACTATTTCAGTCCTAACATAGCATATGAACTGGAGATAAACGTATTCAAATCTGCAAAAAAGACAAATAAATAAGTGAATAATAAAATAAAGTAATTAATTAAAACTCATTCTGGATAGTGGGCATATATGTGATGTGTCAAGGCTGCAGCCCATGGAAGCACCTGGATGCCAGTATGATCCAGGATAAACTTTGTTTGTGATTCGAGGAAGTCAATGAGCTGGAGGCTGAGCTGCAGGCACTGAAACACATCAGGGATGGGGAAAGTTATCTGAATGCTTTGCACCACTTAGGATAGGGCTTCTGATTTGGTCAGTGATCAGGGCCAAGAGGAGGTTGGTAAGGGGACTCAGAGGGCAGGAGTGCAGGAACACCAACCATTGCAGTTATCCACCAGGGTTGAAGTTCGCTCAGCTTGTGTGGATGAGAGTTGGGACTGCTGGGTGGATGGGCAAACTGACCATGGCACCAAAATTCAGGAAGCCATTCATCAAGGGGGAAAAAAATGTACTAATATAATGAGCGGAATTGACACTGTTCTCTGCAGCATGTACAATGACAGTATAATGAGGGGAATTGACTCTGATCTCTGCAGCAAGGAGCAAGAGTTAAGTGTTGCCGGCCCGGATTCGGGACATATGCTCAGGGCTGCAGAGGAACTTGCAGTGGGAGAAAGAGGATAAAATTACCAAGGTCCACGCCGGTGCCAACAACATAGGTAGAATGAAGAAAGAGGTTCTGCACACAAAGTATGAGAGGTAACAGTAAATTAGAGCCACATGCAAATTGGTATAGGGTCCATAAGATCTGAGAGATGAGTGGGTGGCTCAATGACTGGTGTGGGAGAAGTGAGTTCTGGATAGTGGGGCACATGGTACCAGAACTGGGGAAAGTAGGGGCTGTGTCATTGGGAGGGTTACACCTGAACCAGTGCTAAGAATGTTGTCCTCGTGAACTGCATAACTAGGTTAGTAGAGAGGGGTTTAACCTCAATAGTGGGGGCAAGAGATCAAAACTGGGAAGGTGCGGTAAATCAAGGAGTAGAGTTCAGACAAGAGAGAAAGGTATTAATGTGAGAAATGACAAACAGATCATGAATGGGACGGTCAGAGTGAAAATCTTAGAGTAAATCAGCAGATAAGGCTAAATGCTCGAAAAATAACAAAAGGACAAAACTAAAGGCTCTGTATTTGAATACATCGAAACAAAACAGAATAACTGATAGCACAAATAGAAATGAATGAATAAGTGCAATCTGACAGCTATTAAAGGAACATGGCTGCAGGATGTGATGGATTGGGACCTAAATATTGACGGTTGTATGATACTAAGAAGGGTAGAAGCTAGGAAAATGTGGAGAGGTGGCTCTGTTAATTAGTGATGGTATTACCACATTGGACAGGAACGTAGAAGTGGTTTGGGTAAAGATGAGAAATTATAAAATCAAGAAGCCACTTGTCAGAATGGTGTACAGGCTTTATTTATTATTTATTTAACAATAGCCATTTGGTAGGACAGGGTGCAAAAGAAGAAATAATGTCAGAAAGGTCGGGGGATATTCATGAGGATTTTAAGCTAATATAGACATTAAAAATCAGATGGGCAAAGCTAATGTAAGATATTAATAGAATAGATTTGGGTTAGATTTTTAGAACGCAACATTGTGCCTAGTATTTTGCAACAAGATAAAATTGATTGAACTTCACAGTAAATGTATACACCCTACTTAGCAGCAGTCATGTTTGAATTTTACATTCACTTTGAGGGAGAGAAGAGTGGGTCAACTTTAATAAATGCAATTATGAGGGCATAAAGCAGAACTTGTTAAAGGGAATGAGCAAGTTAGGTTAAGGGATAGATAAATAGAGATGCTGTGTCGGACATTTAAGGTTTTTTTTAGAATACGCAGAATCGATACATTCCAACAAGGCATAAAATTTCCAAGGGGAGGACCCACCATCAGCGGTTAAAGTTAAAAATTGTGGGCACAATTCAGAAACCAGGATGCGCCCGGCGCAGATCCGGATGTAAGAGGTGAATCACAAGAGAGCCCCAAATCGGGCACCGAGCCAGGCCAATGGCGAGTCACCCGACTCGTTCTCGCCCTTGTTGGCTGTGATGCAGATCAGCATATTGAATGGATCATTTCAATACCCATGTGGCATATGTGCCCAGCCAACGCAGGGGCGCCGTTTAGCACTGGTTTCCACAAATGTGGACCGTGCTTCACGGCATTTCAGGGGTCTCACAATCCAATCGAAACCCCGGGTGGTCGGGGCAGTGCATGGTGGTACCCTGGTGCTCCCCTGGCACGGGCAGTGTGGCACTGACAGCCTGGCACCTTGGCAGTGCCACCTTGGCACTTACAGGGTGCTTGGTTAACATTGCCAGGGGTGTCAGGTTGGCAGTGCCAGATTTCCCAGATGCCAGGTTAGTACTGCCAGTGCTCAGGCCCAGGGAGGCTTTGCCCACTGGAGAGGGGGTGAGGGAGGGGTTCCAGGGGCCTCAACAAGGTTTGACGGGTGAAGGCGGGGGGGGGGGGGGGGGGGGTGGTCAATAAAGCATGGGAGAGGCTGAAAGGGGGGGTGCAGAGATTGTGGCTGCCTGGCAAAATGGCATACAACCTGTGAGGAGCCGTTCCTGCTGGCAAGCTCAGAAAATTGACTGAAGTGTGGCCTGAGTGGGGGGAACTTCCCGAGGCCCAAAAATCCAGCAAAGTGCCGGTGAATAGCGAGGTAAATCTCAATACTGTGGCTACCGAGAAACACCCCACCAAACAGGCCCAAAAGTGGACTTTAGCTTTTCTCCCCAGGATTGTGCTCAGTATCAAACTTAAAGAAAAAGGGATATAATTGGGTATAGTTGGGTAGCAGGTCAGATGATTGGACAGAACATGAAAAAAAGCAAAGAATGACAAAAATATTGGGCTCATTTTTGCGGCCTCGTCGCACCAGACTTGGTTTCGGGACGAAGCCGTTGAATCTCACAAGAGACCTCGCAGTGCAGTGCTCGAAACACCTCGTGAGATTCAGCGAGATCTCGCGAAATCTCACCCTAACTATTTAAATATGGATATGCGCAATTCTCCCGTGCCCAGTACCCAGGTCGTGCCAGGGACACCTTGCCAAGGCACCTTTTAGTACTGGTTTCCACAAACGTGGGCCAATCATAATGACACCTGGCAGATCTCCCATGCCAATCGAGAGCCCTGGCTGGCCAGGGGCAGGGCAGGGTCACACCATGGTGCTCGCTCTGACACCAGTGCATTGGATTAGATTGGTTTATTGTCACGTGTACCGAGGTACAGTGAAAACTATTGTTCTGCGTGCAGCTCAGACAGATCATTCCGTACATGAAAAGAAAATACATAATAGGGCAAACATAAAATACACAATGTAAATACATAGACACAGGCAGTGGCTGAAGATGTGTGAAGAGATCAGATCAGTCCGTAAGTCCATCAGTCCATAAGAGGGTTGTTTAGGACTTTGGTAACAGCGGGGAAGAAGCTGCTTTTGAATCTGATCGTGCGTGTTCTCAGACTTTTGTATCTCCTGCCTGATGGAAGAAGTTGGAAGAGTGAATAAGCCGGGTGGGAGGGGTCTTTGATTATGCTTCTTGCTTTCTCAAGGCAGCGGGAGTCAATGAATGGGAGGCGGGTTCATGTGATGCACTGGGCGGTGTTCACGACTCTCTGTAGTTTCTTTACGGTCTTGGGCAGAGCAGTTGCCATACCAGGCTGTGATGCAGCCAGATAGGATGCTTTCTATGGTGCATCTGTGAAAGTTGGTAAGAGTCAATGTGGACATTCCAAAATCCCATAGTTTCCTGAAGAAGTAAAGACACATTTGTGCTTTCTTGGGCGTAGCATTGACATGGGTGGACCAGGACAGATGTTTGGTGATGTGCAGACCCAGGAATCTGAAGCTGTCAACCATCTCCACCTCGGCATCATTGATGCTGACAGGGGTGTGTGCAGTGCTTTGCTTCCTGGGGTCAACGACCAGCTCTTTAGTTTTGCTGACATTGAGGGAGAGATTGTTGTCATCACACTGCTCCAAAAGGTTCTCTATCTCCCTCCTGTATTTTGACTCATCGTGTTCTAAACGTGTTTGGATATAAACTACATGTTGAGTGTATGGTCCATCTCCCCATTGTTTTGAATGCGTATGCAGTCAATGGCTCTGTGCGCCAGGAGGCCGTGTGCAGGTCAGGCCATGTTCCTGTCCCTCCTGCTTCTCTGATTAGAGGGAAGACAAGAAATCCCCTCTCTTGGCATACGGAATCCCTGTGACTTCCCAGATACAGCGGTCAATAGCGAACATTGATATGTTTTCAACGTGGCACAGTCTGCTGACATAAATATTCAGGGATTCGGTAACTTTAGATTCATAGAATTCCTATAGTGCAGAAGGAGACCATTCGGCCCATCGAGTTTGCACCAACCATCAGCCTAAGCCTACTCCCCGCCCTAACCCCGTAACCCATCTAACCTGCACAAATTTGGACTGTGGGAGGAAACCAGAGGACCCGGAGGAAATCCACGTAGACACAGGGAGAACGTGCAAACTTCATATTGACAGTCACTCGAGGTCGAATTTGAACCCGGGTCTCTGGCATTGTGAGGCAGTAGTGCTAACCACTGTGCCACCGTGCCGCCCCACATTGACATCTACTGGTTTGCTGTCCTTGACCTGCTCTGTGGTTGCAAGTTCGGATGCAGAATGTGGCTCAGTTCTGTAATCGTCTTTTTGGTGATGCACAACCAAACACATCGGGCTGGATTCTCCGCTTGGGAGACAAAGTCCCCATGCCGGCGTGAAAACAGTGGTGTTTAACGCCAGGAAAACTGGCGCAAAATGGCCACCGATTCGCCGTTTTGCTGGGGACTAACAGAGAGGCAGCGTAGAGCTCCAAGCTCTAGCTGCCGATACAGCCCGCAGCATTTACGGGTCCATGGCCGTGCATGCGCATGGCGGCAGCCTGCAGCGGCCGTGTTTCATGGCGGACTCAGCCTGCGGACCCGGACCAAAACAAATAGTACCCCCATTCGGCCGCTCACACGCCCTGGACCGTCCGCCCACAGTGCTCCCAGCCCCGAATTAAGCCCCCCCTGCCTGTGGATCGGCCCTTCCCCGACTGTGGCGGTGCCGGACTGAATCCGCAGCCGCCATGCTAACTTCACGACGGGTGAGAGCACACGTGTCCCACGCCGTCCGGAACTCGGCCGGTTGGGGATGGAGCATCGCAGGCACTTCCTGAGGCTGTGGATACATGGTGGGCGTGCTCCTAGAGTACGCCTCTTTTCAGGGGGCGGAGAATCCAAAACCCAGCGCCACCCCCAATTTCGACATCAAAACGGATTCTCCGCCCTGTCGCCGAACGCGATATTGGTGTCGGGGATTGGAGAATTTCGGCGCGTATTTTCTGGCGACGGAGGCGGCCCACCATTGGCCGCTGGTGCTGATGCCAACGGCGCTCTGCATTGTTTGCTGCTGCGCCACTGGGGAAACCGCCACCTACAGTTGCCATCTGTTGAGCAGGAAGATCCCCGGCGCAGGAAGGGCGGGACAATTCATTGTTCCTGATTTCGCGGGTGACAGGAGAATTGTTCTCTGAAGCTCTCTTGCTGAGAATCCCCTCCAGTTCTTTAGTGAACAACTTCCCGGCTGCCTCTACTTCATCTCCCTCTGATGATACAACCCAAGGGGAACTGCAAATGTGGCCCCCATGGCGAGGAGATGAAGGCACATACCGAACATATAAACTATGAAGAGAATAGAAGCAGTGAGGTTGTTTCCACTGGTGGGTGAAACTAGAACTAGGGGGCAGAGCCTCAAAATAAGGAGGAGCAAATTCAGGACTGAGTTGAGGAGGAACCTCTTCACCCAAAGGGCTGTGAATCGGTGGAATTCCCTGTCCAGTGAAGCAGTTGAGGCTACCTCGTTAAATGTTTTTAACGCAAAGGTAGATCGATTTTTGAACAATAAAGGAATAAAAGGTTACGGTGAGATGGCGGGTAAGTGGAGTTGAGTCCACAAAAAGATCAGCCATGATCTTATTGAAGGGCGGAGCAGGCTCGAGGGGCCAGATGGCCTACTCCTGCTTCTAGTTCTTATGAGACTTTTCGAAAAGAACACAATTCCTTCCCAACGTCCAGTGTCACTCCTGAACTTCTGTTCCAACTTTCCACAACTTCTCGAACAACCCAACACTTTCACTAACTCTGGAGTAGCAAGTAGATCGTCAAATGCAGCTAAGCAGCTTGTTGAGCTGTGTGTATTTAAGAGAGTGGATGAACAGAGGTGGTGAGGCTCATCGGGGCAGATCAGCTCTCACATCAACATGCACATTACACCAGCGCAAACGCCTTGAATAACATGGCATTCGTCATGGGTCACGTCAGAAATGGCTGGGGGCAGCAAGAACACCATTTTTCATATCAACCTGCACCTACAGTGCTAAAACCGCCAAGGTTATAGAATTGAATGTTTCGGCCATCACGTTTAACATGATTTGGATAAATTTGATAAATGGCTGAGAAAAGGCAGATAGAGTTGAATACTACTACAAGTGCAAGGTAATCTGCAAGGAGACACAAAACACATGTACACAGTTGATGGATGTCTTTTCGAAAGATTTGAAAGTATAAAATGTTTGGTCATGGTCACTCACCATCGAGTCACTCCAAGGCTAATCAAACTAATCAAGCACCAGGAAGCATCTTGAAATCATTTTGACTGTAAATTGAAACAATTTATTTCAACTCAGTGTTAAGACGGCTGCTTGATCCAAAATATGCTTCCGGTTATTATTTCAGCCTCGGAAAAAAAAAACTCAGTTCAATGGGTGAACACTTCATGAAGCTGGAAGTAACAATTTACAAGTAAGGTTGCTGGAGTTTGGCTCAGTGGTTGGTTCCTGGGCGACAGGGGTTAACGTCTGTGGTCGTGGTTGAGGATGGCCACGGACCGATGTGGAGATCTGCTAAAATGACGCCCATGCCACGACCAGGGGCATGATCGAGCGGTGCTTCGGCATCCGGTGCCAGTTCTGAAGGCCCGCTCCCGTCCCGACCAGGGTCTCAATTCTCACAGCCATGGAGCACAGGGAGCGGATTACCTCCCTCTGAGACTGTGCCACATCACACTGTGACTGTGCGAGCACCTTCTGGATCTGTGCCACGTCAGCCAATGACTGTTCCACCTCCCTCTGGGTCTGTGCCACATCGGCCAGCACCTGGGCAATACCGCCAACATCCTCAGAGATGGCCCTCTGGACTGGGCCACGCTCTTGAACACCGCTGTAATGTCCAAGTTTCCCTTGTACATAGAGCTGCCCTGTCACAGGCCTCGGCCACAGCCCGCACAGAGTGCCCAGGCCTTGGACATGCGGTCCCATAACCAAAACATTCGCCCCAGGGCCTCCACTGCAGACGCCACCCGTGCGGTGTTGGCCTGTGTGGTAAGCATAGTCGGCACAACCTCCTGTTCCTGAACAAAGTTGGACTCCTCCAATTGCACAGCAGGCGCTGGATTGTTGGCAACAACTCCTCCTGTAGTCCCTGGCTCTGTGGCTGTATGTCCGCTATCGATGGGACCGCCATTTACAAAAGCCTGAAACCGGGCAGATCATCAGTGCAGGGCTACGCCGACTTTTTCATGTAAAACTAGACACTTCCTCCGGATATAACCTCAAAATCGGAGTATCCAGCCCATAGTCTCCCAAACGGAGAATCCAGCCCAGGGCGAAATTCTCCGCAATCGGCGCGATGTCCGCTGACCGGCGCCAAAAATGGCGCGAATCAGTCCGGCATCACGCCGCCCCAAAGTTGCGGAATCCTCTGCATCTTGAGGGGCCGAGTCCTAACCTTGAGGGGCTAGGCCCGCGCTGGACTGATTTCCGCCCCGCCAGCTGGCGGGAAAGGCCTTTGGTGCCCCGCCAGCTGGCGCGGAAATGACATTGCCAGGCGGCGCATGCGCGGGAGCGTCAACGGCCGCTCACGGCATCCCCGCGCATGCGCAGTGGAGGGGATCTCTTCCGCCTCCGCCATGGTGGAGACCGTGGCGAAGGCGGAAGGAAAAGAGTGCCCCCACGGCACAGGCCCGCCCGTGGATCGGTGGGCCCCGATCGCGGGCCAGGCCACCGTGGGGGCCCCCCCCGGGCCAGATCGCCCTGCGGACCAGGACCCTGGAGCCCGCCCGCGCTGCCTTGTCCCGCCGGTAAGAGAGGTGGTTTAATCCACGCCGGCGGGACAGGCATTCCAGCAGCGGGACATCGGCCCATCCGGGCCGGAGAATCGCCGGGTGGGGGCGGGGGGGCCCGCCAACCAGCGCGGCGCGATTCCCGCCCCCGCCGAATATCAGGTGGCGGAGAATTCGGCAACCGGCGGGGGCGGAGAATCTCGCCCAATAAATGGAGTTATGGGTACAGATCGACCATGATCTAATTGGATAGCAGTAGAGAGTTGAGTGACTGAATATATTGCACCTATTCCTTTGATTCCTTTGGCTGATCCTTTCACAGATTTTTAATTAGTCAAGGGTTGAATGGGTGTGGAGAACGGGCAGGGAAGTGGAGTTGAGGCCAAGAGGAGATCATCCAGGAACATATTGAATGGTGGAGCGGGCTGAAGGGGCTATATTGTCTACTCTTGTTCCTAATTCTTGGTCGTGATCTACTGGCCGCATTGCGCCCGAAAGACAACATGTGGGCCGCAATGCGACCTGTAGATGCCGGTAGATCCCTCTTCCGGTATCGACCCGGCTCACCATGTCTCGCGATCTTGTGAGATGTAATGTGAATCTTTTTTTTAAATTCATTAACGGGATGTGGGTGTCGCTGGTTAGGCCAGCATTTATTGCCCATTCCTAGTTGCCCTTCAGAAGGTGGTGGTGAGTTGCCTTCTTGAACTGCTGCAGTCCTTGAGGTGTACGTGCACCCACTGCGCTGTTAGGGAGGGAGTTCCAGGATGTTGCCCCAGCGACAGTGAAGGAACGGCAATATATTTCCAAGTCAGTGGTAAGTGACTTGGAGGGGAACCCTCCAGGGTTCCCAGGTATCTGCTTCTCTTGTCCTTCTAGATGGTAGTGGTCATGGGTTTGGAAGCTGCTGTCTAAGGAACCTTGGTGAATTACTGAAGTGCATCTTATAGATGGTGCATTCGGCTGCCACTGATTTCAATGGTGGAGGGTACGAATGTCTGTGGAAGGGGGAGCATTCAAAATGGCTGCCTTGTCCTGGATGGTGGTCAGCCTCTTGAGTGTTGTTGGAGCTGCACTCATCCAGGCAAGTGGAGAGTATTCCATTCCACTCCTGACTTGTGCCTTGGAGATGGTGGACAGGCTTTGGGGGGGTCAGGAGGTGAGTTACTCGCCATAGGATTCCTAGCCTTTGACCTGCCCTGGTAGCCACTGTATTAATATGGCTAATCTAGTTCAGTTTCTGATCAATGGTAACCCCAAGGATGATGATTGTGGGGGATTCAGCGATAGTAATGCCATTGAATGTCGAGGAGCGGTGGTTAGATCCTCTCTTGTAGGAGATGGTCATTGCCTGGCACTTGTGTGGCGTGAATGTAACTTACCACATGTCAGTCCAAGCCTGGATATTGTCCAGGTTTTGCTGCATTTGGACAAGGACTGCTTCATTATCTGAGGGGTCGCGAATGGTGCTGAACATTGTGCAGTCATCGCAAACATCCCCACTTCTGACCTTATGATGGAAGGGGGGTCATTGATGAAGCAGCTGAAGATGGTTGGACCTGTTGAGAGTAGGATCACTTTTTAGCAAACTACTCTCACTCTAATATTCACTCCCTTGATTTACTCAAGGTGTGGGATCAAACCTCCTTGTCTTGGAAATCTCGGGCACATGCCGTTCAGTGCTGGTCTCCACAAAGGGGGACCAGATGGAATGGCACTCACTCATGGGTCCTCCCAGGGAAACAGAGGCCCTCAGATTCTTGCCCTCTGGGCAGGGTGGCACCCTGGCTCTGCCGGTGCCAGCTTGGCACTAGCAGCCTGGCACCTTGGAAGTACCAGCCTGGCAGTGCCACCTGGGTGCCAGTCTGGCACTGTCAATGTGCCCAGGTTACACTGGCAGAGTGCCAGGTAGGCACTACCAAGTTGCCAAGCTAGCATTTTTCCTGTACTGCGAATCAGGCCCTGCGGTACCCTACGTGGGTGCGTGGGGGAGCATGAGGCTGCCCTTATAGGTGGGTTGGGGCTTTGGGCGGGTTTGGGGGTCAAGTTGGGGGTTGAGAGATTGGGATACCATTTTTGATTGGCATCCCGATCTCCTTCTGCACTGAAGCATTCTGGCGAGTGGAGCTCCTCAGTGCAAAAAACGAGATTAAATGTGGCCTCGTCGGGGAGTTCCCCACTGAGGCCCCAGATCCGAATGGGCATTCAATAGCGTGGTGTTTCTCGGTGTTAAATGCACTCGCTACGGGACTCTGTTCCCATTTGGGTAAATAGCGCCCCTTATGTTCTTATTTGGTTTACTGCCATTGGCTGGGAGAAACCTGCTGTAATAAAGGAATGCAGGTTTCACCATTTGAACTATGGCATTAATGTTGTCCTTTGGTTCCATGTTTAGTTCCAGGTCAAACAATTGCTCAATGCCCAGCTAAATGAATGTAGTTCTGTTAGACACCCAACTCGGGCAGTAGCAGAGACTCATAGTTCTCCTCCGATAGCTGTAGACTTTGCAAGCTGTCTTCGACTATTAATTCTGCTCCTCCATCAAAATATCAAGCAACGCAAATCTATGCTACGAAGCAGTGGACTTTTCCAAAGGGGATGGAAATCTGGCAATTTCTTACGGATCAGAATCAGAGTCAAGGGTGAGCACTTCCCAGCACTTGCTTTGAAATGTCAGGCTTCCAGATTTTCAGAAAACCTCTCTTTGGAGCTCTCCCAATTCCCCACCGTCTTAATGCTATGTTTAAATGGGCACCATGAAAGCCATATGGGCTTAAATACAATCAAATGAAAATTTGCGTTTGCCTTCACAGGCACTTACTGAGTATGAAAAAAATGAGCCTTTGTATTTCTCTCAGGCACTTAACTGACGAGCATTGGGCCTTCATTGGGATTTAGGACACTGAGGGTGGAAATCCTAAACCAATGAGGCCGCAACAGCTCTTCTTTTCCGAAAGCCCCACCGGGAGTGGTGACAGCTGCCTGTAATATAGCAAGGCCTTTATTCCCTCATGCCTCTTCATTGTGGGATCCCTGCAGAGAGGTGAGTGGGGTGGTTTGAGGGTCACAGGGAGGCCATAGTCAAGCCTGAGAAGGTTTTGCTGGCTGGCCTTCAGGACTCTTGGGAAACCCATGTGAGTTTGGGAGAATCCCTGAGTCACCACTAAATTCCAGTGGGCTCAGGGATAATAAACATTACGTGGCTCAAGAATGAGCCTAATTATTCAATGGGTGTTTTCCCCGCGTTAGACCATTTCCCCCCATTGACTTAATGTAGATCAGTTTCCCAGCAATTTTGTGAACTGGCCAGTCACCTAGCCCACTCCAGTAGGATGCACTAAATTCAGCGCCTCATCAAATCTAAATTGCCCTTAGTGTCCAGAATGGTTAGGTGGGGTTGCTGGGTTACAAGGATAGGGTGGAGGTGTGGGCTTAAATAGGGCGCTCGATGGCTCGAATGGCCGAATGGCCTCCTTTTGCGCTGTAAATTCTATGACTCTACGTGGAGGGAGGCACTAAATTTGAAATTGATAGTAAGGAAGGGAAAACGGAGCTGGGATTCCCACTCCTGAGAACTACCCTAAGCTGCCTTCTGCAAAACATGTACATGGATATCAGATGAGGAGAGGAATGGTCCCAGCTTTTAATACATTGCAGAACGCCAGCGCTCTTCTCCTGGCTGAACCATCATGGCGGCCGTTCACCCGGGCCTGATTCTAGGCACAGAGCCCAAAGTCACACACTCGCTACCGCAGGGTCTTATTTATGATTTGCGGCCTTCACTGGGGAGTTGATAAACTCTCCCCGTCCAGAGCTGACTCCATCACTCCCCCTGGGATTCCATATCGTTACCAGTTTACTGCAGCCCATCTGCGCCAACTCTTCCCAATTCCCTCCGACTCGGAACAGAGGAACCACCCAGAATGCCCTGCGGTTGGCTGCCCCTGGAGCATGTGCACTCAGCACCTGGGCAATGAGAGTTGGATCGTGCGGTTTCTGGTCCGCGGAGGATTGTGGGGATGAGGGCCACCATTCATCAGCTGCAGTAAGTCAAGTGTTTTATTGGAGGCTGCCCGCAAATCAGGCCTGAACCAATAATTCTGTTCCTTTCTCTCTACTAATCTGTATCTGAGAAAGGAACAGAATCGGTCTAATCTGATTTGGGCAGCACGGTAGCATGGTGGCTAGTACAATTGCTTCACAGCTCCAGGGTCCCAGGTTCGATTCCCCACTGGGTCACTGTCTGTGTGGAGTCTGCACGTTCTCCCCGTGTCTGCGTGGGTTTCCTCCGGGTGCTCCGGTTTCCTCCCACAGTCCAAAGATAAGTAGGTTAGGTGGATTGGCCAAGCTAAATTGCCCTTAGTGTCCAAAATTGCCCTTAGTGCTGGGTGTGATTACTGGGTTATGGGGATTGGGTGGAGGTGTGGACTTGGGTAGGGTGCTCTTTCCAAGAGCCGGTGCAGACTCGATGGGCCGAATGGCCTCCTTCTGCACTGTAAATTCTATGTGATTCTATGTAACTGCAGAGGCTGTTGACAATCATTGCCTGGACTCAGACGACACGCAAGGGCCAGTTGGATAAATCATCCAGACTGCTGACGGTTCCTGCAGAAGAATGCCACCTTGTGAGTCATCGTCTTCAGGAGGGGAAGCAAGAGGATTAGAAAGTATGACTTGAAAGTGAATCAAGAGTAAGCAGTAAGGGACAAAAAAAACCAAAAGGATGATATCGTTAATCATTGGTGTTTTCAATTGCATAACTCCATTATTGGCAGTGATGATAAAGCTACGAGGAACAAAGAATGGGCAATAAAGATAACATTGTCAATGGCCCTCCCCACATCCTGTCGACTGTTCCGCATTATGCTCAGAAAAGGCCAAGCGGGAACAGACCAGATTACATGGTCATTTCACCGAAATGATTTAGAGATGTATAATGACAAGATTAAATGCGGCCAACCCTTTAAACAAATATTAACATGTATTTCAGTAATTCACTGTGTTAAACAATTGGTCATAATTCCTTTGTTCATAAACTTTTTTCTTTAAACATGAACTGCTGTGCCCCTCTGCAGAATTTACCACAGCCATTTTTGGGGTTAGCTTTTGTAAGTTATTGTTCTTTTCATTGCTTATGTTAATCCTGAAAAACCCATCAACTTGAACCATCACTGACATTGAAGTCACTCAATGCAAACATTGACTTATGAGGATATAACTTGTTTGTATGAAATTCACTCTGTTTTGTGAAAATTCCAGAGAGGTGATTTTTATGATTGAAAAATTCCTTTCCACAAGTTGGATTAATAAAACCCTCTTCCAGTTTAGCGAATAGCTTTTAAGATGATTTGGCTGGCGGAAGTCAAGCAGTACAGTGTGCTTCACCCGAGTCTATTATTTTGGGGTTATAGCAGGGGAGCTTTAACCCCCAAAGCAGGTGAGTCTGGGCCAGATGGGATGTAAAATATTCTACAAACCTCTTAAATCCAACCACACTTGCTTCAGACCTGCCAACTTCTGATTTTAACAAAGATAATGGGCAATCGAACTAATCTAAGGACATGCGTTTTTCATTTAAAACTTCAATGAGGTTGGCTGTCCAGCACTGCTTGTGGGCTAAGGGAGCAGCAATAATTCCCCCCCCCCCCCCCACTGCAGTTAATCTGCTTTCTTCCTCATGATGTGGAGATGCCGGCGTTGGACTGGGGTGAGCACAGTAAGAAGTCTTACAACACCAGGTTAAAGCTCAACAGGTTTGTTTGGAATCACTAGCTTTGAACACATTCTACTCCCGGGCGGCACCCTTCCAACCTCCCAGGAGACTAGCTTGAAGGAGAGCTCCGAGGATGCCACCATAATAGTTGCGGCACTGCTGTCATCCCCACCCTCCACCAGCGCAGATACACATACTCGGTGGGACATGTTAGTGGTCAGGCTTTTGGAGCAAAATCTGGTGACTACCGTACTGCTGATGATGCATATCAGGTGGAGGCAGGAACCCCCAGCTGAGCCAGTAATCGGAGGTCTGCTGGATCCCAGGACCCAGCTGGGTCCCAGCCTGATGCTGAGCCTGTGGAACAGAGTTACCCGGAGCTGATGGATGTGTTAGGGTGCAACTGGGGCATCCAGAGGGAGATGTCAGCAACAGTGCAGCAGATCGATAGCTGTTTGGAGAAGTCCCAGAGGCTACGGGCACAGGAGATGTCGCCGGCAATGTGTGGCACTGAGGCCAACACTGCTCGGGTGGTGACAGCAGTGGAGAGCTCAATGAATGATGTCGGCACCATTAGTGGAGATGTCCAAGGCGTCGCGCAGTCGGTGACGGCATGGTTGAGGGTCTCGGCAGAATGTCTGCCTCGCTGGGGAATGTCACCCAGTACCAGGTTGACCTTGATGAGGTTCTGCGGGCCATGTCTTGCTCTCAGATGGGAATGGCTGAGGCAGTGTGGAGCTTGTTCCAGTCGCAGGTGAGCATGGCTGAGGCACTGCAAAGCATGGCCCAGTCACTGAGGAGCATCGCCGACTTGCTGGTGAGGACCATGGGGAACTGCCAGAGCTGGCAGAGCCAGATGATGCAAGGGCAGCCGGGGCTGGAACCAGCTGCCCCTGCATCCCAAGGTGAACTCAGAGCGCTATGGGCACTGCGGGAGGAGGGGGACACTGAGTGCCAACCCGGGCCCGTCATGTGGAGTAGGGCTGGTGGCCTTCAGCTCTCCTGAGTTCCACCTGTTTGATTAGCCGAGTCTCACAGCCAGTACACGAGGCAGAACGGCCACAGAGGATGCTCACCAGGGGCATCGAAGGCCACACGATGAGGTAAGCAGCTGGCTGCCTCCACCTCAGATGTGCATCTTGGGCACACACCTAGATGTACTGGTAGAGCTAGGAGGGCAAGCACATCAAGGATCACTGAAGGCACCTGGGGAGGGGCAGGGGGGTGGGGGGTGGGTAGGTCGGGGGTGAGGGCGTTGTGGATAGGGGAGGGGGCAGTACCATCAGGAGGGTGGGGAATTGTCAAACACAATAAACACCTTTGTGCAAAACCAGGGTGATCCCTCTGTCACCTTCTTGTGCAATGCGGGCCAACTCCCAAACCCTTTGCCCATCTCTTCAGACATATATATAGTTTACAGTGCAGAAGGAGGCCATTCGGCCCATCGAGTCTGCACCAGCTCTTGGAAAGAGCACCCTACCCAAGGTCAACCCCTCCACCCTATCCCCATAACCCAGTAACCCCACTCAACACTAAGGGCAATTTTGGACACTAAAGGCAATTTATCATAGCCAATCCACCTAACCTGCACATCTTTGGACTGTGGGAGGAAACCGGAGCACCCGGAGGAAACCCACGCACACACGGGGAGGATGTGCAGACTCCGCACAGACAGTGACCCAAGCCGAAATCGAACCTGGGACCCTGGAGCTGTGAAGCAATTGTGCTATCCACAATGCTACCGTGCTGCCCACCTTTCGTTCCTATTTCCTGATGCATAAAATCAGTGCCACTTCATTACCTATCACTTCCATGAGCAATTTTCTTTTGCATGCGCAGTAGTATATGTGGTAGATTTAAACTTTTCTTTCATTTAAAGGGAATGCAAATTCTATGATCTTAAGAGTGATAGTTTTGACTGAAGTAATCGTGCCTCTAGAAATGACTGGATTTGTCTCCCATTTGGAGTTGCCACTATCGCAAGCAATACTGTTACATGAATACTTAAATCACTCATCAGTTCGTCTCTCGAGCATTACACACAAATGATCCGTTAGCAGAGACAAGAATTTAACATGGATGGGCTAGTCACATGATCAGCAATAGTTTCTCAGCTTAACCCAGACCACTATATATTGCACTCGATATTTGCCTTCTCATAGTTCATGGGGTAGATCTTAACTTAATTTCAATGTAAATGAAAATCAGGAGAGATGTAAAGCTGCCAACCCTCTGCCACGCAAAGCCCAGAATTTCTCTTGTGATGAAAATTCTAACTATTTTCTGAAGATTTCGTACAATATGTAGAATTATGAATGTCTGTAGCTACTAGAAACATAGAAAATAGGAGCAGGTGAAGGCCATTCGGCCCTTCGAGCCTGCTCCGCCATTCATTATGATCATGGCTAATCATTCAACTCAGTAACCTGTTTCTGCTTTCTCCCATATCGTGTTATCCGTTCCCCCCCCCCTCCCAAGAGCCACATCTATTTTAAAATAAATTAGAGTACCCAATTCATTTTTTCCAATTAAGGGGCAATTTAGCGTGGCCAATCCACCTACCCTGCACATCTTTGGGTTGTGGGGGCGAAACCCACGCAAACACGGGGAGAATGTGCAAACTCCACACGGACAGTGACCCAGAGCCGGGATTGAACCTGGGACCTCGGCGCCGTGACAAGAGCCAATCTAACTCTTTCTTGAAAACATACAATGATTTGGCCTCAACTGTTTTCTGTGGTGATGAATTCCACAGGCTCACCACTCACTGGGTGTTACAATTTCTCATCTCTGTCCTAAATGGTCTGCCCTGTATCCTCAGACTGTGACTCCTGATTCTGGACTCCCCCATCCTTGGGAACATCCTTCCTACATCTACCCTGTCTGGCCCTGTTAAAATTTGATAGCTTTCTATGAGGTCCAACTTCATTCTTCTGAACTCTAGAGAATAGAATCCTAATGACTCGACCTCCCCTCATAAATCAGTCCCTGACCCGTTTCCCACACAAGCATGGTCTTTTAACATATTTTTAACAAGAAACACTCCCTGTTTTCAGATCTTCCCAAACTATTCACTCTCGACACACCCTCTCCCCTCACCACCACCTCATTACCATGCAGGACACTGAATGACCTGCATATTATGGTGTAAAATGAAAAAAAAGATAATCCTCTTAATGAACCATGACATCAACATACTGAGTGAAATGATACATAACAAATATATCAAACAAAAAAGCTGCTGTTTCCGAATGTAATTTTCAAACAGATGTTTGGTATTAGCAAGGTATGTTTATACTGAGAAGAGTGAGACAGAGATTGATGACAATATATGAAACATGTTAAGAGATAGTTGATGCAGTGGCCCACCGTGTAACAGCTCCAGTGTAATGGACTACAGAATTCATAGGGTTGTACCAACAAGTACTTCCGCATTGGTATGTGGCCTATCTGGTGAGATGTAGCATGCTCCTGAAAACATTTCAAGCCACCCAATTTTGCTCTTACTCTCCCAGCCCACCAGAAGTGGTTGGTTCCTGTATGTGTCTGGGAACACATTCTTCTTGCTGGTTCTGCATCACATAATGTGTGGGCGGCACAGTAGCACAGTGGTTAGCACTGTCGCTTCACAGCTCCAGGGTTCCAGGTTCAATTCTCGGCTTGGGTCATTGTCTGTGCAGAGTCTGCACGTTCTCCCCGTGTCTGCGTGGGTTTCCTCCCACAGTCCAAAGATGTGCAGGTTAGGTGGATTGGCCATGCTAAATTGCCCTTAGTGTCCAAAAAGGTTGGGTGGGGCTACTGGGTTATAGAGATGGGGTAGAGGTGTGGGTTTAGGTAGAGTATTCTTTCCAGGGGCCGGTGCAGACTCGATGCACCAAATGGCCTCCTTCAGTGCTGTAAATTCTATGATATCCATGATAGGGACGTCAGCAGAGAGTATTTGCGCCGGCTTTGAGCAGATCACCATCTGGATTGTAGGAGCAACACACTTAACGAATCTCTCGTTGTGTTTTACGAGAATCCAGAGTGTGGGCACCGCCCATACCTTTTCTCTTTGCAGCAACAAAAAATATAACAGGAGACAAAACTGGTGATGAGGATTGAGGCAGAAAAGCTGCTGGGAAGAGGATTTCCGTTGACTAAATGTGGGACAGCATCGGGAGAAAAAGTTGATTCTTGGAACCACAGTCGCACAGTCACATATGTTGAGTGAAGCACTGTCGCTGAAGGGTCAACAAATGTTTTCGACAGCGACTATGAGTAAGAAGACCGCCAGTCAGGGAAGACTTGCTTGCGTTGAAGTGAGCTGGGGTCTGAGTTCCAGGGACCGTGCACATGGTGAATCATAGAATTTACAGTGCAGAAGGAGGCCATTCTGCCCATCGAGTCTGCACCGGCCCTTACAAAGAGCATTCTACTCAAGCCCACATCTCTACCCTATGCCAGTAACCCAGTGATGCCCACTTAACCTTTTTGGACACTAAGTGCAATTTAGCATGGCCAATCCACCTAACCTGCACATCTTTGGACTGTGGGAGGAAACCGGAGCACCCGGAGGAAACCCACGCACACACTGGGAGAACGTGCAGACTCCGCACAGACAGTGACCCGAGCCGGGAATCAAACCTGGGACCCTGGAGGTGTGAAGCAACTGTGCTAATCACTATGCTACCGTGAAGCTACATGGGCTGCGGAGAACGGGGATTTTGAAGTCTGCCGACTCTGCACGGGCCACGACTCAGGCAAAACGTCAAAATATGTTCAGGCAAAAAGGGAAATAATTCCTGTGGTGATCTTTGTGAGGGATTTCCAGGATGGAAGGCATAGCGATCACAAAGATACACAAACCCTTTTGAAGAAATAAACAAATTTTATCAACACTACTAAATTTGAGTTTTACACTTGTTCTGAATAGCAAACATACATGTAAGAATTAAACTACACTCACTAACACTATCTCTATCCACTAAGTATAACAATTATATCTTAACTAACTCTGCAATGCACGATGAATCTTATCTTCTTCAGCAACCAGATCTAATCTCCTGCCCGAGCCCAAAAGCTAGTGCAATTCACAATACTGTCCCTAGGCTCCCTCTAGTAGCGAGGCTTAACATAACATTAACTCTTCACATGCTGTACATTTGTATAATGTCACAATTCCTAGTTACTTTTTCAAGGGATTGTTAGCGCCATTCTTTCCAACAGAGTCAGAAGGGAGGGAGTGAAGAGCCTAGGAGCCGGGATCCAAATATGGCGGGAAAAACGGGAGACATGAACGTGTTGGATGAGGGTTATGACACATAGAATTCATATGAATTCATTCCAATTGTTTTTAATAGCTATTCAGACACCGGAGGACTTAATGGTCACAACATTTCTCAGCTCATAAAACGTTTATGCTGCTACAAAATCTTGTTCATCCAGTAAAACCAGAGGACAAGTCCTTCAGTGAGTTAATCAAAATCATAGAGGGACATTACATTTCTCTCTTAAACAGTTATTGATTGCAGAAAGGTTCCAATTCCACTGCGGTGGTCAGGAAGAAGGCGAAGCCATTTTACAGTGTATAACATCTTTAAGATATTTTGAATTTGGTACATCACTTGATGATACTCTTTGAGACAGGCTGGTTGTGGGTTATGCAGCGAAGCAATTCAGAGGATACTGCTTACTGTAAGTGATTTAACTCTGACAGCTGCTGCGGAGGCTGCCACATCTATGTATCTTGCTACAAGAGAAGCTTTGCATACAAGAGCTGGTGAGAAGATCCAGAAAATGTATAGCACAGGAAATTGTGCTCCATAGGTGCAACCATGTAACCATTGTACGCAGGTTGGACACACAGCAGGGGAATGCGGGAGTAAATCGAATACATGCAAGAACTGTGGCAAGAAGAGCCATATTGCCAAGGCATGTTGGGCTCAGAAAATCTCGCATGCAGCAAGGAAATGCAAGAAGAACAACACAAGCAAACAATTGAGCCATGTCCACAAATTAGTCGATCATGACATGATAGCACAGTGGTTACAACTGCTGCTTCATAGTGCCAGGGACCTGAGTTCAATTACAGCCTTAGGTGACTGTGTGGAGTTTGCATATTCTCGCCGTGTCTGCTTGGATTTCGTCTGGGTGCTCCAGTTTCCTCCCGTAATCCAAAAATGCACAGGTTAGGTAGATTGGCCATACTAAATTAACCCTTAGTGTCCAAAGATGTGTAGTTTAGGTGGTGTGATGGGGATAGGGCAGGTGAGTGATTAGGTGGGGTGATGGGGAATAGGGCAGGGGAATGGGCCTAGGTAGGGTGTTCTTTTGCAGGCTCGGTGCACACTCAATGGGACAAATGGCCTCCTTTTGCACTGTAGGATTTTATGGATCACTCGAAAGACAGCGATACTGAGCTACTGTAAGAGCTTCAGCTAGGTGTCTTCTGAATGCAAGGCAATCAAGAGCATTTTTGGCCATATCCATTTTTTGGATGTGGATACGGGCGCAGCAGTATCGCTAATACCTGAGACAATTGATCATCAAAAGCTGAGGCATCTGCCTTAAAAACGATCAAATGTGACCCTGAGGGTGTACACTGAAGAGGTCGGATCATTAGAAGGATGCATTATAATGAAAGTAGAAGCAAATGGGAAGACGGCAAAGTTGCCACCTCATGTTATCCTTGGACATTTTCCTGCTCTTTTTGGCAGAGGAAGGTTGGCTAAGATTAGGCTTAACTGGGAAACAGTCAATCAATTAGTGGATTCAAAGAGCAACTTGCAACAACTTCTGAAGAAGTATGAGACGATTCACTAGGCTCTATGTCTGGAGTTGAGATACACCTTAAAATCAAGTCAGACAGCACTGCCAAATGTCTCAAAGCTAGAACTGTACCATACGCCATCAAGCCTAAAGTTGAAGAAGAACTAGAAAGATTAGTACTGTCAGAAGTCATTGAATCTATTACTACAAGTGATTGGGTGACACCAATCGGTCCTGTATTTAAATAGAGTCATAGAGTCATAGATGTTTACAGCATGGAAACAGGTCCTTCAGCCCAGCTTGTCCATGTCGCCCAGTTTCTATCACTAATCTAGTTCCACTTGCCCGCATTTGGCCCCATATCCCTCTATATCCACCCTGCCCATGTAACTGTCTAACTGCTTTTTAAAGGACAAAATTGTACCCACCTCTACCATTGTCTCTGGCAGCCCGTTCCAGATGCTCACCACTCTGTGTGTGAAGAAATTTCCCCTCTGGTCTCTTTTGTATCTTTCCCCTCTCACCTATGCCCTCTAGTTCTAGACTCTTCTACCTTTGGGAAAAGATGTTGACCATCTACTTTATCTATGCTCCTCATTATTTTATAGACCTCTTTTAGGTCACCCCTAAGCCTCCTACGCTCCAGGGAAAAAAGTTCCAGCCTATCCAGCCTCTCCTTATAACTCAGGCCATCAAGTCCTGGTAACATGGTTCAGTGAGAATTTCTGGAGATTTTAAAAGTACTATTAACCCTGTTTCGTACGTAGATCATTATCCACTGCAGTTGATTGAAGACTTGTTTGCTGGAGATTCTGGGGGACCAAAATCCAGTCAAATTGATCTTTCACAAGCATAGCGGGAATGAAGTTGGTTGCCAAATCACCATCACTACTTACTACCAGAAGACATCCTTTTGGCATAACTTCTGCATCTGCTCTTTTTCAAAGATCTATGGTTCAAATTCTAAGTGTATTTAATGGAGTGCAATGTTATTTAGATGACATACTCATCACGGGTTCAAATGAGCAGGAAGACTTGGAGAATTTGGAAGATACACTGAAGCGGCTACAGAGCCACAACCTGAGAGTTAAGAAGGAAAAGTCTGACTTGCTCTGTTTCAAACAGACCAGGCACTGGTCAGAAGAATGTGAAAATACATACAATGAAGTAAAATAATCTGGACTGAAGCCAGAGCTGTTGGTTCATTGTAATCCATAAATGAAGATGCAATTAGCTTGTGATCCCTTTGGGGTTGGTGCAGTCATCTTGCACATTATGCCTTCAGGACAGGAATGACCGGTAGCATTTTCTTAATTCTTCTTACTCACGTAGGGATGAGGAACACTCAGCTAGAAAAAGAAGCATTGAGCATCATTTTCGGAGTAAGAAGGTTCCACCGTTACCTTTATGGGCATCATTTTAGCCTTTTGATGGATCATCGATCCTTGACTACAATCTTTGAGCTGTATAAAGCTCCACCTTCTTTGGCAGCTAGTAGGTTGCAAAGATGGTCATTGATATTGTCGGCACATACTGTCGATATCCAGCATTGCAAGTCCAAGCAGCATGCAAATGCTGATGCTTTATTACGATTGCCGTTACAAGTCAGACATGACCCAGAAGAAAATTGTGTCAATATTTTCTATTTCTCACTCGTGGATAGTGTACCTGTGATTCAGCCCAAGTTCTAAGATATACAAGAATTGATCCAGTGAAGGGGAAAGTGGTGGACCTGGTCCAAAAAAGAACACCGTCAGACGTTCATAGGAAAAATCCAGACCTCAAGCATTACACCACACGAAGACATGTGTTGACACTACACAATAGAGTACTATTATGAGGAATCCGTGTGATTATTCCTCCTTGCTTGTGTAGTAAAGTCGTTGAGCAACTGCATGAAGGACATCCTGGTGTGGTAAGGATGAATAAATTAGCACACAGTTGTATTCAGTTTTAGGGCAGCACGGTGGAACAGTGGTTAGCACTGCTGCCTCACAGCGCCAGGGACCTGGGTTTAATTCCGGCCTTGGGTGACTGTCTGTGTGGAATTTGCACTTTCTCTCCGTGTCTGCATGGGGTTCCTTCTTGTGCTCTGGTTTCCTCCCACAGTCCAAAGATGTGCTGGTTAGGTCAGGTTATGGGTTTGCGGGCATTGGGCGGGGAAGTAGGCCATGGTAGGGTGCTCTTTCAGAGGGCTAGTGCAGACCCAATGGGCCAAGAGGCCCCCTTGTGCAATGCAGGGGTTCTATGCCATGATTTGTTGCTCAGATTGAAGAGAAACTTGGGCAGTACCAATCTTGAGCAAAACTAAGGAATGCTCCACCCATCACAATGATTACATAGGTGGGAATGGCCGACTCAGCCATGGTAGAGAATACACATCGATTATGCTGGTTCACTGGAGGACACATGTGCGCAGTGATTGTGGATGCACACATGAAATGGCCACGATAATGAAGTCATTGATGAGTGACCAGATCATTGAGAAACTAGATGAAGTATTTGCAAGGTTCGGAACACTAGAGCAGATTGTTAGTGATAATGGTTTACTTCAAAAGAGTTGGAAGATACTTGAAAGGCAACGGCACACACCATATCAAGTCAGCGTCATATCATCTGGTTACCACATTATCAGAAGGACATGGAAGCTTTGGAGAGAGTGCAAAGAAGGTTCACCAGGAAGTTGCCTGGTCTCGAGGGTGTTGGCTATAAGGAGAATTTGAATAAACTAGGAATTTTTTCACTGGAAAGACGGAGGCTGAGGGAAACCTGATAGAGTGTACAAAATTATGAGAGGCATAGACAGTATGGACAGTCAGAGGCTTTTTCCAAGGCTGGAAGTGTCAGTTACAAGAAGACAGAGGTTCAAGGTGAGAGGGAGAAAGTTTATGGGAGATGCGCGGGGTACGTTTTTCACGCAGAGAGTCGTGGGTACCCGGAACCCGCTACCATATCATGTGGTGGAAACAGGCACATTAGCAACATTTAAAAGGCATCTGGATGGGTACATGAATAGGGAGGAAATAAAGGAATACGAACCATGTAAGGGCAGAGGTTTTTTTTTAGTTAGGGCATCATGATAGGCACAGGCTTGGAGGGGCCGAAGGGCCTGTTCCTGTGCTGTACTTTTCTTTGTTCTTTGTTCTTTGAATGGATTGGCCAAATGTCTTTTGCAATTATTGAAACATTCTACCAAAGCATCGAAGGACCAGGGAACATTAACAAGAAGAGTAACCGAATTTCTAATATCTTACCGGAACACTGTACATGTTAACATGCAAAGTTCACCAGCAATGCTGTTATTTAAGAGGAAACTATACATAAAGTTTGATTATTGAACTCCACCTGATAATTCAGATATTGTCAAAGGACAACAACAAGTGCAAATTTCTTGGTGGGTGAAAATCTCAAAAAGTGAGTATTCAACCTGGGAGAGAGAGTACTGACTGGGTGTTACGCTACCAATGAGAAATGAATACCAGCTATGATTCTAGCAAAGACAGGTCTAATATCATACACTGTACAGACAAATGATGAAAGATTTTGGTGACATCATGCTGATCCGGTATTTGCCGCACAAAGTGAGTTTACAGACATTTCTCAAAAGGTTTTACCTTTGGAAGATCGAGAGAGTTATACTTTGGAAAAGAGACCAGATACAGTGATGAGTTCAGATTCTGTTCCAGAGGAATTTCGATGCCGACAGTGACAGATACTGAAATAACTACTCAAGAAGTACCATCTACAGAAAGGAATGAGGACACTTCTGAGGTTGCAAGTTGCCAAGTTCAGGAACGCCGAATTCTACCAATAACAAAAAGACTTGCACCACAGAGACTGTCATGTGGAATTGTATATATGTGTCAAAATGACATATCAGGGATCTGTTGTATAAATGTTTTTTAAAATAAATTTAGAGTACCCAATTAATTTTTTCCAATTAAGGGGCAATTTAGCGTGTTCAATCCATCTAACCTGCACACCTTTGGGTTGTGGGGGCGAAACCCTTGCAAATACGGGGAGAATGTGCAAACTCCAGTATAAATGTTAATTGTTGTTGCTGCACTAATGAAGTTAAGAGGGAGAGTATTATGTATCTGGTAATGTATTCTTGCTGATTCTGGATGACGTGATATGTTATGACATCAGCAGAATGTTTAGATAGGTTTTAGGCAGATCACCATCTTGATTGTATGAGCAACATCTCTCAATAAACTCCTCATCATGTTTTACAAGAATCCAGAGTGTGGCAACTCCATGGGCGGAATTCTCCCTTCTGCAGACTAAGTCCCCACACCTGCCGGAAAATGGGCGGGAAACACTCTGGACTTGTTCCTCGAAAGTCCGGGTTGATTCTCCATCTTCAAGGGGGCTAGCAGGGCCCCGCCGTGCATCCGCAGCTCCGGCTGCCGACAGGGCCCTGCAGTTACGCCCATGCGGCCATGCATGCGCATGGCGGCTGTCTTTGCGCTGGCCCCCGCGCAACATGGCGGAGCCCTACAGGGGCCCAGCATGGAGGAACATAGGCCCCCCCGGTAGCCACCGATCGCGGGCCTGGCCACCATGAAGGCCCCCGCCTGGAGTCGGATCCCCCCGCACATCCACCAACACGGCCCCCACAGCCAGAACGCCGAGGTCCCGCTGGCTGGGACCACATGTGAACCATGCCGGCGGGACTCGGCGGGCACTCGGCCCGTCAAGAGTGGAAAATCACCAGGGTGGCCACTTTCAACGGCCCACGACCGGCGCCGCGTCACCCGCGCGCGCGCGACTGGCGGAGATTCTCCGGTCACCGGTGAATCGCGTGCCGGCGTGGGAGCCGATTTTGGGTAATTTTCCACGCCCGCGCCAAGTGCAATTTTGGCGCGGTGGGTCAGAGAATCCCGCCCCATATCTTTTCTCTTTGCGGCAACAAAGAAATATAACAATTCCCAAGTAAAGATTTCTGAGGAGACTGTGGGGGAGGGAGAGGCGGAATGCAGAATTTGGGATTATCTGAAAACTGGGAGAATATCTTGTTTAAAAAAAAGAGACCGCAATGTGCTTGTGTGGTAAACCAGAGCGTAATCTTAAAGCTACAATCAAATCTTCAAACAGAATGAGCTTAAGCTTACTAAAAAGGAGCCATCAAACTGAATAAGAAGTTTAAAGAAAGTGAATAATTTCCCACTGGAATTACATCTTAACTTTTTTTAAATGTAAAAAAGTCCTCATGCAATTCTACAATAAATGTTCTCTGCATGCATCAGCTGAATGAACTGTGGAAGCTTCTATACAAGGGGCAAAAATGAAGGAATGAGTGAAGATTTTGATACATGTATGTACATGCTGGCAATTGTGCATATATTTTCTGTGTTTACAGGAAAATATATTTTGCCCACAGAAGTTAAATTGTTTACTAATTTGCAGAGATGCTCTCCTCGATCAAAAGGTTAAGGGTTTCATTAAAATCTGAAAAGTATTTAATATGCATTTATTAAAACTTTCATGCTGAAATATTTGAAGAGTCTAATTTCATGGTTTTATCTTCATTTTACATTAGATTCCATTCAAGGACTAACCAAGAATACATGAACGTTTTATGTACCAAAAGTTTGAAAAATCCACTTAGTAGCGCTGACAAATCTCATACTTTCACCACTGCCAGATGAACATCATGTGACAGATTCTACCTCTTTAAAAGACTTTTTATCCCTCCGTCAATTTTACTCTCTGCATTTCTGCAGGCACTGAATCACATCAGGTATGGTTCCATGAACAGCGATGACCCTGCTGTAGCTTGTCTAAGTGGCCATCCTTCATGTGTGAACCCAAGCATAAAATGTCATCAGGTTATGTACCTGCAGGAAAACCCTGCATCGATTTAAGACAGTAATTGGGACCGAGACGTCGAATTGACTTTCCCTTTATTTTTGCCAATGGTAACTCTTGAACATAATTGATCTCAGAAATAGGCAAGATCACACGTATTGCCCATGTCTAGTTGCATTAAGGCAGCGATGACAATCTTGTCTTTGAACCACTGCAGTGCATATTTTGGAAGTAGGCAATGCTGGTAAAGCCAACATTTATTGTCCATGAGGTGGTGGTGATGATCCACCTTCTTGAACTGCTGCAGTTCATGTGCTTCAGGTACAGACACGAGTGCTTTTCCCTTTTGTGGTTTGATGCAACTGATTTACTTGCTGGACAACTTCAGAAGGTAGTTAAGAATCAACCACATTCCTGCCGTCAAGTCCAGCCAGACACTAGAGAGGGAAGGACAGCAGATTTCTTCCCATGAAGGGCATTAGCAAACCAGACGTGTTTTTAGGACAATTTAGTACATAAGAACTAAGAACTAGGAGCAGGAGTAGGCCATCTGGCCCGTCGAGCCTGCTCCACCATTCAATGAGATCATGGCTGATCTTTTGTGGACTCAGCTCCACTTTCTGGCATGAACACCATAACCCTTAATCCCTTTATTCTTCAAAAAACATTCTGTCTTTATCTTAAAAACATTTATTGAAGGAGCCTCAACTGCTTCACTGGGCAGGGAATTCCATAGATTCACAACCCTTTGGGTGAAGAAGTTCCTCCTAAACTCAGTCCTAAATCTACTTCCCCTTATTTTGAGGCTATGCCCCCTAGTTCTGCTTTCACCCGCCAGTGGAAACAACCTGCCCGCATCTATCCTATCGATTCCCTTCATAATTTTATATGTTTCTATAAGATCCCCCCTCATCCTTCCAAATTCCAACGAGTACAGTCCCAACCTCTCCTCGTAACCCAACCCCTTCAGCTCTGGATTAACCCAGTGAATCTCCTCTGCAAACCCTCCAGTGCCAGTACGTCCTTTCTGAAGTAAGGAGACGAAAACTGAACACAATACTCCAGGTGTGGCCTCACTAACACCTTATACAATTGCAGCATAACCTCCCTAGTCTTAAATTCCATCCCTCTAGCAATGAAGGACAACATTCCATTTGCCTTCTTAATCACCTGTTGCACCTGTAAACCAACTTTTTGTGATTCATGCACTAGCACACCCAGGTCTCTCTGCACAGCAGCATGTTTTAATATTTTACCATTTAAATAATAATCCCTTTTGCTGTTATTCCTACCAAAATGGATAATCTCACATTTGTCAACATTGTATTCCATCTGCCAGGCCCTAGCCCATTTACTTAGCCTATCCAAATCCCTCTGCAAACTTCCAGTATCCTCTGCACTTTTTGCTTTACCACTTATCTTAGTGTCGTCTGCAAACTTGGACACATTGCCCTTGGTCCCCAACTCCAAATCATCTATGTAAATTGTGAACAATTGTGGGCCCAACACTGATCCCTGAGGGACACCACTAGCTACTGATTGCCAACCAGAGAAACACCCATTAATCCCCACTCTTTGCTTTCTATTAATTAACCAATCCTCTATCCATGCTACTACTTTACCCTTAATGCCATGCATCTTTTTCTTATGCAGCAACCTTTTGTGTGGCACCTTGTCAAAGGCTTTCTGGAAATCCAGATATATCACATCCATTGGCTCCCTGTTATCTACCACACTGGTAATGTCCTCAAAAAATTTCACTAAATTAGTTAGGCATGACCTGCCCTTTATGAACCCATGCTGTGTCTGCCCAATGGGACAATATCCATCCAGATGCCTCGCTATTTCTTCCTTGATGATAGATTCCAGCATCTTCCCTACTACCGAAGTTAAGCTCACTGGCCTATAATTACCCGCTTTCTGCCTACCTCCTTTTTTAAACAGTGGTGTCACGTTTGCTAATTTCCAATCCGCCGGGACCACCCCAGAGTCTAGTGAATTTTGGTAAATTATCACTAGTGCATTTGCAATTTCCCTAGCCATCTCTTTCAGCACTCTGGGATGCATTCCATCAGGTCCAGGAGACTTATCTACGTTTAGCCCCATTAACTTGCCCATCACTACCTCCTTAGTGATAACAATCATTTCAAGGTCCTCAGCTGTCATAGCCTCATTTATATCAGTCACTGGCATGTAATTTGTGTCTTCCACTGTGAAGACTGACCCAAAAACCTGTTCAGTTCCTCATCTCCCATTATTCAATCTCCCTTCTCATCCTCTAAAGGACCAATATTTACCTCAGCCACTCTTTTTTGTTTTATATATTTGTAGAAACGTTTACTATCTTTTTATATTCTGAGCAAGTTTACTCTCATAATCTATCTTACTCTTCTTTATGGCTTTTTAAGTAGCTTTCTGTTGCCCCCTAAAGATTTTCCAGTCCTCTAGTCTCCCATTAACCCTTGCCACTTTGTACGCTTTTTCCTTCAATTTGATACTCTCCCTTATTTCCTTAGATATCCACGGTCGATTTTCCCTCTTCTACCTTCCTTCATTTTTGTTGGTATAAACCTTTGCTGAGCACTGTGAAAAATCGTTTGGACGGTTCTCCACTGTTCCTCAACTGTTTCACCATAAAGTAGTTTCATGATCAAGAATAAGAGACGAGTGTAAGTGTTCATTAATTAAATGAGTTTAAATTCCCCAGCCGTAAGTCTGATTCAAACTCGCATCTATGGAGCATCAGTCCAGGCCTCTGCATTTCTAGTCCAGTAACAGTACCATTATGCTACCATCCTCTTCTTGGACTGGTAGATCTACAAAAATACCAATATGTTGACAACTCCAGGATTTTGACCTTACTGCCTATTTTGCTTCTATCACTATGCTTCCCTCGACGGTATAAACTTTTCAATACCAGATATTGAATCCAATCTCTTCAGATCTGTCGTAACCATGCATTACTAGCCTCGCTTATTTTTAGAAGGTTTGTTCACGAGATGTTGGCAACATCGTACTTGCTGCCTATCACTAGTTGTTATGAAAGGAAGATGATGGACAGCCATCTTGTACTGCTGGTATTCTCCTGATGCTGCTAAGTTTCTGAGCCAACGACAATGAAACAATGCTGATATCAGTACATGTCAGGGTGATGTGAGTGTGACACAAAGGTAACTTAATAATAATAATCTTTATTAGTGTCTCAAGTAGTAACACTGCAATGAAGATGCTGTGAAAATTGTGGGCCTGGCTAGCTCAGTTGGTAAACCATGAGACTCTTAATCTCAGGGTTGTGGGTTCGAGTCCATGCTGGGTGCAATTGTTTAGGGCAGCACGGTAGCACAGTTGTTGGCACTATTTCTTTGCAGCGCCAAGGACCTGGGTTCGATTTCCGGCTTGGGTCACTGTCAGTGTGGAGTCTGCACGCTCTCCCTATGTCTGCGTGGCCTTCCTCAGGTGCTCCGGTTTCCTCCCACGGTCCAAAAGTGTGCAGGTTAGGTGGATTGGCCATGCTAAATTTCCCTTTGTGACCAAAAAGATTAGGTGAGGTTGCTGGGTTACAGCAACAGGGTAAAGGTGTGGGCTTACGTCGGGTTCTCTTTCCAAGAGCTGGTGCAGACTCAATGGGCCAAATGGCCTCCTTCTACACTGTGATTTCTATGATTTTTCTTTTGTAAACTTAGAGTACCCAATTCATTTCTTTCCAATTAAGGGGCAATTTAGCGTGGCCAATCCACCTAGCCTGCACATCTTTGGGTTGTGGGGGCGAAACCCACGCAAACACGGGGAGAATGTGCAAACTCCACACGGACAGTGACCCAGAGCCGCGATCGAACCTGGGACCTCGGCGCTGTGAGGCAGCAGTGCTAACCACTGTGCCACCGTGCCCACGATATGCGTGAAGTCACTGAATCTGAACTTGGAGGTGACAATGTTCCCACAATGTTATTGCTTTTGTCTGTTTTAGTGGTAGGTGGCGTGGGACTGGGAATAGACAGAAAGATAATAAACACCTGTTTCCCATGAATCTAATGTTGCCAAGGCATTGAGGCACATCAGGGGCGAAATTCTCCGTTATCGGCGGAAACTCCGCCGATCGGCGCAAAAAACGGCGCAAATCCCACTTGCGTCACGTCATAAAAATGGGCCGATAGTCTGCGGCCCGAAATGGGCTAGCAGCGACGTAAAGGGATCCGCGCTTGCGCAGTGGTTCACGCCGTGCAGCGTCATACGCGCTGCACGGCGTGACGGCTCATAAGGCCGCGCAGCTCCCCCCCACCCGACCGGAACAGCCGACCGCAACACCCGACTTGATGGCTGGCCGTCGCTCAGCCCCGAGGTTCGAGTCACGCGATGTGGAGGCGCTCCTGGATGCGGTGGAGCAGAGGAGGGACGCCCTGTATCCCGGGCACGGCCGCAGAGTTGCCCCACGCCACAGCCGGCGTCTGTGGAGGGAGGTGGCAGAGGCCGTCACCGCTGTGGCCCTAACACCACGGACAGGCACCCAGTGCCACAAGAAGGTGAACGACCTCGTCAGAGCAGGCAGGGTGAGCGTCCCCCATATCCCCCATATCCCCCCTCCCCATATCCCCCCTCCCCCATATCCCCCCTCCCCCATATCCCCCATATCCCCCATATCCCCCCTCCCCCATATCCCCCCTCCCCCATATCCCCCCTCCCCCATATCCCCCCCTCCCCCATATCCCCCCCTCCCCCATATCCCCCATATCCCCCCCTCCCCCATATCCCCCCTCCCCCATATCCCCCCTCCCCCATATCCCCATATCCCCCCTCCCCCATATCCCCCCTCCCCCATATCCCCCATATCCCCCCTCCCCCATATCCCCCATATCCCCCCTCCCCCATATCCCCCATATCCCCCCTCCCCCATATCCCCCCTCCCCCATATCCCCCATATCACCCATATCCCCCCTCCCCCATATCCCCCCTCCCCCATATCCCCCATATTCCCCCCTCCCCATATCCCCCATATCCCCAAGTGAATCCAGCTCTAACCTTAACCTCTGCAATGCACGCGCAACCGATGGCGTGCATTCATATACTTGCCTAACACTGTTGCCTTTTACCCCTGCCACCACCCCCCCCCCCCCAGGAGAAGCGCGCACACAACAATAGGGAGCATGTGAGGACTGGAGGAGGGCCCGCTGATGAGAGGCCACTGACCGTACACGAGGAAAGGGCCCTGGAACTGGCTGGCGGACCTGAGGACCGGGAGGTTGCTGATGCAGAGGTCGGGGCCCCACGAGCAAGTGAGCCACCAACAGCCCGTCCCCATATCACCCCTCCCCTATATCCCCCTCTCCCGTATCACCTGATCACTGCCTGATGTCTAACCATGCATGCTTCATTGTGTATCGCAGGACCAAACGTCCAGGCACCCATCCCCGCAGATGCAGACCACCCGCAGGATGCCCCTCCGAGACCACGGGAGACGGAGAGACCCGGACCCTCCAGCATGCGACGCCCGCAGGATGCCCCTCGGAGACCACAGGAGACGGAGAGACCCGCACCCTCCAGCATGCGACGCCCGCAGGATGCCCCTCGGAGACCACAGGAGACGGAGAGACCCGCACCCTCCAGCATGCGACGCCCGCAGGATGCCCCTCGGAGACCACGGGAGACGGAAAGACCCGAACCCTCCAGCATGCGACGCCCGCAGGATGCCCCTCGGAGACCACGGGAGACGGAGAGACCCGGACCCTCCAGCATGCGACGCCCGCAGGATGCCCCTCGGAGACCACGGGAGACGGAGAGACCTGGAGCAACAGGGAGACGACACCCCCGTCACGTGCGGGAGCGACCACCCAGCGATGAGGGGGGCAGCCACAGGCCCCCGTCACATCCGAGCCAGGACACCACTACCCAGGACACCACTATCCAGGACACCCCTACCCGGGACACCACTACCCAGGACACCCCTACCCGGGACAGCACTACCCGGGACAGCACTACCCGGGACAGCACTACCCAGGACACCCCTACCCGGGACAGCACTACCCGGGACAGCACTACCCGGGACAGCACTACCCAGGACACCCCTACCCGGGAAGACGAAAGACCGGACAGTGACTCAGAGTGGATGGGTGGAGACGAACCCCCACCCCAAAGTGCCATGGACTCAGAGTGGGACGAAGAGCACGACACAACGCCACTGCTGTCACCAACACCCTCCACCATCGCAGAAACACTCACCACGGTTGGGCACTTTAGTGATGAGGCGTCTGGTACACTCACTGGTGCGCACAACACAGCCGTCCCGGTACAGCAGGTGGAGGTAGGAGCAGCAGAGGGACCGGGCGGTCGGAGGGCAGCCCAGGCCAAGCGAACATCTGCCGCCCAGATGGATCCCGGGTTCCTGCAGTTACCACACCCACACATAGATCCGATGCAACCACCGACACGGAGACGAGCGAATAGGGTGACGGGTGGCTTGCGGCGGCTGCGGTCGCAGGTGGAGGAGTCCACCCGCGTCCAGGAGCTGGGAGTGGTCCCGGTCATGCGTGCCACCCAGGCTGACACCGCACGGGTGGCGTCCGCGGTGGAGGCAATGGGTGCGACGGTGTCAGACATGGGGAACGGTTTGCGAGGCCTGGGGCCTTCCGTGCAGGCGGCGTCTGTGGCCCAGGAAATGGCTGCCCTCTCACAGGAGGCCATGAGCCAGTGCCAGCGCCAGATGGCAGAGGCGCTCAACGCCATAGCCCAGTCTCAGCAGGCCATGGCCCAGTCTCAGCAGGCCATAGCCCAGTCTCTGCAGGCCATGGCCCAGTCTCTGCAGGCCATGGCCCAGTCTCAGCAGGCCATCGCTGAGGGCATCGGCGCCAGTGGCCATGTGCGAGCTGGCGTCGCACTGTCGCAGACAGGGTTCGACAACCCCCTGGGCTCCATGGCTGCAAACCTGCAGACCCCTGTCGATACCAGCACGGGCCTCCAGGACTGGCAGCGCCAGATGTCGGGGGCGCGTCGGATGGCCAGTCCGTTCGCATCCCCCACCCATGTAGAGGCCTGGGGGCCATCGGGCACCCCGAGGGAGGAGGAGGTGGTGTGGTCCGTCCCGGCTCCCTCCGTAGGGGAGGTCCCGGTACACCGCGACACCTCGGACTCCCCCCCTTCCGTCCCAGGTGCATCGGGTGGGCAACGGGCAGGACAGGCTGGCAGCTCGCCATCCCAGTCGCCCGGGCCGCAGCCTGGCCCATCTAGGCCAGGACGCCCCAGGAAACGGCCGCCAAAGGGATCCAGTGTCAGAGGGCAGGAATCACAGGAGTCCACCTCCAGTTCTGCTGTACCGTCTGGGGAACCACGTAGACGTAGTCAAAGGGCCCGTAAGGCCAAACAATTAGACACTGAGTAAGTTGGCACGGGTGCAGGGCACAGATGAGTTTTAGGCGCTAGGGCACGTGCATGAACTCCTTTGGTTATTAAAGTCAATGTTACACCTACCGAAGCTGCCTTTGTGCTCTGTCCAAAGTGTGCGGGGGTGTCATGTACGTTGAGCGCAAGTGTGTGTGTGAGGGGTGGTCTTACCTCAGCCCCAGGTGAGTCTGCCCCCTTCCCCCTGGGCCGCCATCAACATCCCCCGGGCAGAGGACGGGACCGTGCGCTGCAGTGTCACAGCCGCATGCAGGGATGGTCCGGGTGGATGGTGGTACTGTGGCCATGGGTCAGACATAGTCCAACGATGTAGAGCCAGGAGCTCATCGGAGGCGGGTTGTCATCATTCTCCATGGCCTGCGATAGACACGCGTCCACCCGCAACTGGGTGAGCCCGGCCCGTTGTGCCGCCGGTGGATCGGCAATTGGGAGTGGGGGGGTGGTGTGCATGCGGGTGGGGTGTGTGGGGTTGGGGAGGGGGGTGATGGTGCTGGGTGGATGGATGGGTGGGGGGTGTGGGTCGTCGGCTGTTGTCATGGTGTGCGGTCTGTGGCCATACTACCCGATTCCCACGCCCATCTAGTCAGTGAAGCGGGCGTCTATCAGTCTGTCCCGTGCCCGCTGGGCCAGCCGGTAACGGTGGACAGCCACCCGTCTGTGTCTACCCCGTCTGCCCTGACCATTGCCCCCATCCCCCTCATCTGGGGAGGACTGGGCCTCTTCCTGCTGCTCCTCCACTCCGCCCTCCTCTGCTTGCGGCACATCGCCCCTCTGCTGGGCTATGTTGTGCAGGACGCAGCACACCACAATGATGCGGCCGACCCTATCTGACCGATACTGGAGGGCGCCCCCAGAGAGGTCCAGGCACCTGAAACGCATCTTCAGCACGCCAAAGCACCTCTCGATCACTCCCCTTGTCGCTACATGGGCATCATTGTAGCGGTTCTCCGCCTCATTGCGTGGCCTCCGTATAGGCGTCATCAGCCACGATCGCAATGGGTAGCCCCTGTCGCCCAGCAACCAGCCCCTCAGCCGGGGATGGCGTCCCTCGTACATGCCGGGGATGGATGACCGCGACAACACGAATGAGTCGTGTACACTGCCTGGGTAACGGGCGCAGACGTGCAGGATCATCATGCGGTGGTCGCAGACCACCTGTACGTTCATCGAATAGGTCCCCTTCCTATTAGTGAACACGGCCCTGTTATCTGCAGGTGGCCGCACGGCGACGTGCATCCCATCGATCGCGCCCTGGACCATGGGGAACCCGGCAATGGCAGAGAAGCCCACGGCCCGGGCATCTTGGCTGGCCCGGTCCACGGGGAAGCGGATGTAGCGGTGCGCCATGGCATAAAGGGCATCTGTCACTGCCCGGATGCACCGATGCACCGATGTCTGCGATATGCCGGACAGGTCCCCACTCGGTGCCTGGAATGACCCCGTTGCATAAAAGTTCAGGGCCACCGTAACCTTGACGGACACGGGGAGAGGGTGTCCCCCGCCAGTGCCACGCGGTGACAGGTGTGCCAGCAGGTGGCAGATGTGTGCCACGGTTTCCCGGCTCATCCGGAGTCTCCTCCTGCATTCCCGGTCCGTGAGGTCCTGGTATGACTGCCGGGGCCGGTACACACGGGGCGCCCTCGGGTGCCTCCGTTGCCGTGGGGCCGCGACGTCCTCCTCCCCCTCCTCGTCCTGTCGGTCAGGTGTCCCTCCAGCCTGGGCGGCTGCCGCCTGCCCCTCTGCGGCAGCCTGCGCCGCCTCTCTGGCACGCTCCTCCTCCTCCTCCTCCTCATCCAGGGCAACATAGACATGAGCGGCTGCCACCACGGCGGCCAACATCGCTGGATGATCTGAAAACATGACGACCTGGTGGGGGGGAGGGGAACGACGACATGTCATCATTGCCCATATCCCCTCCTCCCCCCAGCCAGGTGGCATGGACCGCATGGGTCCAACTGTTGGAGGCTGGCACCTGGCCAGGTGGACCAACTCATTTGCCCTCCCATCACCCACCCCGGCACGGACCCCCTCCCCAACCCCCAACCTCCACCCCGGCACGGACCCCCTCCCCAACCCCCAACCTCCACCCCAGCACGGACCCCCCCCCCAACCTCCACCCCGGCACGGACCCCCTCCCCAACCCCCAACCTCCACCCCGGCACGGCCCCCCCCCCCAACCTCCACCCCGGCACGGACCCCCTCCACAACCCCCAACCTCCACCCCGGCACGGACCCCCTCCCCAACCTCCACCCCGGCACGGACCCCCTCCCCAACCCCCAACCTCCACCCCGGCACGGACCCCCTCCCCAACCCCCAACCTCCACCCCAGCACGGACCCCCCCCCCAACCTCCACCCCGGCACGGACCCCCTCCCCAACCCCCAACCTCCACCCCGGCACGGCCCCCCCCCCCAACCTCCACCCCGGCACGGACCCCCTCCACAACCCCCAACCTCCACCCCGGCACGGACCCCCTCCCCAACCTCCACCCCGGCACGGACCCCCTCCACAACCCCCAACCTCCACCCCAGCACGGACCCCCCCAACCTCCACCCCAGCACGGACCCCCCCCAACCTCCACCCCGGCACGGAACCCCTCCCCAACCCCCAACCTCCACCCCGGCACGGCCCCCCCCCCCAACCTCCACCCCGGCACGGACCCCCTCCACAACCCCCAACCTCCACCCCGGCACGGACCCCCTCCCCAACCTCCACCCCGGCACGGACCCCCTCCACAACCCCCAACCTCCACCCCAGCACGGACCCCCCCAACCTCCACCCCAGCACGGACCCCCCCCAACCTCCACCCCGGCACGGAACCCCTCCCCAACCCCCAACCTCCACCCCGGCACGGCCCCCCCCCCCAACCTCCACCCCGGCACGGACCCCCTCCACAACCCCCAACCTCCACCCCGGCACGGACCCCCTCCCGGCACTCCCCCGGAGCCCAGCCTACTCTAACCACCCCCCCCCCCCCCCCCCCCCCCCCGCCGCACACACACACAAGCCGAGACACACCTCTCCTCAGGCAATCAGTCTGCGGCCACGCCATTTCCTGCCCAGAGCCAACCCCCCAGGCCGTCACTCACCTCCTCGCTGGTCGGCGTGAGCCTGGAGCACCGGGTCACGCCGATGAAAAGGAGGTTTGATTGACGTCGACGTGAACGGTCATCACGTCGACGGGACTTCGGCCCATCCGGAAGGGAGAATATCGGCAGGCCGAAAATCGGCTGCCTTGCGCAGACCCGTGACATTCTCCGCGGCAGCGGCGCCATTAACGCCCCGCCGACTTTTCTCCCTTCGGAGACTTCGGCGGGGGCGGGGGCGGGATTCACGGCGGCCAACGGCCATTCTCCGACCCGGCGGGGGGTCGGAGAATGACGCCCCTGATTTGGAACTAAAATTTGAATTCTCATGGTAAAGACACTGAATATGATCTGTTCATGCAGTGTTAATAGGGAATCTTGCAACTAGCCTTTGCACTTGTGACCTCCATCATTAGACACTTTGATTATTGTAAAAGGGTACAGATCCATTCTCTGGCAATAATCCAAGAATAACATTGCTTTGAAAATCATTTCAGATAAGGAGACATAATGCAATCTTTGTTTTACATTGGACAGACACTGTTTGTTTTGGATTCTTTCAGTCAGATCCAATAAATCTGTTGCTCAAAGCATTTTACCCATGCCAAGAGAAATATCAATGGTTGTTTTGTGGTTTCTGTAGAGGATATATGAAAAGTCTGTGCAAATATCATTGTTTTCTTTAGGGGGGGGATTTAAATAAACATCCCTTTCTCAATTTCTCTGTAATTGAAACAAGATAATTCTGTTGGTGCTTTTTTCAAACCTTATTTGATTTTCAGAGACATTCTGTTGGAGCTAGTCTGGAGTGTACATTCGGGTAGTAGGTAGAGCATTTATATCGAAGGCATGCTCCCTCATTCAACAAGGTGGTCGGTCTACAATTTTTGAAAATAAATTAACTGCGGGGGCCGCTGTCTGCTCCAGTGTTGAAAATTGTTAAGTGAAGGCAGATTAACCTGAGCAGAACCTCTAAGGTTTTATAAACTCAAACATTTAGTTTAAACACTTGAAGATCTGTCTGGAACAGCTCAGAAAGGAGAGCACCTCTCTGATGAATACTTGCAATGTATCAAGTTCCTGGAGATAAACCACGAGCACTGATTTGAAGCTTCCCACATCAATTATAGGCAACAGTGTTGTAAAATATGAGCCATGGAGTTAAATCCTGACTTTCGTTTTGCTGCCTGAATGAAGCGTGACTGAGCATTGTTCCTGAATCAGAGACAGCACTGGTGAAATTGTAATATTCTGACTTTTTTTTATCGGCAACAATATGCAAATCCCCAGTTTATAATTTCACAGTGTAATAAAACATAGCATGAGACATCACAGGAGCAGTACCATTCTCCTAAATCTTCTCTGCACCCTCTCCAAGGCTTTGGAATGTGGGTGGTCCAATTTAGGATCAACACTCCAGCTGAAGTCAGTAACTTAGAAAGGTGCAGTATAACTTGGGTTAGTGCTCTTTAAAGTACTCGATCTCAAGAAAAATGGAAAAGGTACTGTCACAATTCACGGAGGTCCCAAGGTTATTGTTATGAGTGTCGTTTCGGAACATGTCAATTCGGGTGGATGATAGCTACCTGCCTACAAGCAGCGGTAGCCTATTAAGGCGATTAAAGAGCCTTAAGGCCAATGTTCGGAGGCTAACTGGAATCTTCCAGCCTGGTTGACACATGGAGCTGGCCTCTTGGTTGACAGCACTGCAGTAGCGTTTTGAAAAACCCCGCAGCCAAGATGGTCACTGCTGCATCCACAGGCCACCCCTATCGAGGGGATCCCCTTTCACAGTAGAAGTCTGGCAGCTGTGGTCAGTTTTGTTAAAAGCTTTTTTAAAATTTTCAGCAGGCACCTTCATCTTGAGGTGCTCAAACTCTCCCTCTCATCCTCTTACATGCATCAGCATCCCCCATGACGATCGGGCGGAGAACGGCTCCCGACGGCGAAACCGCAGCAGTCGCCGGATTGACGGCGGGTCACAATGCTCCGCCCCCTCCATGTCGGCATCATCAAGACGCGCACCGCAGACAGTCGCAACCGCTTTTGAATATCATTATCGGGCCCATCCATGATGCCCCGCCTCCAATGGGTTGAGTTCCTGATGGCGCAGGCCACATGTGGTCTCAGCAGTCATGTGCCTGGCATGGGGGCTGCGGAGAGAGAGACGGCGTGCGGACAGTGCCCAACACTGCCATACTCCACTGAGAGCCGTGCCACTAGCAGGGGGGCTTCTGCCAGGGCTGGAGGTAATGGTTTATACAGTGTATAAACCATATTGTTAAGATAATAGTTTTTGTTCTTTTTAATTCTTTTATGCGCAATGTGGTAATACCAGGTATTGCGGTACCTGAGAGGTGGATGACCATTGGCTAGACCCAGGAGTCTACCATTGGCTGATGTACATAGCTCCGCCCTGAGAGGTGGAGTATAAGAACCGATGCCGCCCCAGCAGCCTTCACTTTCTGTATCGAAGCTGCTGGGGAACAGTTCTAGCAGATTAAAGCCTATTAGTTATGCCTCACCTTGTCTCGAGAGTAATTGATTGCGCATCAATTTAATCTCCTACAACTTCCGTTGAAAGGATGGATCTCCGTATCAAACCGGAGTGCCTTCAGCTCAGCCCCCACGCAGACAACTTTGCAGCCATCTTCAAACATTGGCTGGCGCGTTTTAAGGGCTACCTCGACACGGCCGCCAACACCCCAACGGAAAGCCAAAAGATGCACCTTCTACGCCCTGGGTCAGCCCTGGGATCTACCCTCTGATCGAGGAGGCGGAGAATTATGCTGCAGCAATCAAGCTGCTAGAAGGACACTATATCCGCCCTGTGAACCAGCTCTATGCCCGTCTCCTGCTGGCAACTAGGAGGCAAAGCCCCGAAGAAATGTTGGAAGACTTCTACCGGGCGTTGCTGGTGCTGGGCTGAAACTGTGGCTGCCCGCCAGTTTCGGGGAATGAGCACACGGAAATTTTGATCAGGGATGCTTTCGTGGCAGGTATGACATCCCCCGATATCCGCCGAAGGCTTCTAGAAATGGACACTCTGGGACTTACTGAGGCACGGACCCGCACCGCCACCTGCAAAGGGTGCGGCAAGAAGGGCCACTATGTCGGGGTCTGCCAGGCCCGCGTCGTGGCTGCGGTCTCCAGCGACTATCAGCAGCCCCCTTTTCAGGCCCCGGCCGTCCAGCGCCCGCCGCCACCCCCTACCCTCAGGCCACGTGCAACCAGCGAACGTGGCCATTTTGCCCCCCGGCCACCACGCTGGACGGATGGGCGCTGCCATTTTGTCCCTCGCCGCCATCATCTTCTTCATCCCCGGACTCCATGTGCAACCCATGGCTGACGCCTTCTTGGATGGGGCCCCAGGCACCCAGCATTGCCGACTACACGCTGCCCGACCAGAACTCTCCATTACTACAGCTGGCCTCTGTGACTCTGGACCAGAGTCGGCCCCGGACGCTTGCAAAAGCTACCACGACGATCTCCATCAACGGCCACGTGACGTCGTGCTTGATCGACTCTGGGAGGACGGAAAGCTTTGTCCACCCCGACACAGTAAGGCGCTGTTCTCTTGTCACCCATCCCGTAAACCAAAGGATCTCCCTGGCCTCCGGGTCACAGGCGGTGGAGATAAAAGGGTTCTGCCTCGCGAACCTCATGGTCCAAGGCAGGGAATTCCGCAATTTCCGCCTGTACATCCTGCCGCACCGCTGCGCAGCCACCCTCCTTGGGCTGGATTTCCAGTGCCATCTGCAAAGCCTGACTTTTAAATTTGGCGGCCTTATACCCCCCCTTACTGTCTGCGGCCTCGCGACCCTTAAGGTCGACCCGCCTTCCCTGCTTGCGAACCTCACCCCGGATTGCAAACCCGTCGCCACCAGGAGCAGACGGTACAGTGCCCAGGACCGGGCCTTTATCAGGTCGGAGGTCCAAATGCTGCTGAGGGAAGGGGTCATCGAATTGAGCAACAGCCCCTGGAGGGTTCAAGTAGTGTTGGTAAAGACCGGGGAGAAACATAGGATGGTCATTGACTACAGCCAGACCATCAACAGGTTTACGCAGCTGGATGCATACCCTCTCCCCCGTATAGACGACCTGGTGAACAGGATCGCGCAATACAAAGTCTTCGCCACGGTGGATCTCAAGTCTACCTACCACCAGCTACCCCTCCGTAATGGTGACCGCCAGTACACTGCCTTCGAGGCAGATTGGTGGCTCTATCACTTTTTAAGTGTTCCCGTCGGTGTCACGAACGGGGTCTCGGTCTTCCAACGTGAGATGGACCGAATGGTTGACTGGTACGGCTTACGCGCAACGTTCCCGTATCTTGATAACGTCACCATCTGCGGCCATGACCAGCAGGACCACGACACCAACCTCCGAAAATTTCTCCAGACCGCGAATATCCTTAATCTGACTTACAATAAGGATAAATGCGTGTTTAGCACCGACCGTCTAGCCATTCTAGGCTATGTAGTGCGAAGTGTAGTTATAGGCCCCGACCCTGAACACATGCGCCCCCTCATGGAGTTCCCCCTCCCTCACTGCCCCAAGGCCCTAAAGCGCTGCCTCAGCTTCTTCAGCTATTATGCACAGTGGTTCCCCAACTACGCAGACAAGGCTCGACCCCTGATCCAGTCCACAACCTTCCCCCTGTCGACGGAGGCCCGCCAGGCCTTCTGCCACATCAAAGCAGACATTGCAAAAGCCACGATGCGCGCCATCGACGAGTCCCTCCCCTTCCAGGTCGAGAGCGATGCGTCCGACGTAGCCCTGGCGACCACCCTCAACCAAGTGGGCAGGCCCGTGGCTTTCTTCTCCCGCACCCTCCATGCTTCCGAAATTCGCCACTCCTCGGTCGAAAAGGAGGCCCAGGCCATAGTAGAAGCTGTGCAACATGGGAGGCATTACCTGGCCGGCAGGAGATTCACTCTCCTCACGGACCAACGGTCGGTTACGTTCATGTTCGATAATGCACAGCGGGGCAAGATTAAGAACGACAAGATCTTGTGGTGGAGGATAGAACTCTCCACCTACAATTACGAGATCTTGTACCGTCCCGGGAAGCTGAACGAGCCTCCTGATGCCCTGTCCCCCGGCACTTGTGCCACCGCACAAGTGGACCGCCTCCGATCCCTCTACGAGGACCTCTGCCACCCGGGGGGGTCACTCGTTTCTTTCATTTTATCAAGACCCGCAATCTGCCCTACTCCATCGAGGAGGTCAGGACAGTCACCAGGGACTGCCAAATCTGCGCGGAGTGCAAACCGCACTTCTACGGGCCAGAGAGGGCGCACCTGATAAAGGCTTCCCGTCCCTTTGAACACCTCAGGATGGATTTCAAAGGCTTCCTCCCCTCCACCGACCGCAACACGTACTTCCTGAACGTGATTGATGAGTACTCCCGGTTCCCATTCGCCATCCCCTGCCCAGACATGACTACAACCACCGTCATCAAGGCCCTCCAGGGTATCTTTACACTGTTCAGTTTCCCCGCATACATTCACAGTGATAGGGGGTTTTCCTTTATGAGTGACGAACTGCGTCAATTCCTGCTCAGCAAAGGCATCGCCTCGAGCAGGACGACCAGTTGCAACCCCCGGGTAAATGGGCAGGTTGAGAGGGAGAACGGCACGGTCTGGAAGACCGTCCTGCTGGCCCTACGGTCTAGGAATCTCCCAGTCTCCCGCTGGCAGGAAGTCCTCCCGGTGGCCCTTCACTCCATCCGGTCGCTGCTCTGTACTACCACAAATTAGACACCTCATGAACGTCTCCTTGTTTTCCCCCGGAGGTCCTCCTCCGGGACCTCGCTCCCAACCTGGCTAGCGACACCCGGACCCATCCTGCTTCGGAGACATGTGGGGGCGAACAAGTTGGACCCGTTGGTCGAGAGGGTCCACCTGCTGCACGCCAATCCCCAGTACACCTATGTAGCTTTCCCTGATGGCCAGCAAGACACGGTCTCCCTTCGGGACCTGGCGCCCGCCGGAGGCCCAGGCGCACCCGCACCGGTGGCCACACCCCCACCCTCCCCGCAGCACCTGACCGGAGGGTCAGTACTCCCGCCACCCCTGCATAGGCCCGAACAAGCCGCGACACCCCCTACAGGCGCCCCCCCCTCCCCCCCCACGCCCACTTTCCACCCCAACAGCAACGTCTACGGGTAACAAAGCTGCCTGGGAGGATGACACCACGTTCCCGGAGTCGCAACCGCCGGGACCCCCATCAAGACCACCGCCAAAGCCTAGACGCTCCAGAAGGACGACCAGGCCACCCGATCGACTGATTGCTGCACCATGAACACTTTGCTATTACCTTCGACATCACCTCCATACCTGGTCCTACCATGCGAAAGGCGACATTAACGCTGGCCATCACCCCGCCGGGCTCTTTTTTAACAGGGGGTGAATGTGGTAATACCAGGTATTGCGGTACCTGAGAGGTGGATGACCATTGGCTAGACCCAGGAGTCTACCATTGGCTGATGTACATAGCTCCGCCCTGAGAGGCGGAGTATAAGAACCGATGCCGTCCCAGCAGCCTTCACTTTCTGTATCGAAGCTGCTGGGGAACAGTTCTAGCAGATTAAAGCCTATTAGTTATGACTCACCTTGTCGCGAGAGTAATTGATTGCGCATCACGCAATAAAACTTGTTTTGCAAAAAAAACAAGTAAAATCTTGTGGTGTTTTATTGGTTAAAATTAGGTGTTTCTTCTTAAATGCTAATGGTTGCTCACAGGGTCCAAACATTAAACTGTCTGTGTGGAGTGTGCACGTTTTCCCTGTGTCTGCGTGGGTTTCCTCCGGGTGCTCCGGTTTCCTCCCACAAGTCCCGAAAGACGTGCTTGTTAGGTGAATTGGACATTCTGAATTCTCCCTCAGTGTACCCGAACAGGCGCCGGAATGTAGTGACTGGGGGATTTTCACAGTAACTTCATTGCAGTGTTACTGTAAGCCGACTTGTGACACTAATAAAGATTATTATTATTAAAAAACATTGTAAATTAGTCAACAACCTTGATTGTTTTGATGGATCATGTCAAGGTTGGCCTTTGCTGCCCTCATTATCAGCAGTAAGGACAGCCTTAATAATTTCACCATTCTTTTGAGTTGTGCAGTGCACAAACACACACTGGGTCAAGTACACGTGTGAGTAAGTATACGAAAGAAGTACTCAAATGTGATGTATACAATGCAAAAAATGTAACCACGATGAAGCCGTTTGTACTCCAGGTGGGACAGCAATCTTGTACAGAATGCCCCCAAATTACATCGCAGGAGATGGAGGCACAGCTTACAATGGCCTTACCTTGTAAAAGGCTGGAGCTTTGCATTACAAAATTCCCAGTACCCTGTGATTTTGTGCTTTTGTGTGGTCTAACACCACTCTGATTGTTTGCTGAGGTATTATGACAAGAGTAGACAAGTTCAGCTAATCTGGAGTTACCTTATCACAGGCATCCTCCTATGGGATTTGCTATTCATGCCAGTGGGAATGGTTAAAGACTTTGATATAGCTGGAATTTCATGTATTTGTTTTGTTTGATCCATCATAATTTCACTGTACGTTAGCCTGATATCTCGTGCATGGAGGGATACTGCTTTTCAATGTATAATTGTGACAATAAAGATTATTATTATATGTGCATCACAGTGCTCATTCACATGGGTTCTGTGCACATCTACATGAGCTGCATATACATGCAAAAGTCAGTGCTGAAGTAAACATACGCACCTTGCCTCGCATTGTAGCTACAGCATACAGATAAGACCCTTGGAGCTCTGTGTGGATGAGCCAAGCTATGTTGGCAGAACAGAGCAGGTCATTGAACTGTTTCCCGCACTGAATCCATGAGTGGTGATGATCTCCTGGTGCATTTACCAGCTGCAATTTAAATCCAGGTCTTCTTGATTGCTGTAAAGGCATTGCACCGGCCAGCAGGGCAGGCGACTTCTCCTCTTTTGGACCTCTCCCACCAGGATTTGAAGGTCCGGGTCAAAGAATAAAGAACAATCGAGCACAAGAACAGGCCCTTCGGCCCCCCCAAGATTGCGCCGATCACATGTCCTACCTAGACTAACGCCTGTATCCTACTATGCCCCGTCTGTTCATGTGTCTATCCAGATAAATGTCTTGAAGGTATCTGCCTTAATCACCTCACTTGGCAGTGCATTCCAAGCCACTACCACACTCTGTGTAAAAAATTTCTCCCGCACATCTCCACTGAGCCTTACCCCCTCACCTTGAACTTGTGCCCCCTTGTAATTGTCATTTCCGCCCTGGGAAAAAGCCTCCAGCTGTTCACCCTATCTATACCCTAATAATTTTATAAACTTCAATCAGGTCGCCCCTCAGTCTCCATCTCTCTAGGGAGAACAATCCCAGTTTATTCATTGTCTCCTCATAGCTAATACCCCCCATACCAGGCAACATCCTGGTAAACCTTCTGTGTACTCTTCCAAAGCCTCAATGTCCTTCTGTGGTTACCAGATTGGACACAGTATTCCAAATGGGGCCTAACCGACGTTCTATATAACTGTAACATAATTTTTGAATTTTTATACTTGATACCCCGTCCTATGAAGGCAAGCATGCCGTGTGCTTTCTTTACCACCATTCCCACCTGTGCTACCACTTTTAAGGATCTGTGGATCTGCACGCCCAGATCTCTCAGTGTCTATATGCTCCTGATGGTTCTGCCAATTATTTCACAGCTCCCACCTGAATTGGATCTACTAAAATGCATCACCTCGTATTTGTCCGGGTTCTGAGCTGGTTTAGCTAAGTGGGCTAGACAGCTGGTTTGTGATGCAGAACAAGGCCAGCAGCGCGGGTTCAATTCCCGTACCAGCTTACCCGGACAGGTGCTGGAATGTGGCAACTAGGGGCTTTTCACAGTAACTTCATACTTGTGACAATAAAAGGTTATTATTATTAAATTCCATCTGCCAATTCTCCGCCCAATTTTGCAGCCTATCTATATCCTGTTGTATTCTCTGACAATCTTCATCACTATCCACAACTCCTGCAATCAGAAAAGCATTGGGCAGCTGAACCCATCCCTTCCCTTGTACATCCTGTGTGTGGCGTCCTATAAATAAAAATGGAAGGCTATTCAGATTATATTGCTGTCATTTACTTTTGTGTGCTTTAGTGCTGTAACCATTTTCACCATATCATTAGTGATTACTGGTCAGGTTTAGCGGAATAGTTGGCTGTGTGTAAATGTTTTGTGCCATGTATGTTGTGGCTGTGACTCCAAGGTAGCAGGTGGTATTCTACGAACACTGACACCCGAGTGCTTTCTTCCCTCTCAGTCACCACTGTTAAGCTATGATGGTGTGCAGCTGTGAGGGACCAGGTCAAGGGTCAACAGTGTGGGTGCAGCCTGATATATGGGTGGCAAGAGGGCGTGGACAGGATAATGAGCACGGCAGTGTTCATCAATTTATCCACCCATTGAGTTCTTGGCAGCTAATGACACGACTGCATAATATCTGCACCAGGTAGTGGCGGCAAGGTGATGCTATCGCCAAGGCTGTGTCTTGTGCAGCCACTCCATGCTTTCAGTGGTTCAGTACTACACACCGTGAATGGGCAGCATTAATGACAATTTTCCCAGAGTGAAAGCCCATTATGATCTAACCGTTCCAGGATTAGCTAACAGTTGGACAACATTTACAGTTTTGATACTTACCAATTGGCACTGACATGTCCTCCTGGGCACAGGGACTTCAACATTGACGACCTACCTCTCAAGCGGACCTTATGAATGGCCACATTTTATCTGCACCCGAGATGCCCAAACTACATCAAGCCCGCCTTCAACCCTTTACTGCTCTCGGGCCAGCCCCCTCCGACTGCTATTCTAGCCTCCGCCCCCGACTGAAATTGGGAAATTCAGCCAGCCATTCTTTTCACGTTGGGAGCTGGGAATTATCCCAACTCTGTGCACTTGGGAGGAGCAAACATCTGGGCTAATGTTTGTTAAAATGTGACCTTGTACATGTTTTAACTCAGTCTGGCTATTTGCAGACACATACTAATTTGAGATGTGCTGCCAGCTACAGTTTTGAGATGCACAAAGCTGATAACAAACAGAGTCTAAAGAATGATACAAATCTTCCAATGAGGAGATGCAGAGTTTGGCTGCTGTTGAGCATTATAAAGACAGGGAGCAGCTAATTTCCTGATGTAAATAATAATACTTATTGTCACAAGTAGGCTTACATTAATACTGCAATGAAGTTATTGTGAAAATTCCCTAGTCACCACACTCCGGCGCCTGCTCGGGTATACTGAGGGAGAATTCAGAATGTCCAATTCACCTAACAAGCACGTCTTTTGGGACTTATGGGAGGAAACCGCAGCACCTGGACGAAATCCACGTAGACATTGGGAAACGTGCAGACTCTGCACAGTGACCCAAGCCAGGAATCGAACCCGGATCCGTGGCGCTGTGAAGGAACATTGCTAACCACTATGCTACCATGATGCCTATAGAATTACAGAAGTGGCATGGTGGCACAGTGGTTATCACTGCTGCCTCAAGTTCCAGAGTCCCCGGTTCAATTCCGTCCTCTGGTGACTGTCTGTGTGGAGTTTGCACGTTCTCCCCATGTCTGCGTGGGTTTCCTCCGGGTTCTCCAGTTTTTTCCCACAATCCAAGGATGTGCAGGTTAGGTGGATTGGCCACGCTAAATTGTCCCTTAAATGCCAAAAGCACAGGCTAGGTAGGATTACGGGGATAGGGTGGAGGCATGGGATTAAGTAGGGTGCTCTTACCAAGGGCAGATGCAGGCGCGATGGGCTGAATGGCCTCCTTTTGCACTGTAAATTCTATGATTCTACATAGTTAAGGAAATTCATTTCAAGGATAGTGTGACATAATACTCAACATTAATTTATTTTAATACTGACAACAATAAAATAATTCTGGACTGCTTACAAGTGTAGGAATATAACACCTCAATGATGGTGTAATTTTATACTACAATGTGGATCAGACAGGGTAAATTAACACATTAATATTTGAAATGATATCAGAGTATTAATAACACTATAAATCATCTGAAATGACCCTTATTGTACAACATACTTTCTTGAAGATATACTGGGAAAATTTATGTGTTAAATATTCCTTTTATGAGATCTATATTAAACTGATATACACTTAAGCTAATTAAAGGGGAGATATATGCTGCAGCAAACAAAATCATTAGATATTAAAACTGGAGAGTGCATGAACACGTCCTGTTTTAATTTCTTTTTGTTTCTCATTTCTACTTCAGGTATAAGTAGTGTGTGTGTGATATGTGGTGGCGAATTGGAAATATAATGTCCAAAGTAATTTCCCCACAGGCAAAATGGTACATAGTTAGGCTCCCAGTGTAGAGATTCAAAATGGATGGCACTAATTCTTATTGTGCCTCATTCTCAGGATTCAATTTTTTTGACGATCCTCATATGCCTGTTTCTCTTCTCTAGATGCTCCCCACATACTTCACACTTTTAGAAATCTCAAACTTTGTATTGCTCAGTGGCTATTCTCCAATTTATCTTGTCTTCTTAAATACTGTTTTCACCCTGGACAATATCGCTCAAGGGACCACCAGACACCCATTATTTTCTCCTTACAAGTAACCAATCTAATTGTTCACTCCATTCTTGTTGACCTTTATGGTCAGTGGGGCACTGGAGGATATTCCTGCCAACCTCTTTTTTAACTCGTTGACCCCACTTATCAGCCTTTGTCACTATTTAGTTAAGGGTATGGCTGATCTGTATTTATATTTGTATTTGCATTGGTAAACATTAGAAATAAGGGGCGCCATTCTCTGCTCTCGCGACTAAGTGCCCACGCCATCGTGAACGCCGTCGAGGTTCACAATGGCACGAAACGGCCCCGATCTCGCCCGATTCAGGGCCCGAAAATGGGCCGCGAGAAACTCAGGGGGCGTGTCGCTAAAGCAGCGTCGTCAGCGCGCGCCGAGCATTGGCGCCGCAAAAAAGCGGTGGCGCGTCTTCCGCCGCGCGGGTTGGCCGGCGGCAGCCGGCACCAACCCGCACGTGCGTGGTTGCCGTCCTCCCCGAGGCCATCCCGCAAGAAGATGTCGGATGGATCTTGCGGGGCGGCCGAGGAAAGGAGATCCTCCTTCAGAGAGGCTGGCCGCCGATCAGTGGGCACCGATCGCGGGCCAGACCCCTTTTGAGTGCAACCCCGGTGAAAGAACCCCCCTCGCCCCCCCCCCCCACAGGCCACCCCCCCCAGCGTTCCCACGCTGTTCCCGCTGGCAGCGATCAGGTGTGGATGGCGCCGGCGGGAAACCATCATTTTGGGCAGGCCGCTCGGCCCGTTTGGGTAGGAGAATAGCGGGTGTAGCGGAGAATCGCCATTTTGGGTGTCCCGGGCGATTCTCCGGCCTGCGCCACGCAGAACCCGACAGGGCCGTTCCCGCCGCTTGGGTGCATCGAGGGAGGGCATTGGACCTGCGTCGCGGGGAAAAATGGCGCACCAGATGATTCTCCAAACCGGCGCGGGAGCGGAGAATCGCTCCCAAGGTTTAGTTTTAAGAGAGTTTAATTCAATGTTTCTGTGTAAGGAAGGGTAAAATCTATAGTTAGATTCATGCTGAACAAAGGTATGAGTGGGAGTTGGTCCTGTGCTTTTATTGTGCTTACAGAAGGTTACGGCGTAAAGAGTAAATAGAGGCTGGCAGAAATAGCAGTAACTGTAAGGGGGCCTTTTAAGGTAGAAAGTCTTTTGAATTAGTTTTTAGCTGTATTCAGCTGTAGAAGGACACCAGGGAGTGGACATCTTTGAACTCTACCAGGATAAGCTGGATAGGACAAGGAGCTGTAAAAAGACAGACTTCTCAAAGAACCAGATGCAGTCCAGATAACTAGGGAATTGGGACAGAAAGAATGCCTGAAGAAGACTGAAGTTAAGACAACAGAAAACAAGGTACTATTCAGAGGAGAATTCAAGGGAAAGCAGACAATGTTCTCTGAGAGCAAAAGATCATTGCAGTGACCAGAATTAAAGTGGGAAAGAAGACTTCTGAGATAAATCAAAAGTTTGATGTCATTTCCATAGTCTGAGAATGAATTGGGTATTCTAAAAAAAAATTTAAATGGAGTGGGAGCTTAGTTTAGAAAAGTAATTTGGAAAATTGGAACTGGTTTCAAAATGCTGGTTTCAAAACCGCTGATGGAAAGCATTGAAGCGTGTTTTGTTTTTGAGAGTGGTGTTTGGAAACTCTCAAGTGACAATCATCGGGGGTGGGGGGGGGGGGATTCTAAGAAGAAATACATAGATGCTAATTCGGGTTCAGAGTAGCATGTGTGTTTTGACACAGCTGGCCTGCTTGCTTAAAGGGACTTTGTGTTACTGAAACCATTGCATCATAAGATGTAACTTCTAATCCGTGTTAATCTTAAATTCTGTGTGTATTCGTTAAACTAAGGGGGGAGCAAGGGAGCATAACCAAACCTTTCATGTTTAATACACATTTTCTTTTCTTGGTGTTAAAACTAGTGTGTGGTCCTGTGACTCTATCCACGTTTTATAAAAAAGTAAAGTTACAGAGCCAGGGTTCCATTACCCACTGACCATCTGACCACCCGACCCCCATGGTCCACACACAAATTCGCACCCCGACCAACCAAACAACGCCCCCCCTCCCCCCTGCCGATCGTATCTTCTTACCTTACAAATCTATTTTCCCCATGGCTTCTAAAACTGGCTGGACCTTTAAACGTACCTGTCTTATGCAGCAAGTGTTGCAATAAAAGGGCATTGCTTTCTTATCTTGGACACTGTTGCCCTTAACACAAGGCCTTGGGAACCTACTGCACTGGACAGTTTTCGCCTGGCCTGAGCCAAAAGGTTGGATTGCCACTCCACTGAAGTTCGGGGCCCATATAGATAATTATTAAGGAGCCAAACATGCAATTCAGTGTGGTGAAAACAGTCAAGCGCATTATTAATAAATTCTAGGAAAAGAGGGACAATGCAATTGTATTTCTGGTAGAGAATACAATATTTAATTTCAATTATTGTGACAGTAAAATATTTTGAGTAGGATATCCACCAATACTTAAAGCAAAACTGACCTTAATTCCCTGAGACTGCAGACTTAACGAGAAGACACTGCCCCAGTTAGGGAGAGAATTATATTCTCTAACCTTTATTAGTCACACCTTCATCATGAGAGATGCTGGAGTAAATTTAGCGAATCCAAAAATCCAATGTATGCTCTCAATAGTGTTTGCTGAGGCCGCATAACCAATTTCTTCGTATAGGGGAGGTGCTTTAATTGTAATTAGGTTCAGCGTCTTTTGTCTCCCAGATAATGTTTGTATCACTGTTAATTACTAAGTAGATCTGGCCCTCTTTGAAATAAAGGAAAACTTATACATACGGCTGATAATTTACAGGTAAGGACTGTCCCTCATCAATTCTAAAGACACCAAGCTGTGGGGGCTCATGATGGTTCATGAGCTTTGTTTTAATAATATAATGTCATTATAGGGTTGAACTAGGTAGACAAAAATAGTTGACTGTGGTTTCAGGCTATCAGCATAAAATCAGCTTATTGAATACCACTGTGGTAACCTTTGTTCCAAGTCTGTAAAAATTGTGTTACTCTGTGTCCATGAGTTTGCATCTCTTTCATCAGGGGTTCTCTTGTTGCTGTGAGAAGAGGCAAGTTCTTACATGCAAAATCAACTATATTTTGAATATTTTTACATTTTTGTACCTCTTATTTACAGGAAAATAGCTCTTTTAACCTTACGACCCATCGTGATGCCTGGATTCCTTTACATGGATCCCTTCATGCACACACCTTGCTCAGTAACCCTGAACAGGTTCAATGAATAAGTATCTCTCACTCAGTTTTGAAATTAACAGTTGACCTTGCCTCAGTAGCTTTTTGTGGAAGAGAGTTCCAGGTTTTCAGATATCTCTGTTTAATGGCATCCTTTGGGCACATTTTTAAGTCATTTTGCAGACACTCTCACAGTTTTACTAAATACGACAATACCTAATTTTCCATTGCTCTGGACAGCCCCACCAGAAGAAATGGTGTATCTACCCTTTAATTTCTTTAATTCCTTTACTCATATTAAAAACTTCCATTAAGTCATCCTTTAATCTTTTATACCCCAGGAACAACAAACATAGTCTATGCATCAGATCCTCATAATTGAACTCTTTTATCTTCTGTGTAGGTCTGGTGAATCTGCTGCATTGTTCTATTGATTATTGTCTTACAGCATTGTCATCAACCTACTTCGCACACAGTAAGAAGTTTCACACCAGGTTAAAGTCCAGCAGGTTTATTTGAAATCACAAGCTTTCCGAGCGCTGCTCCTTCATCAGGTGGAGTAGAGGCAGGTTCACAATCACAGCAGGTATAGGAGAGACACAATTGCAAAGATAATTACAGATTGGAACGTGAAGAATGGTTGGAATGCAAGTCTTTTCAGGTAAACAAGTCTTTACAGCTACAAACAGTGTGAGTGGAGTGAATGATAATCACAGGTAATCGAGGTGTGAATTGTCTCAAGCCAGGATAGTTAGTGGGATCCTGCAAACCCAGGCAGTATGGTGGGGGTTACATGTAATGTGACATGAACCCGAGATGCCGGTTGAGGCCGTCCTCATGTATAGAATCATAGAATCATAGAAGTTTACAGCATGGAAACAGGCCCTTCGGCCCAACCAGTCCATGCCGCCCAGTTTTTACCATTAAGCTAGTCCCAGTTGCCCGCACTTGGCCCATAACCCTCTATACCCATCTTACCCATGTAACTATCTAAATGCTTTTTAAAAGACACAATTGTACCCGCCTCTACTACTACCTCTGGCAGCCCATTCCAGACACTCACTACCCTCTGAGTGAAGAAATTGCCCCTCTGGGCCCTTCTGAATCTCTCCCCTCTCACCTTAAACCTAGTTTTAGACTCCCCCACCTTTGGGAAAAGATGTTGACTATCTACCTTATCTATGCCCCTAATTATTTTATAGACCTCTATAAGATCACCCCTAAGCCTCCTACACTCCAGGGAAAAAAGTCCCAGTCTATCCAGCCTCTCCTTATAACTCAAACCATCAAGTCCCGGCAACATCCTAGTAAATCTTTTCTGCACTCTTTCTAGTTTAATAATATCCTTTCTATAATAGGGTGACCAGAACTGCACACAGTATTCCAAGTGTGGCCGTACCAATGTCTTGTACAACTTTAACAAGACGTCCCAACTCCTGTATTCAATGTTCTGACCAATGAAATCAAGCATGCCGAATGACTTCTTCACCACCCTGTCCACCTGCGACTTCACCTTCAAGGAGTTATGAACCTGTACTCCTAGATCTCTTTGTTCTATAACTCTCCCCAACGCCATACCATTAACTGAGTAGGTCCTGGCCTGATTCGATCTGCCAAAATGCATCACCTCACATTTATCTAAATTAAACTCCATCTGCCATTCGTCGGCCCACTGGCCTAATTGATCAAGATCCCGTTGCAATCCTAGATAACCTTCTTCACTATGCCACCAATCTTGGTGTCATCTGCAAACTTACTAACCATGCCTCCTAAATTCTCATCCAAATCATTAATATAAATCACAAATAACAGTGGACCCAGCACCGATCCCTGAGGCACACCACTGGTCACAGGCCTCCAGTTTGAAAAACAACCCTCTACAACCACCCTCTGTCTTCTGTCATCCAGCCAATTTTGAATCCAATTGGCAACCTCACCCTGGATCCCGTGAGCTTTAACCTTCTGCAACAACCTACCATGCGGTACCTCGTCAAAGGCTTTGCTAAAGTCCATGTAGACAACGTCTACTGCACTGCCCTCATCTACCTTCTTGGTCACCCCCTCACAAAAATCAATCAAATTTGTGAGACATGGGGCGTCATTCTCCGACCCCCCGCCGGGTTGGAGAATGGCCGTTGGCCGCCGTGAATCCCGTCACCGCTCCCGCCGAACTCTCCGGTACCGGAGACTGGGCGGGGGCGGGAATCGGGCCGCGCCGGTTGGCGGGACCCCCTGTTCAATTCTCCGGCCCGGATGGGCCGAAGTCCCGCCCAGAAATTGCCTGACCCGCCGGCGTAAATCAAACCTGGTACTTACCGGCGGGACCAGGCGGCGTGGGCGGGCTCCGGGGTCCTGGGGGGGAGCGCGGGGCGACCTGACCCCGGGGGATGCCCCCACGGTGGCCTGGCCCGTGATCGGGGCCCACCGATCCGCAGACGGGCCTGTGCCGTGGGGGCACTCTTTCCCTTCCGCCTCTGCTACGGCCTCCACCATGGCGGAGGCGGAAGAGACTCTCCCCACTGCGCATGCGCAGGAAACTTTCAGCAGCCGCTGACGCTCCGCGCATGCGCCGGGAAACTGTCAGCGGCCGCTGAAGCTCCCGCGCATGCGCCGCATTTCCGCGCCAGCTGGCGGGGAAACAAACGCCATTTCCGCCAGCTGGCGGAGCGGAAATCCCTCCGGCGTCGGCCTAGCCCCTCAATGTTGGGGCTCGGCCCCCAAAGATGCGGAGCATTCCGCACCTTTGGGCCGGCGCGATGCCCGTCTGATTGGCGCCGTCTTTGGCGCCAGTCGGCGGACATCGCGCCGTTGGGGGAGAATTTCGCTCATGATTTTCCACGCACAAAGCCATGCTGACTGCCCCGAATCAGTCCTTGCCTCTCTAAATGCTTGTAGATCCTGTCTCTCAGAATACCTTCTAGCAACTTACCTACTACAGACGTTAGGCTCACCGGTCTGTAGTTCCCAGGCTTTTCCCTGCTGCCCTTCTTAAACAAGGGCACAACATTCGCCACTCTCCAATCTTCAGGCACCTCACCTGTGGCTGCCGATGATTCAAATATCTCTGTTAGGGGACCCGCAATTTCCTCCCTAGCCTCCCACAACATCCTGGGATACATTTCATCAGGTCCCGGGGATTTATCTACCTTGATGCGCTTTAAGACTTCCAGCACCGCCTCCTCTGTAATATGCACACTTCTCAAGACATCACTATTTATTTCCCTTAGTTTCCTAACATCCATGCCTTTCTCCACCGTGAATACCGATGAGAAATATTCATTCAGGATCTCACCCAACTCTTGTGGCTCTGCACATAGATGCCCTTGTTGATCCTTAAGAGACCCTACTCTGTCCCTAGTTACTCTTTTCCCCTTTATGTATTTGTAGAATCTCTTTGGATTCTCCCTTGCATTATTTGCCAAAGCAATTTCATGTCCCCTTTTTGCCCTCCTGATTTCCCTCTTAACTCTATTTCGACAATCTCTATACTCTTCAAGGGATCCACTTGATCCCAGTTGCTTATGTACGTCATATGCCTCCTTCTTCTTTTTGACCAGAGTCTCAATATCTCGAGTCATCCAGGGTTCCCTACTTCTACCAGCCTTACCCTTCACTCTAAAGGGAATGTGCTTACCCTGCACCCTGGTTAACACATTTTTAAAAGCCTCCCATTTACCAGCCGTCCCTTTGCCTGCCAACAGTCTCCCCCAATCTACCTCTGCAAGTTCCTGTCTGATACCATCAAAATTGGCCTTGCCCCAATTAAGAATTTTAACTCTTGGGCCAGACCTATCATTCTCCATAGCTATCTTAAAACTAATGGAGTTATGGTCACTTGTCCCAAAGTGATCTCTCACTAGCACTTCTGTCATTTGCCCTTCCTTATTTCCCAAGACGAGGTACAAGTTTTGCCCCCTCTCTAGTCGGTCCATCCACATACTGAATGAGAAATTCCTCCTGAATACACTCAACAAATTTCCCTCCATCCAAGCCCCTAATGCTATGGCTGTCCCAGTCAATGTTGGGAAAGTTAAAGTCCCCTACTACTACCACCCTATTATTCTTGCAGCTATCTGTAATCTCCTTACATATTTGCTCCTCAATTTCCCGCTGACTATTTGGGGGCCTGTAGTACAGTCCTACCAAGGTGATCTCTCCCTTCTTATTTTTCAGTTCCACCATATAGACTCAGTGGGCGAACCCTCGGATATATCCCCTCTAAGTACTGCCGTGATGTTCTCCCTAATCAAAAACGCCACTCCCCCTCCTCTCTTACCTCCTGTTCTATCCTTTCTATAGCATCTGTACCCCGGAACATTGAGCTGCCAGTCCTGCCCCTCCCTTAGCCATGTTTCAGTCATAGCTATAATATCCCAGTCCCATGTGCCCATCCATGCCCTGAGTTCATCCGCTTTGCCCGTCAGGCCCCTTGCATTGAAATAAATGCAGTTTAATGTAGACTTTCCTTGCTCTCTGCCCTGCTTTCTCTGGTCATGCTTTACACACTCTCCCTTCCTGCCTTTTGTTTCCGTCCCCACTGACTTCCTACATCGGTTCCCATCCCCCTGCCACATTAGTTTAAACCCTCCCCAGCTGCACTAGCAAACACACCCCCGAGAACATTGGTTCCGGTCCCACCCAGATGCAGACCGTCCGATTTGTACAGGTCCCACCTCCCCCAGCACCGGTCCCAATGTCCCAGGAATTTGAAACCCTCCCTCTTGCACCATCTCTCAAGCCACGTATTCATCCTAGCTATCCTGTCATTCCTACTCTGACTATCACGTGGCACTGGTAGCAATCCTGAGATTACTACCTTTGAGATCATACTTTTTAGTTTAACTCCTAACTCCCTAAATTCAGCTTGTAGGACCTCATCCCGTTTTTTACCTATATCGTTGGTGCCTATATGCACCACGACAGCTGGCTGTTCACCCTCACCCTCCAGAATGCCCTGCAGCCGCTCCGAGACATCCTTGATCTTTGCACCAGGGAGGCAATATACCAGCCTGGATTCTCGTTTGCATCCGCAGAAACACCTGTCTATTCCCCTTACAATTGAATCCCCTATCACTATAGCTCTGCCACTCTTTTTCCCACCCTTCTGTGCAGCAGAGCCAGCCACGGTGCCATGAACCTGGCTGCTGCCACCTTCCCCTGGTGAGCCATCTCCCCCAACAGTTTCCAAAACGGTAAATCTGTTTTGGAGGGAGATGAGCGCAGGGGACCCCTGCACTGCCTTCCTACTCTTCCTCTGTCTGTTGGTCACCCATTCCCTATCTGCCTCAGTAATTTTAATCTGCGGTGTGACCAACTCACTGCATGTGCTATCCACAACTTCCTCAGCATCACGGATGCTCCAAAGTGAATCCATCCGCAGCTCCAGAGCCGTCAAGCGGTCTAACAGGAGCTGCAGTTGGACACACTCCTTGCAGATGAAGGAGTCAGGGACACCAGAAGGGTCCCTGACTTGCCACATCTCACAAGAGGAGCATGACACGGGTCTGAGCTCTCCTGCCATGACTTAAAACTGAAGTTAAATTTGAACTACACTACACAGCTAAGAGAAAGTCAAAGAGAGAAAAATCACTTACCAGTCACAAGCCAATCACTTACCTGCTGGCTGTGATGTAATTGCTCCCGAGACTCCCTCACAGGTCTGCTTCTCTGTACCTCCTTAAGATGAGCACCAAATTCCCTTAACTAGTTAATTAATTTACTTAATTAATTGGATTTTTTTTTTTGGAAACTCACCCCCAACACCAAACTCCAAAAAAAAACACACCCCTCACTCACCTCTTACCCGAACTCAGCCTTACCCAAACTCAGATACACTCTGTTTGCCTCCAGCACTCCTTTTTTAAAGGCACTTCAGCCACACCCTTTGTATCCTTCCTGATTTACAGTCAGCCAATAGGCCTGCTCCCGAAACTGATCTCCCGAAACTAACAGCTGACCTGCAAGGTAAGGAAGTTGTTAAGCAGTACTTACCTCACCCAGGCGCGAACTTTTAAACACTCTGCTCTGCCTCGCAGCTCCCGCGCTTTTTCAATCTCCCGCACTGTTTCCAAAGTTCCGGCTCTCTCTCTATCCCGCCCCCAGCTGACCTGCAAGGTAAGGAAGTTGTTAAGCAGTACTTACCACACCCAGGCCGCGAACTTTTAAACTGTCCACTCTGCCTCGCAGCTCCCGCGCTTTTTCAATCTCCCGCGCTGTTTCCAAAGTCCCGGCTCTCTCTCTCTCCCGTTCCCAGCTGACCTGCAAGGTAAGGAGGTTGTTAAGCAGTACTTACCTCACCTAGGCCGCGAACTTTTAAACTGTCCGCGGAGGTAAGGAAGTTGTTCAGCAACTTATGCGGAACTTGGCTTGGCGATTCTGCTCTGTCGTGTGTCTTGAAAGCCGCCTTGAAGAATGTTTACCCGAACATTGGAGGCTGAATGTCCTTGACTGCTGAAGTGTTCCCTGACTGGAAGGGAACACTCCTGCCTGGCGATTGTTGGGCAGTGTCCGTTCATCCGTTGTCGTGGCGTCTACATGATCTCGCCGATGTACCTCACCTCAAGACATCATTTCCTGCAATGAATGAGGTAGACAACGTTGGCCGAGTCGCATGAGTATGTACCATGTACCTGGTGGGTGGTGTTCTCACGTATAATGGTAATGTCTGTCTAATATACACCAGTATATCATGTTGCAGAAACACACTGACGGACACACAGTGGGACCAATCAACACACACAACACCGCAGCCAATCACCAGTTAGAGCACACACACTATAAAGACAGGGGGCATCAGAGTTCCCACTCATTCGAGCTGCAGCTAGCTAGGAGGACAGAGCTCACAGCCTGCAGCACAGACATTCACCATGTGCTGAGTGCATCGACTGGTTAGGACAAGGCAAAGGTCTTTAGTTAAAGCTAGTATCATGTTAACCCACAGTCAGAGTATGTTACAACAGTTAATGATTCAATAAAATAGTGTTGCACTATTTCAAGTGTTGGTGACCTGTATGTGTTCCACGGATCTAGAGCACCCAACACAACATGATACCAGGAGTTGAGGGATATTAGCACTTCTTAGACCTACCTGAAAGTGATCTGCCTTCTGCGAGCATTCCATCATCCTGCAACATGGACAACATCAGCCCGCCGCCGCCTCTCCGCATCGCCGGCAACCTAGGGGCCAACTGGAAGATATTCAAACAGCGCTTCCAACTCTTCCTTGAGGCGACAGACAGGGAGGACGCCTTGGATACCAGGAAGATTGCTCGCCTCCTATCCACGGCCGGGGACCATGCCATCTACATTTTCAATTCTCTCACCTTTGCGGATGATGAAGATAAAACAAAGTTCAAGATAGTCCTCCTCAAGTTTGACACTCACTGCAGCGTAGAGGTGAATGAAAGTTTTGAGCGCTACGTGTTCTAACTGCATTTGCAGGGTAAGGATGACCCTTTCCAATCCTTTCTCACGCACCTCCGCATCCTTGCGCAGTCTTGCAGCTATGGACCCACCTCCGACTCCATGATACGCGACCAGATCATTTTCGGCGTTCAGTCGGACCCCCAACGACAGCAGCTCCTCAAAGTAAAGCAGCTCAACCTAGCGACCGCCATTGAGACCTGTGTCTTACACAAAAACACCATGAGTCGGTATTCCCACATCCAAGCGGCTGAAACGGCGCGGCATGGTCCCCACGAGGCGGAACGGGTCCAAGCGATTGAGCAACTCCAGGCCCTCAGCCTGGATGAGGGCGGCCATTTCACACGCTTTTCGCAGACCCCCGCGCTTGTGTGCACCAAACGAGGGGACGGCGATGTCGAAGAACGTAATGCGCAGGCGCGCACCAGGCACGACCGCAACGCGCTTGCGCGGTGGCGCAGCGAACGTGCTGACGCTACGACGTGCGGCAACTGTGGCTCCGCCCATTTAAAATGGCAATGCTCTGCCAAATCTCGACAATGCCTAAGATGTAGCAGACTGAAGGGCAGCATGGTGGCGCAGTGGGTTAACCCTGCTGCCTCACGGCACTGAGGTCCCAGGTTTGATCCCGGCTCTGGTACATTGTCCGTGTGGAGTTTGCACATTCTCCCCGTGTTTGCGTGGGTTTCGTCCCCACAACCAAAGATGTACAGGCTAGGTGGATTGGCCACGCTAAATTGCCCCTTATTTGGAAAAAATGAATTGGGTACTCTACATTTATTTTTTTTAAAAAAGATGTGGCAGACTTGGCCACTATGCTGCCTTCTGCTGAGCAGCTCAGTCTGCCAATTCATATCGCTTTAGCCAGTCTCGCAGGAATGTCCGGGCAATTCAACCCATGGTCACCGAGTCCGATGCGGACCTCCCACACAGCAGTGACACCGAGGACCCGAAGGTGCCTTTTAGAGTCGGTGTTGTGACAAAAAACAGGCTGTCCCCGAAGCAAAGACACCAGCCGCTGTTGGTATACAGCAACGATTCAGGTGATGAGTGGTGTGCCACCCTGATGACAGACTTCCAATGGCTCCCTGCCCACGAGCGTGAATGGAGAGAACTCAAAACCAAACTCAGCACGGCCCCGGTCTTAGCTTTCTTTGATCCAGCAAGAGAGACCAAAATTTTGACCGATGCCAGCCAATCCGGCATAGGGGCAGTGCTCCTGCAACGCGATGAGGCCTCATCATGGGCCCCCGTTGCATATGCGTCACGCGCCATGATCCCCACAGAACAGCGCTACGCGCAGATAGAAAAGGAGTGCCTGGGCCTTCTGGCCGGTGTGGTTAAGTTTCACGATTATGTCTACGGACTTCCTCAATTCACCGTCGAGACCGACCATCGCCCGCTGGTCAAGATAATACAGAAAGACATGAACGACATAACGCCTCGCCTCCAGCGTATTCTTCTCAAGCTCCGGCGATATGACTTCCAGCTGGTATACACCCCAGGCAAAGACCTCATCATTGCGGACGCTCTCTCCAGGGCAATCAACACTCCGTATGACCCAGCGGGATTCGTCTGCCAGGTTGACGTCCATGTGGCCTTCGTGGCCTCCAGTCTATCTGCCACGGATGAACGTCTCGTTCAAATTCGCCGCGACACGGCGGCTGACCCTTTGCTACAACATGTCATGTGCCACCCAACGGACGGGAGGCTCAATGGCCAATGCCCTTGTCATTCCGCATAGCATGCGCCAGCTCATCTTGGAACAGCTGCACGAGGGCCACCTTGGCGTGGAAATGTGCCGCCGACGGGCCCGAGAGGCAGTGTACTGGCCCGGCATTAATGACGCATAGCCAACACAGTGCTCAACTGCCCCACTTGTCAGCGCTTCCAGCTGGCCCAACCATGTGAGACCCTGCAGCCGCATGAGTTGGTCACATCACCTTGGACCAAGGTGGGCATCGACCTGTTCCACGCGTTGGGTAGCGACTATGTCCTGATTGTGGACTACTTTTCAAATTACCCAGAGGTGATACGGTTGCACGACATCACATCGTCTGCAGTCATCCGTGCCTGTAAGGACACCTTTGCGCGACACGGCATCCCACTCACGGTTTTGTCGGACAATGGCTCCTGCTTCGCAAGCCAGGAATGGTCCAATTTTGCCAGGCGGTACAATTTTGCACATGTGACATCCAGTCCCCTGTACCCCCAATCTAACGGCAAAGCGGAGAAGGGCATCCACATAGTCAAACGGCTCCTCTGCAAGGCTGCCGATGCTGGGTCTGATTTCTACCTCGCCTTGCTGGCCTATCGCTCCGCCCCGCTGTCCACTGGCCTGTCGCCAGCCCAGTTGCTCATGGGTCGCACCCTGAGGACGACGGTGTCGTCCATTTATGTCCCAGACGTCGACCACGTTCCGGTCCTTCGCCGGATGCAGCTGTCTCGTGCACAGCACAAGGTGGCTCATGACTCCCGTGCAGCTGATCTCCCGGCTCTGGCTCCAGATGACAACGTCCGCATCCATCTTCCGGATGGTGGCTGGTCTGCAACCGCTGTGGTCCTTCGGCAGGTGGCCCTCCGCTCGTTCCTGGTTCATCTACCGGATTGCTCCATTCTACGCCGCAATCGACGCGCCCTTCGTCTTGTTCCGCGCTCGCTACGTGATCCTCCACTGTCGCCTCGCCCTCCTGCTGACTCTGCCATGGACTATGCAGAGATCCCGGTCACTCTGCATCCTCCTCACTCTGACGCAGTCCAGCCCGCTCCTCAGCCGGCGGCTACCGACCCACCCTTGAGGCGGTCAACCAGAATTTGTCTCCCATCTCAGAGATTTAATTTGTGAACTTTGTGGACTTATGGATTTTCTGATTTGTTCTGTTCTTCCTTTTGATCGTTTACATGGTTTGTATATAGTGTTCATCTCGTAATTCTTGTGACATACTGTTTTTCTGCACCAGGCACCTTCCCATGTAAATAGCTTAGTTCTCATGTACATAGTCCTGTAAATATTTTGCACACACGTAGTTAGGGACATTCTCACCATACACTATTTATTGCCACACGGGTACATTCTTTTATAAAAGGGGGGATGTCATAATATACACCAGTGTATCATGGTGCAGACACACAATGATGGACACACAGTGGGGCCAATCAACACACACAACACCGCAGCCAATCACCAGTTAAAGCACACGCACTATAAAGACAGGGGGCATCAGAGTTCCCGCTCAGTCGAGCTGCAGCTAGCTAGGAGGACAGAGCTCACAGCCTGCAGCACAGACATTCACTGTGTGCTGAGTGCATCGACTGGTTAGGACAAGGCAAAGGTCTTTAGTTAAAGCTAGTATCGTGTTAACCCACAGTCAGAGTATGTTACAACAGTTAATGATTCAATAAAATAGTGTTGCACTATTTCAAGTGTTGGTGACCTGGATGTGCTCCACGGTTCCAGAGCACCCAACACAACAATGTCCTTGTCGATGATCCGGCATGCGTTGCAGAGATTGCCGTGGCAGGGTTGTGTGGTGTTGTGGTTGCTGTTCTCCAGAAGGCTAGGTAGTTTGCTACGAACAATGGTCTGTTTAAGCTTAGGCGGTTATTTGAAGGCAAGTAGTGGAGGTGTGGGGATGGCATTCATTGCATTAACATTCCCAGGGTTCTCACAATTAGCACCATTGCTGTTATCCCTGCAAAACCACAATTCCCACTATGTGGCTGTCTTGATAGCAACGTGCTCTCGTTTTCTAGTCTGACACGATTGGCACTATACAGTATTATGTTGTGAGCCAACCAGTGCTGATCAGGTTCCATGTAACATGAGAATTAACTTGTGTTGAAGCTATTGGGATAGCTTGTACTCTGTCTAGAATGAACACATCTCACTGTAGTACAACAAAAAGAGTATCCAACTGAAATTTAGAGCTGATTATTATGTGAGCCTAACTATCGGTCAATTTGTCAGATCAGAGATGTGCACTTTGTAAATGAGCAAAAGCACCCACCTGGAAGGCTAATTGATGAATGCTGTGATATCCATTAGCAAGCTGATAGCTGAAATGCTACCTAAATGAGGTGCTATCCTATTTTAGAATTGTGGTAAAACTATGACAGAAAATGTTTGCAGTTTCAAACTATTGCCATTAGAATATGTTCAAAGGATTCCATTTAACAATGATTTCTGTAAAATGTCCAAATTTGTACACATTTTACAGGGATTTCTTATTGGTGCTGAACTAACTCATTTTTTCTCGCAGATTTTGACAAATTAGGTGATTAGAAAGGGAACTATATGCTATCTCACTCTGCGCAGTGAGTGATTAAACAATATTGCTAATTGTTCTGCCGCAGACAAAATTTGTTTTTGTCTCGTATCCCCAGTGGAAGGGTCCATCTTCACCAATCCTGGTATTTTGGACTGTTCGGTCTGTTCTGGAGCTGGCCTTGATTTTAATGGAGATTTGAAGGGGAGCAGAAAGGAACATACAAGCAATGTGCAGCAGCAGTGTGGGTATTCTTGGACATAAAGGAAAGTGGTAGCTGTTTAAGCAATGGTAAGAGCACTACACTGACACAGACAACAAATAGGGCAGGAGAAGTGAAAATAACTCCATTTTGAATGATGTTAAAAAGAATGTGTTTCAAAAAGGGGTTTCTGCAGAACAAATGATCGCACTGATCACATGTCGAAAGGTAAAATTCGAACATGATAGGATGGTGCAGTGAGGGACAGGCAATGAACTGGACCAACCTTAAGGAAGCAATAGTTCTTTGAAATGAAGTCTCTCAGAGGCACCGGTTAATTGCTCATTCTATTGCTCATTTTTAAGAAAAGCAAAAGAGCAAAAGTTTAGTTTCACTGCAACATTATCACGGCGAACTATTCTCTTCAGTATTGTTCAAATTGTGTGTGCACCCATGAGATTGTTATTCAGTATAACACCAGCGTGCACTTATATTGTGCATTCAATGTAGCAAACTATGTCCCAAGACGGTTCATAGGAGCATTATAAAGCAAAATTTGACACCGTGTCAGGTACAGTGATATCAGGACTGATGACCATTTAGATTGGGCACATCTTGCAGGAAAATATTGTTGACCTCTTGACAGTTTTGTTAAAAGAATTATGCATCATTAATGTCACACAGCAGACTGAAGGCTAGAAACATATGGGCCCGATTTACTGGCCTCACCACCCCAACCTAGTGATGTGGCCGTTGAATCTCGCGATCTGGATCTCATCCTTTCTGGGCGTGATCCAGATTCACATATTTAAATTAACCATTAAATATGTCTGCGCCAGATTTTCCCTGCCATGCCTGAGAGACCTTGCCAGGGCGCCGTTTAGTCTTGGTCTACACAAATGTGAGCCACGTGTAATACACCTGGGGGGTCTCCCAGACCATTAGAGGTCCCCTGGTGGTCAGGCTCTGGGCAAGGTGGCACTGTAGCACACCTGCTGGCACCTGGGCAGGTGCACTGCCAAGGTGCCAGGGCTAAAGTGCCCGGATACCAATTTGCCCATGCCAGGGGTCCGGCCCGTGGTGCCTTGCCCATAGAGGTGGTATAAAGGGGCCTCGAGGACCCCGGAAGCGGTATGTTAGGTACAGTGGGGCAGGGGGTCTGGAGGCCATGTTGGACTCCCTGAGGGGGGTCGAAAGTTCAGGGCAGCCTTTAAAAATGGTGCCCCGATCTGTGAGTCGACTTCCAGGACTGGATGAGCTTCAATGGAGCGTTTCCCACCAAGGCAAAAATAAAGGCAAAATGCGTTTGAAGTGCCGAGAAACACCCCGCTAAACCTGCCTGAAACGGGTGTCTGTTTTTGACCCGTTAAATAGAGACCTACATGTTCTTAGCTCAGAGATGGGGTGATTCTGTGTTCTGCCGATGAGGTGAATTTCCTGCAATATTGATGGAACAACTGTGCACATAATTCTGGAGGCTTTGTGGCTCTTCTAGGATTAAGCCTCGTTACATAGTCATGGTGAGTTCCCAGCATCATAAGGTTTCAGACTCATTGGCAGTGCCATTCCTGTGATAGTGACTGGCTGTACGTAAGTCTGTCAATGCCTAAGGGAAGCACAGCTTACCTACAAAAAGCCTTTCCCTCAAGCATGCAAGATAGGTGGATACATGTTTGCGGGTAATAATTTGGCAACCAAAGCGAAGCCAGCAGCAAATTATAGCTGTGGCTGAGGGAAAATTCTCACCAAAGCTGCAGATGGCAGTGCGGAAAGGGAGGTGGCATGCTGGGTGGTGGAGATTAGGTCCGAGATCTGTAGGCTGGTATGTTGAGTAAAAGCAGACATACCTGCTCATTAGCAGAGATTGAGGCAGCTTTAAGGTCAACGGTTTGGCCTGTGACTGGAAAGAGGTACAAAGAATTTCAGTCCAATTACAAATAAGAGGTTGTTTCCAGGGGAGAGGGGGGATGGTGCGCCTCACTGTATTTTGTGGCCTCCTTGAGCAGTCGAGCACCTGAGAGATGCCCCTGCTGATATAGGTGTCTACTAGCTTTATTTAAATAAAGTGACTATGGCTTCACAGCGCCAGGGTCCCAGGCTCAATTCCCTGCTGGGTCCCTGTCTGTGCAGAGTCTGCACGTTCTCCCCGTGACTGCGTGGGTTTCCTCCGGGTGCTCCGGTTTCCTCCCACAGTCCAAAGACGTGCAGGTTAGGTGAACTGGACATGATAAATTCCCCTTAGTGTCCTAAAAAAGGTTAGGAGGGGTTATTGGGTTACGGGGTTAGGGTGGAAGTGAGGGCTTAAGTGGGTCGGTGCAGACTCGATGGGCCAAATGGCCTCCTTCTGCACTGTGTGTTCTATGACAAGTGACCTTTCCCATGGTGCCCGATTTTGGCCAGACCATTGTGCGAGATCACAGGCAGGTCCATGGCACAGTATACCTAATCATTCATTTTCAGCCCCTCGTGTTAATATCTTGGCCCAAAGCTTGCAAAAAGGTATCTTGCAAAAGCTGTCAGAATAATGAGTGTCATTCAGTTAGCCAATGTTAGCCATCAACAATGTCCATTAGAAAACTTAATTCATTACAGAGTCTTCAGTGTAATATCATTTCCTTTAATCTGCCAATGGGGAATTGTCCACGCACTTGGTCGAGCTCATTAGAACTTGTTTCCATATTATAATGAACTTCTCATCTGTTTTTGGTGTGTGGTGGTATGTATTAGAGGTAATACGGTACACCACGTGCCGACAGGCTATTGGAGTAGGGATGCCAGGTCCTGATAGGATCTGCCACCTACTGGACTCCACCCAGAAATGCCGGTATAAGAACCCAGCTTTTCCCTCCATTTCCCTCAGCAGCTGCATTCTGTAACCGCGCTGCTGGGGATAAAGTTCTGCTTAATAAAGCCTTCAATTGACATTACCTCAACCTGCCTTGCGTCATATTGACGGTACTACAATTACATGGTGCAAGCTCCTGCTGAATGTCATTCCCACCAGAACTATTTGTGAACACATCTCAATTTTGGGGTTTTCCATCTGCTTTTCCAGCCGCCAGCCTCTGCCACTGTATATTCTAAAACATCACCATGGGTGACATTCACTGGGAAATTTACCAAACTGTGTTGTGTGCCCATATTTCTTCATTCATTAAACTGAAACTTCAAGAACCCTAACCATTGAAACAATACATCTTGTGCATCCGTGCACGCTAATGTCACTCAGCTCACAACTTTACTGTGGGTCGCACCACTGTTTGAAATTCTAAAATGGCTGTCTAGATCCTTAAATAAGCATTGAACAGGATTATCGCAGAACATATTAAATTAACATTAAATAAATAACAACATTAAACATTAACTTTAATAACATTGTCTGGTCAACAAAACATATCTAATCCTGTATTCAAATACATATTGGGGCATGTTTAGTATAACTCAAAACAACCCAAGCAATACTTTAGCCAACACTTTAAAAGCACCAAATGTGTTCTTTGAAAGCTTATCTATTAAATGTTCCCAGCTTTTCTTGAATTTACTCAGTTTAGCTCATAGTTCTTAACTTGTCCTCCTTTACATTGCCAGAATAATTTATTTAAGGCTGTGCAAGACTATTTTATTTTTGTCTTCCTTGTGGAGTAAAAAAAAAGAATTAAAAAAAAGTTTGGGGGCATTTTCTTCTGCACAAACACATCAAAGTTCATTCGTCAGCTATGATAAGAGCTGACAACTCATCCCAAGACCTGACACTCTGACAGTTTATGTGTCCCATTGAAAGCACTCAGAAACCACAGCAGATGGAATGGCTTGGCTCAATGCAAAGGTTTACATGCAATGCATCTGCTTAAGTGACTTGGAAATACTTGAAAAGAGCATCAAATTGGACCTTTGGGCACTTCATATTATGTACTATATACAAAAGAGATTCTGATCTACCAAAGAACTCAGAAGATTTGGCATTGATTCAAATGATCATGCTAGCTGCTTCCATACAGCACATTTACACAGCTTAATAAACTGATCTGTATCTTGGTCATTCAACAGGATCCTAGGGCTGTAATGTCAATTTACCATATTGCGCACGTCCCCTCTAGGTCTAACACCATTAGTGACTCATTAAATGTCAGTACCAAAGCCTATTTTTGGAGCTATCGGATCTTATCCACATGAATACCACATCGAGAAAATGGTTCCACATGTACTGTCAGACATGTGATCAGCAATCCCTGCCTTTCTTCCTTGCATCTGAGTACCTTTGTTTTGCATTGTTGTAGATAGCATCAACTATACAGGCTTCAGTCAAATACTTCAGGGAGAAATGGCAAACATGAAGGCCATGTTATTAAAGGGTAGCTATTCTGTAGATTGCCCTGATTTAGGTTAATTGTCACACTGATTATGTGTAGAGTGAAAAGAGGACAGAATGTGTCGGCAACAATTTAGCTAACCTAAAACAGGTTAAGGTTAATCAAAAATAAGTAGAGAGGAAAAGAATAGAGGGATGCAGTTAAATTGTAAATGCAAATGACCAACATTGATTCTTAAATTAAACTTAAGTGATGACCCAAAATTAATTACCTGAATCATTCACATCACCAACAGCAACCTCTATTCACATAACGCCTTTAACGTAGCAATACACCTCAAGGCTATTAGCCGAAGCTATAACAGAGACCACTTGAGATATTAAGAACAGCTGAAAGAGTGGACATAATGGGTGGATTGGGGGAGGCAGCACAAGCATCAGTCCTGAACCGAGGAATAGAAGGTCGGTACCTGGACAGATTGCTGAAGAAGGTTATGTGAACAGGGTGGGGGAAAGTTTGCGCAGGGAGTTGAAATTGAGTGCAGCTCTCTTGACATTAGTTTAAAGATACACACTGGAACTAAATAAGTGCAGAGACAAGACTCTATGGAACTTTGTACAGGAGAACAACTCTACCTATGGAAGTCAGTGTGAACTCGCATCCAGGATGGGCAAAGGCGGGAGAACTGTTGAGCTTTAAATTTATGAAAGAGAGCTCCATGTGGAATTAAAGTTGAGGATGAAAAGTGCAGGGCAGAGATGAGAATGGCGGTGAGTGGAGGTGAAGAGGAGTTAGAGTTTAGAGTTGTCTCTAAGTTTCCCAAGCAAATAATTAATGCATACAAAAGTTTCTTTTGATTCATAGTTTTCATCAGTCATTTTCAACTTCAGGGTCGGGACCCGCTGCGGGTGGGTTGCGAGCGGGTCTCGGGAGGGTCAAAGAATGATCAGTCGCGACGTTACCGATCGCGGGAAGAAGTGCCCAATGGCCTCAACTGGCTTTTAAAAATGCCGGCCGCGACCAGATTTTCAAGAATGCCGGCCATCCCGCGCCAGATGTAGTAGTGTGCAGGCCCGGAGACCTACGGGGCAGACCACCTTCTCTGGACATCAGCGCACTGTTCCAGGAGCAGATTCTGTTTTGTTTCACTCAATGGAGTCTTCCCGCCAGAAGCAGTGACAGAGAGCAGGTCATGCACCCCATACGCTGACGTCACGTGCTCTGGGCGCGAAATCACTGACGAGAAATTCCTCCATTTCGTAAAGCAGGCAACAGGACTGAAGAATTTAAAATGGACCATATCGTAATAAGTAAGCGAGAGCCAGAAACAGGCAAGGATTCCACAACTAAATCTGCTGGAGACAGCTGTTCAGGAGAGTCCACAGCCGGACAAAGCAGTGCTGGTGTGAGCTGTTCAGGAGAGTCCACAGCCAGACAAAGCAGTGCTGGTGTGAGCTGCTCGGGAGAGTCCACAGCCAGACAAAGCAGTGCTGGTGTGAGCTGCTCGGGAGAGTCCACAGCCAGACAAAGCAGTGCTGGGGCGAGCTGTTCAGGAGAGTCCACAGCCGGACAAAGCAGTGCTGGTGTGAGATGCTCGGGAGAGTCCACAGCCGGACAAAGCAGTGCTGGTGTGAGCTGCTCGGGAGAGTCCACAGCCGGACAAAGCAGTGCTGGTGTGAGCTGCTCGGGAGAGTCCACAGCCAGACAAAGCAGTGCTGGGGTGAGCTGTTCAGGAGAGTCCACAGCCGGACAAAGCAGTGCTGGTGTGAGCTGCTCGGGAGAGTCCACAGCCAGACAAAGCAGTGCTGGTGTGAGCTGTTCAGGAGAGTCCACAGCCGGACAAAGCAGTGCTGGTGTGAGCTGCTCGGGAGAGTCCACAGCCGGACAAAGCAGTGCTGGGGCGAGCTGTTCAGGAGAGTCCACAGCCGGACAAAGCAGTGCTGGTGTGAGCTGCTCGGGAGAGTCCACAGCCAGACAAAGCAGTGCTGGTGTGAGCTGTTCAGGAGAGTCCACAGCCGGACAAAGCAGTGCTGGTGTGAGCTGCTCGGGAGAGTCCACAGCCAGACAAAGCAGTGCTGGTGTGAGCTGTTCAGGAGAGTCCACAGCCGGACAAAGCAGTGCTGGTGTGAGCTGCTCGGGAGAGACCACAGCCGGACAAAGCAGTGCTGGTGTGAGCTGTTCAGGAGAGTCCACAGCCGGACAAAGCAGTGCTGGTGTGAGCTGCTCGGGAGAGTCCACAGCCAGACAAAGCAGTGCTGGTGTGAGCTGTTCAGGAGAGTCCACAGCCGGACAAAGCAGTGCTGGTGTGAGCTGCTCGGGAGAGTCCACAGCCGGACAAAGCAGTGCTGGTGTGAGCTGTTCAGGAGAGTCCACAGCCGGACAAAGCAGTGCTGGTGTGAGCTGTTCAGGAGAGTCCACAGCCGGACAAAGCAGTGCTGGTGTGAGCTGCTCGGGAGAGTCCACAGCCGGACAAAGCAGTGCTGGTGTGAGCTGTTCAGGAGAGTCCACAGCCAGACAAAGCAGTGCTGGTGTGAGCTGCTCGGGAGAGTCCACAGCCAGACAAAGCAGTGCTGGTGTGAGCTGCTCGGGAGAGTCCACAGCCAGACAAAGCAGTGCTGGTGTGAGCTGCTCGGGAGAGTCCACAGCCGGACAAAGCAGTGCTGGTGTGAGCTGTTCAGGAGAGTCCACAGCCAGACAAAGCAGTGCTGGTGTGAGCTGCTCGGGAGAGTCCACAGCCAGACAACGCAGTGCTGGTGTGAGCTGCTCGGGAGAGCCCACAGCCGGACAAAGCAGTGCTGGTGTGAGCTGTTCAGGAGAGTCCACAGTCGGACAAAGCAGTGCTGGTGTGAGCTCCAGGTCCTCTGGTGAACACCCAACAAAACAATAACTGACATCAAGAACAATGCAGTATAAAAATGATTTCTTGAGGTGTGGTTTTGTAAATTGTGCCACGTCTTACCGCAGGTATACACTGGTAACTGAAAGTTTAAAACCTTCAAAACTTCAAAGGCATTTGAAATCTAAGCATGGCAAATTGAAGGACAAACCTCTTCAAAGGATGCAGCGAGAGCTTACATCATCAGCTGAAGTCCTTAGCAGAACTGTAACACTGAATGACAAAGCAAGTGAGATTGTGAGGACCAAGCAGGCTCACCCGTCGCATTAAATGTAAGAAATAACGTGGGTCACGAAGGTTGGCCAACGTGGGTCGCGAAGGTCGGCCGGCGTGGGTCGCGAAGGTCGGCTGGCGTGGGTCGCGAAGGTCGGCCAACGTGGGTCGCGAAGGTTGGCCTTTTGGTAAAAGTGGGTCTCGGGGGGGGGGGGGGGTTGAAAAACACTGATCTAAAGTCACAATCCCATTTAAAAATAATTGGAAAAGAATTAAGAACCCTAAAACTGAACAGATGGCATCTTTTTTGGCATGTTTGGTTGCTCAAATTGGGAACGTGACACTATCCAGACAAAGCAGCCTGCTTGAGTGCTATCCTTTCCACAAAAATTCACCTCCTCCACCAAAAACAAACAGTGGCAGCCATTTGTACCATCTACAAGATGCACTGCAGGAACTCACCAAGGTTCCTTCGGTAACACCTTCCAAACCCACGACCACTACCATCTAGAATGTCAAGGGCAGCAGATACCTGGGAACCCCACTACCCGGAGGTTCCCCTCCAAGTCACTCAGCATCCTGACTTGGAAATATATCACTGTTCCTTCACTGCCACTGGGTCAAAATCCTGGAATTACCTCCTTAACAATACAATAGGTGTATCTACAAGTCAGGGACTGCAAGAGTTCAAGAAGGCAGCTCACCTATGCCTTCTGAAAGGTAACTAGGGGTGGACAGTAAATACTGGCCTAGCATCCTTAATTGATTTTTTTTTAAAAATCAGTGTTAGCCCCCCTCTCTGACTGCACCATGACCTGATCTTGCATTGAACCTTTCACAGGCTGAAACTATAGAGGCATTCATACAATTATTCATCGATGTGAATAAACAATTCTGGTGAATGAAAAGCACTTTATAAATAGGAACGACATGCAAATGGTTAAGTAAGCTTAAATGGAGGTCAAAGCAGAGCCTGAAGGCAGCCAGATGATTTAAAGGTGCCCTTGTGCTAAGAGTCAATTATTTTGCTTGTGTCTGATGTCGTTATAATTAGATTTATAATTCTTTTACAGCTACGAAAAAAAACAACCAAATTCTTTCCATTATCTTAAATTTTCTTTCCTGGATTGTCCCAGCCCCATGCCAGTCTCGGCTCTAACGGGCTGCACCATCACAGAGTAGCTGAATGTGGCTGTTCGCCTGCCATTCTCTACTGTGCCATGAGTGAATTAGGCCACACTGCTTCTCACAGGGAGGGAGGTGAAACCAGAGGGCAAATCATTGGAGAGCACGCCTGCATAGCTCCTGACACCTGGATGCAGAGAAATAAGAGCAGCCTGTCACTCAGGATAAGGTTACATGGTTTGGAGGAGGCCTGAAAAAGAAAGATGGAAAAAAATAAAGGTTTTACAAGGGCAAAAAGCCATTATGTGATAGTAATTTAAACATTTGATAGGGATGTTGTAAATCTCTTCAGTGCCAATGTTACGGGGAGGTATGTGGATGACTAAGTTATGACTGGTTAAAAAATGACCAAGGACATTTGGAACAGGATTACCAGAGCTTTCCTTGTTCCGAAGACCCTAAAAATCCCAGCTTTTTCATTCCATACCAATACAGTATTAGAAAATGTAAGTAACCTGACTACCACACTGATGCACAATCAATTACTCTCGAGACAAGGTGAGTCATATCTAATCGGCTTTAATCAGCTAGAACTGTACCCAGCAGCTTCGATACAGAAAGTGAAGGCTGCTGGGATGGCATGGGTTCTTATACCCCGCCTCTCAGGGCGGGGCTATGTACGTTAGCCAATGGTAGACTACTAGGTCTAGCCAATGGTCATTCACCTCTCAGGTACTGCAATACCTGGTATTACCACATTCACCCCCTGTTACAAAGAACCCAGCGGGGTGATGGCCAGCTTTACTGTCGCCTTTTGCATGGTAGACCAGGTATGGAGGTACCGTGATGTCGAGGGTAACAGAAGAAGTGTTTATGGTGCAGCAATCAGACAATCGGGTGGCCTGGTCATCCTTCTGGAGCGTCTGAGTTTCAGCGATGATCCTGGTGGGGGCCCCGGCGGTTGTGTCTCCGGGAACATGGTGTCTTCCTCCCAGGCAGCTTTGTCACCTCTAGGCGGTGCTGTTGGGGCGAAAGGTGGGCAGGGAGAGGGGCACCGGTAGGGGGCGTCGGTGCCTGTTCGGCGCAGGGTAGGGGCGGCGGCAGTACTGACCCTCCGGTCAGGTGTTGCAGGGAGGGTGGGGGTGGGGGCAATGGTGCGGATGCGTGTGGATCTCCAGCGGGCGCCAGGTCCCGAAGGGAGACCGTGTCTTGGCGGCCGTCGGGGAACGCTACGTAGGCGTACTGGGGGTTAGCGTGCAGCAGGTGGACCCTCTCGACCAACGGGTCCGACGTGTGCGCCCTCACATGTTTCCGCAGCAGGACGGGTCCGGATGTCGCTAGCCAGGTGGGGAGCGAGGTCCCGGAGGAGGACTTCATGGGGAAAACAAGGAGACGTTCGTGAGGTGTCTGGTTTGTGGTAGTACAGAGCAGCGACCAGATGGAGTGAAGGGCCACTGGGGGGACTTCTTGCCAGCGGGAGACTGGGAGATTCCTGGACCGAAGGGCCAGCAGGACGGTCTTCCAGACCGTTCCGTTCTCCCTGTCTACCTGCCTGTTTCCCCGGGGGTTGTAACTGGTCGTCCTACTGGAGGCAATGCCTTTGCTGAGCAGAAATTGACGCAGTTCGTCGCTCATAAAGGAGGACCCCCTATCACTGTGAATGTATGCGGGGAAACCGAAAAGTGTAAAAATACTTTGGAGGGCCTTGATGACGGTGGTCATGGTCATGTCCGGGCAGGGGATGGCGAATGGGAACCGGGAGTATTCGTCAATCACGTTCAGGAAGTACATGTTGCGGTCGGTGGAGGGGAGGGGGCCTTTGAAGTCCATGCTGAGGCGTTCAAAGCGACGGGAAGCCTTTATCAGATGCGCTCTCTCTGGCCGGTAGAAGTGCGGTTTGCATTCCACGCAGATTCAGCAGCCCCTGGTGACGGACCTGACCTCCTCGATGGAGTAGGGCAGGTTGCGGGTCTTAATGAAATGAAAGAAACGAATGACCCCCGGGTGGCAGAGGTCCCCATGGAGGGCTCGGAGGCGGTCCACTTGCGCAGTGGCACAAGTGCCGCGGGACAGGGCATCAGGAGGCTCGTTCAGCTTCCCGGGATGGTACAAGATCTCGTAATTGCAGGTGGAGAGTTCTATCCTCCACCGCAAGATCTTGTCGTTCTTAATCTTGCCCCGCTGCGCATTATCGAACGTGAAGGCCACCGACCGTTGGGTCCGTGAGGAGAGTGAATCTCCTGCCGGCCAGGTAATGCCTCCAGTGTTGCACAGCGTCCACTATGGCCTGGGCCTCTTTTTCGACCGAGGAGTGGCGAATTTCGGAAGCATGGAGAGTGCGGGAGGAGAAAGTCACGGGTCTGCCCACTTGGTTGAGAGTGGCCGCCAGAGCTACGTCGGACACATCGCTCTCGACCTGGAAGGGGAGGGACTCGTCGATGGCGCGCATCGTGGCTTTTGCGATGTCCGCTTTGATGCGGCCGAAGGCCTGGCATGCCTCCGTCGACAGAGGGAAAGTTGTGGACTGGATCAGGGGTCGAGCCTTGTCTGCGTAATTAGGGACCCATTGTGCATAATATCTAAAGAAGCCGAGGCAGCGTTTTAGGGCCTTGGGGCAGTGAGGGAGGGGGAACTCCATGAGGGGGCGTATGCATTCTGGGTCGGAGCCTATGACTCCACTTCGCACTACGTAGTCTAGGATGGCTAGACGATCGGTGCTAAACACGCATTTATCCTTATTGTAGGTCAGATTAAGGGTATTCGCGGTCTGGAGGAATTTTCGGAGATTGGTGTCGTGGTCCTGCTGGTCATGGCCGCAGATGGTGATGTTATCAAGATACGGGAACGTCGCGCGTAAGCCGTACCAGTCAACCATTCGGTCCATCTCACGTTGGAAGACCGAGACCCCGTTCGTGACACCGAAGGGAACCCTTAAAAAGTGATAGAGCCGCCCATCTGCTTCGATGGCAGTGTACTGGCGGTCACCATGACGGAGGGGTAGCTGGTGGTAGGCAGACTTGAGATCCACCGTGGAGAAAACCTTGTACTGCGCAATCCTGTTCACCAGGTCGGCTATACGGGGGAGAGGGTAGGCGTCCAGTTGCGTGAACCTGTTGATGGTCTGGCTATAGTCGATGGCCATCCTATGTTTCTCCCCGGTCTTTACCACCACTACTTGAGCGAGCCAGGTGCTGTTGCTGGCCTCGATGACCCCTTCCTTCAGCAGCCTTTGGACTTCGGACCTGATGAAGGTCCAGTCCTGGGCACTGTACCGTCTGCTCCTGGTGGCGACGGGTTTGCAATCCGGGGTGAGGTTCGCAAACAGGGAAGGCGGGTCGACCTTAAGGGTCGCGAGGCCGCAGACAGTAAGGGGGGGTATAGGGCTGCCAAATTTAAAGATCAGGCTTTGTAGGTGGCACTGGAAATCCAGCCCAAGAAGGGTGGCTGCGCAGAGGTGCGGCAGAACGTACAGGCGGAAATTGTGGAATTCCCTGCCTTTGACAGTGAGGTTCGCTAGGCAGAACCCCTTTATCTGCACTGCGTGTGACCCGGAGGCCAGGGAGATCCGTTGGTTTACGGGATGGGTGACGAGAACAGCGCCTTACCGTGTCGGGGTGGACAAAGCTTTCTGTGCTCCCGGAGTCGATCAGGCACGACGTCACGTGGCCGTTGACGGCGATCGTTGTGGTGGCTTTCGCTCGCCTCCGGGTCCGTCTCTGATCCAGGGTAACAGAGGCCAGCTGCAGCAAGGGGGAGTTCTGGTCGGGCAGCGTGTAAGTCGGCTGTGCTGGGGGCTTGAGGCCCCATCCAAGATGGCGTCAGCCACGGGTCGCATATGAGAGTCCGGGGACGGGGATGCCGAAGATGGCGGCGGCGAGGGACAAAATAGCAGCGCCCACCCATCCAGCGTGGTGACCTGGGGGCAAAATGGCCACGGCCGCGGGTCGCACGCTGCCTGGGGTGAGAAGGGCAGCGGTGGGCCTTGGACGGCCGGAACCTGCAAGAAAGACTGCGGTGGGCCTTGGACTGCCAGGACCTGAAAGAAAGGCTGCGATGGGCCTTGGACGGCCTGGACCTGGAAGAAAGGCTGCTGATAGTCACTGGAGACCGCGGCCATGGCACGGGCCAGGCAGACCGCGACATAGTGGCCTTTCTTGCCGCACCCTTTGCAGGTGGCGGTGCGGGCCGGGCAGCGCGCTCGCGGATGATTCGCCTGGCCGCAGAAGAAGCAGCGTTGGCCGGCGGCGGTAGCGGGCCGTCTTGCCGCGCAGGCCTACGGGGTTACCGGGAAAGTCTGGGGGGCTGCCGCGGCGGGGTGCCACGCAGCCCAGGGGGGGCGCCGTGCGTGCGGGGGCAAAAGCCGGTGCGTTTTTGTACGCAACGTCCATGGACCCTGCCAGGGCCCGTGCCTCAGTGCCACGAAAGCGTCCCGAATTAAAAGTTCCGTGTGCTCGTTCCCCGTAACTGCTGGGCAGCCGCAGTTTCGGCCCAGCACTATTAGTGCCCGATCGAATTCTTCCAGTGTTTCATCTGGGCTCTGCCTTCTAGTTGCCAGCAGGTGACGGGTGTAAACCTGGTTCAGTGGACGGATGTAATGTCCTCCTAGCAGCTCCATAGCTGCAGCATAGTTCGCCGCCCCTTCAATCAGAGGGTAGATTGCAGGGCTGTCCCGCGAGCGTAGGAGGTGTATTTTCTGCCTTTCCGTGGGGGTGTCGGCAGCCGTGTCGAGGTAGCTCTCAAAACACGCCACCCAATGCTTTAAAATAGCAGCAGAGTTGTCTGCGTGGGGGCTGAGCTGAAGGCACGCCGGCTTGATGCGGAGATCCATCCTTCAGAAGTAGTAGCTGATTAAATTGACGCACAATCAATTACTCTCGAGACAAGGTGAGTCATATCTAATCGGCTTTAATCAGCTAGAACTGTACCCAGCAGCTTCTATACAGAAAGTGAAGGCTGCTGGGACGGCATGGGTTCTTATACCCCACCTCTCAGGGCGGGGCTATGTATGTTAGCCAATGGTAGACTCCTAGGTCTAGCCAATGGTCATTCACCTCTCAGGTACTGCAATACCTGGTATTACCACACACCTGCAGGCAGAAACGTCCCCACCGTCATGAGCTAATGAAAAGGTATTCCTGGTGTGTTTCTGATGATGCTCTACCAGGGTTCTGACAGGGTTCCAAATTGGAATAGCCTTGTCGAGGAAATATAAAGCAACACATCCTTATAGGATGAAAGCGCAAATGAAACACAATTTTTAGGTGTCACTCAACAGCATTAATAACAGCTGGAAGGTAACTGATTAACATTTACTGGTGAGATTAGTTGTTATGTTTCAATTCTTTTTTTAAAAATGGGAATGGCAACCCTATCATCAGCCCCAACTGAGGACACCTGAAATTTTGGAACTCCTGCTCTAGAATCAAATTGACAACTATTGATCCGCTGCCATTTTGAAAAGATCAATGGTCAACTTGAAAGTTTCACTTACATACAATTAAAAATAGATAGGGGGCACGATTCAGGGACCACATTGCGCCCAGCTCAATGGGTGATTCGCATGCAAACCCCAAAGCGGGATCTTGGCCAGACGCAGAACCCCATGCAAGAGAACACCCCGCCAAAAGCGAACTGTGAAAAACTTCCGCTGAATTGCGCCCAGGATCTTCCCGTTCCAATGGATGCAGGTTTGAAGGCTCGACCAGGGGGGAAATTTAGATATGAGGGCATCAGGTCAGTTGCTTAAACTCTGGACCACGCTGCAGTCACCTAGCCTGACCGCAGTATGATGGCAGGGTTGTGGGAGATTCTCTTGTGGGAGAATCAATAACGAAGGGTCACTGTTTAAAAATAAGAAGGAGTCACCTATTTAAGACAGAGCTGAGGAGAATATTTTCTTCTTAGAGGTTTATGAGTCTTTGGAACATTCTTCCTCAGAAGGCAGTGGAATCAGAGTCTTTGAATATTTCAAAGGCTGAGGTAGTTAGATTGTTGATACGGAGGTGTAAAGTTATCAAGGGAGTGTGGAATTGAAGTTACAAAGTGATCGGCCATGACCTTAGCAAAAGGTGGAGTGTACTCGGGAGGGTGAGTGGGTTGGGGGATTGGGTGTTGGTGATTGACCGACTCCTAATTCGTAAATTTGTGTGCCAGAATGTTTTTAAAATTTAAACCTCTTCGGAGGGCATCGCAAGATGGAGGCACCCTCACAGTCCCAATCCAGCAGAGGCAGTGCCTAACTTTGCCGTTGGGCCTTCCATCCTTCCAAGGCAGTAGATTCTCTGGGCGGGATTCTCCGCTGGCAGGATTCTTCGTTTTGCCGGCGTCTGGGGGTTTCCCGACGGCGTTGGGCTTCCCCACAATGGGAAACCCTATTGACCGGCCGGCGTAGCGGAGAATCCCGGCGTTGGGTCGGGGCAGAAATGTGGCATAGCGGGGCGGAGAATCCAGCCGTCTGATTGGGCCTGTAGCCTCAGGAACCCGCCCACCATCCTTAATCGGACAATACGCATGGGGACACCCTTTTAATTGGCTGCCCCTGGAAGATCTCCGAAGTGTGCCCGTGCTGAGGGCAAGTGTGTTGTCAGGATCTGGGAATAGTCCTAATCTGGGATTATTTTTCATTTGTTATGTTGTAGATGTAACATAAGCGGCTTCCTTGTGGTGCACTTGACAAAGGAAGGTTCAGACGTGAAGATAACTTTAACACGTTTATTAAACTATTTACACTTCTATTGCTCGGGTTTGACACTACTGCTAATCCTACTATAGCTACCCAGATTGCCTAACCAGTAGCTGCAATCCACGTGGTGGGTGTAATATTGAATCAACCCTGTGTCTGTACTCACTGACTGGCTCCACTGGAAAGAGGCAGATCATGCGTGTGGTGTCCTTTATATATGTGTTGGTGTAATGCCCCCCTGTGGTCGTGTCACGTCCGTGTGTATCGTGAATGTCTATTGGTCGTGTCCTATCTACCTGATAAGAACATAAGAACATAAGAACACAAGAACTAGGAGCAGGAGTAGGCCATCTGGCCCCTCGAGCCTGCTCCACCATTCAATGAGATCATGGCTGATCTTTTGTGGACTCCGCTCCACTTTCCGGCCCAAACACCATAACCCTTAATCCCTTTATTCTTCAAAAAACTATCTATATTTATCTTAAAAACATTTAATGAAGGAGCCTCTACTGCTTCACTGGGCAAGGAATTCCATAGATTCACAACCCTTTGGGTGAAGAAGTTCCTCCTAAACTCAGTCCTAAATCTACTTCCCCTTATTTTGAAGGTATGCCCCCTAGTTCCACTTTCACCTGCCGGTGGAAACAACCTGCCCGCATCTATCCTATCTATTCCCTTCAGAATCTTATATGTTTCTATAAGATCCCCCCCTCATCCTTCTAAATTCGAACGAGTACAGTCTACTCAGTCTACTCAGTCTACTCAGCCTCTCCTCGTAATCCAACCCCTTCAGCTCTGGGATTAACCTAGTGAATCTCCTCTGCACACCGTCCAGTGCCAGTACGTCCTTTCTCAAGTAAGGAGACCAAAACTGAACACAATACTCCAGGTGTGGCCTCACTAACACCTTATACAATTGCAGCATAACCTCCCTAGTCTTAAACTCCATCCCTCTAGCAATGAAGGACAAAATTCCATTTGCCTTCTTAATCACCTGTTGCACCTGTAAACCAACTTTTTGCGACTCATGCACTAGCACACCCAGGTCTCTCTGCACAGCAGCATGTTTTAATATTTTATCATTTAAATAATAATCCCTTTTGCTGTTATTCCTACCAAAATGGATAATCTCACATTTGTCAACACTGTATTCCATCTGCCAGACACTAGCCCATTCACTGAGCCTATCCAAATCCCTCTGCAGACTTCCAGTATCCTCTGCACATTTTGCTTTACCACTTATCTTAGTGTCGTCTGCAAACTTGGACACATTGCCCTTGGTCCCCAACTCCAAATCATCTATGTAAATTGTGAACAGTTGTGGGCCCAACACTGATCCCTGAGGGACACCACGAGCTACTGATTGCCAACCAGAGAAACACCCACTAATCCCCACTCTTTGCTTTCTATTAATTAACCAATCCTCTGTCCATGCTACTACTTTCCCCTTAATGCCATGCATCTTTATCTTATGCAGTAACCTTTTGTGTGGCACCTTGTCAAAGGCTTTATGGAAATCCAGATATACCACATCCATTGGCTCCCCGTTATCTACCGCACTGTTAATGTCCTCAAAAAATTCCACTAAATTAGTTAGGCACGATCTGCCCTTTATGAACCCATGGCGCGTCTGCCCAATGGGACAATTTCCATCCATATGCCTCGCTATTTCTTCCTTGATGATAGATTCCAGCATCTTCCCTACTACCAAAGTTAAGGTCACTGGCCTATAATTACCCGCTTTCTGCCTACCTCATTTTTTAAACAGTGGTGTCACGTTTGCTAATTTCCAATCCGCCGGGACCACCCCAGAGTCCAGTGAATTTTGGTAATTTATCACTAGTGCATTTGCAATTTCCCTAGCCATCTCTTTTAGCACTCTGGGATGCATTCAATCAGGTCCAGGAGACTTGTCTACCTTTAGCCCCATTAGCTTGCCCATCACTACCTCCTTGGTGATAACAATCCTCTCAAGGTCCTCACCTGTAATAGCCTCATTTCCATCAGTCACTGGCATATTATTTGTGTCTTCCACTGTGAAGACCGACCCAAAAAACCTGTTCAGTTCCTCAGCCATTTCCTCATCTCCCATTATTAAATCTCCCTTCTCATCCTCTAAAGGACCGATATTTACCTTAGCCACTCTTTTTTGTTTTATATATTTGTAGAAACTTTTACTATCTGTTTTTATATTCTGAGCAAGTTTACTCTCATAATCTATCTTACTCTTCTTCATAGCTTTTTTAGTAGCTTTCTGTTGCCCCCTAAAGATTTCCCAGTCCTCTAGTCTCCCACTGATCTTTGCTACTTTGTATGTTTTTTCCTTCAATTTGATACTCTCCCTTATTTCCTTAGATATCCACGGTCGATTTTCCCTCTTTTTACCGCCCTTCCTTTTTGTTGGTATAAACCTTTGCTGAGCACTGTGAAAAATCACTTGGAAGGTTCTCCATTGTTCCTCAACTGTTTCACCATAAAGTCTTTGCTCCCAGTCTACCTTAGCTAGTTCTTCTCTCATCCCATTGTAATCTCCTTTGTTTAAGCACAAAACACTAGTGCTTGATTTTACCTTCTCACCCTCCATCTGTATTTTAAATTCCACCATATTGTGATCGCTCCTTCCGAGAGGATCCCTAACTATAAGATCCTGAATCAATCCTGTCTCATTACACAGGACCAGATTTAGGACCGCTTGTTCCCTCGTAGGTTCCATTACATACTGTTCTAGGGACCTATTGCGGATACATTCTATAAACTCCTCCTCAAGGCTGCCTTGACCGACCTGGTTAAACCAATCAACGTGTAGATTAAAATCCCCCATGATAACTGCTGTACCATTTCTACATGCATCAGTTATTTCTTTGTTTATTGCCTGCCCCACCATAATGTTACTATTTGGTGGCCGATAGACTACTCCTATCAGTGACTTTTTTGCCTTACTAGTCCTGATTTCCACCCAAATGGAGTCACCCTTATCCTCCATAGCACCGATGTCATCCCTTACTGTTGCCCGGATGTCATCCTTAAATAACAGAGCTACACCACCTCCCTTACCATCCACTCTGTCCTTCCGAATAGTTTGATACCCTCAGATATTTAACTCCCAGTCATGACCATCCTTTAACCATGTTTCAGTGATGGCCACTAAATCATAGTCATTCACGATGATTTGCGCCATCAACTCATTTATCTTATTCCGAATACTACGAGCATTCAGGTAAAGTAGACTTATGTTGGCTTTTTTACCTCTGTTCTGAATCTTAACACCTCGATCGGTAACCTCTCCTAAGTTATATTTCCTCTTAACTTTTCTCCTAATTTTCCTTGTCGTTGAACCCATATCTTCATGTAACAACCTGGCGCGTCGCTTACCATTAATGTTTTCACTTCCCGTTTTATTCCTTTTAGTATTCCTGGTCCTATTCACTGAGCTCTCCTCAGTCACTGTACCTTGAACTGTCGCCCTTTTTGATTTTTGACTATGGCTTCTCTGCCTTACAATTTCCCCCTTACTGCCTTTTGTTTCTGTCCCTGTTTTGAACAAAGAACAAAGAAATGTACAGCACAGGAACAGGCCCTTCGGCCCTCCAAGCCCGTGCCGACCATGCTGCCCGACTAAACTACAACCTTCTACACTTCCTGGGTCCGTATCCTTCTATTCCCATCCTATTCATATATTTGTCAAGATGCCCCTTAAATGTCCCTATCGTCCCTGCTTCCACTACCTCCTCCGGTAGCGAGTTCCAGGCACCCACTACCCTCTGCGTAAAAAACTTGCCTCGTACATCTACTCTAAACCTTGCCCCTCTCACCTTAAACCTATGCCCCCTAGTAATTGACCCCTCTACCCTGGGGAAAAGCCTTTTAGCAAAGGTAGCAAAGTTTTACTACCTTCCAACTTCCTGCATCGGTTCCCATCCCCCTGCCTCATTAGTTTAAACTCTCCCCAACAGCTCTAGCAAATACCCCCCCTAGGACATCGGTTCCAGTCCTGCCCAGGTGCAGACCGTCCGGTTTGTACTGGTCCCACCTCCCCCAGAACCGGTTCCAATGTCCCAGGAATTTGAATCCCTCCCTCTTGCACCATCTCTCGAGCCACGCATTCATCCTATCTATCCTGACATTCCTACTCTGACTAGCTCGTGGCACTGGTAGCAATCCTGAGATTACTACCTTTGAGGTCCTACTTTTTAGTTTAACTCCTGAATCCCTAAATTCAGCTTGTAGGACCGCGTCCCGTTTTATACCTATATCGTTAGTGCCTATGTGCACCACGACAGCTGGCTGTTCACCCCCCCCCCCCCCCCAGAATGTCCTGCAACCGCTCCGAGACATCCTTGACCCTTGCACCAGGGAGGCAACATACCATCCTGGAGTCTCGATTGCGCCCGCAGAACCGCCTGTCTATTCCCCTTACAATTGAGTCCCCTATCACTATAGCCCGGCCATTCTTCTTCCTGCCCAGCTGCGCAGCAGAGCCAGCCATGGTGCTAAGAACCTGGCTACTGCAGCCTTCCCCTGGTGAACCATCTCCCTCAACAGTATCCAATGCGGTATATCTGCTTTGCAGGGAGATGACCGCAGAGGACACCTGCACTGCCTTCCTACTCTTGCTCTGTCTTTTGGTCACCCATTTTCTATCTCCCTCAGTACCTTTCACCTGCGATGTGACCAACTCGCTAAACGTGCTATCCACGACATCCTCAGCATCGCGGATGCTCCAAAGTGAGTCCATCCGCAGCTCCAGAGCCGTCAAGCGGTCTAACAGGAGCTGCAACTGGACACACTTCTTGCACGTGAAGGAGCCAGGGACAGTGGACGTGTCCCTGAGCTCCCACATCGCACACGAGGAGCATGACACGAGTCTGAGATCTCCTGCCATGTCTTAAACCGTCGGTTAACTTCAACAATTACAATTTACCCCCAAAAATCAAATAAATAAATAAACAACGAAGAAAAAATTATATCAATATACCAATGAAAAGAAAACAGAAACACTACTTACCAGTCACTGACCTCGAGCCTTCCTCTTGATCTATTGGTTGAGTGTGTGTGTGTGATGTCTTTGGTGCTCCCTCTAGTGTCTAGCTAGCCTACATGCATTTACAATGATGCACATCACCACATCCCCCCCCTTTTTTATATGTTCATATTTTCTGTACACTTTGAGAAAATTGAACAAAGAACAGGTTGATAAGGTAAGGTATATACAAGTCATGGGAACAGTGAGTAAACAATAAGTCCAAATCATTCGTGTGAGTCCTAAAAACCATCAATCATCATGGTCAAATGTCTCTCTTGGTTATGAATGCCATCAACGTCCCTGTGCCACAGGAACCAAGAAGTGGTCAAATCACTTTGTTGTCTGATTTGTAGTCCCTTTCTTTTTTCGATGTTTGTGATGGTGCTGTCGGATGGCATCTTGTAGCTGATAAGGTGTTGACATTGAAGAGGTACCATCAACAGTATTATTCAAGGTCATGGATGTGCCATTTGTTGAAGTTGGATAAGACTGTACACACTGGTTCTGGCCACATGCTGTGCTGGAAGGGTGACCCTGCTGAGAACCGTTGAAGCTTGCATCTGATAGGAATATGCCGTCTGGCCAGGCTAGGGTGCAGCAAATCCTGGGCTGTAACTAAGGCATCCAGTCTGTAGTGCAGATTGCGCTGGCAGTCGTCCTCCTTCAGTCTTGATTACATTAGTGGGTAATCCGTAGTGCTGGCCTGTTTGAGAATATGCTGCATAGACTGCTGGCTGCTGCATGCCTGAATACTGGGTTTGTCCAGCATGAACTGTCATTTCTCCACTTCTGGTGTGGAAAAGATGTGTGGATATAGCTGTGGTGAATATTGGTGTATTCCTCTTGGACTGTAGCCGCTGCTTGTTATCACTGACCCAGTGTGATTGTTAAGTGATCCATCTCCTGTCGTTGTGGCATCTGCTGTCACCCTGAGCGTGCCATCACTGAGGATGCAGCACCCCCTGTCCGGAGTGAAGTCCGGCTTACGTGAATCAGAGTTGGCATTTGGTTGCTCCCCAACTGGAGTCTGGTCTGTTTTAACTGAGTCGGTGTTGGTTTGTTGATACTCCCCGCCCGGGGTCTTAGCAGGTTCACTGTAGTCAGCTGAGATTTCTTGAAGCTGCAAGTCTGTAGTCGGAAAATGCAGGAATGCATTGACTTGTGGAGAGGTTCGAGTGAATGAGGGTGGAAGTATTATGGTGTCACCAGTGGTCTCACAGTGATCGTCGAGTGTCTCTGTACACACCAGCTGAGGTCTGTCACTTTGCACATCTTGCATGGGAAGTAGGATGCAGTCGTCACTCGTCTCACATACCGTGGGTAGATCCTCAGTAGCTGCTTGTTGTTCACTTGGGTTGGGTAAATTGTCAGAGTCTTCATCTGATGGCGCAAACAATGTGGGTGGACTGTCATTGTCTTGCTGTTGTCCTTCATTTGGGCTTGGACTGTCATCGTTGCTTTGTTCTTCACTGTAGCATGATAGACCGTCATGGTCGTCCTGCTGTGCACTGGAGCGTGGTAGACTGTCATAGTCTTTTGCTGTTTACTTGAGCATGGCAGACTTGCATCATCCGCCGCTAGTTGGTCAGAGGAGGTTGCTAGACCCTCATGGTCTTGTTCCTGCAAGGACTGCGCGTCGGAGTCTTGCGTTGCTTCTATCGTGGAGGCTGTCCACGAGCTCGCTGTGGAGGCTTGTGACACTGGAGTCACTTCTTGTTTGTGCAAGGACTGCGCTCTGGAGTCTTGCATTCCTGCAATTGTGGAGTCTGTCCACGAGCTCGCTGTGGAGGCTTGTGACACTGGAGTCACTTCTTGTTCATGCAAGGACTGCGGTGTGGAGTCTTGCACATCTTCTTTCGTAGAGTCGGGAACCCTGAGTGATGCGTGGACCAGGCTCTGTGTGGCAGCAGGCCGCTCTGTGTGGGCTTGTACCACTCTCTGTCTCTTGGTTTCAGCCTGCAGCATCATCCTGCACTCACAAGTTGGGATGTCATATCTGCTGGGCTGAAGATCCTCAAATCCGAAGAACGAATCTGCGTCTGCATCGGAATCAATACGGGGGTCGCCAATGTGCAACACGTCTAGTTGCGGTTCGGATTTGGTACTGGGGTAGCCTCCCAAGGTGAAAGGTTCGTCCGAGTCATAGTCTTCTAGGACCATGTCATCACTGTTTGCGTCGGAGCTGGCATTGGGCTCGCGAGGTCCAGAGAAAATGTAACGGTCGGTATCGAAGTATTCAAGGTTGGAATCATCGGTTTGGGCATAGGTAACTGCTTGTTGCAGGATTCTTCGGAGGTTAATTTCATTCCCTGGTTCAATTTGAGGCATTGTGCTGTCATTCCATGTGAAGGAAGGTTGTTTTAAGGCTTTTAAAGATTTTTTCTTTGATTTGGGATGTTTCCCCCTTAAATGGGCGTGGTCCGGAGCCTCTGACATCATGATGCATGTGACGTAGCGCGCAGGAAGCGATTGCGCAGATCGCTGTTCCTTTACCGATGGCCGTTTTCGTGATTGTGCATGCGCGGCGTCTTGCGCATGTGCAAACGGACCTTCCCGTTCTGCGCGCATCTCGCACAACTGTGCAAGTGCAGATCCTTTAGAAAGATGGCCGCCGACCAAAACCGTTCTCTGCCCCGGGATCTCGGCCTTGTGGTGAGTACTGGCAATTCGCTTACCTTTTCTTGCTGGTTGGAGTGTGTTTTCCTCACAGTATTTGTCGAATTTGTCCAGGACTGCCTGGAAGTCACTCCTGTTTTGCCCCTTGGAGAAATGGAATTTTTAAAAGATTTCTTCTGCTCTGGCACCGGCGATGGTGAGGAGAAGCTCTATCTTTTCAGCTTCGGCCGCTTCTTCTAGTTCGGCTGCAATCAGGAAGATTTCAAACTTTTGCCGGAATGCCCGCCAGTTTTCGCGGAGATCGCCGTGGCACTGGAGCTGCTGCGGAACCCGGATCTCGAACATCTTGCCTGGGTATCGTTGCTGGTTGTCACTGTACGCTGAGGTATGGCTATGTGGATTGAAACAGTTCAGACCTGGTACCATGATTTGTTATGTTGTAGGTGTAACATAAGCGGCTTCCTTGTGGTGCACTTGACAAAGGAAGGTTCAGACGTGGAGATAATTTTAACACGTTTAGCAAACTATTTACACTTCTATTACTCGGGTGCGACACTACAGCTAATCCTACTATAGCTACCCAGATTGCCTAACCAGTTGCTGCAATCCACGTGGTGGGTGTAATATTGAATCAACTGTGTGTCTCTACTCACTGACTGTCTCCACTGGAAAGAGGCAGATCATGTGTGTGGTGTCCTTTATATATGGGTTGGTGTAATGCCCCTCTGTGGTCGTGTAACCTCCTTGTGTATCATGAATGTCTATTGGTCGTCTCCTATCTACCTGATTTATTGGTTGAGTGTGTGTGTGTGTGTGATGTCTTTGGTGCTCCCTCTAGTGTCTAGCTAGCCTACATGCATTTACATTGATGCACATCACCACAATTTTTAAAGTGCTTAAGACTCCTCCCTATGGCGATGTCCTCCAAGAAATGTTATCATAATCTGTCTAAACATTTCAGAATGTGCCGATGGCAGAAAAATCAAAAAGCTTTAACTTTAATTTCCACAAATGGAGCGATGACATTCATGAACAAAGTGTCCAATGGCAGTGAGAGGGGGATTTTCCAGCCATTCTCCCCAATGGGAGCTTCCGGTCCCGTGGGCAGTGAGCCTCACTGCAGGTATGCTGGCTGCAGGGGGTGGATTCAATGGGAAATCCTATCGACGGTGGCGGGACCAGACAATCCTGCCGTCAGACAATGGCTGGCGACAAACACTCCGCAGGGGGCATGGAATAACCCTAATCCCCCATTTCTGTAACTATTGCTTCCATGTCCACCTCTCTTTGCTCCGTTTTAGCCGTATAACACACTGCTTTTCTCTCTGCATATTTAATGTTATCCTTCAGCTTATAACTCCTTACACCAGGATAACAGTCCCTCTGCTTTACTTTTGCTTCAGTATTTACAGTTGTTGATCTTTCTCTGGGAACATTAACCCCAGAACCAATTTGGTTTGTTGCCAAATTACAAAAGTCCTTAAGTCCTGGTTTGAGAAAAAGTAAATTGAACATACGATGGAGGACTTAAGTCATGGAGTGCAATTCTCTGAAACAAAATTGATCTGCTTCAATCAGCAACTAAATTGTTAGTTTTGTAAATGTACAGGAAACAGAAAAGCCAATTTGTTGCTATTCCATTTCATGCCTGGGTTCTATTTCTTAAGTGCTCTGTGCGTGTCGAGGCCTCCCTGTGATCTATTTTCATATCCTGGGTCATTAGCAGCCCTGGCACAGATCCATCCCCTGGCAGTCCCTTGCTTTGGGAAGCAAGAGTGCAACTACAGTTCCAGCCACTGACTCGGGTCAGTTGATGTGGTGGGAAATTAACATAAACATTCACATTTATCTTGGGGATTCACCAGCTCATTGTTGGCCCATTATCAGAAGCTTTAGTCTGAAGAGGTATTGAATTTAGGGGCTGGTTTAGCACAGTGGGCTAAACAGCTGGTTTGCAATGCAGAACAATGCCAGAAGCGCAGGTTCAATTCCCGTACCGGCCTTCCCGAACAGGCGCCGGAATGTGGCGACTAGGGGCTTTTCACAGTAACTTCATTGAAGCCTACTTGTGACAATAAGTGATTATTATTATTATTATGAATTGAAATTTCACACCTCAACTGCTTGGAGAGACCCTGGGATGGATTCTACATTTGGGAGTCTATGCCAGAGGTCAATTGCTTCTGGTTCATGCTAGCAATGGGAGCGGCACCCAGAAGCGATTCACTGTGTCTTGCTATGCAAATATATGCATGGCGGGGATCGCAAAGGATTCTGTCATGAATTGCACTATTGGGTTGCCATTTTGAGCGGGTGGCCGGATAGTGAGGTCTGGCAAATGCCCCCCCCCCCCCCCCTCCCTCCCACCGACAATGCAAATCCTGCCCTGACAAATAGAGGAATCGGGGGGTGCCCCCACGGTGGCCTGGCCCGCGATCGGGGCCCACCGATCGGCGGGCGGGTCTGTGCCGTGGGGGCACTCTTTTCCCTCCGCCTTGGCCACAGCATTTACCATGGCCGACGCGGAAGAGATACCCCCCCCGCGCATGCGCGGGGATGATGTCAGCAGCCGCTGACGCACCCGCGAATGCGCGGACTCACGCCGGCGGGCAGAATCCTTTCGGCCCCGGCTGGCGTGGTGCCAAAGGCCTTCCACACCAGCCGGGGGAGCGGAAACCACTCTGGCGCGGGCCTAGCCGCTCAGGGCCCCGAAAGATGCGGAGAAATCCGCACCTTTGGGGCGGCCCGATGCCGGAGTGGTTCCCGCCACTCCATCCCGCCGGGTCCCCCGCCCACCCCGGGTAGGGGAGAATCCCGCCCCGATCTCTGAATCCCCTAATTATTGCTGAACAGACCAAGGCTCTGAAAAATTATTCTCCTATTTGTGGAACCACAAGTTCCTCCTGACAATGAATCAAGGTAGGTGAGTGTGTGTGTGTTTTTGGGGAAGGGGGAGGCATACTTCACCGGTAGCGGAGTTTCTGACTCCCCCAAGCCCCAACTCACGGTGAGGGCTTCCTGGGGCACCCCCACCTCCTCCAACACCCGCACAGGGCACATCCAGCCCAATCACCCCGTATGAAAAATTTCAGCTGGGCACCTTGACATGTGACTCCATCAAAGAACTCCAATAAATTGATTGAACGTAATTTCCCTTTCACTAAACCATGCTTGATTACGTTGAGTTTTTCTAAGTGTCCTGCTATTGTCCTCTAATATTGTCCTCTAATATTTTCCCTATGCAGATGTTAGGCTAACTGGCTGTAGTTTCCTGCTTTGAATAAAGGAATGCATTTGCGATCATCCACTCTCATGGAACCATCCCTGAATCTAGGAAACTTTGAAAAATTAAAACCAATGCATCAATTATCTCATTAGCCACTTCTTTCAAAACCCTAGGGTGATGTCCACCCACGCCAGGGCATTTGTCAGCCCCCAGACCCAACAGTTTGCTCAATATCACTTCCCTGGGGATTGTAATTTTCCTGAGTTCCTCCATCTCTTCCATTTCCTGATTGACAGCTAATTCTGGGGATGTAAATTCTGTCCTCTATAGTGAAGTCAGATGCAAACAACCTGCTCAATTCTTCTGCCAAGTCCTGCTTCCCATTATCAATTCCCCTGGTGCATATTCAACATTACCATTGTTCACTTTGTTAACTCTTTTCTTATTTAAATAGCTACAGAAACTCTTACTCTCCGTCTTTATATTCCTGGCTAGCGTTTTCTCATACTTTAGTTTTTCCTTCCTTTACTAATCTTTTTCTCATTCTTTGTTGTTTTTTATGTTCTTTCCAATCTTCTAATCTGCCACTCCACTTTGTACAAATATATGCTTTTTCTTTCAGTGTAATACTGTCTTTTTCTTTTGTTAGCCATGGATTACAAGCCATCCCCTTGGAATTATTTTTTCTCTTTGGAATGTACGTTCTGAAATATCCCTTTAAATGTCTGCCACTGAACCTTAATCGACCTATCCCTTCAGCACATTTGCCAGTTCACCCTAGCTTCTTGCTGCCTTCATACCTCTATAATCGCCCCTATTTGAATGGAAAATGTTAGCCTTGAATGCACTCTTCTCTGCACAAAACTTAATATAAAATTCAATCATGTAATGATCGCTGCTGCTACTGAGAGGTGCCTTCACTGTGAGGTTATTTATCTTGTTGCATAATACCAAGTCTAGTATAGCCGTCCTCTAACTCAGAAACTACCCCAAAAACTTTCTATGAACTCTTCACCTATGGTGCTTTCTATATATTTTATTAACTTCACCACCAAGTTGTGTGCTTTTTCAAACCTTGGGGATAGAGTAGGACTTACTCACTTAACAGGTCTCACCAAAAAGCTGGTTCTATTCCTCTAGTAGAGTAACAACCAGTCTTAAAGGGTGAGAAGGTATAAATAGCAAAGGGAAACAAACACCTGCTTCCCCCCCTTCACCAAACTCTCCCACTTATCAATCTCCATGCTTTCACCCAGCTTTCTTACTGCACTCCATTTTTAAGTAGCTTGATCTGCGTCATTTGAAACGAAAAGCCTCTGGTCTTAGAAGTTGAAAAGCCATGTTTTCAAAAATATATTTTCAAAAATATAGTGCCATAGCCTTGTGACACTCTCACCTCTAATTCTCTGGCCTGTTACCTTAAATCGGTGTCCTCTGGTTCTTGGCCCTGCCAGCAATATGAACATACGAATAAGGAGAAGTCGGCAATTCGGCCCCTTGATCCTGCTTCGCCATTCAGTAAGATCCTGGCTGATCTATTCGCATTGAGTTCCACATTCCCACCTTCCCTTACCCAACAAGAATCTATCTAACTTCAAAGCCACACATAATTACATTAACGGCGTTCAAAGGCACCTTGACAAATACATGGATAGGATGGGTATAGAGGGATGCGCCACAAGGGAGTGCTGAGGGTTTTGACCCAGGGTGGTATCATGACCGGTACAGGTTTGGTGGGCCGAAGGCCCTGATCCTGTGCTGCATTGCTCTTTGTTCTAACCCTCTGAAAGAAAATAAATCTCCTCATTTATTGTCCTATAAAGCGAACCCTAATTTTAAATCTTTGAACTCACTCACAAGAGAGAACATAATTTCCCCGTTTAGCCTGCCAACACAACTCAGGATCTTATTAATAATAATAATAATAATCACATTGTCACAAGTAGTCTTCAATGAAGTTACTGTGAAAAGCCCTTAGTCACCACATTCCGGTGCCTGTTCGGGGAGGCCGGTATTGGAATTGAACCCGTGCTGCTGCCTTGTTCTGCATTATAAGCCAGCTGTTTAGCCCACTGTAAGTTGTTCCCTATCTACTCTGTCCTGACTGCACATCGTTGCGAATACTTCTATCAAATCTCCTGGCAAACCTCTCTTCCGTGAGTAGAACAACCCCAGCTTCTCCAATCTATCCACTTACTCAGACGGTGGAACCCATTTGCACCCGTCTGGGGTGAGGAATGCTTAACTGACTGAGACAAGAAGGCTTTTGTAAGAGTTGGTCCTCCTGTTTAACTTCAAAAGCCTTATTTTATGGCATGGATAAATTCCTTGCTTCATAGACACAGCCATTTCCAGACATTACAGACTTAAGCCCTGGATTGTGTGGGATTCTAATTCTATTGATTGCACTGTCAAAGAGGTTTTTTTAGGAGTCCGAGTTTCAAGATAAGTTTTAGATCGTTGAAATGGCCACGAGATAAGTTTAAATTATATTGTAAATATAAAGAATTCGGTTTTGAAGCATTAATGATGGCAAAATCTGTCAGTGTTCGCCCACATTGCTCCTCTGAATCTGACGGCAACATCGAGAGTCTGCACATGCACAGTTAAAACTGTCAGTAATTTAAAACTTTTCCAGAGGAAAACCTTTCCAGGCTGCAATCAGTTAGAATCACTGACTTTTTGCACTATTAGCCTCCTTGTGAGAACCCTTTAAACAATCACACCTTGATGAACAGGATGAAACTGGGTTTTTTAATTCATTATTATTGCTGAGCAGACCATACCCCTGAAAAATTAATCTCCTATTTCCGGGGGGGGGGGGGGGGGGGGGGGGGGGGCATACTTCACCGGTAGCGGAGTTTCTGAAACGATGCACATCTGTGCAGGGCGATGCTTCTGCCCCCTGCTGGTGGCGGCATCAAGGTTCAGAATGTGAATGGGTCATTTGAGCCCATTTGCATCCTGTTAACGGGATGGACACCGGATTCCCCACACTTCTGTGATACCACGGCCCTCTGGGCCGGGATTCGCTCGAGCATGGATTGGTGCAAGCATTTGCCCACCATGGTCCTCAAGCAGTGGACCTCGCGCTGGACCAAGGGGGTAAGGATTTACACATAGGTGACCCCAAAGTCCATCAAATGCCCTAGTCCTCCCCATAATGCAAATCCGACCCACCCCATCTCCAGCCCCCTCATCAGACACCCTCATTAACCCCCAGAGTCCTCCACCAGACACCCCCTCCCCCCAACTAGACTCCTCCCTATCAGAGACTCAGATCAGGGACACCCTCACCAGAGACCCCTCCCAGTAGAGACCCCCCCCCCCATTTGAGACCCTCTATCAGTCACCCCGGTTGGAAATTAAAGAGCATAAACAGTGAAAAATCAGTGGTTTTTCACTTACCTGTCCTTTATACCTGCTGCCTCACTTTCAAAGAGCAATAGCTTTTAGTAGGCTGTAATTGACAGGGTAATCGCTTCCAGACCACCAGCTGTCTGGATAGTTTTATTTCCATTTCCTTCATCTTTGAATGCATCTCAAGTACCCTGCTTTGAACCTAACCATAATATCTATAAATATCAAGTTGTTAAGTGTTTTCACTTCCTCCTTTTCTCAGCCAAATGCACTTAACTGCTTTTGATGTGGTCAGGAGCTGACAATCATAGCTAGATGTTTATAAACATTGTGCTTAGGTTCAAAGCGGGGTACTTGACATGCATTCAAGCATGAAGGGAAATGAAAGTAAACAAACTAGACACCTAGCTGCCTGGAAGCTATTTTTTCTCTTTGAAAGTGAATAGAAGACTTGCAGATCAAAGGACCTGAGGGTTAGGATTAGGGTTGTGATGTGGTTTTGGCTTTCCATGAAGTACCAGCCGTTGCTTTCTACATCTCCACCTGAGGCAGCATGTGAACAGAATAGGTAAGTGAAAAAACAATGAACATGATTCAACGAAAAAATTTCTAAGTGCCAGTTTGGGCGCACTTGGCAGGGTGTTCCTCGACGGCTGCATTGGCGAGATCATGGCCCACATTCAACGGCACTTTACTGATATAAATGAGCCCCCATGATGTTCCGCCATTATTGGCTGTCTTGCCGTCTGATTCGCACCTCAGCTTCTCCTCACTAACAAGGGGGAAACTGCTTTCTCACCACTCGCTCTCCCAGTCAACACAAACAGGGCAGCACGCAGCCCTGCCCATCACTTTGGGGATGTCGATCTGGCCAGGCTTCTCGATGCTGCGAATGAGAAGCGGAGCATCCTGTTCCCCTGAGGGGTCAGCAGCAGGGTCAGCAATGTCACCTGGGAGACAGTGGCTATCAGAACGGACAGCATGATCAGGAGGACCACTGTCCAATGTCAGAAGAAGATCAACAACCCACACCGAGCTGCAAGGGTAATATACCACCTCCCTCCTGGCATCAGTTCCGCCTGCTTCCCCTCAAATTCCCAACCGCTACCTCACAAATCACTGGCTGACCCCTTGCACCCAACCTGGCACCCACCAGCACAACCCCTTCATGTCCACGGATGCTGCCCACACATGCCACCTACTATAAGCCCCCCTGACCAATCAAGCTTGTGGCTCCCAATGCCCTCTCTTTATCCACGCAGGAGAAGATAGCACGTAATATATATGAAAGTGCCAAGATGGGGGGCCGGATGCCAAAGGTCAGAATTCTCATACCTTATGAGGAATGGGCCTTGGAGGGCACGGGGCTGACTGAGGAGAGAGCAGTGACCGAGAGCAAGGTAGGCCTGCACTACAGAGGTGAGGATCCACTGCCCCTTCACCAGATGACCTGTCTTAAGTGAGTTGTTCATGTCAGAAGAAATGATCCTTCCCTCTCATTGACCTCGGCCGGGATTCTCCGAGCAGACGCCGGGTCGGAGAATCGCTGGTGATGCCGGAAATTTCCGTCACACCACTCCAACGGTGGGATGCGATTCTCCGGCGACCGGAGAATCAACGCCAGTCGCACGCTAACGGTCGACGTGGCGCCGGTCGGGGGCCATTTTCAACGGCCCCCGTGGTGATTCACCGCAGTCGACCGGCCGAGGTCCGCCGGCGTGGTTCCAACCTGGTACCACCCGGCGGGAGCTCGGACCCGCGGCCATGGTGGCCGTCCTGGTGGGGTGGCGGGGGGGGATTAGACTCCAGGGGGGCCTGCACGACGGCCAAGCCCGCGATCGGGAGCTACCGATCGGCGGGTGCGCGTGATCTGGAGGGGGCCTACCTCCTTCCATGTGGGCCCGCTGTGTTGCTACGCCATGTTGCGCGGCACCGGCGTGGAAACAGTCACCATGCGCATGCGCCAGCGCGTAAACAGCCACCACGCGCATGCACGGACCTGCGCCGGCACTGCAGGGCCGCGTATTGGCACCAGAGCAGCGCGTAGCACTCCACCGCCGTGCTGGCCCCCTGTCGCCCACGGAATTGCTGGACCTAGAGGCCCGTTGACGCCGGCGTGAAACACTCCTGTGTTTACACCATTATCAACACTTTTTGGAGAATCCCGGCCCACATGTCCATTGTCTTGCATGATCGCCATCTGCTGAGGCCCGGTCATCCGGTATTGTTCCCCACCGCCACCCAAGAGTCCACCTCAGAGGGGAGCAGAAGGGTGGAAATTGGGGGCAGGTTGAGCTGATCGACACAGCCTCGTGAAGCTGGTGAGGATGACGGCCTCCCTGGTCCTCAGGGCGTATTGGGCCCTTTCCTCCATTCTCTGGCTCCTCCTCCGGCTCCTGCCCCAGTTCGTCCTCCAGCCCCTCTGGCCCATTTCTTCCGACGAGACTGCGTGCCCCTCCTCCAGCAAGTCGCCCCACTGCTGTGCCAGGTTGTGGAGAGCACAGCAGATCACCAAAAAGTGGCAACCTCTCTGGGGGGTGCACTGCAGGGCACCACCAGACCGGCCCATGCATCAGAATTGCATTTTCTGCAGTCCGGTGCACCACTCAATGACAGCACAGGTGGCAACATGGGCCTCATTATAACAGGTCTGCGGGTTGGTCTCGGGCCTCTACACTGGCATCATCAGCCATGACATCAGCACATATTCCTTGTCCACCAAGAGCAAAGCTGTCATCCTGGGGTGGTCCTCGAAGATGCCGGGGATCTCAGAGTGCCCCAGGATGTAGCTGCCTTGCACATACCGTGCATGATAAGAAGGCGGTGGCTGGACACAATTTGAGCATTCAGCGAGTGGAACCCCTTCCTGTTAATGAATGTCACTCCCTGATGCCCCGGTTTGCACAATGTGACATGCTTGCCTTAGATTGCCCCTGGAACTGGCGATCCCAGCGATGGCAGCAAATCCTGCAGCCTGGGCATCTTGGTGGGCCTGATCCACCTCAACGGTGCTGAAGTCTGATGCCCGGGCTTGCAGGGCATCAGTGATTCCCGGATGCACTAGTGCGCTTTAGATTGGGATATGCCAGTTAGGTCCCCCCTCGAGCCCTGGAATGAATCGGTGGCATAAACGTTGAGGGCTGCGGTGACATTCACATCCACCGGGAGTGATTGTCCTCGTCCTCCATGGGGTACCAGTTTGCAAGAACATGGCACAGGTTCCGCACTGCCTCTCTCTCCTGAGATGGAGTCTTCTGCAGCACATGCTGTCCGTCACCTCAAAAGACCAACAATGCTTGTACACCTTGGGCCATTGCTGGTGTTCCCCTCTGGATCCCTCCTCGGCCTGATGGATGGCCTGGTCATCAAGGTGTGCGGCGGCCCCCTACACATCAGGTGCTGCTTCCAGCCTACGTCGTCGCTGCTGCCTCCTCCGGTGTCTGGCCGCCTGGGCTGTCACCAGCAACGTGAGGGCAGGCCACTGCGGGACCGACACCAACAACCATCTTGGTTTCTGTAAGGAATTGGAGAAGGAGAGAGAGACAGACAGACAAACAGTTTGGGCTTCCATCCCTGTGCCCTCAAACCCCACAAGCCTCCCCCACCTTTACATGTTCCGCCTTCTTACAGGGCTGGTCCTGGGAGGAAAACATTCATATGGCAATACAGTATGTACAATTTTGTCCTTTTTCAACTATTTACAGAAGGTATCGAGAGAAAAGCAAAATGTTCTTGTGAAAAGTCCATATATTGATTTAGATCGACGCCACAAGTCGGTCGGGCGGTCTGGTCGTCCGTGTCGATCGCCTCGGCCCCGGTGGTGGTGGTGATGCTTGTTCCGGTGTTGTCGTCTCCGGGAGCCTTACGGTTTCAGCTTGGCCTTTATTCCTGGTCGGGCCTGGGAGGACGTCTGATCCTCCTGGGAAGGGGGCGGTCGCGGGGTGCGGCGGTGGCAGGAAGTGGGGGGGTTGGGTGAATGGTGTCGGGGGGGTGTGTGTGTTGCCGGCGGGCGCCAGATCTCGCAGGGAGACCGTGTCCTGTCGGCCGTCGGGGTACTCCACGTAAGCGTACTGCGGGTTCGCGTGGAGGAGGTGAACCCTTTCGACCAACGGGTCCGCCTTGTGTGCCCGCACATGCTTTCGGAGCAAGATGGGTCCTGGGGCCGCCAGCCGGGTCGGCAGCGGCGTTCCATAGGAGGACTTCCTAGGGAAGACAAGGAGACGCTCATGAGGCGTTTGATTAGTGCTCGTACACAATAGCGACCGGATGGAGTGGAGAGCGTCCGGGAGGACCTCCTGCCACCGTGAAACTGGGAGGTCCCTGGACCGTAGGGCCAGTAGGACGGTCTTCCAGACCGTGCCGTTCTCCCTCTCTACTTGCCCGTTCCCCCGGGGGTTGTAGCTGGTCGTCCTGCTTGAGGCTATGCCCTTGCTGAGCAGGAACTGGCGCAGCTCGTCACTCATGAAAGAGGACCCCCTGTCGCTGTGGACGTATGCGGGGCAACCGAACTATCGGTCAACAGACACGCTTAATAAATTGTAGCGCACAAAGACTCCGTGAGACGAATAGAGTGAAGTCGATGAGGCTTTATTAAGCGTGTCTGTTCCCCCGCAGCGCGATAGTAGACTGGCCTGCGGGGGAGGACTCCGGCTTCTTATACTCCGCCTTCAGGGCGGAGCTAGAGGTCAACGGCCAACCAGGACCCGGGACATTAGGGCTTCCAGTCCCACATGACCCCTAATACATACTACCACAGTATCAATGCATGCCATTCTCCAGCCAGGAGCCGCAGCTGTGCAGGCCTTCCCATGCGGCCCAATCTCACCGGAACCAAATCCTGGCATCCACTGACGCTGGAAGTCAAGGGTGTTTATCTGCACCTTGACCGTCAGTGGAATATGTGGATGTCAGGATTTGGTTCCGGTGAACACGCTGGAGTCAGGGTCGAGAGTTCGCCAAACGTCCACCAAGCCGAAGATCCCGAACAGCTGCTTCAACTTCACCAAGGCCGGTGAGCTGTACCGATGACCAAGGTGGTTCTTGGTCCTAGGGTGCAATTAAACTCCCCCCGTAGGACGATGCACCCACCCGTGGCGATGGTGCCAAGAGCATTGGGCACAAGGTCAACGAAAGTCGCTTGCTGCTGGCCCGCTCAGGGAGTGTAATCACGCACAAAGTGAAGCACCACGCCCCTCTCGCAGACTGTCAGGTGCATCAACCAACCGAGCACTGGCTCCTTGACCCACAAGGTCTCTGGGTGAAAATACAGGGCCAACAAGATGGGGAGGTGGAGGCATTGTCACTGGACTAGTATCCAGACACCCAGAGTAATGCTCTGGCGACCCCCGTTCAAATCCCTCCAGTGCAGATTGTGAAATTTGAATTCAATAGAAAATCTGGAATTAAAAGTCTGATGATGACCGTGAAACCATTGTTGATTGTCATAAAAATCCACCTGGTTCACTAATGTCCTTTAGGGAAGGAAATCTGTCGTCCTTACCTGGTCTGGACTACATGTGACTCCAGATCCACATCAATGCAGTTAATTCTTAAAATGCCACTCAGGAGCTCGACGAGGAAGCTAACAAGCTGGCACTGCTCATCCTGGTCCATGTCCAGTGCCACCTTGGCATAGGCGCATGTGGATCTCAGGAGCAGCACCAGATCCAACCACCGGTCGAGGGCTGGCCGCACTCGGTCTCGGTGGCCGTGGTAAATACCAAGAAGAGTTTCCCTAAGGGGATGAGGGGCAACTGGTTGCTAGGCATGCGGGAGCCCTCCACCTCATTGCAGAGGGCAAGAAAATCCTCCTCCATGCCATCCACCAAGCAGCCATCCTCATCCGGGCAGCTGCCGTCTGTGACCGATTCCCCTGCCACATTGAGTGCGGTGGACGGCACAGACCCAACGACCAGCCCTGGGCCCGCCTCAATCCCACCTCCGGGATTGTCGACAGTCGAGTTCCTCTCAAGCTCCCCCCTGGACTCTGGGCCAGAGGCAGGCAGTGACGTCGGGACCCTGGAAATGTCCGGAAACGGCTCCGGGAGCATGGCAGAGGCACCCAACTTCGGCTCGGAAAGCTGGCAAAGGCTACTTAAGCTGTTGACAGTGGATAGGCAATGCAAGAACTTCAACAATTGTACGTCCCTGTCTGGCACAAGAGTAAGACTGGGAAGGTGGCTCAACCATGGCTAACAAGGAAAATCAGGGATAGTGTTGAAGCCAAAGAGGAGGCATATAAATTGGCCAGAAAAAGCAGGTTGAGGACTGGGAGAAATTTAAAATTCAGCAGAGGACAAAGAGTTTAATTTGGAAGGGGAAATCGTAATGTGCAACAAAGAGATGGCAGACGAGTTGAACAAATATTTTGGATCTGTCTTCACGGAGGAGAACACAAATAACCTTCTAGAAATACCAAAGGAGAGAAGGGTTAGCATGAAGGGGGAACTGAAGGAAATCCCTATCAGTCAGGAAATTGTATTGAGGAAATTGATGGGATTAAAACCCGACAAGTCGCCAGGGCCTGATGCTCTGCATCCCAGAATACTTAAGGAAGTGGCCCTAGAGTGGATACATTGGTGATCATTTTCCAGCATTCTATAGACTCTGGAAGAGTTTCATTGGATTGGAGGGTAACTAATGTAACCCCAATTTTTAAAAAAGGAAGGAGTAGAAAACGGATATTATAGACCCGTCAGCCTGACATCAGTGCTGGAGTCAATTATTAAGGATGTAATAACTGAGCATTTGGAAAGCGGGGACGGGATCAGTCCAAGTCAGCATGAATTCACTAAAGGGAAATCATTCTTGTCAAATCTTCTGGAATGTTTTGAGGATGTCACCAGTAGAGTGGGCAAGGGTGAACCAGTGGATATTGCGTATCTGGACTTTCAAAAGGCTTTTGACAAGGTCCCACACAAGAGATTAGTGAGCAAAATTAAAGCTTATGGTATTGGGGGTAATGTATTGACGTGGATAGAGAACTGGTTGGCAGACTGGAAGCAGAGAGAGAATGGGAATAAATGGGTCCTTTTCAGAGTGGCAGGCAGTGTCTAGTTGGGTACTGCAGAGTTTAGTGCTGGGAGCCCTGCTGTTCACAATATACATTAATGATTTGGACAAAGGAAATATCTCCAAATTTGCAGACAACACTAAGCTGGGTGGCAGTGTGTGCTGTGAGGAGGATGCGAAAAGGCTGCAGGATGACTTGGACAGGCTGGCTGAGTGGGCAAATACTTGGCAAATGCAATATAATGTGGGTAAATATGATGTTATCCAGTTTGGTGGCAAAAACAGGAAGGCAGATTATTACCTGAATGGTGGCAGTTTAGGAAAAGTGGACGTGCAACGAGACCTGGATGTCATGGTGGAACAGTCACTGAAGGTTGCCATGCAGGTACAGGAGGCGGTGAGGAAAGCCAATGGCTTGCTGGCCTTCATAGCGAGAGGATTTGAGTATAGGAGCAGGGATTTCTTGCTGCAGTTATACAGGGTCTTGGTGAGGCCACACCTTGAGTATTGCTTGCAGTTTTGGTCTCCTAGTTTGAGGAAGGACATTCTTGCTATTGAGGATGTCCAGCGAAGGTTCACCAGACTAATTCCTCGGTGGAAGGACTGACATATGAAGAAAGACTATGTCGACTGAGCTGGTACTCACTGGAGTTCAGAAGAATGAGAGGGGATCTCATAGAAACATATAAAATCCTGATGGGACTGGGCAGGATAGATGCAGGAAGAATGTTCCTGATGTTGGGGACGTCCAGAACTAGGGGCGTCATTCTCCGCCGGCGGGAGTCTCTGTTTTGCCGGCGCCCGGGGGTTTCCCGACGGCATGGGGCTGCCCCACAGTGGGAAACCCCATTGACCGGCCGGTGTAACGGAGCATCCCGCCGGCGGGTCGGGGCAGAAATGTGGCGGGGCGGGGTGGAGAATTTCGCTCTAGGGGTCACAGCCTAAGAATAAGGCTAAGCCATTCAGGACTGGGATGAGGAAGAACCGTGTTCTCTCAGAGAGTTATGAACTTGTGGAATTCTCTACCACAGAAAGCTGTTGGGGCCAGTTCGTTGGATATATTCAAGAGGGAGTTGGACATAGCCCTTGCGGCTAAAGGGATCAAGGAATAAGGAGAGAAAGCGAAAGTGGGATACTGAGTTTGCATGACCAGCCATGATCATATTGAACGGTGGTGCAGGTTCAAAGGGCCGAATGGTCTACCCCTGAACCTATTTTCTATGTTTCGATGAGATTAACTCGGCGGTGGCCTCCAACTGGTCCACCATCACATGGATCCCACCCACCATGAGCATCTTTTTCAGGACCAGGTGGGCTGCTCGCTCAGCCCAGAGGAAAAGCACGGCATTCCCGTACATCCAGAAGGCAGCCACAATGGCCAAGAGGCTGGCGACCCCGGCCATTGCGCGTACGCAGAACTCAATGGATATAGGGGGTGGGTGTAACACTTGACACCTATCTTCCTGGTGAGCAGCCAAAAGGGTGACAGGGCCACAGGAGCGGTGGGGGGCTTGGAAGCTGCCACCTCTACAAAGGTGGCTTTGGAGAGCCCTTCTGCTGGCATAGATGGGTTTGCAACGGAGCGATTGCTACGGCCACCCAAATGAGGTCTCAGCCATGTCAATGAGATCAGCCAGTATCTCAATGAATGGTGGAGCAGGCTCGAAGGGCCAGGTGGCCTACTGCTACTCCTAGTTCTTATGTTCTCCTCACAATATGTAGAAAGAGGGGAAGGCGAGGTAGCAGACATACCCCCCCCCCCCACTCTCCTGGAAAAGGTGAGTGGAGGAGCAGGGGAAAGGGAAATGGTAGAGAGGAATGTAGAGGGAGCAGGAGGCAGGAGGAGAAAGGGGAACAGGAGGGTGGAGCACCGTGCGTGGGCTGGTGCCAGTGGAACCAAGGGCAGGATTCTCTGACCCCCCCCCGCCTGGTCGGAGAATCGGCGGGGGGGGGGGCGGCGTGAATCCCTCCCCGCCGCCCCGATGCCGGTTGCCGAATTCTCCAGCGCCGGGGCTTTGGTGGGAGCAGGAATCGTGCCACGCCGGTCGGCGGCCGCTAGCAGCAACCCCCCCCCCCCCCGGCGATTCTCCGCCCCGCGATGGGCCGAGCGGCCGCCCATTTCCGGCCGGTCCCGCCGGCGGAAATCAAACCAGGTCCGTACCGGCGGGACCTGGCTCTGTGGGCGGCCTGCAGAGTCCTTGGGGGGGGCGCGGAGGGATTTGGCCACGGGCGTGCCCCCACGGTGGCCTGCCCGCGATCGGGGCCCACCAATCCGCGAGCAGGCCTGTGCCGTGGGTGGGCCTGTGCGCAGGGGTGTTCTTCTCCGCGCCGGCCATGGAGAAGCCGGCGCAGAGAACACCCCTGCGCATGCGCTGGGATGACGCCAGCACACGCTAGCGCTCCTGCGCATGCGCCAACTTGTTATTATTGTTATGGGCCAGGGTTTAGAGAACCCTAACGTGTATCATGGAGTTCACCTGACCCACAACTTTCAGTAGATTGTGGTATGGGGAGCACATGGCCCACTCTACAGGTGTGGTACAGTAGAAATGGAAACGTATTTTTTAAAGCAAAACAATGTTTATTCTATGAACTCAAGTTAACCTTTTTAAAACATACCGTGAACATCTTAGCAACCATCAATTCAAATACAACCCTCAAAGAATACAACACTAAGTAATTCTTAATAACTTCCCAAACAACATCCAGAAGACAAAAGAAACACCAAAGAAGCACATCAGCTTTACATTCACTACTGAGAACATTTATAATTCTGAATTCACCAAATGATCAAGAGATAGTCTTTTCATGGCAGAGAGAACAACAGTACACCTGCTGTGTCTAGCTTCAGCTCCAACACGGAAAAACGAAACCAAAAAAAAACAGACACACCCAAGCTTTTCTCAAAGTGAAACTAAAAAGCAGAGCCAGAGCTCAGCTCCACCCCCACTCTGACATCACTGCAGTGACATGAGCAGCCAAACATTTCCAAAAGTGACATTCTCATGTCAGTCTTATGGTCGTAACCCCTAATTCCCTTATTAATCATGAACCTATCTATCTCTGACACTCAGTGATTTGGCCTCCACAGCCTTCTGCGGCAAAGAGTTCCACAGATTCACCACCCTCTGGCTGAAGAAATTCCTCCTCATCTCAATTTCAAAGGATGGTCCCTTTAGACAGAGATTGTGCCCTCTGGTTCTAGTTTTTCCTACAAGTGGAAATATCCTCTCCGCGTCCACTTTATCCAGGCCTCGCGGTATCCTGTAAGTTTCAATTAGATCCTCCCTCATCCTTCTAAATTCCAACGAGTACAGAGCCAGAGTCCTCAACCTTTCCTTATACGACAAGCTCTTCATTCCAGGTATCATTCTTGTGAACCTCCTCTGGACTCTTTCCCAGGCCAGCAACCATCCTTAGATACGGTGTGTGACGCGATTACGCCAGTTGTGAGGGGGCAGAGCATTTCTGACCTGCGTCAAACCGGCGCCGGTACCAATTTGGGCATCAGTGTGGATTCTCCGTCCGATCGCCGATTACGATAGCGCCGTCAGGCAATGGAGAATCACACCCATATTCTCCCAAATGGAGAATCCAGACCCAAATGTACATATTTTAAAAGAAATAAAGGGCGGGATTCTCCGCCCTGCCCCGCCACTTTTCTGCCCCCACCCGCTGGCGCAATTCTCCGTTATGCCGGCCGGTCAATGGGGTTTCCCGAAGGCGTGGGGCAGCCCCACGCCTTCGGGAAACCCCCGGGTGCCGGCAATACGGTGAATCCCGCCGGCGGAGAATCCAGCCCAAAATATTTCTTCAAAAATGTCTGCCCGATGTATATGTCTCAATCTTTACTTTGGTGGCTGGAACATTATCAAAAGGTGAAGCTTAATCAGCGCTTTTAACTTCCTGCTTTTCTGTCAGTGAGAAAACGCCAATGTGGTTGGCTGTTTACCCTGCTTGATTGCACCACTGTTGATTAAGGTCTGGAGATCCCCTTGACTAGGCCATGGGGAAAGAGGAAAGGGGAAATTCACTTCAAAAAGATTGCTGGAATTTTGTGGGAGGTTTTCTTCAAGGTCAAGGTCAGGGGCGAAATTCTCCTGAAACGGCGCGATGTCCGCCGACTGGCACCCAAAATGGCGCAAATCAGTCGGGCATCGCGCAGCCCCAAAGGTGCGGAATGCTCCACATCTTTGGGGGCCGAGCCCCAACCTTAAGGGGCTAGGCACGCACCGGACGAATTTCCCCCCGCCAACTGGCGGAAAAGGCCTTTGGTGCCCCGCCAGCTGGCGCGGAAATGACATCTCCGGGCGGCGCATGCGCGGGAGCGTCAGCGGCCGCTGACGGCATTCCCGAGCATGCGCAGTGGAGGGAGTCTCTTCCGCCTCTGCCATGGTGGAGACCGTGGCGAAGGCGGAAGGGAAAGAGTGCCCCCACGGCACAGGCCCGCCCGCGGATCGGTGGGCCCCGATCTCGGGCCAGGCCACCGTGGGGGCACCCCCCGGGGCCAGATCGCCCCGCACCCCCCCCCCAGGACCCCGGAGCCCGCCCGCGCCGCCTTGTCCCGCCTGTAAGGTAGGTGGTTTAATCTACGCCGGTGGGACAGGCATTTTAGCGGCGGGACTTCGGCCCATCCGGGCCGGAGAATCACGGGGGGGGCCCGCCAACCGGCGCGGCGCGATTCCCGCCCCCTACCGAATATCCGGTGGTGGAGAATTCGGCAACCGGCGGGGGCGGGATTCACGCCAACCCCCGGCGATTCTCCGACCCGGCGGGGGGTCGGAGAATCTCACCCCAGGTGTGAGCACCACTGTTTCTCTGCTGGTCATGAAATCTGGGCCAATCAGTCTGCATTGACTGTCATCTTTCATGTTCCACACAAAGATTCTTTGGCTGAGAAATGAAGTATCATAATCGTTGTTATGCAGGTGCCTTGCAAAGTACTCACATTTTGCAAATATGAGAGAAAATTGATTTCCCAACGCACTTAAAATGAAAAGTGTCCAGAAATGAATGCATTTCTTGTAAAGCAAACTTTCCTTTCTTGTTCAGCGAACGAAGACCAAAATCGTATATGTAACAGTTGTGCACAGTGCAAATTTTTGATAGAATTATATGTGCTTTCAACATTGATGAATGCTGCATATTCACAAGTGATTTGGATGATTCTTCCACTCAGATAAAGAGTGATGTTAAGAGGATCATGTGCATGAACAGAGCATCGAGGCACAGCTGCCTCACATTTCAAAGGCAGGTCCTTGAGTCATGATTCTAGCAGCAGGCTGCGATCAAAAGCTGCAATTATTTTTCTGCACTCTGACAAAATCCTTACCCTGCTATTTGGGAATATTAATATTTGTTTCATTTGTGTTTTCATATTTTGCAATATAAAACAGAAAGCCAGCTTGGTACCTAGCTAAATTAGCCTTGTGTAAACAATTCCAGCATAATTTGAGTGTATTATCAGAGCAAGCAACTTTCTTTTGGCAGCAGACATGGAGCGGAAGTTGTTAACATTGATTTTCTGCCCCAACATAGATGCCTCCTGCTCCCCCACATTTCTCTGTGCTTCATGGACCTAGCTGGAATCCATCCTTCTAGTCCTCATTTGAATATATTACAACGAGGGCCATTGTTACGACATCCCAACATTCCTGCTCTACACTCAGAGTGAACACAGGTTAAGTTAGATTGAAACCGCAAGGCCAGCTGTGACCGACAGAAAGGAATGTAGCCTTGTGCTTATATTCCCAGAGACCGGACCTAATAATCCTGGGGCCCCGAGTTCAAATCCCACTGTGGTAGCTCGAATACAGTTAATGAATAAATCAGCAAGTGTCGGCAATGATGATTTCGTAGCTACTGGATCATCATTATATCATCCATCGGATTTGCTAATGGAAGTCTGCTCTTTTCTTTGTCCGATCTATGACTGTAGACCCACAGTAATGTGGCTGACTTTAAAACGTCCGAGCAAGCCACTCACTTCAGGGCAATTAAGGATAAGCAATACACTCTGGCACTGCCAGCTATGCCCACATCCTGTGAGTGAGTTCAGACAAATGTGCAGAAAAGCTCCGAGGGTGGGGAGATTCGATGTTGATTTCTGCAGCTGGGAATGGCTTTCCGCTGCGGGTTTTCTGACCTACTGAGATCTGAACTCGCATCCGAGCATTTCCGATAGTGTGAGACTCCCATGAGAGATCCTGCTCTCCACCCACTCACAGCGAGGGCTTCTTATGAACAGGTGTGAGATGCTCTTTTGTACCATTCCGATGGAGGAGCAGCCAGAGAGAGAGGCGCAAACGGAAGTCATGCAACAGTTGAAGAGAATGGATTCTAGATATTATCATTTCCCACAAGATAGATATGGGTCAGATGAGGGGATGTTTATAAGAATAGACATCTCCAACGTGAGGACCTAAAGCTTCAATCATCTGCTCTCACTGCTCTTTCTGTGCCACTGAACCACGCACTGAGATAGTCACTTGGACTAACAACTCATTGACAAAATTATGTGGGACATCTTCAGCCTTTCCCTGTCTGGTTTATCCTTTACTCCTGAAAAGCGAGACTTTGAAATGAAATGAAATTAAATTAAATGAAAATGAAATGACACATTTAATAGTCACACTTCAGTAAAGTATTGAAAATGTTTAATGAACTAGCCTGCATATGTGTGGATAGACTATTTGAGATGGATAGATTAGGGAAAATGAACATGAAAAGAAAATGAAAAAAAACCCCTGGGATCATGTCTGTCAGCTAAGGGCCGGAATTCCCAGCCCCGTCCCCCACCAGCTGCATGTTTTACAATGCCAGAGGCAGGCTGCCATTGGCCGGTGGCAGGATCTTCCAATCCCAGCCCTGCAAACAGAGTTTCCCATAGTTTGTGCCCTCTGTCGCCTGTTATATTCCTTTATTGACACTGGATTCTTATGAAAAACAAAAGAGGTTAATTAAGGGATACAATCAAGAAGGTGATCTGCTCAAAGCCCACACAAGCACTCTCTCTTGACATCACTACACATCTCATGATGCATTACCAGCAGGAACTCCCAGATACATAGCGTCTCCAAGGAACCCATGGTGGGCGGTCACCATCGGGGTACTGGAAGATCCCGCCGCCGGGAATGGCCACAAAATCCTGGCCTATTACTAGGTTAGATGGCAGCAGATTTTTTATATGTAGTAGGATGCCTAAACTTTGAATAATTCCCAGCTTGAGTCTGAGCTTCACTATGGCAGTTCAAAAACAAATCTCTTTTTCAGACATGGGGGGGCAGGATTCTCTGATTGCCAACGGCGAAATCGCATTCGGCGATTGGGCGGAGAATCCCTTTTGATGCCAAAATCGGGGGGTGGCTACTGTTTGCAGATGCTCCACTCCCTCCAAAACGGCATCATCGGTAAATACGCCGCACGCCATTGGGACGGCCTCAGGTCGTCACCTGAAGGCCCTCAACGATGCTCCGCCCCCGATGGGCTGACATCCCGACAGTGTGGATCACTTGTGGTCTGAGGTTTCAGCAACCTCGCATGGCGGCTGCGGACTGAGCCTGCTTGCTGGGAGGGCTCCGGCTGGGGGGACTGGTGGATGGTGATCCGCGGGTGGTGTCGGAGGTTACAGGGGCACACTATCTGGCAGCCTGGATCCACGCACGGCCAGCGCATGTTGTACTGCGCGACTGCCGCCGTGCGCATGCCCGTCACGGACCCGGCAATTCTCCGGCCGTTTCTGTCGGGAACACCGGGCGTTTTACATGGTATGGTTGCTAGACCCCCACCGGGCAGAGTATCGGTACAGAGGCGGCGCCGACGTTTTAGTCGTAAGACTAGGCACATGCTCTGGACATAGCCTCAAAATCGGAGAATCCAGCTCTAGATGTGAGCATTGCTAGCCATGCAAGTTTATATTGCCCATTCCTAATTGTCTTTCAGAAGATGGTGGTGAGCCACCTTCTTGAACAGTTGCAACCCATGTGTTGTAAGTACATCCACAGTGCTGTTAGGAGGGAGTTCCGAACATTTGTTGCAGCGACAGTGAAGGAATGATGTCCCCATGCACCTGCTCCTCCGAGGTGGCATAGGCCACGCGTTTGGAAGTTACTATTGATGGAACTTTGGCTAGTTACTGCATTTCATCCAATAGAACCATAAAATTCCACAGTGCAGAAGGAGGCCATTCGGCCTATCAAGTCTGTACCAACCCTCTGAAAGAGCACCCTATCTAGGACAACTCCCTGCCCTATCCCCATAACCCCACCTAACCTACACATCTTTGGACGATGGGACAAAATCGGGGCACTCGGAGGAAATCCACGCAGACACGGGAGAAAGTACAAATTTCACACAGTCATCCAAGGCCGGAATTGATCCGGGGTCCCTGGCGCTGTGAGGCAGCAGTGCTAATCACTGCGCCACCATGCAGATGGTCAGTAGTGACCAGTAGTGCCACTATGCGGGTGGTTAGTGGATGGTCCACACTGCTGATACAATGCTCCAGTAGTGCAGCAAGTGAATGTTTAGTGGATGGGTTGCCGTAACCATCCTTCTCCCTCATGTTTGTCGAGAGTACTGAGGGCAGTTCTGGTCACCACACGACAGGAAGGATGTGGTTGCCCCAGAAATGGTGCAGATGAGATTCACCAGGATGTTGCCTGGGCTGGAGAATTTCAGCTTTAAAGAGAGGCTGGCTAGGTTGGGAAGTTGAGGCAGGATCAGATTGAGGTGTACAAAATTATGAAGGACAAAGATAGGGTAGATAGGAAAATGCTTTTCCCCTTAGTAGATGGGCCAATAACCAGGGAGCATAGATTTAAGATAATGGACAAGTGATTTAGAGGGAATTTGAAGAGAAGCCTTTCATCAGAGGGTGGTGGGAATCTGGAACTCACTGCCTGGAAGGGTGGTAGGAGGTGGGAACCCTCACTGCATTTAAGAAGCATTTAAATTAGTACTTGAAATGGCATAGCACACAAGGCTACAGACAAAGTGCTGGAAAACGGCATTAGAATATATAGGAAGGACTGTGATAACATTAATGAAATTAACATAGACAGAGAGGAGGTTCTGAATGTTCTGGCAGGCTTAAACGTAGACAAATCTCCAGGACCAGATGAAATGTATCCCAGGCTATTGAGTGAGGCAAGGGAGGAAATAGCAGGGGCGCTGGCAATCATTTTCAATTCCTCTTTAGCCACAGGAGAGTGGCGGAGGACTGGAGGATAGCCAATGTGGTACTTTTATTCAAGAAGGGAGGAAGGGATAAACCAGGAAACTACAGGCCAGTCAGTCTAACCTCAGTGGTGGGGAAACTATTGGAAGCAATTCTGAGAGACAGAATTAATCTGCATTTGGAGAGGCAGGGATTAATCAAGGAAAGTCAGCATGTGACCAGGTGTGTAGTTGAGGGAAATGCATTTGACATAGTCCACTTCGACTTAGCAAGAGTTTTGATAAGGTCCTACATGGGAGACTGATAGCGAAAGTAAGAGCCCATGGGATCCAAAGAAATTTGACAAATTGGATCCAGAGTTGGCTGAGTTGCAGGAAGCAGAGGGTGATGGTTGAGGGGTGCTTATCAGACTGGAAGCCTGTATCCAAAGCGGTCCCGCAGAGATCAGCATTCGGACCCTTGCTGTTTGTGGTTTACCTAAATGATTTAGACGCGAATGCAGGAGGGTTGATCAGAAAATTCGCGGATGATGCGAAATTGGTGGGGTGGTCAATAGTGAAGAGGATAGCCTTAGATTACAGGAGAAACCGAGAAACAGTGGCCTCGATCTTCTGGCCTCGTTACACTCGAGTTCAAGTGTAACAAGGCCGGTGAATAGCGGGAAAGGCCAAAAACGGGAAGTGCGCTACAGATGGGAATCTGGAACTGACTGCTTGGCAATCGAGGTGTCAAACAGTTTGCGATGCAACCGGCCTGTTCCCGTAGGCGAAATCGGAATCTCGTCGTAGCATGGCGACAAACCAATTATCACCACTTAAACCCCATTTCCATACAATGAACAAGAGCCACCCGTGATCCAATGGCCTCCCTTCATTCACCGGCCTCCACAGAAAGTGGTCACGCTTGCGTCGATTAGTACTCCTTCTGACAAACGTGAATCTGATGGAAGGGCTTCCATGGGAAGCCGAGGAGGGGAGTAGCAATCTTTGCTCACAGGCCGGGACTGCTGGATTTGCCACCCCAGTACTCGGTGAGGGTTGGGGGACCCTCTGCAAGGGGGACGCACCATGGGAGGATGGGGGGGAAGGCGCTGTGGGAGGCAACTGGGGGAGCAATCGCTCACGGCACCACCATGCCGACCCCTGGATCCCGTCAAAGTGATGGTCGTCCTGAACATTTATGCTGCATGGTCCTTCCAGGCGCCAAGCGGGACCTGTCCGGGATTACCCAGACCTCCGTGCACTGGGCCAGGCTCTAGAGCGCCGCAGCGCTGGTGGTTCCCCATAGTCCGTACCCTGTCGATGCCCTCAGCAATGCTCCTCAGTGACTGGGCCAACCCCATTCTTGGGGCAACGCCTGTCCCTGCCCATCTGCCCCACGATCACCCATAACCCCTACCGACTGCTGAATGGCTGCGTGGCTGAAGGCTATCGCTAATAGGGAATTGGCAATTGTATTTAAGTGAGCACTTGACACATGTCAAGTGGGTTCCTGTGGGTAGGCGGGCTATGTAGCATGTGGGAACCATTGCCTAGCATTCGATCGCTCCTTGATGCCTGGACACTGTGTGGGAGCCAATACCACACACGCAGCAGCCAACATCCGAACATCCAGGGGATGGGACACAGCTCCCAGGACATGACCATGGCTGGAGGGTGGATGTGTGCCACCTGGAGTGGTGGTTGGCTGGAGAGACAGGCAAAGGGTCCGGGGGTCAGCCCGCATTGCGGAAGATAGTGACAGAGGCAGTATAATGTTTGTGCAAAAAGTTGTTTAATGTGCTGTACAATACCCCATTCTCGATGGTGCCGGCTCCCCAACCCCACCCCCTCCCCACCCCCTACCTAACCCTTCCCCCCAACTCCGGTGCGACCAGTGATGCTGAACGTGCCTGGCCCTCCTAGCTCTACCAGTATGTCTTGGTGTTTCCCCAGGATGCACAACTGAGATGGAGACAGCCAGCTGCTTACCTCATCCCGTGGCCCTTGATGCCCCTGGTTCTGGGGCCGGCACATGCACAGCCATGCAGCCCTGTCCTGGGGGATGTGTCCCAGTCACTGAGGAGCATTGCCGAGGGCTTCGACATGGTACGGACTATGGGGAACCACCAGCACTGCGCCATGCTCTAGAGCATGGCCCAGTGCACGGAGGTCTGGGTAATCCCAGACAGGTCCCGCTTGGCGTCTGGAAGGACTATGTAGCATAAATGTTCAGGACGACCATCACTTTGACGGACACTGAGAGCGGGTATCCTCCCCCATATCCCCACGTTCCCAGATGCACCATGATCCAGCACAGATGTTGTCTGTCTGCTCAGCTGCAGTCGTCGACGACACGCTCGGTCTGGCAGGTCCTCTTAGGTGAGGCGCTGCCGATATACACGAGGCCTGATGTGACGCAGCCTCCCCACATCCTCCTCGGCCTGTTGGGCGGCCGTCGCTCCAGCCTCCCGGCTGGCCCCTGCTCCTCTGAGGCAGGTACAAGTTCCACAGGGTCCTCCCCGAGCAGCACCTGCTCTTGTAGCCTCAGTGCGTCTATCAGGGCTGCGGTGGAGAAGCAGATGCTAACCACACCCGGCTGTACACCAAAATCCATTTTCTGCAGGGGGTAAAGGACAGACGTGTTACCATGGTGAGTGCCCCCGTGCCCATCCAGAACCCAGAGATACATAGATACAGTGTAACCCATGGGTTACACTGCAGCCCATGCCTTCGTATTTCAGTCTCTCCCTCCTGATCCTGGCCTCATCACCCCTGTCGCTACCCCTGACACTCCTCCTTCCACACCGCGCCCCTGGCTCTGCCAGTGCATGTCACCGGGAGGCTAGCCATCTCTACCGACATCACGTTCTATGGCCCCTGTCCTGCGCCCTCCCATGGGGTCTACCTTGGGTGGGCCACATACTACCCCATCAGCAGGGTGTCACCTGGTTGCAGCGGGGGGGGGGGGGGGGGGGGGCATGCTACCAGCCGGCACTATGCATGGTGGCAGAGACCGTGGATGGGGCTGAGTTGGGAGTTGAGCACGTATTGGGAATGTAATTGTAGTATGCCCACCTGTTCGGGGGCAGAGTGGATGGGAGCAGGGGTGCAGTACGCAGATGCCTTCCCGACCAGTGGCACAACTACCAGCTCACTGTTGGAAACTTTACTCCTCTCACTCCCTCAGTAGCCACAGCGCCCGGTCCTGTTTTTAAAAACACAAGTGAACCTCGCCGCCATCACATCCGCTTGGCGGAGGCAGAGCATTGTGGGAGGCCACATACTACCTAGTTTAGCCCGTTAATGCAAAGCTAGTGGACGTTCCTGCACAATTTTCAAGCCCACACCGTCAGGGGGCATGGAGCGCATTCACTCCGCTATCGAGGCGCCCGAGCATGGCATTCCGCTGGGCACCCAGCGTAGACCTCAGTTTTCGGCTGACGCTGTATTCTTCGCCCGATCGCTGTTCACCATTTCAGTGTCGGCCGACAGGGAATCCAGCCAACAATGTTTTGATCTCAACTATTTTCTGTGTTCGCGAATTCCATTGGCTCACCATTCTCTGAGTGAAGAGATTTCTCCTCATCTCGTCCTAAATGGTCTATCCTGTATCCTCAGAACATGACCCTTTCTTCTGGACCCCCCACCATCGAGAACATTCATCCCACATCTACCCTGTCTAGTCCTGTTGGAATTTTATTGGTTTCTATGAGATCCCCCCTCATTCTTCTAAATTCCAGTGAATATAATCCTAACCAACTCAATCTCTCCTCGTACATCCAACCTGCCATCCCAGGAATCAGTCTTGTAGAATTTGTGTTTGTGCCTCATGATCACTGTGATCCCTTGGAACCTGTTTTTGATCAACTTGGAGATTTGGAAAGGGGTTTTTCCTGCTGTTTTCCCCCTCAATTTAAAAAAAATGTATTTTTACCTTTCAGGAGACCACATGACTTCTGGTGAGAAGCATCATGGGAGTCATGCCATTTTGGAATGGTGCATTGGGCCAGCTGACCTCTTCCTGTGTGTCTTCCTCTTGGCTCATATGAGTTCGGCATTGAACTCACAACCTGCTGACTCTAAGGTGAGTGTGCTGACAATTAGTTCTTCAAGTGAACAGCACTGCATAAAGTTAAACAGAAGCCAATCAATGCAGGATAAATTATGAACCAGAACTGTCTTAAAAATCTACAAATTTAGTTTAGGGCATCCACATTGTGATGAAAAGAAATATCTGAAGTGAGCTGAAATCTACCTTATCAAAACATTTCCCACTGGTATCACATCGAGTTCCTCAGGCAGCTAGTATTTTGGGCATGGTACTATTCAGAAGATGTGGGCAGCACGGTAGCATAGTGATTAGCACAATTGCTTCACAGCTCCAGGGTCCCAGGTTCGATTCCCGGCTTGGGTCACTGTCTGTGCGGAGTCTGCAAGTTCTCCCCGTGTGTGCGTGGGTTTCCTCCGGGTGCTCCGGTTTCCTCCCACAGTCCAAAGATGTGCAGGTTAGGTGGATTGGCCATGCTAAATTGCCCTTAGTGTCCAAAATTGCCCTCAGTGTTGGGTGGGGTTACTGGATTATGGGGATAGGGTGGAGGTGTGCGGTTGGGAAGGGTGCTCTTTCCAAGAGCCGTGTCGTGTTGGGTGCCCTGATGCACAAATGATCCAACACGGCTGTCGATGGTACAACTCTGTTTTATTGTCTAATCAATGGTAACAACTAACTACTGGCTTGGGTACGTGCTTCACCAGCTAACCTGTGGACCCAGCCCTATCACTATCTTAGTGAGGCACTCAGCACATGGTCTATGTCTGAGTGGCGCGCTGTGAGCTCTGAGCTATCTCCTGGTAGAATGAGCGGGAACCTGTTCCCTGTTTTATAGTGCGTGTGCTCTCACTGGTGATTGGCTGCGATGTTATGTGTGTGCTGGTTGGTCCAACTGCCTGTCCATCAGTGTGTGTGTGATTGCACCATGATATGCTGATCTGGATATCATGACAAGCCGGTGCAGACTCGATGGGCCGAATGGCCTCCTTCTGCACTGTAAATTCTATGAACCTATGTTGCTGTCACTGGTTGATCAGATGACTACATTGCAAAGGTATAATTCACTGGACAGGTGAACACCTCCTCACGTCACCCAACCTAACCTGATGTAAAATGCTGCATGAGACAAAAACAAGGCAGAATGTTACAATTATTGTTACTGGCTGTCAACTAGTGCTACCTTCCCACATCAATTCAGTAAATGGCAAACCTATTATGTTGCAGGCAGCTGAAAATGACCACTCTGAATAATTGCCAGGCATGAGGATTGAAAAGTGACACTAATGGAGAAACTGAGCAAAAATGTTTCATTTTGCAGACGTTTGTTGCAATGTGTTGAGTTTCCCATTTGGAACTTGTAAATCATTCAGGAATTCCCTCCCTAACAATACTGTGGGTATACCGCGAGCGCCACCTGGAATGCAGTGATTCCAGAATGCAGCTCACCGCCACCTTTTCCAAGGACAATTAGGGATGGGCAATAAATGCCGGTGACACCCACATATCAGGAAAGAATTTTAAAATTCCATATTCCTAAAATACACTTCTCCAAGTCCGTTCATTAACATACAGGATAGAATCTTGTCACGGGTACCAAGGTACATTGAAAAGTATTTTTCTGCGAGCAGCTCAAACAGATCATTTAGTACAGGAGAAGAAAATAAAAGAAAAAGAACAGACTTGTAAATACATAGACACCGGCATCGGGTGAAGCATACAGGAGTGTAATATTAATCAGATCAGTCCGTAAGAGAGTAATTTAGGAGTCTGGTAACAGCGGGGAAGAAGCTGTTTTTGAGTCTGTTCGTGCGTTCGGAGATACCTGCCCGATGGAAGAAGTTGGAAGAGTGAGCTGGTTTAGCACAAGGCTAAATCGCTGGCTTTGAAAGCAGACCAAGGCAGGCCAGCAGCACGGTTCAATTCCCGTTCCAGCCTCCCCGAACCGGCGCCGGAATGTGGCGACTAGGGGCTTTTCACAGTAACTTAATTTGAAGCCTACTTGTGACAATAAGCGATTTTCATTTCATTTTTTCAGAGTGAGTAAGCCAGGTGGGAGGGGTCTTTGATTATGCTACCCGCTTTCCAGAGGCAGCGGAAGGTTTTGACAGAGTCAATGGATGGGAGGCAGGTTTGTGTGATGGACTGGGCTGTGTTCACGACTCTCGGAAGTTTCTTGCGGTCTTGGGCTGAGCAGTTGACATACCAGGCTGTGATGCAGCCAGATAGGATGCTTTCTGTGTTGCATCTGTAAACGTTGATAAGAGTCAGTGTGGACATGCTGAATTTCCTTAGTTTCCTGAGGAAGTATAGGCGCTGTTGTGTTTTCTTGGTGGTCACGTACTTTGTGTTTAGGCAAAGGCTGCTTAGTTATCTATGTCAACCTTGGAACACATCATGAACATTAGGTGCCGAGAAGGATGAGGGTGGCACGGTGGCACAGTGGTTAGCACTGCTGTCTCACAGCACCAGGAACTCGGGTTCAATTCAAAACTTGGGTCACTGTCTGTGTGGAATTTGCAAATTCTCCGCATGGGTTTCTTCCAGGTGCTCCGGTTTCCTCCCTGTGGTAGTATGTATTAGGGGTCATGTGGGACTGTGAAGCCGTGATGCTGTTGGCTGACAGATCCCGGGTCCTGGTTGGCTGTTGACTCCTGGCTCCGCCCTGAAGGCGGAGTATAAGAACCCGAGCTTCTCCCCGCCGCTCCATTCTGTTGCTAACTGCTGGGGACAAGTCTCGCTTAATAAAGCCTCATCGACTTCATCTCTACTCATCTCTCTCGTAAGTCATTGTGCGCTACAATTTATTAAGCGAGCTTAAAGGACTATGGAGCTCCGGATCGCCCCGGAATGCCTGCGAATCAGCCCCCACGCAGTGAACTCGGCAGCAGTTTTTAAACACTGGCAAGCTTGTTTTGAAGGCTACCTCCGAACAGCCCCCGGCCGGATCACAGAAGACCAGAAACTGCAGGTCCTGCATTCGAGGGTAAGCCCGGAAATTTACCCTCTCATAGAAGACGCAGAGGATTTCCCGACGGCGCTCGCAGCACTGAAGAGCATCTACGTTCGCCCCGTGAACCAGGTCTACGCACGCTACCAACTCGCAACGAGACGGCAAAGTCCCGGAGAATCGTTAGAGGAATTCTACGCCGCGCTGCTGATTTTGGGACGGGGCTGCAGCTGCCCGCCGGTAAACGCGATTGAACACACGGACATGTTAATTCGCGATGCGTTTGTGGCAGGTATGAACTCTCCCCAAATCCGCCAAAGACTTTTAGAAAAAGAGTCGCTAGGACTCTCAGAGGCACGGGCGATTGCAGCTTCCCTAGATGTGGCCTCGCAAAACGCCCGCGCCTACGGCCCCGACCGCGCGGCAGCCCCTTGGGCTCCGTGGACCCCCGTCGCGACAACCCCCCCCCCTCCCTCACAGGCTTGCGCGGTTAAAACGCCAGATCATCCCGGGGGGGGGGCCCCTGCTATTTCTGCGGGCAAGCGAAACACCCCCGGCAGCGCTGCCCGGCCCGCGCAGCTATTTGCAAAAGCTGCGGCAAGAAGGGCCATTACGCGGCGGTGTGCCAGTCCCGGGGGGTCGCCGCAATCCCCGGAGAAGAACGAGCCCAGCGCATCCGAAACGCTCCCCAACCCCCCCCAGCGCCCCATGTGCGACCCGCGGGCGCCGCCATTTTGGGTCCCGGCCACCACGAGGGGAGGATGGGCGCTGCCATCTTGTGACTCCCCAGCCACGTGCGATTCATGGGGGTGGCCATTTTGTCCACCCCCGACCACGTGCGATCCATGGGGCGGCCATTTTGTCCACCCCCGGCCACGTGCGATTCGTGGACGCCGCCATCTTGGATGACAACAAAGGACCCCAGCATCGACGGCTCCACGGGGTCCGAAGAAGTCGCTGAGACACTACGACCACGACTGGCCTCGGTGACGCTGGATCAATCACAGCCCTGGACGCTCCAGACGACGACAACAACGGTGCTGATCAACGGACACGAGACACCATGCCTGATCGACTCCGGGAGCAGCGAAAGTTTCATCCACCCCGACACGGTAAGACGCTGTTTTATGACCATCCATCCAAGTACGCAAAAGATTTCCCTAGCTGCAGGATCCTACTCCGTAGAGATCAAAGGGTTCTGCATCGCAAACCTAACGGTGCAAGGGAGGGAGTTTAAAAACTACAGGCTCTACGTCCTTCCCCAACTCTGCGCGCCCACATTACTTGGATTCAATTTCCAGTGTAACCTGCAGAGCCTAACATTTCAATTCGGCGGCCCAATACCCCCACTCACTATTGCGGCCTCGCAACTCTCAAAGTTGAACCGCCGTCCTTGTTTGCAAACCTCACCCCGGATTGCAAACCCGTCGCCACTAGTAGCAGACGGTACAGCGCCCAGGACCGGATATTTATTCGGTCTGAAGTCCAGCGGTTGCTGAAGGAAGGCATAATCCAGGCCAGCAATAGTCCCTGGAGAGCACAGGTGGTAGTAGTAAAGACCGGGGAGAAGCAAAGGATGGTCATAGACTATAGCCAGACCATCAACAGGTACACACAGCTAGATGCGTACCCTCTCCCCCGCATATCCGACATGGTAAATCGGATTGCCCAGTATAAGGTTTTCTCCACCGTGGACCTGAAGTCCGCCTACCACCAGCTCCCCATCCGCCCAGGTGACCGCAAGTACACAGCCTTCGAGGCAGACGGGCGTCTATACCACTTCCTAAGGGTCCCATTTGGTGTCACGAACGGGGTCTCGGTCTTCCAACGGGAGATGGACCGAATGGTCGACCAACACGGGTTGCAGGCCACATTCCCATATCTCGACAACGTAACCATCTGCGGCCACGATCAGCAGGACCACGACGCCAACCTCCAAAAATTCCTCCAGACCGCTAACGCCTTGAACCTCACATACAACGAGGAAAAGTGCGTTTTTAGCACAAACCGGCTGGCCATCCTGGAATACGTAGTGCGCAATGGGATAATAGGCCCCGACCCCGAATGCATGCGCCGCCTCATGGAATTTCCCCTCCCCCACTGCTCCAAAGCCCTGAAACGTTGCCTAGGGTTCTTTTCATATTACGCACAGTGGGTCCCCCAGTATGCAGACAAGGCCCGCCCGCTAATACAGACCACTACCTTTCCCCTGTCGACGGAGGCTCGCCAGGCCTTCAGCCGCATCAAAGCGGATATCGCAAAGGCCACGATGCGCGCCATCGACGAGTCCCTCCCCTTCCAGGTCGAGAGCGACGCCTCCAACGTAGCTCTGGCGGACACCCTTAACCAAGCGGGTAGACCAGTGGCCTTCTTCTCCCGAACCCTCCACGCCTCAGAAATCCGCCACTCCTCAGTGGAAAAGGAAGCCCAAGCCATAGTGGAAGCTGTGTGACATTGGAGGCATTACCTGGCCGGCAGGAGATTCACTCTCCTCACTGACCAACGGTCGGTAGCCTTCATGTTCGATAATGCACAGCGGGGCAAAATTAAAAATGACAAGATCTTAAGATGGAGGATCGAGCTCTCCACCTTCAACTACGAGATCCTGTACCGTCCCGGAAAGCTGAACGAGCCGTCCGATGCCCTATCCCGTGGCACATGTGCCAACGCACAAATAGACCGTCTCCAAGCCCTCCACGAGGACCTCTGCAACCCGGGGGTCACTCGGTTCTACCATTTTATAAAGTCCCGCAACCTCCCCTACTCTGTGGAGGAGGTCCGTACAGTCACCAGGAACTGCCACATCTGCGCGGAGTGCAAACCGCACTTTTTCAGGCTGGATAGAGCGCACCTGATCAAGGCTTCCCGCCCCTTTGAACGCCTCAGTCTGGATTTCAAAGGGCCCCTCCCCTCCACCGACCGCAACACATACTTCCTGAACATGGTGGACAAGTACTCCCGTTTCCCCTTCGCCATCCCCTGCCCCGACATGACAGGGGCCACAGTCATTAAAGCCCTTAGCACCATATTCACACTGTTCGGTTGCCCCGCATATATCCATAGCGACAGGGGGTCCTCCTTCATGAGTGACGAGTTGCGCCAGTTCCTGCTCAGCAAGGGTATAGCCTCGAGCAGGACGACCAGCTACAACCCCTGGGGGAACGGGCAGGTAGAGAGGGAGAACGGCACGGTCTGGAAGACCGTCCTACTGGCCCTACGGTCCAGGGTTCTCCCAGTTTCCCGGTGGCAGGAGGTCCTCCTGGATGCTCTCCACTCCATCTGGTCGCTGCTGTGTACCACCATTAACCAAACGCCTCATGAGCGCCTCCTTGTCTTCCCCAGGAAGTCCTCCTCCGGAACGTCGCTGCCGACCTGGCTGGCAGCCCCAGGACCCATCTTGCTCCGGAAACATGTGCGGGCGCACAAGTCGGACCCGTTGGTCAAGAGGGTTCACCTCCTCCACGCGAACCCGCAGTACGCCTACGTGGCGTACCCCGACGGCCGACAGGACATGGTCTCCCTGCGAGATCTGGCGCCCGCCGGCAACACACACATCCCCCCCGACACCGATCATCCCCTCCCTGCCACCGGCGCACCCCGCGACCGCCCCCTTCCCGGGAGGATCGGTCCTCCTCCCGTGTCCGACCAGGAGTGAAACAGAAACAAACACCGAAATGCTCCCGGAGACGACAACGCTGGAACAAACACCTGCACCACCACCGGGACTGAGGCGATCGACGAGGAAGACCAGACCGCCCGCTCGACTCGTGGCATCGGTGTGACACCAAGAATGTTGTTGGACTGTAACAAAAATTTTCTTTTCTCTTACGAATATTGTAAATAGTTTCACAAACCTTGTACATAGCCCAGTGTAGGGCTAAAACTGTAATGACATGCCCAAAATTTTCCTCCCAGGACCAGCCTTGTAAACCCCTACCACCATGCGAACCACCACCCCACCGGGTTCATTTTAACAAGGGGTGAATGTGGTAGTATGTATTAGGGGTCATGTGGGACTGTGAAGCCGTGATGCTATTGGCTGACATATCCCGGGTCCTGGTTGGCTGTTGACTCCTGGCTCCGCCCTGAAGGCGGAGTATAAGAACCTGAGCTTCTCCCCGCCGCTCCATTCTGTTGCTGAACTGCTGGGGACAAGTCTCGCTTAATAAAGCCTCATCGACTTCATCTCTACTCACCTCTCTCGTAAGTCATTGTGCGCTACAATCCCACAGTCCAAAGATGTGCAGGAATAGGGTGGCGGATTGGGCCTAGGTAGTGTGATTGTTTGAAGAGTCGGTGCAGACTCAATGGTCTCCTTCTGCACTGTCGAGATTTGATGAAATCCCTATGGATAGTGATGGAAAGACTGACCCACCCTGCTGGAACCGCCGAGATAATTCATCCTCTCTTGAAACTGGATGGCTGCCCTCCTTTGGCGGGCATTGGTGTGAGAGAAATGGGTTTGAATTCATGGGACATTGGCACCAGTACTGGGGAAGGAGGGAGCTGTGCCGAAAGAACAGTCTTCACCTGAATCATGCTGGGACCAGAGTCCTGGCGAATCGCATAACTAGGGCTCTAGATGGGGCTTCAAACTAAATAGTGGGGGGGGGGGGGGGGGGAGGGTTCAGGTGGATGGAGAATTAGAACATCAAAGTTAAAGGAGAAAGTGCAGGCGAGGACTTTAAACTCGTTAAACTGGCCGAGGTCTCAGGAGAGGTTTGTAAAGTTTCCAGAACACGTAATAAAACAGAGAGTAGTGAAGGTGGCAGGAATCTAACTTCAGGCTGAGCAAAAAAGGTGACAGATATGAGAAGGGAAGTGGTTAATGCAGCACTGAGGGTGTTGTACCTAAATGCATGCAGTATACAGAACAAGGTAAATGAGCTTGTTGTGCACATTGAAATTGGCCGATACGATGTTGTGGCATCACAGACACGTGGCTGCAAGGGGATCAGGTCTGGGATCTAAATATACAAGGATATGTGTCCTGTCGAATGGACAGGCAGATGGGCAAAGGGGGCAGAGTTGCAGTGTTAGTAAGAAATAAAGTTAAATCGATAGCAAGGAGCGATATAGGTTCGGAAGGCATAGAATCTCTGTGGGTAGAGTTGAGGAATTGCAAAGGAAAAAAAACCCTGATGGGAGTTATGTACAGGCCTCCTCGCAGTAGTCAGGATATGGGGCAGAAAATAAATCAGGAGATAGAAAAGGCATGTAAAAAAGGCAATATTACAATAATCGTGGGGGACTTCAATATGCAGGTGGACTGGGAAAATCAGGTTGGTAGTGGATCCCAAGAAAAGGTATTTGTGGAATGTTTAAGTGATTTTTTTTGGAGCAGCTTGTGACAGAGCCTACGGGAACAGGTAATTCTGGATTTGGTGATGTGTAATGAGGCAGACTTGATTAGGGAACTTAAGGTAAAGGAACCCTGAGGGAGCAGTGACCACAATATGATAGAATTTACCCTGCAGTTTGAGAGGGAGAAGCTGGAGTCAGATGTAACAGTATTACAATTTAATAAGGGTAACTACGAAGACATGAGGGAGGAGCTGGCCAGAGTTGATTGGACGAGGAGCCTAGCAAGGAAGACAGTGGAACAGCAATGGCAGGAGTTTTTTGGAGTTATTCGGAAGGCACAACAGAAATTCATCCCAAGGTGGAGGAAATATACTAAGGGGAGGAAAAGGCATCCATGGTTGACAAGGGAAATCAAGGACAGCATAAAAGCAAAAGAGAAAGCATACAAGATTGTGAGGATTAGTGAGAAGCCAGAGGATGGGGAAGCCTTTAAAAGTGAGCAGAGGACAACTAAAAATGTAATGGGGTGGGGAGATGAAATATGAGAGTAAGCTAGCCAGCAATATAAAAGAAGAGAACAAGAGTTTTTGGAAAACGTGGCTGGAGAAGTAGTAATAGGAAACAAAGAAATGGCAGAGGATTGGATTGGATTTTGTTTGTTGTCACATGTACCGAGGTACAGTGAAATGTATTTTTCTGCGAGCAGCTCAACAGATCATTAAGTAAATGAAAAGAAAAAGAAAATACATAATAGGGCAACATAAGGTACACAATGTAACTACATAAACACCGGCATCAGGTGAAGCACACAGTGGTGCAGTGTTAATGAGGTCAGTCTACAAGGGGGTCGTTTAGGAGTCTGGTAACAGCGGGGAAGAAGCTGTTTTTGAGTCTGTTTTCAGACTTTTGTATCTGTTGCCCGATGGAAGAAGTTGGAAGAGTGAGTAAGCCGGGTGGGAGGGGTCTTTGATTATACTGCCCGCTTTCCCCAGGCAGCGGGAGGTGTAGATTGGGAGACTGGATGGGAGGCAGGTTCGTGTGATGGGCTGGGCGGTGTTCACGACTCTCTGAAGTTTCTTACAGTCTTGGGCCGAGCAGTTGCCACACCAGGCTGTGATGCAGCCCAATAGGATGCTTTCTATGGTGCATCTGGTCAAACCTGAAAGGTAAGATAAAAGAGAAAGGTTAGTAATAATGTTAGTCTCAGAATTTAATTTTAAACGATACATAGATATATAGATACATAGAAGATAGGAGCTGCAGGAGGCCTTTTGGCCCTTTGAGCCTGCTCAGCCATTCATCATGATCATGGCTGATCATCCAACTCAATAGCCGAATTCTGCTTTCTCCTCATAGCCGTTGATCCCATTCTGCCCAAGTGCTATATCCAGCCGCCTTTTGAATATATTCAAATTTTTAGCATCAACTACTTCCTGGGGTAATGAATTCCACAGGCTCACCACTGTTTGTGTGAAGAAATGTCTCCTTATCTCTGTCCGAAATGGTTTACCCTGAATTCTCAGGCTGTGGCCCCTGGTTCTGGACACACCCATTATTGGTAACATCTTCCCTGCACCTACCCTGTCTAGTCCTGTTTGAATTTTATAAGTCTCTATGAGATCCCCCCTCATTCTTCTGAACTCCAGCGAGAACAATCCCAACCGAGTCAATCTCTCCTCAAATGACAGTCCCGCCATCCCTGGAATCAATCTGGTAAACCTTTGCTGCACTCCCTCGAGAGCAAGGACATCCTTCCTCAGAGAAGGGGACCAAAACTGCGCACAATACTCCAAGTGTGGCCTCACCAAGGCCCTGTACAATTTCAGCAACGCAACCCTGCTTCTATACTCGAAACCTCTTGCAATGGAGGCCAACATACCATTAGCCTTCTTTACCTCCTGCTGCACCATTCAGGTAGTAATCTGCCTTCCTGTTTTTGCTTCCAAAATAAATAACCTCACACTTATCCAAATTATACTGCATATGCCATTGGTTTGCCCACTCGCCCAACCTGTCCAGATCTTGCTGTAGGATCCCTGCATCCTTGTCACAATTCACCCTCCCACCTAATTTGGTATCACTGCTGGGACCACAACTTTTCACAATATACATTAACGATCTGGAAGAAGGAACTGAAGGCACTGTTGCTAAGTTTGCAGCAAAAGTTTGATGTAAATATATGCAGAGGCACAGGTAGTATTGAGGAGCAGGGGGGCTGCAGAAGGACTTGGACGGGCTAGGAGAGTGGAAGTGGCAGATGGAATACAATGTGGAAAAGTGAGAGGTTGTGCAGTTTGATAGGAAGAATGGGGGGCATAGACAACTTTCTAAATTGGAAAAGGCTTAGGAAAGCAGAAGTACAAAGGGACTTGGGAGTCCTTGTTCACGATTCTCTTAAGATTAACGTGCCGGTTCAGTCAGTGGTTAGGAAGATAAATGCAACCTTAGCATTCATGTCGAGGGGGTTAGAATACAAGAGCAGGGATGTACTTCTGAGGCTGTAAGAGGCACTGGTCGGACCCCATTTGGAGTTTCGTAAGCAGTTTTGTGACCCATATATAGAACATAGAACATAGAAAAATACAGCACAGAACAGGCCCTTCGGCCCACGATGGTGTGCCAAACCTTTGTTCTAGATTAATCATAGATTATCATTGAATTTACAGGGCAGAAGGAGGCCATTGGGCCTATTGAGTCTGTACCAGCTCTTGGAAAGAGCACCCTACCCAAAGTCAACACCGCCACCCAACACTAAGGGCAATTTTGGACACTAAGGGCAATTTATCATGGCCAATCCACCTAACCTGCACATCTTTGGACTGTGGGAGGAAACCGGAGCACCTGGAGGAAACCCACGCACACACGGGGAGGATGTGCAGACTCCGCACAGACACTGACCCAAGCCGGAATCGAACCTGGGACCCTGGAGCTGTGAAGCAATTGTGCTATCCACAATGCTACCGTGCTACCCTTAAGAACAAATAAATCTACACTATATCATTTTACCGTAATCCATGTACCTATCCAATAGCTGCTTGAAGGTCCCTAATGTTTCCGACTCAACTACTTCCACAGGCAGTGCATTCCATGCCCCCACTACTCTCTGGGTAAAGAACCTACCTCTGACATCCCCCCTATATCTTCCACCATTCACCTTAAATTTATGTCCCCTTTTAATGGTTTTTTCCACCCGGGGAAAAAATCTCTGACTGTCTATCTATTCCCCTGATCATCTTATAAACCTCTATCAAGTCGCCCCTCATCCTTCTCCGTTCTAATGAGAAAAGGCCTAGCACCCTCAACCTTTCCTCGTAAGACCTATTCTCCATTCCAGGCAACATCCTGGTAAATCTCCTTTGCACCTTTTCCAAAGCTTCCACATCCTTCCTAAAATGAAGCGACCAGAACTGTACACAGTACTCCAAATGTGGCCTTACCAAAGTTTTGTACAGTTGCATCATCACCTCACGGCTCTTAAATTCAATCCCTCTGTTAATGAACGCTAGCACACCATAGGCCTTCTTCACAGCTCTATCCACTTGAGTGGCAACTTTCAAAGATGTATGAACATAGACCCCAAGATCTCTCTGCTCCTCCACATTGCCAAGAACTCTACCGTTAACCCTGTATTCCGCATTCATATTTGTCCTTCCAAAATGGACAACCTCACACTTTTCAGGGTTAAACTCCATCTTCCACTTCTCAGCCCAGCTCTGCATCCTATCTATGTGACTGAACAGGTAGACGAGGGTAGAGCAGTTGATGTGGTGTATATGGATTTCAGCAAAGCGTTTGATAAGGTTCCCCACGGTAGGCTATTGCAAAAAATACGGAGGCTGGGGATTGAGGGTGATTTAGAGATGTGGATCAGAAATTGGCTAGCTGAAAGAAGACAGAGGGTGGTGGTTGATGGGAAATGTTCAGAATGGAGTACAGTCACAAGTGGAGTACCACAAGGATCTGTTCTGGGGCCGTTGCTGTTTGTCATTTTTATCAATGACCTAGAGGAAGGCGCAGAAGGGTGGGTGAGTAAATTTGCAGACGATACTAAAGTCGGTGGTGTTGTCGATAGTGTGGAAGGATGTAGCAGATTACAGAGGGATATAGATAAGCTGCAGAGCTGGGCCGAGAGGTGGCAAATGGAGTTTAATGTAGAGAAGTGTGAGGTGATTCACTTTGGAAGGAATAACAGGAATGCGGAATATTTGGCTAATGGTAAAGTTCTTGAAAGTGTGGATGAGCAGAGGGATCTAGGTGTCCATGTACATAGATCCCTGAAAGTTGCCACCCAGGTTGATAGGGTTGTGAAGAAGGCCTATGGAGTGTTGGCCTTTATTGGTAGAGGGATTGAGTTCCGGAGTCGGGAGGTCATGTTGCAGCTGTACAGAACTCTGGTACGGCCGCATTTGGAGTATTGCGTACAGTTCTGGTCACCGCATTATAGGAAGGACGTGGAGGCTTTGGAGCGGGTGCAGAGGAGATTTACCAGGATGTTGCCTGGTATGGAGGGAAAATCTTACGAGGAAAGGCTGATGGACTTGAGGTTGTTTTCGTTGGAGAGAAGAAGGTTAAGAGGAGACTTAATAGAGGCATACAAAATGATCAGGGGGTTGGATAGGGTGGACAGTGAGAGCCTTCTCCCACGGATGGATATGGCTGGCACGAGGGGACATAACTTTAAACTGAGGGGTAATAGATATAGGACAGAGGTTAGAGGTAGGTTCTTTACGCAAAGAGTAGTGAGGCCGTGGAATGCCCTACCTGCTACAGTAGTGAACTCGCCAACATTGAGGGCATTTAAAAGTTTATTGGATAAACATATGGATGATAATGGCATAGTGTAGGTTGGATGGCTTTTGTTTCGGTGCAACATCGTGGGCCGAAGGGCCTGTACTGCGCTGTATTGTTCTATGTTCTATGTTCTATGTCTCTTTGCAGCCGACAACAGCCCTCCTCACTATCCACAACTCCACCAATCTTCGTATCGTCTGCAAATTTACTGACCCACCCTTCAACTTCCTCATCCAAGTCATTAATGAAAATCACAAACAGCAGAGGACCCAGAACTGATCCCTGCGGTACGCCACTGGTAACTGGCATCCAGGCGGAATATTTCCCATCTACCACCACTCTCTGACTTCTTTTTAAAAAAAATATATTTTATTGAAAATGTTTGGCCAACCATCACAGTACATTGTGTATCCTTTACACAGTAATATAACAGTATAAATAACAATGGCCTGTTTTATAAACAAAAAATAAATAATATATAACAAAAAACGAAAACTAACTCTAAATGGCAACTGCCTTGTCTCAGATAAACACGCTCCAAAAATATGATTTGACAGTCCAATATACAATTATCTATAGCACCAATCTATACATATTATACATATATATTAACAAACCTGAGAGTCCTTCTGGTTTCCTCCCCCCCCCCGCCGGGCTGCTGCTGCTGCCTTCTCTTTTCCATTCCCTCTATCTTTCTGTGAGGTATTCAACGAACGGTTGCCACCGCCTGGTGAACCCTTGAGCCGATCCCCTTAGGACGAACTTAATCCGTTCCAGCTTTATAAACCCTGCCATGTCATTTATCCAGGTCTCCACCTCCGGAAGCTTGGCTTCCTTCCACATCAACAGTATCCTGCGCCGGGCTACTAGGGACGCAAAGGCCAAAACATCAGCCTCTCTCGCCTCCTGCACTCCCGGCTCTTCAGCAACCCCAAATATAGCCAACCCCCAGATTGGTTCGACCTGGACCCCCACTACTTTCGAAAGCACCTTTGTCACCCCCACCCAAAACCCCTGTAGTGCCGGACATGACCAGAACATGTGGGTGTGATTTGCTGGGCTTCTCGAGCATCTTGCACACCTATCTTCCACCCCAAAAAATTCACTGAGCCGTGCTCCAGTCATATGCGCCCTGTGTAACACCTTAAATTGTATCAGGCTTAGCCTGGCACACGAGGACAATGAGTTTACCCTACTTAGGGCATCCGCCCACAGCCCATCCTCAATCTCCTCCCCCAGCTCTTCTTCCCATTTCCGTTTCAGCTCATCTACCATAATCTCCCCCTCGTCCCTCATTTCCCTATATATATCTGACACCTTACCGCCCCCCACCCATGTCTTTGAGATCACTCTGTCCTGCACCTCCTGCGTCGGGAGCTGCGGGAATTCCCTCACCTGTTGCCTCGCAAAAGCCCTCAGTTGCATATACCGGAATGCATTCCCTTGGGGCAACCCATATTTCTCGGTCAGCGCTCCCAGACTTGCAAACTTCCCATCCACAAACAGATCTTTCAATTATGTTTCTCCTGCTCTTTGCCATATTCCAAATCCCCCATCCATTCTCCCCGGGGCAAACCTATGATTATTTCTTATCGGGGACCCCACCAAGGCTCCCGTCTTTCCCCTATGCCGTCTCCACTGTCCCCAAATTTTCAAAGTAGCCACCACCACCGGGCTTGTGGTGTATTTCTTCGGTGAGAACGGCAATGGGGCCGTCACCATAGCTTGTAGGCTAGTCCCCCTACAGGACGCCCTCTCCAGTCTCTTCCACACCGCTCCCTCCTCTTCTCCCATCCACTTACTCACCATTGAGATATTGGTGGCCCAGTAGTACTCACTTAGGCTCGGTAGTGCCAGCCCCCCCTATCCCTACTACGCTGTAAAGATCCCTTCCTCACTCTCGGGGTCTTCCCGGCCCACACAAAACTCATGATACTCTTTTCAATCCTTTTGAAAAAAGCCTTCGTGGTCACCACCGGGAGGCACTGAAACACAAAGAGGAATCTCGGGAGGACTACCATTTTAACCGCCTGCACCCTCCCTGCCAATGACAGGGATACCAGGTCCCATCTCTTGAAGTCCTCCTCCATTTGTTCCACCAACCGCGTTAAATTTAACCTATGCAATGTACCCCAATTCTTGGCTATCTGGATCCCCAAGTAACGAAAGTCCCTCGTTACCTTCCTCAACGGTAAATCCTCTATTTCTCTGCTCTGCTCCCCTGGATGCACCACAAACAACTCACTTTTCCCCATGTTCAGTTTATATCCTGAAAATTCTCCAAACTCCCGAAGTGTCCGCATTATCTCTGGCATCCCCTCCACCGGGTCCGCTACATATAACAACAAATTATCCGCATACAGAGATACCCGGTGTTCTTCTCCTCCTCTGAGTACTCCCCTCCACTTCCTGGAACCCCTCAATGCTATTGCCAGGGGCTCAATCGCCAGTGCAAACAATAATGGGGACAGAGGGCATCCCTGCCTTGTCCCTCTATGGAGCCAAAAGTATGCAGATCCCCGTCCATTCGTGACCACACTCGCCATCGGGGCCCTATACAACAGCTGTACCCATCTAACATACTCATCTCCAAAACCAAATCTCCTCAGCACCTCCCACAAATAATCCCACTCCACTCTATCAAATGCTTTCTCGGCATCCATCGCCACCACTATCTCCGCTTCCCCCTCTGGTGGGGGCATCATCATTACCCCTAGCAGCCTCCGTATATTTGTATCCAGCTGTCTCCCCTTCACAAACCCAGTTTGGTCCTCGTGGACCACCCCCGGGACACAATCCTCTATCCTCATTGCCATTACCTTGGCCAGAATCTTAGTGTCTACATTTAGGAGGGAAATAGGTCTATAGGACCCGCACTGCAGCGGGTCCTTTTCCTTCTTTAGGAGAAGCGATATCGTTGCCTCAGACATAGTCGGGGGCAGCTGTCCCCTTTCCTTTGCCTCATTAAAGGTCCTCATCAGTAGCGGGGCGAGCAAGTCCACATATTTCCTATAAAATTCAACTGGAAATCCATCCGGTCCCGGAGCCTTCCCCGCCTGCATGCTCCTAATTCCTTTCACTACTTCCTCTATTTCGATCTGTGCTCCCAGTCCCACCCTTTCCTGCGCCTCCACCTTAGGAAATTCCAGCTGGTCCAGAAAGCCCATCATTCTCTCCCTCCCATCCGGGGGTTGAGCTTCGTATAATCTTTTATAAAATGCCTTGAACACTCCATTCACTCTCACCGCTCCCCGCTCCATCTCTCCTTCCTCATCCCTCACTCCCCCTATTTCCCTCGCTGCTCCCCTTTTCCTCAATTGGTGGGCCAGCAACCTGCTCGCCTTCTCCCCATATTCGTACTGTACACCCTGTGCCTTCCTCCACTGTGCCTCTGCAGTACCCGTTGTCAGCAAGTCAAATTCTACGTGTAGCCTTTGCCTATCCCTGTACAGGCCCTCCTCCGGTGCCTCCGCATATTGCCTGTCCACCCTCAGAAGTTCTTGCAGCAACCGCTCCCGTTCCCTACTCTCCTGCTTTCCTTTATGTGCCCTTATTGATATCAGCTCCCCTCTAACCACTGCCTTCAGCGCCTCCCAGACCACTCCCACCTGGACCTCCCCATTATCATTGAGTTCCAAGTACTTTTCAATGCATCCCCTCACCCTTAGACACACCCCCTCATCTGCCATTAGTCCCATGTCCATTCTCCAGGGTGGGCGCCCTACTGTTTCCTCCCCTATCTCCAAGTCCACCCAGTGTGGAGCGTGATCCGAAATGGCTATAGCCGTATACTCCGTTCCCCTCACCTTCGGGATCAACGCCCTTCCCAAAACGAAAAAGTCTATTCGCGAATAGACTTTGTGGACATAGGAGAAAAACGAAAACTCCTTACTCCTCGGTCTGCTAAATCTCCACGGGTCTACTCCACCCATCTGCTCCATAAAATCTTTAAGCACCTTGGCTGCTGCCGGCCTCCTTCCAGTCCTGGACCTCGACCTGTCCAGCCCTGGTTCCAACACCGTATTTAAATCTCCCCCATTACCAACTTTCCCACCTCTAGGTCCGGAATGCGTCCTAGCATACGCCTCATAAAATTGGCATCATCCCAGTTCGGGGCATATACGTTTACCAAAACCACCGTCTCCCCCTGTAATTTGCCACTCACCATCACGTATCTGCCCCCGCTATCCGCCACTATAGTCTTTGCCTCAAACATTACCCGCTTCCCCACTAATATAGCCACCCCCCTGTTTTTTCGCATCCAGCCCCGAATGAAACACCTGCCCCACCCATCCTTTGCGTAGTCTAACCTGGTCTATCAGTTTCAAGTGCGTCTCCTGTAACATAACCACGTCTGCCTCAAGTTTCTTAAGGTGTGCGAGTACCCTTGCCCTCTTTATCGGCCCGTTCAGCCCTCTCACATTCCACGTGATCAGCCGGGTTGGGGGGCATTTTAACCCCCCCCTTGTCGATTAGCCATCCCCTTTTTCCAGCTCCTCCCCCGGTTCCCACGCAGCTGTGTCCCCCCCCAGGTGATGCCCCCCCGCCCACCCCACCCCATACCAGCTCCCCCCTCTCCCCAGCAGCAGCAACCCAATAATTCCCCCCTCCCACCCCCCCCGCCCCCGCTAGATCCCCCACTAGCGTAGTTACACCTCCCATGTTGCTCCCAGAAGTCAGCAAACTCTGGCCGACCTCGGCTTCCCCCCGTGACCTCGGCTCGCACCGTGCGACGCCCCCTCCTTCCTGCTTCCCTATTCCCGCCATGATTATCATAGCGCGGGAAACAAGCCCGCGCTTCCCCCTTGGCCCCGCCCCCAATGGCCAACGCCCCATCTCCTCCACCTCCTTTCCTCCCCCCACCGCCACCTGTGGAAGAGAGAAAAGTAACCACATCGCAGGATTAATAACATAAAACTCCTCTTTCCCCCCTTTTTACCCCCCTCTTCGCCCCCCATACTCGCCCCACCACTTTGTTTCAAACGTTCTTTTTTAATAACCCGATCATTCCAATTTTTCTTCCACGATAAAAGTCCACGCCTTATCCGCCGTCTCAAAGTAGTGGTGCCTCCCTTGGTATGTGACCCACAGTCTTGCCGGTTGCAGCATCCCGAATTTTATCTTCTTTTTGTGAAGCACCGCCTTGGCCCGATTAAAGCTCGCCCTCCTTCTCCCCACCTCCGCACTCCAGTCTTGGTATACGCGGATCACCGCGTTCTCCCACTTACTGCTCCGAGTTTTCTTTGCCCATCTAAGGACCATCTCTCTATCCTTAAGACGGAGGAATCTCACCACTATGGCTCTAGGAATTTCTCCTGCTCTCGGTCCTCGCGCCATCACTCGGTATGCTCCCTCCACCTCCAGCGGGCCCGCCGGGGCCTCCGCTCCCATTAACGAGTGCAGCATCGTGCTCACATATGCCCCGACGTCCGCTCCCTCCGCACCTTCAGGAAGACCAAGAATCCTTAAGTTATTCCTCCTCGCGTTGTTCTCCAGCACCTCCAGTCTTTCCACACATTGTTTAAGGTGTGCCTCGTGCATCTCCGTCTTCACCACCAGGCCCAGTATGTCGTCCTCATTCTCGGCAGCCTTTGCCTTCACGACCCGAAGCTCCCGCTCCTGGGTCTTTTGCTCATCCTTTAGCCCTTCAATCGCCTGTAATATCGGGGCCAACAGCTCCTTCTTCATTTCCCTTTTGAGTTCTTCCACACAGCATTTCAAGAACTCTTGTTGTTCAGGGCCCCATGTTAAACTACCACCTTCCGACGCCATCTTGGTTTTTGCTTGCCTTCCTTGCCGCTGCTCTAAGGGATCCACCGCAATCCGGCCACTTTCCCCTCCTTTTTCCATCCGTATCAAGGGGGGATTCCCTTCTGGATTACCGCACAGTGTTTTTAGCCGTTAAAATTGCCGTTGGGGCTCCTATTAAGAGCCCAAAAGTCCGTTCCATCGGGAGCTGCCGAAACGTGCGACTTAGCTGGTCATCGCCGCACCCAGAAGTCCACTCTCTGACTTCTATTGGTTAGCCAGTTCGTTATCCAACTGGCCAAATTTCCCACTATCCCATGCCTCCATACTTTCTGCAGAAGCCTACCATGGGGAACCTTATCAAATGCCTTACTAAAATCGATGTACACTACATCTACTGCTTTACCTTCATCCACATGCTTGGTCACCTCCTCAAAGAATTCAATAAGACTTGTAAGGCAAGACCTACCCCTCACAAATCTGTGCTGGCTATCCCTAATCAAGCAGTGTGTTTCCAGATGCTCAGAAATCCTATCCTTCAGTACCCTTTCCATGACTTTGCCGACCACCGAAGTAAGACTAACTGGCCTGTAATTCCCAGGGTTATCCCTAGTCCCTTTTTTGAACAGGGGCACGACATTTGCCACTCTCCAATCCCCTGGTACCACCCCTGTTGACAGTGAGGATGAAAAGATCATTGCCAACGGCTCTGCAATTTCATCTCTTGCTTCCCATAGAATCCTTGGATATATCCCGTCAGGCCCGGGGGACTTGTCTATCCTCAAGTTTTTCAAAATGCCCAACACATCTTCCTTCCTAACAAGTATTTCCTCGAGCTTACCAATCTGTTTCACACTGTCCTCTCCAACAATATGGCCCCTCTCATTTGTAAATACAGAAGAAAAGTACTCTTTCAAGACCTCTCCTATCTCTTCAGACTCAATACACAATCTCCCGCTACTGTCCTTGATTGGACCTACCCTCGCTCTAGTCATTCTCATATTTCTCACATATGTGTAAAAGGCCTTGGGGTTTTCCTTGATCCTACCCGCCAAAGATTGTTCATGCCCTCTCTTCGCTCTCCTAATCCCTTTCTTCAGCTCCCTCCTGGCTATCTTGTATCCCTCCAACGCCCTGTCTGAACCTTGTTTCCTCAGCCTTACATAAGTCTCCTTTTTCCTCTTCACAAGACATTCAACCTCTCTTGTCAACCATAGTTCCCTCACTCGACCATCTCTTCCCTGCCTGACAGGGACATACATATCAAGGGCACATCGTACCTGTTCCTTGAACAAGTTCCACATTTCACTTGTGTCCTTCCCTGACAGCCTATGTTCCCAACTTATGCACTTCAATTCTTGTCTGACAACCTCGTATTTACCCTTCCCCTAATTGTAAACCTTGCCCTGTTGCACGCACCTATCCCTCTCCATTACTAAAGTGAAAGTCACAGAATTGTGGTCACTATCTCCAAAATGCTCCCCCACTAACAAATCTATCACTTGCCCTGGTTCATTACCAAGTACTAAATCCAATATTGCCCCTCCTCTGGTCGGACAATCTACATACTGTGTTAGAAAAGCTTCCTGGACACACTGCACAAACACCACCCCATCCAAACTATTTGATCTAAAGAGTTTCCACTCAATGGTGGGAAGTTAAAGTCACCCATGACTACTACCCTGTGACTTCTACACCTTTCCAAAATCTGTTTCCCAATCTGTTCCTCCACATCTCTGCTACTATTGTGGGGCCTATAGAAAACTCCTCACAAGGTGACTGCTCCTTTCCTATTTCTGACTTCAACCCATACTACCTCAGTAGGCTGATACTCCTCGAACTGCCTTTCTGCAGCTGTTATACTATCTCTAATTAACAATGCCACCCCTCCACCTCTTTTACCACCCTCCCTAATCTTATTGAAACATCTATAACCAGGGACCTCCAACAACCATTTCTGCCCCTCTTCTATCCAAGTTTCCGTCATGGCCACCACATCGTAGTCCCAAGTACCGATCCCTGCCTGAGGTTCACCCACCTTATTCCTGATGCTTCTTGCGTTGAAGTATACACACTTCAACCCATCTCCGTGCCTGCAAGTACTCTCCTTTGTCAGTGTTCCCGTCCCCACTGCCTCATTACACGCTTTGGATTCCTGAATATCGGCTACGTTCGTTGCTGGACTACAAATCCCGTTCCCACTCCCCTACCAAATTAGTTTAAACCCTCCCGAAGAGTACTAGAAAACCCCCCTCCCAGGATATTGGTGCCCCTCTGGTTCAGATGCAACCCGTCCTGCTTGTACAGGTCCCACCTTCCCCAGAATGCGCTCCAATTATCCAGATACCTGAAGCCCACCCTCCTACACCATTCCTGCAGCCACGTGTTCAGCTGCACTCTCTCCCTATTCCTAGCCTCGCTATCACGTGGCACCGGCAACAAACCAGAGATGACAACTCTGTTTGTCCTGGCTTTTAACTTCCAGCCTAACTCCCTAAACTCATTTATTACCTCCACACCCCTTTTCCTACCTACGTCGTTGGTACCAATGTGCACCACGACTTCTGGCTGCTCACCCTCTCCCTTAAGGATACTGAAGACATGATCCGAGACATCCCTGACCCTGGCACCAGGGAGGCAACATACCTTCCGGGAGTCTCGCTCAGAATCTCCTAACTATTCCCCTAACCATTGAATCTCCTACAACTATTGCTTTTCTATTCTCCCCCCTTCCCTTCTGAGCCCCAGAGCCAGACTCAGTGCCAGAGACCTGGCCGCTAGGGCCTTCCCCCGGTAGGTCATCCCCCACAACAGCATCCAAAACGGTATACTTGTTTTGAAGGGGAACGGCCACGAGGGATCCCTGCACTGTCTGCCTTTTGTTTTTTTTCCCCCTGACTGTAACCCAGCTATTCTTGCCCTGTACCTTGGGTGTGGTTACCTCCCTGTAACTCTTCTCTATCACCCCCTCTGCCTACCGGATGATCCGAAGTTCATCCAGCTTCAGCTCCAGTTCCCTAACATGGTCTTTGAGGAGCTGGAGTTGGGTACACTTCCCGCAGGTATAGTCAGCAGGGACACCGGTGGTATCCCTCACCACCCACATCCTACAGGAGGAGCATGCAACTGGCCTAGCCTCCATCCCCTCTTACCTTACAGAATATAGCTGCCCTGTGGACCAACTGGATCTCCGCCCTCTGGCTGTGCTCCCAGTCAGCTGCACTCTCTGTAAACTCTTGGCTCTCTTCTCACTCTTTACGGAAATGTAGGAAACAAAATGAAAGGAGCACCTTACTCCCTCCTCACCTAATTCCCTCAGTCACCAAATTCTCACTATAGCACTCAAATGCACCAAATTCAGCACTCCCTCAGTCGCCAAACTCTCACTATAGCACTCAAATGCACCAAATTCAGCACTCCCTCAGTCGCCAAACTCTCACTATAGCACTCAAATGCACCAAATTCAGCACTCCCTCAGTCACCAAACTCTCACTATAGCACTCAAATGCACCAAATTCAGCACTCAGTGCAAACAAAGTCTGCACTGTAGGGAATCACTTTTATACTGTGAATCTAGCCTCTGAAAACTGGCCTAATCCAATTAACTAATTAACAAGCTCCAGCTGCAAGTGCCCTCCAGTAGAAGCTTTGTTTAAAGCTGATTGAAAATTCACCTTCTTCTAAACCAAACAGCAACTTTTAAGTTAATTAACTAAATAAAAGAAAGACTAGACTTTCGATAAAAATGAAGCCTTATACTCCCTCAGTCACCAAACTCAAACTATAGTACTCAAATGCACCAAATTCAGCACTCAGTGCAAACAAAGTCTGCACTGTAGGGGATCACTTATAATGAAGGATGCGCTAACCTTGGAAAGTGTCCAGAGGAGGTTCACAAGAATGATCCTTTTAATGAAGAGATGGTCATATGAGGGGCGGTTTAGGACTCTGGATCTGTGCTTATTAGAGTTTAGAAGGATGACGGGGGGATGTTATTGAAACATACAGAATACTGAAACACCTAGATAGAATGGATGTGGAGAAAATAACAGAAGGCTGTGGAGGCCAAATCACTGAGTGTCTTTAAGGCAGAGATGGGTAGGTTCTTGATTAATAAGGGTATCAGGGGTTATGGGGAGAAGGCAGGAGAATGGGGATGAGAAACATATCAACCATGATTGAATGGCAGAGAAGACTCAATGGGCTGAATGGCTTCATTCTGCTCCTATGTCTTATGGACTACTGTTGTCACTGCCTCCCATGCTGGATTGATCACCGTGCTTGATCGTCATCGCTCAGAGCCAGGTCGTGGACATTGGGATGTGACTCCACTGCAACTAGTAGGTGCTTGAGGGAGGTGTTCCTACACTTTGAGGCAGCATGCTTCTTAGCTTTGATAGTCATCAGTTCCCAGCGGCTTCCTATTCCTTGTGGAGAGCTAGCTCTGTACATGGGCAGCCATTAAATATGGCACCCGGATTACTGAAGATCCAAGGACATGGTAGGGTGTGTGAATCAGAGGCTGCCCCTTTAGTGATTTAACGTGAAATCCGAGCCTCTGATTTTTTAAACAAAGTGCTGAACAAAATGACGGAAATGCCACCATTGGCATGAGTGGGTCAAATGCCATTTTGCCATTTTACCCACCCAAAATCAGTCTTTGGCCATTTCTGGGATAATTCCACCTCTGGGCTTCTGGTAGAAACTATCAAATAACATGAAGGATCTTGGGTAAAGTTAAGAGAATGATAGATTACGCTTCTCGAATTTTTTCAAATCAAAGATGTGTAACTGTTATTTAATACAAGTGTAATTATGTAATTGAGATATTCGTCTAGAATTCACCAATTGCTCTGCTGTAATTTTAGAGCTATGCAGAAAACAACCATGATATTATAGAGGGTGTAATATTGTCCTCCCCACTTCAAAATATGATGTGGAGATGCCGGCGTTGGACTGGGGTGAGCACAGTAAGAAGCCTTACAACACCAGGTTAAAGTCCAACAGGTTTGTTTCAAACACTAGCTTTCGGAGCGCTGCTCCTTCCTCAGGTGAATGAAGAGGTATGTTCAAGAAACATATATGTAGACAAATTCAAAGATGCAAGACAATGCTTCGAATGCGAGCATTTGCAGTTAATTAAGTGTTTACAGATCCAGAGAAAGGGGTAACCCCAGGTTAAAGAGGTGTGAATTGTCTCAAGCCAGGACAGTTGGTAGGATTTCGCAGGCCAGATGGTGGGGGATGAATGTAATGAGACATGAATCCCAGGTCCTGGTTGAGGCCGCACTCGTGTGTGCGGAACTTGGCTATATGTTTCTGCTCGACGATTCTGCGTTGTCGCGCGTCTTGAAGGCCGCCTTGGAGAACGCTTACCCGGAGATCAGAGGCTAAATGCCCTTGACTGCTGAAGTGTTCCCCTAACTGGAAGGGGACATTCCTGCCTGGTGATTGTCGCACAATGTCCGTTCATTCGTTGTCGCAGCGTCTGCATGGTCTCGCCAATGTACCATGCTTCGGGACATCCTTTCCTGCAGCGTATGAGGTAGACAACGTTGGCCGAGTCGCACGAGTATGTACCGCATACCTGGCACGTCTTGCAGAGATTGCCATGGCAGGGTTGTGTGGTGTCGTGGTCGCTGTTCTGAAGGCTGGGTAGTTTAGGGTGGAAGCTAAACACATTAAAGAAGCCATCCTCTATGGACATGCCCTCCGTATACACAGGATCTGCTCAGATGAGGAGGAGCGTAACAGACATCTACAGACGCTGAAAGATGCCCTCGTACGAACGGGATATGGCGCTTGACTCATCGATCGACAGTTCCAACGCGCCACAGCAAAAAAACGCACTGACCTCCTCTGAAGACAAACGCGGGACACAACCGACAGAGTGCCCTTTGTCGTCCAGTGCTTTCCCGAAGCGGAGAAACTACGACATCTTCTTCGCCGCCTTCAACACGTCATCGATGAAGATGAACATCTTGCCAAGGTCATCCCCACACCCCCACTACTTGCCTTCATAACAACTGTGCAACCTCAAACAAACCATTTGTTTGCAGAAAACTACCCAGCCTTCAGAACAGCGACTATGACACCACACAACCCTGCCATGGCAATCTCTGCAAGACATGCCAGATCATCGACATGGATACCACCATTACACGTGAGAACACCACCCACCAGGTACACGGTACATACTCATGCGACTCGGCCAACGTTGTCTACCTCATACGCTGCAAGAAAGGATGTCCCGAAGCATGGTACATTGGCGAGACCATGCAGATGCTGCGACAACGAATGAACGGACATCGTGTGACAATCACCAGGCAGGAATGTTCCCTTCCAGTCGGGGAACATTTCGGCAGTCAAGGGCATTCAGCCTCTGATCTCCGGGTAAGCGTTCTCCAAGGCGCCCTTCAGGACGCGCGACAACGCAGAATCGCCGAGCAGAAACTTGTAGCCAAGTTCCGCACACATGAGTGCGGCCTCAACCGGGACCTGGGATTCATGTCGCATTACATTCATCTCCCACCATCTGGCCTGGGCTTGCGAAATCCTACCAATTGCCCTGGCTTGAGACAATTCACACCTCTTTAACCGGGGGTTACCCCTATCTCTGGATCTGTAAACACTTAATTAACTGCAAATGCTCGCATTCAAAGCATTGTCTTGCATCTTTGAATTTGTCTCTATATATGTTTCTGGAACATACCTCTTCATTCACCTGAGGGAGGAGCAGTGCTCCGAAAGCTAGTGTTTGAAACAAACCTGTTGGAAATTAACCTGGTGTTGTAAGACTTCTCATTACTACTTTCAAAATAGCTACTGATCTTTTTTGGGCAGCATGGTGACACAGTGGTTAGCACTGCTGCCTCACAGCTCCAAGGACCTGGCTTCAATTCTGGCCTTGAGTGACTGTCTGTGTGGAGTTTGCACTTTCTCCCCATGTCTGCATGGGTTTCCTCCGGGTGCTCCAGTTTCCTCCCACAGTCCAAAGATGTGCAGATTAGGTGGATTGACGATTAGTGTCCAAAAAGGTTGGTTGGGTTATGGGCATAGGATGAAGGTATGGGCTTAAGTAGGGTGCTCTTTCCAAGGGCCGGTGCAGACTCGATGGGCCAAATGACCTCCTTCTGCTCTGTAACTTATACGATTCTATGAACCTGATGAAGAAACTTGGCAGCTACAATTGTCAGCAAGTGCTGAACAGGTCCAATAAGATCCTTAAAGGAGACTGATGCAAGAGACAGAAAGACCAAGAAAGTAACGAAAATGAGGCAAGAGTGGGAGAAACTACAATGGAGAGAAAGAGGGATGCAATCGGGATTGTTGAAAGTGCAAGATGTTGGTGGGCCGCCCATAACCTGAAACAGATCATTTACAAATTGAAGGTATGGTCGCACAGTGGAGGGCGGCATGGTAGCACAGTAGTTAGTACTCTCACTTCACATCTCCAGGGTCACAGGTTCGATTCCCTTTTTGGGTCACTGTCTGTGTGGAGTCTGCACATTCTCCCCGTGTCTGCGTGGGTCTCCGGGTGGCCCGGTTTCCTCCCACAGACCAAAGATGTGCAGATTAGGTGGATTGCTCATGCCAAATTGCCCTGTAGTGTCCAAAGATGTGTAGGTTAGGTGGATTTCCCTTCCTGTCCAAACAAAAGGCTAGGTGGGGTTACTAGTTCAAGGAGATGGGATGGAGGTGTGGGCTTAAGTAGGGTGCTCTTTCCAAGGACTGGTGCAGACTCGATGGGCTGAATGGCCTCCTTCTGCACTGTAAGATTCTATGATTCACAAGGCCCTGTTGTGACCTATTTCAACTAGTTTTGTCTAACTACATCAAACATTGTGTGAGTGTGAGCTGTGGCGGTGTTGGTAGAATTCTGAGTTAAACAGCTGTGGGATCATGTCCCACGTCAGAAAATCAAGTGCATAATACAGCCTGGCATTTCAGTGAAGTCACATTGTTTCAAGTGACTTGTTGAAGCGAATGTCCCCTGACTGCCCACTTGGGTAGATATAACACTATTTCAAAGAATATCAGGGAGTTATCCTTGTTGTCTTGATCAACACATATCTTTCAACCAACATCACCAAACCAGATAACGGCTGGAATTCTCCGGCTGTTTGCTGGCGGCGGGATCCTCCCGTCCCGCTGGAAACGCATTCCCGCCCGTGGGTTTCCCGGTGACGTGGTGTGGCTTCAGTGAGAAATTCCATTGAGAGAGGGGGAGCAAGGAATCCCCCCACCAGGCTGCCTCCTGCTGCCCGGAAAAACGCGGTTCGGAGGCCCAATTTGGCCTTGATCTCATTGCTGTTTGTGTGACGTTGTTGTCATCATCAAACATTAACTGCTGCGTACGAGACATTGCAACAGTCTCTATATTTCAGAAATGCTGCCTTGGCTGTGAAACACATTCAGCAGCTATACAATTGTAAGTCTTCCTTTGAGGTTTTATTTGGACTAGAAGTGGAGTGTGGTGGTTGAACTCCATTCCAATGGTGAAGTGACCACTGTGATTAATTTGGAGCTCTGGGGCGAAATTCTCCGGAAACGGTGCGATGTCCGCCGACTGGCGCCCAAAACGGCGCAAATCAGACGGGCATCGCGCCGCCCTAAAGGTGCGGAATGCTCCGCATCTTTGGGGGCCGAGCCCCAACATTGAGGGGCTAGACCGGCGCCGGACGAATTTCCGCCCCGCCAGCTGGCGGAAAAGGCCTTTGGTGCCCCGCCAGCTGGCGCGGAAATGACATCTCCGGGCGGCGCATGCGCGGGAGCGTCAGCGGCCGCTGACAGCATTCCCGCGCATGCGCAGTGGAGGGAGTCTCTTCCGCCTCCGCCATGGTTGAGACCGTGGCGGAGGCGGAAGGGAAAGAGTGCCCCCACGGCACAGGCCCGCCCGCAGATCGGTGGGCCCCGATCGCGGGCCAGGCCACCGTGGGGGCACCCCTCGGGGCCAGATCGCCCCGCGACCACCCCAGGATCCCGGAGCCCGCCCGCGCCGCCTTGTCCTGCCGATAAGGTAGGTGAATTAATTTATGCTGGCGGGACAGGCATTTTAGCGGCGGGACTTCGGCCCATCCGGACCGGAGAATCGAGCGGGGGGGGGGGGGGGCCGCCAACCGGCACGGCGCGATTCCCGCCCCCGCCGAATATCCAGTGCCGGAGACTTCGGCAACCGGCGGGGGCGGGATTCACGCCAGCACCCAGCGATTCTCCGACCCGGCGGGGGGTCGGAGAATTTCGCCCCACTGATCTCAGGTGTATTTACCAGGTCAGCTGCAAGATGGCTGATGCAGCTTTGGCATATTCTGCAAAAGGAATTGTGCCTACATTGCTATCGGGGAGGACAGTTAGGTGTAAGAACAAGGCGCACGGGGAGCCCTGCTCAGCTACAGAGGGTTGGGGTGGCATGGCCCGGGCAATTTTTATGGGTCTGGAAGGTGTTTTCATGAAACACGCCAATGCAGTGAGGGACTGGAGAGAATGGATTCTCACTTGGAGCATCTCTCCAGTGTTAGCTCATTTCCTTCCATCGGTGACAGCAAGAGATCCCGCACCATTTTCACTGTCAGTCATCATTTAAATTCTGCTGAAGTACTTCGTCCCTGGAGATAGTAAAAACAGGGTGTGAATCAGATGCTGGCTAATAAAGGTTAGGTGGGATTGACCACATAACAACTTTCAGGCAGGTACCTGAAAGGGGTTAGTGGAAGAGTCCCATTGGAGATAAAGTCAGGGCAGCAGAGACCAAAGCTTTTCAAGGGAGTCTTGGCAGATGATTCCTGCTCCTCCTGATCCCCCAAAATGAAAGCTACCAACATATTTCTTTCATTATCCTCAACAGCTGTTCGCCTACACTGCCCTGGTGAGAAAATCACTGTGTCTTACCTGTTCAGGCCAAGTTAAAAGGAAACCTTTTGCAAAATAGGATCTCAATATGTTTAATTCATTCATGAGGCCCACCAGCTGCCATCGACAGGTGGGTCAGACAGAACCATGCAGGTCAAGATTGCAAAAGTTGGGTGAGGGTTAAATTCAATACCTTTCTTGCAAGAGTTAAAGAGGAAATGGGCTGGGAAGATGCAATTAAATGATAGCCTTTGCCTGTAAGAGGTACATTACTACACTGGTATGGTTTAAAGTAAAACTGAGCAAAACCAGTGAATACCTTTGGATTAAGCAAAATCCAGAACTGTAATTTATCATTTTCTTCACTTTACTCAAGTCATTCATGTTGTTCGTTGGCTTCTTCCAGAAGCTCAATGTTCATGATAAAGTGTCCCAATGTTAACATAGAAAGCTAAGCAACCTTTTCCTAAAGAGAAAATAATAATATAGAAATCGTGGACAGCACGTTAGCACAGTGGCTAGCACTGTGGCTTCACAGCACCAGGGTCCCAGGTTCGATTCCCCGCTGGGTCACTGTCAGTGTGGAGTCTACATGCTCTCCCCATGTCTGCGTGGGTTTCCTCCGGGTGCTACGGTTTCCTCCCACAGTCCAAAAACATACAGGTTAGGTGGATTGGCCATGCTAAATTGCCCTTAGTGTCCAAAAAGGTTAAGTGGGTCGGTGCAGACTCGATGGACCGAATGGCCTCCTTCTGCACTCTCTGTTCTATGTTCTATGTAAATATTAATGCCACCCAGGAAATAGCAAAGAAAGCTCATAAGAACACATCAAACATTTATGTTCCATGTAATTTGATGGACTATTTTGCAAACGAGAGGGCGTTTAAGGCAGACCAGAGCAGAGAAACAGAGTCAAGAATTTTCAGAAAGATACAGACTAAGCAGAAGGCTGGAAAACAACAAAACAAGCGTTGAATCCAAAGCCATGAAAGATGTGCAGAGATTATCAAAATGAAGCGTGAAAGAGAAAAGCATAAGAAAGATAAAAAGAAGGGTTTCTCAAAGGGCTTCTTGGGTGGCACGGTGGCACAGTGGTTAGCACTGCTGCCTCACAGCTCCAGGAACCCGGGTTTAACTCTGGCCAATATGTGTGAAGTTTGCACTTTCTCCCTGTGTCTGTGTGGGTTTCCTCCGGGTGCTCCACTTTCCTCCCACAGTCTAAAGATGTGCAGGTTAGGTGAATTGGAAATGCTCAATTGCCCCTTAGTGTCCGTTAGGTTAGGTGTGGTTACTGGGTTAAGGGGATAGGTTGGGGGCCTGACCCTAGGTAGGGTACCCTTTCTGAGGGTCAGTACAGAGTCGATGGATCGAATGGCCTCCTTCTGCACTGCAGTGATTCTTCAATACTAAAGGAGTCCATTTGGCTTAAATCTGTTTTCCTTTTCACAATGGAGCTGGTGGGCATCATCAAAAGCGATGACACCAAGCACTGTTCAGTGGATGGCCAAGGGAACAAAACAGTAATTCAACCAGAACCAGATATGGGGCGACACGATGGCACAGTGGTTAGCACTGTTGCCTCATAACGCCAGGGACATGGGTTCGATTTTGACCATGGGTGACCGTCTGTGTGGAGTTTGCACTTTCTCCCCGTGTCTGCGTGGGTTTCATCTGGGTGCTCCGGTTTCCTCCCACATTCCAAAGATGTGCAAGACTGGCCATGCGAATTTGCCTCTTAGTGTTCAAAGGTTAAGTGGGGTTATGGGCGAGTGGGCCGAGGGAGTGTGCTCTTTCAGAGGGTCGGCATAGACTTGATGGGCTGAATGGCCTCCTCCTGCACTGCAGGGAGTCTGCGATTCTAGACAGTGAGTGGAGAGGTATAGTGTGTGTGTGTGTGTGTGCGTGTGTGTGTGGTATTTGTTCAGTTGAGAAAGCTTGATCGGTAATTACACTAAGATTGAGCACTGCTCACCCAACTCTGCTCCTATAGATTGCAAATTTGCTTCAATTACAAACATTCATCTTCTCGCATTGCTGCTCGCAGCTGATTTATGTTGAGGCAAACAAATGGAAAAACCGGCTGGAAAAACCTGCGACGTATAATCACCATCAGCTATTTCTGCACACGACAAAGCCTATTTCCACCGGTGATGGAATGGTACAGACCTCTTTGAAAGATTGTGGAAAAAATCAGTCTGTTTGGCTGGGTGTTGGTTTACACCAAAAACGTTTCTAATCCATAGAAATGTTCACATAATTTAGTGAAAACATGTGTTGAGTACTCGTATTTGGAAAAATACAGAAAGCGCTTCATTGAATCAAATTCAGCATCTATTCAAAGCAGACTTCCATTGACATAGTGCCTTTTAGAACTATGGATTATTCCAAAGTGCCTTGCAACCAATTAAATAGTCATTGTTCTAATGAAGGAAACACGATGGCCAGTTTTCACGCAGCAAGTGATGTGATAATGACCAGATTTTTTGTTTTACTGACGTTGGTTGAGGGATAAATCAGGGCACCAGGGAAAACTCTACTGCTCTTAGTGTGATGGGGCCCTTTACATGACCACATGATAGGACAGGCCGGCCATCAGTTTAACATCTTAACTGAAAGACAGCACCTCTGGTAGTGCAGTGCTCAAACAGTACTGCACTGGATTATCAGCCTATATTTTGGCATTCAGCATCTTTCCAGCCTTCTGAGTCAGAGCCAAGAATTAACACAGCCATGGTTGGTTTTATAAGGTCCAACAACTAAATAGAAGAACAAAAATTAACTGATGGACAAATTAGAGGGGGCCGCTCCCAAAGAAGAATCGGAACACAGCCCAAAAGGAACAAAGAGGGAACGGAAACTTTAAAACACATCAAACCAAAATGTGAAAATCAGGGTCTATAATTCAGTCCAACCCCTGCGGTGTCCACCGAGCACAGAAGACATTGAGTGTGCCCATGGACACCACATGCAGGATGGGAATAGAGGGATACGGACTCGGGAAGTGTAGAAGATTTTAGTTTAGTCGGGCAGCATGGTCGGCACGGGATTGGAGGGCCGAAGGGCCTGTTCCTGTGCTGTACTTTTCTTTGTTCTTTGTCTGCTCCCGCTCCGGGGACATCCGGCCGCGAATGAGGCCATGGAAGAGGCGTAAAGTTACTTTACAATAATGTCATATAAACTTAATAACTGCTGGAAGAGGAATATAAACCCTAAAAAAGGGATCAACCAGCAGAGTCAGCTCTCATAGCTTGGTCATGGGAAGGATAGAGCACAGAAACCGAGTGGAACAGTGAATCCATCTGAAGAAAACCAAAAGCTAAAGAAGAGAGATCGTCAAGGTGGACCTGAAGGTCTTTTCAACCAACCAGGAGAATCCAGAAGCAAGATCTTTTTACTTTTCTGTAAAGACAGTGATTGCACCTTTTAAAAGAAAAAATATAATAATAAAATAACTTAAAGTTTTAACCTGAAACAGTGGTTATTACAAAGTCTACTTTACTTACTTAGCAATGCGGGACCCAGGATCGATGCTACTAAGTGGTAAGTAGATAAAATTCTTCTATGAAGATAAGGGTTATACTGGGGGTTAACTTGAAAATATAGTTTGACCCGAATAGCACCCACCTAAGTCTGCATAGGAGTCAGGGAGTGAGAATCCCTGTTCACCATTTGGAATGTCTTTTGACCCTTTTTGTACAGGGGGAATTCTAAGAATAGTGGTGAGTTTTTTTACTTCACTTGATTGAATAGAATCATAGAATCATAGAAGTTTACAGCATGGAAACAGGCCCTTCGGCCCAACCAGTCCATGCCGCCCAGTTTTTACCATTAAGCTAGTCCCAGTTGCCCACACTTGGCCCATAACCCTCTATACCCATCTTACCCATGTAAATATCTAAATGCTTTTTAAAAGACACAATTGTACCCGCCTCTACTACTACCCCTGGCAGCCCATTCCAGACACTCACTACCCTCTGAGTGAAGAAATTGCCCCTCTGGGCCCTTCTGAATCTCTCCCCTCTCACCTTAAACCTATGCCCTCTAGTTTGAGACTCCCCTACCTTTGGGAAAAAATGTTGACTATCTACCTTATCTATGCCCCTCATTATTTTATAGACCTCTATAAGTTCACCCCTAAGCCTCCTACGCTCCAGGGAAAAAAGTCCCAGTCTACCCAGCCTCTCCTTATAACTCAAACCATCAAGTCCCGGCAACATCCTAGTAAATCTTTTCTGCACTCTTTCTAGTTTAATAATATCCTTTCTATAATAGGGTGACCAGAACTGCACACAGTATTCCAAGTGTGGCCGTACCAATGGCTTGTACAACTTCAACAAGACGTCCCAACTCCTGTATTCAATGTTCTGACCAATGAAACCAAGCATGCCGAATGCCTTCTTCATCACCCTGTCCACCTGCGACTCCACCTTCAAGGAGCTATGAACCTGTACTCCTAGATCTCTTTGTTCTATAACTCTCCCCAACGCCATACCATTAACTGAGTAGGTCCTGGCCTGATTCGATCTGCCAAAATGCATCACCTTACATTTATCTAAATTAAACTCCATCTGCCATTCGTCGGCCCACTGGCCTAATTGATCAAGATCCCGTTGCAATCCTAGATAACCTTCTTCGCTATCCACTGTGCCACCAATCTTGGTGTCATCTGCAAACTTACTAACCATGTCTCCTAAATTCTCATCCAAATCATTAATATAAATCACAAATAACAGTGGACCCAGCACCGATCCCTGAGGCACACCACTGGTCACAGGCCTCCAGTTTGAAAAACAACCCTCTACAACCACCCTCTGTCTTCTGTCGTCCAGCGAATTTTGAATCCAATTGGCCACCTCACCCTGGATCCCGTGAGCTTTAACCTTCTGCAACAACCTACCATGCGGTACCTTGTCAAAGGCTTTGCTAAAGTCCATGTAGACAACGTCTACTGCACTGCCCTCATCTACCTTCTTGGTCACCCCCTCAAAAAACTCAATCAAGTTTGTGAGACATGATTTTCCACGCACAAAGCCATGCTGACTGCCCCGAATCAGTCCTTGCCTCTCTAAATGCTTGTAGATCCTGTCTCTCAGAATACCTTCTAGCAACTTACCTACTACAGACGTTAGGCTCACCGGTCTGTAGTTCCCAGGCTTTTCCCCACTGCCCTTCTTATACAAGGGCACAACATTTGCCACTCTCCAATCTTCAGGCACCTCACCTGTGGCTGCCGATGATTCAAATATCTCGGTTAGGGGACCCGCAATTTCCTCCCTAGCCTCCCACAACATCCTGGGATACATTTCATCAGGTCCCGGGGATTTATCTACCTTGATGCGCTTTAAGACTTCCAGCACCTCCTCCTCTGTAATATGCACACTTCTCAAGACATCTCCTCCTCTGTAATATGCACACTTCTCAAGAATCTCAAAAGGAACTTCTCAACACTCAACAATCACAATTCCAAGATTTCCGTTTCAGGATGATCATGCAGATGAAATGAAGGCAAGTTAATACAAAGCATTCCATTCCTGAAATATGTACGTGTCGGGCCCAGGCACTCCTGATTCATCCAGTTTAATCTGGCTGCCTGGCTCTATACTGAATCCTGGTGATGTCATCCAGATACTTTGTAACTAGAAACAACTTGGGAGCGATTCTCAGAGCCCCTCGCCGGGCTGGAAAATCGCCGCAACCGCGCCACGACACCGGCGCGCGATTTTCTGAGGTACGGAGAATCGCCGCCATTTGCGCCGGCGCGTTTGCAGCGGCGCCGGCCGTGGGCTGCTGGAATCGGCAGGGCTGCCGATTCTCTGGCCCGGATGGGCCGAGTGGCCACGCAGATATGACAGAGTCCCGCCGGCGCCGTTCACCCCTGGTCGCTGCCGGCGGGAAGTCTGCACGAACAGTCGGGGGCGGCCTGTGGGGGGCTCCTGCACTGGAAGGGGCCTCCGATGGGGTCTGGCCCGCGATCGGGGCCCACCGATCGGCAGGCCGGCCTCCCCCACCCACCCCCGCCCTCCGGGCCTACTTCCTGGCACGGCCAGCCCCTGAACACCGACGCTATGTTGAGTCGGGGCCGGCGCGCTAAAGTAGTCCCCTGCGCATGCGCAGGTTGACGCGGCGCCTATTTGGCACCCCAAAAGGAGGCTGGAGCGGCGTTAACCGCTCCAGCGCCATGCTGGCCCCCATAGGGGGCCAGAATCGGTCATACCCGGGCCCGGTTTGCACTGTCGTGAAACGCAACCGCGTTCACGACGGCGCGAACACTTGGGCTCCATATTGGAGAATCGCCCCCCTTGTATTTTAGTCAGGTGTTCCAAATATTGTGAATACACTCTGTAGTTTCACTTACGCACTAAGATTTTACCTTTGTTTACCCGCTGTTTATAGTCTTATTTAGCGAACGTAAAGGGTTGAAGAACAGCCTATCCAAATTTGCCTACATTGCAACATTTGATCTATTTATTTTGTGTGCTGATGTAAAATAGCCTGTACCTGTGCTGCCAAGTGTCAATTTAATAATTTATTGGTTTTTGATTAATGTCTGTAAGTTTGGCCAAAGTAATTTCCATGATCTCCAATATTCCTAATAAATTAAGATACTGACTTCACAATGCAGTGTTCTAGGGTCAGTGAGAACACTCAGAGAGGGCACACTGGCAGCCATAATTAGTGTTTAACATGGGTATGAGGTAGGGAAAGTGATAGAATTAGAAAAGTCAAGCTCCAAGAAGATACGCTTGTCGTTAAAAAGACTGCAGTCGATTACGTTATCCGGCTGTGATTAGAACAGGACAGATTTTATTACTGTGTCACCCAAGGCTAGAATCAAACGCAGGTCCCTGACGCTCTGAGGCAGCAGTACTAGCCACCTTGCACCCCTGCTGCCCAATTTAGATTGAATTCAACTGAAAATGTATGGTTCCCCAATTTGACAGTGTAAAACCGAGCAGCTGGAATGTTTGGCATGCGTGATCTTTGATTTGGCATGGCACTTTCTAGCATAGTATCCTTAATGTAAAAACAGTTCGATGTAGAAAATGTGATAAATGTTTCCCAATCCAGTTCCATTGGCTACAGATACGTTAGCAACTCAAAGAACAGTTTCATGTATGAAATGAATTCTGAACTTAGGTTTCCAGTGAATTTTGGGGATATATAAGCTTTGTCATCAGGCCCGATCTGCGGTCAAGTCTGCAAACGGAAATTTATACCAATCTGACAATCAGGTACCTATACACAGTAAATTGGTGATTGAGGGAGACACGGTGGCACAGTGGTTAGCACTGCTGCCTCACAGTACCAGGGATCCCGGTTCAATTCAGGCCTTGGGTGACTGTGTGGAGTTTGCACATTCTCCCCGTGTCTGCATGGGTTTCGTCCGGGAGCTCCGGTTTCCTCCCACAGTCGAAAGATGTGCAGTTCAGGTGGGTTATGTGGATAGGGCAGGACAGTGGGCTTGGGTAGGGTGCTCTTTCAGAGGGTCAGTGCAGAGTCAATGGGCCGCATGACCTCCTTATCCAATGCAGGGATTCTATGATTAAACATCTGTTGGTCTATCTGACATTTACTGTCAACACCAAATTCTCCCAGACCATAATTTAATTTCCATTAAAATAGTTCTAAATTCTCTCTTCATTTCATTGGGTTATACAAGCTCATCAGAGCACCATTTTGCAAGCAACTGCTGTAATAAGAACATAAGAACTAGGAGCAGGAGTAGGCCATCTGGCCCCTCGAGGCTGCTCCGCCATTCAATGAGATCATGGCTGATCTTTTGTGGACTCAGCTCCACTTTCTGGCCCGAACACCATAACCCTTAATCCCTTTATTCTTCAAAAAACTATCTATCTTTATCTTAAAAACATTTAATGAAGGAGCCTCTACTGCTTCACTGGGCAAGGAATTCCATAGATTCACAAGCCTTTGGGTGAAGACGTTCCTCCTAAACTCAGTCCTAAATCTACTTCCCCATATTTTGGGGCTATGCCTCCTAGTTCCGCTTTCACCCGCCAGTGGAAACAACCTGCCCGCATCTATCCTATCTATTCCCTTCATAATTTTATATGTTTCTATAAGATCGCCCCCTCATCCTTCTAAATTCCAACGAGTGCAGTCCCAGTCTACTCAGCCTCTCCTCGTAATCCAACCCCTTCAGCTCTGGGATTAACCTAGTGAATCTCCTCTGCACACCCTCCAGTGCCAGTACGTCCTTTCTCAAGATGTGTTGATGCCGGCGTTGGACTGGGGTGAGCACAGTAAGAAGTCTTACAACACCAGGTTAAAGTCCAACAGGTTTGTTTCGATGTCACTAGCTTTCGGAGCGCTGCTCCTTCCTCAGGTGAATGAAGAGGTATGTTCCAGAAACACATATATAGACAAATTCAAAGATGCCAAACAATGCTTGGAATGCGACCATTAGCAGGTGATTAAATCTTTACAGATCCAGAGATGGGGTGACCCCAGGTTAAAGAGGTGTGAATTGTCTCAAGCCAGGAGAGTTGGTAGGATTTTGCAGGCCAGATGGTGGGGGATGAATGTAATGCGACATGAATCCCAGGTCCCGGTTGAGGCCGCACTCATGTGTGCGGACCTTGGCTATAAGTTTCTGCTCGGCGATTCTGCGTTGTCGCGCGTCCTGAAGGCCGCCTTGGAGAATGTGTGTGGCGTCCTTTCTCAAGTAAGGAGACCAAAACTGAACACAATACTCCAGGTGTGGCCTCACTAACACCTTATACAATTGCAGCATAACCTCCCTAGTCTTAAACTCCATCCCTCTAGCAGTGAAGGACAAAATTCCATTTGCCTTCTTAATCACCTGTTGCACCTGTAAACCAACTTTCTGCGACTCATGCACTAGCACACCCAGGTCTCTCTGCACAGCAGCATGTTTTAATATTTTATCATTTAAATAATAATCCCTTTTGCTGTTATTCCTACCAAAATGGATAACGTCACATTTGTCAACATTGTATTCCATCTGCCAGACCCTAGCCCATTCACTTAGCCTATCCAAATTCCTCTGCAGTCTTCCGGTATCCTCTGCACTTTTTGCTTTACCACTTATCTTAGTGTCGTCTGCAAACTTGGACACATTGCCCTTGGTCCCCAACTCCAAATCATCTATGTAAATTATGAATAATTGTGGGCCCAACACTGAACCCTGAGGGACACCACTAGCTACTGATTGCCAACCAGAGAAACACCCATTAATCCCCACTCTTTGCTTTCTATTAATTAACCAACCTCTATCCATGTTACTACTTTCCCCTTAATGCCATGCATCTTTATCTTATGCAGCAACCTTTTGTGTGGCACCTTGTCAAAGGCTTTCTGGAAATCCAGATATACCACATCCATTGGCTCCCTGTTATCTACCGCACTGGTAATGTTCTCAAACAATTCCACTAAATTAGTTAGGCACGACCTGCCCTTTATGAACCCATGCTGCGTCTGCCCAATGGGACAATTTCCATCCAGATGCCTCGCTATTTCTTCCTTGATGATAGATTCCAGCATCTTCCCTACTACCAAAGTTAAGCACACTGGCCTATAATTACCCGCTTTCTGCCTACCTCCTTTTTTAAACAGTGGTGTCACGTTTGCTAGTTTCCAATCCGCCGGGACCACCCCAGAGTCTAGTGAATTTTGATAAATTATCACTAGTGCATTTGCAATTTCCCTAGCCATCGCTTTTAGCACTCTGGGATGCATTCCATCAGGGCCAGGAGACTTGTCTACCTTTAGCCCCATTAGCTTGCCCATCACTTCCTCCTTAGTGATAACAATCATCTCAAGATCCTCACCTGTCATAGCCTCATTTCCATCAGTCACTGGCAAGTTATTTGTGTCTTCCACTGTGAAGACCGACCCAAAAAACCTGTTCAGTTCCTCAGCCATTTCCTCATCTCCCATTATTAAATCTCCCTTCTCATCCTCTAAAGGACCAATATTTACCTTAGCCACTCTTTTTTGTTTTATGTATTTGTAGAAACTTTTACTATCTGTTCTTATATTCTGAGCAAGTTTACTCTCATAATCTATCTTACTCTTCTTTATAGCTTTTTTAGTAGCTTTCTGTTGCCCCCTAAAGATTTCCCAGTCCTCTAGTCTCCCACTAAACTTTGCCACTTTGTATGCTTTTTCCTTCAATTTGATACTCTCCCTTATTTCCTGAGATATTCACGGTCGATTTTGTCTCTTTCTACCATCCTTCCTTTTTGTTGGTATAAACCTTTGCTGAGAACTGTGAAAAATCGCTTGGAAGGTTCTCCACTGTTCCTCAACTGTTTCACCATAAAGTAGTTTCATGATCAAGAATAAGAGACGAGTGTAAGTGTTCAATAAACGTGACAATAAACAAATCATAATCCAAACATCTCAGAGTCTACGAGATGGAAACCAAGCTAATTGGCTGAAATATTCTGCTCACTAAAAATAATGACAACTTATATTTTTATTGTGCCCTTGAGATTCTAAATCATCCAAAGGTGTTTGAGAGAAATATGGGGTAGAATTGTACATCCCCCAGCTGGGCATGTACTCGACCTGTATGTTCATTGACTAACATGTGATGATGTGGGCACACATCCCGATGCCATCGTGCACTTGCGCAATATTTCACTAGGTGGGCACAGGTGGGATCAGGCACGCGCCTAGCGACAATTAGAGGAGTGATTAAGGGGATTAAAACTCCAATCGACTGGAATTACACATTGCTCGTGCAATAATAAGTTCATCGCAGGGGCAGCACGGGAGGACAGCCCATCCAGAATTAACGTTTTTTCAGTCACGTGCAGGATCGCTAACAATGGCGGAGGAGTTAGGCATCTGTAGGGGTGAGGTAAGGTGGTGGCCTGTGGTGCGAAGAGTGTTTTGTGTGTTGGCTTCATCAGAATGTTGAGCTCCAATGAGTTTTCTGTTGGTTTGAACCTGATGTTTGGGTCCCTCTTTCGACCTTTGTGCCTGGGTGAGTCCCTTGGTTGGCCTGCAGTGTGTATTGTGTACCCGGCAAGTAGCACCTCGTCTGGAGAAGAGGAGGAGGACACGGCACAAAGATTGAGGAAGCAAGCTGCTCACAGGAAGCGCCCCTCGAGCAGAGATCCATGTACAAGATGGTCAGGGTCTTCAGAGAACGAGAAATGATTGCTCCCCAGAGAAGATGACACTCACCCAGCTGCCAGGGTGTGCAAGCAGCGGTCCAACTACCTTGACATGACTGAGGTCCAGTGCCGCAGGAGGCTCTGGCTACCAAAGGGAGCAGCCATGAGCATCTGCTAGATGTCGGGTCTGAGATAGCCTCCAATTATGCGGGGGAAGCCTCCAATTGCCATAGAATTGAAAGTAACGGTGACTCTAAACCTTTATGCCTCTGGATTTTTCCAGGGTGCTGTAGGTGATCTCTGTTGAGTTTCACAGTCAGCTACACATAGCTGTAATAAGCAAGTCACCAAAGTACTGTTCTAGTGTGTGAGTACATTCATCCATTTTAGGAGAGACCAAGTCAGCCAGACTGAGCGGCAAGAGGTTTTCTGGCCATTGCTGGGTTCTCCTGCATCCAGGGAGCTATTGATTGCACCCATGCATCCATCAGGCACCAGCACGGTGTATAGGCAGCACGGTGGCAGAGTGGTTAGCACTGTTGCTTCACAGCGCCAGGGACCCGGGTTCAATTCCTGGTTTGGGTCGCTGTCTGTGCGGAGTTTGCACGTTCTCCCCGTGTCTGCGTGGGTTTCCTCCGGTTTCCTCCCACAAATCGCGAAAGACGTGCTGTTAGGTGAATTGGACATTCTGAATTTTCCCTCTGTGTGCCCGAACAGGCGCCGGAGTGTGGCGACTAGGGGATTTTCACAGTAACTTCATTGCAGTTTTAATGTAAGCCTACTTGTGACACTAATAAAGATTATTATTATAAAAGCTAGCCACCTAGGCGCTTTTGTGAACAGGAAGGGTTTCACTCAAATTCAGATTGTATGTGGACACAGAAACTAGATCTTACATGTATGCTAGGTACCTGGGCAGCCCCCACAATTCTGCGTCTCTCGAAGGTTCTCAGGCTCTTTGTTACACAAGCACATCGAGACAGATGGTTGTTTGGCGACAAGGTTTACCCACTGAAAAGGTGACTCATGCCACCTTTCAGATGCTCGAGGACTGACGCAGAGGAGAGATACAACTGCTGCCATGTATCCACAAGGGCTGTGGTGGAACAGACATCGGCCTGGTGAAGATCAGGTTCAGATGCCTCGAGCGATCCGGGGTACGCTGCAGTACCCACCCGAGGAAGTGCCTCTCAGTGTGATAGTCTGCTGATCTCTTCACAATCTTGCTCTCTCCAGGGGGCAGACCTTGGAGCAGGAGGATGAGGGTGCAGTGACTCCAGACACAGACATGAACACTGACGAGGGCTCTGTGCTGATGTGGGGAAGCCGGAGGGAGAGGACGACGGGAAATCTCTGAGGAACCTCCAGGACGGCAGGGACACCAAGGACGTGCTCATTCAGCATTCCTTCATATAGGCTGGCATGACCTTCCTTCCACCAATGCCATTGGTCAGTATCATCCTCCCAGACAAATAACACTCATCCATTCCCTGAGACCACTGTCACTCAGTAAAGCTCAATATCCTGGACATCTCTGATCAGGCAGTAATTACTCTGACACCTAGTAACACACAAGACACATGTGGCTTGAATGGAGTATGATATTAAAGGCCATAACTTCAGATATATACAAAAAGTAGTTGATCCACACGGATCAGAAACATAATGGGTGGGATTCTCCAGTAGCCGACAGCGGAAATGTAATTTGGCGGAGAATAGCTTCCGATGCCAAATTTGCGGCATGCGCCGATTTGACGCCAAATTGCGATTCTCCGTCACCGCAAAAATGCCACTAATGCGTTTCACTCCGCACGTACAGTAGGCACCGTTTGCATGTCATTCGCGGGCTCGACCCGGTATTCTCCAGGGCCTTGCCGATTCTCCGCCGAGTTCCCAACGTGGTTCACTTGTTCTTTTTAAAATGGTGAAACCGGCGTGGCGGCTGCTGAGGGAGAGAGTGTGGAAGGTGTCCAACATCGCCATAGTTTGCTGACAGTTGTGCCGCTGATCGGGGGGGGGGGCTTCTGCCAGGGCTGGGGGTAATAGCGAGGGGTGGTCAGGAGGTGGGCTGTGGCTTTGGGGTGGACGGACATGGAGCACCAATACTATAGCCAGCAAGGCAGCCATGCAGCAGCGCACACCGTTAACAGCCCACTGTGAACCTAGTGCCACTAACCCTAACACCTCCCTGGGTGCCCTCTGGCCCCAGCCGACCCATCAGCTGTGTGGGCACGCTCCAGCACAACCAGTACCATCTTTTTGGCTGACATATGTGTGTGTGGGGATTGTAATATGTATGTGCGGCTGCAGCTTGTCAGCCTCCCATGTGTCGACACCGACTCGGTATATCCCCCACCATTTTTCAGTGGAATTGAGAGTGTTCCACGGGGCATCGGTGCTAGCCCCCCCATAGGTACCGGAATTGGTCCAGTGGGGCGCTGTTTGTCTGTCGTAAAAGTCCATGGATTCTCCGTTGGGGTCAGCATTTAGAGCTGGATTCTCCGATTTTGAGTCTATGTCCAGAGCATGTGTCTAGTCTTACGACCAAAAAGTCGGCGGCGCCCCCACACTGGTACTCCGCTCAGTGGGGGGCTTGCAGCCGCACCACGTGAAGCTCCCGGCTTTACCTGCAGATACGGACGGAGAATTGCCGGGTCCATGGCCATGCATGCGCACGGCGGCGACCTGCGGCGGTCGCGCCGTACAACATGGCGTCGGCTGTGTGCGGACCCGGCCTGCCAGATAGTGCCCCCCTGTAACCCCCTCGTCACCCCCGGACCACCCCCACCAGCCCCCGCTGAAGCCTCCCGCCGGCCAGCGAAACAGCTCCCCCCCCCTGACTGTGGGGCGCAGTAGTCCTCCGATTGCTGGTACACTGGACACTCACAACCCCGCCATCTGCCCGTGGAAGCGTGAAATGACCTCGCCGCAGTGCCATAGCAGCTCTCCCATGGTGGTAAAATAATCTTTATTATTGTCACATGTAAGTTTACATTAACACTGCAATGAAGTTGCTGTGAAAATGCCCTAGTCACCACACTCTGGCGCCTGTTCGGGTATACAGAGGGAGAATTCAGCATATCCAAAAGACCTAACAGCATGTTTCGGGACTTGTGGGAGGAAACCAGTGAACCCAGAGGAAACCCATGCAGACAGGGGGAGAACGTGCAGACTCTGCACAGACAGTTGGCCCAAACCAGGATTCGAACCCGGGTCCCTGCCGTTGTGATGCAACAATGCTCACCGCTGTGCTAAAATAAATGCAAATTACTGCGGATGCTGGAATCTGAAACGAAAGAGAAAATGCTGGAAAATCTCAGCAGGTCTGGCAGCATCTGTCGGGAGAGAAAAGAGCTGACGTTTCGAGTCCGATGACTATTTGTCAAAGCTCTTTTTTGTTCTCCAGCCCCTTTCACTGGCTCTGTACCAGTTTAGAAACTCTGATATCTTCCAGTTCTGATTAACCTTAAACCGTAGCTCAGTTCCTCTTCCGCAGTTGCCGCCTGACCTGCTAAGTATTTCAGGCATTTTCTGTTTCCAAGGCTGTGCCCTGTTTTTGATTACTTTGAATCCATCTCGAGGAATCCCGGTGTCAGTGAAGATTAACTTGAGTGAATGTGAAATGGAAAATAAAAGTAAAATATTAACTGTTAATTCCACCTACATTGATAGGCCAAGTCTGAAACCTTGTGCCTCTGTGGAATAAAGACCTCCCATGTCTAACATGAAATCATGGGGTAAAAGAGGCTTAAAGGAGATCAGGACACTAAAATTAATTCAGGATGTTCTTATATCCCTCATGCTTGTAGACATTTCACAAACAAAGATTCTGCATGAAAGCAGCTTGGAAGTTTGGAAAATGAAATATTTACCATCAACCCACTGTGGGATATGCAATTCAGGGACTCAAAATAGAATTTAATGAAAATGACTTCAATGTTTCTGACAGATCTTTGTCCCATGGTGTTTCTTGGTTTGCAGAAACATAATTAAATCTACCGAACATTTATCTTTCTAACACCATAATGTCCATGCATCCAGAAAGGCAGACATCAAAGATGACTTAGTCTCATTTTCACAGAGATTTTGTTCTCAGTTGCTCAAGCCAACCTTGCCACCTTTTGAGGTGCTTAATAATACAAATTTAGTTTGACAATTCACCTGCTAAAAGCATTCGTTGGCCTTGCATTTTTATTTTTCTGACATATTGATTAGTTTGTTAACATTCTGTCAGAGGGCGAAGACCTCACTGTATGTTTTTATGATACATATATGTATAACCATGGCTAACCTTAAAAAAAATTAAAAACTGGGTAAAGACTTTAAAATGACTGAAGCCATGGCTGGCTACGATTCAAACAAAAATAACTTTCTGGCATTCAGAAAAGCTGGCACCTCATTATCCCTGAAGATACGCGAATGGCCCAGTAAGCTTCAGAAGACCAACGTCCAAGGCAATTATGCAAAAGCCACCTACATTTACATATGGGCGGGACGGTAGTACAGTGATGAGAAATCTCAGCAGGTCTGGCAGCATCTGTAGAGAGAGAAAAGAGCTAACGTTTCGAGTCCGATAACTCTTTGTCAAAGCTCTTTTTTGTTCTCCAGCCCCTTTCACTGGCTCTATACCAGTTTAGAAACTCTGATATCTTCCAGTTCAGATTAACCTGAAACTGTAGCTCAGTTCCTCTTCCACAGTTGCCGCCTGACCTGCTCAGTGTTTCAAGCATTTTTCTGTTTCCAAGGCTGTGCCCTATTTTTGATTACTGAAAGATATCAGAGTTTCTAAACTGGTATAGAGCCAATGAACGGGGTTGAGAACAAAAAATAAACTAAAGGAAATGTCTGTGATAAGCTGAAGGGGAGAGGTGATTAACTGATTACAGGAAATATAAAAGGTGAAAGGAGATAAAAGTAGGACACATTTTATTGGTTTATTATTTTTGAATTCATTGATTATGGCCCAGATCTTCCATGAAGTGGCAAAGTTCGGCTCTGTCTGTAATGTTCTGTGCCCTGAAATAGCCCGGCATTTCTGACCACGTCTTCTAAGTCTGCCTTTTCAAGAAGTGTGAAGCATACAGCTTTTTTGCAGTGTCAGGGAATGGAAACACTTCCTTTTTATGGCACTAGCTGCTGAAAGGTACATTTAAATGTCCAGTTTGAATGTTAGTGAATGGATGAATGCTGGTGAATGGGTCAGTGAGTAAATAGCTAGGGTCATAGGTGTCATAATATGCACCCATGCACATCATGAGGTAAAAGCAGGAAGTGACAGACACCCAATCAATATACAGAACAGAACACGACCAATCACAAGACAGGACACCAGAGGGGGACTTACACCTATAAATCACACAAAGTATCAGCACTCTGCCTCTTTCCACTGGTGATAGCTATAGTGACAGTCAGGGGGCGGGATTCTCCGATATCGGCACGATGTCCGCCGACCGGCGCCAAAAACGGCGCGAATCAGTCCAGCATCGCGCCGCCCCAAAGGTGCGGAAGTCTCCGCATCTTGAGCGGCCGAGCCCTCACATTGAGTGGCTGGGCCCGTGCCGGACTGATTTCCGCCCCGCCAGCTGGCGGGAAAGGCCTTTGGTGCCCCGCCAGCTGGCGCAAAACTGACTTTGCCGGGCGGTGCATGCGCGGGAGCGTCAGCGGCCGCTGACGGCATCCCCGCGCATGCGCAATGGAGGGGGTCTCTTCTGCCTCCGTCATGGTGGAGACCATGGTGAAGGCGGAAGGAAAAGAGTGCCCCCACAGCACAGGCCCGCCCGCGGATCGGTGGGTCCCAATCGCGGGCCAGGCCACCGTGGGGGCACCCCCTGGGGCCAGATCGCCCCGCGCCCCCCCCCAGGACACCGGAGCCCGCCCGCGCCGCCATGTCCCGCTGTCCCAAAGGTGGTTCAATCCACGACGGCTGGCGTGGGTTGACAGCGGCGGGACTTCGGCCCATCGCGGGCCGGAGAATCGCCAGGGGGGGCCCGCCAATCGGCGCGGCGCAATTCCAGCCCCCGCCGAATATCCGGCGCCGGAGAATTCGGCAACCGGCGGGGGCGGGATTCACGCCAGCCCCAGGCGATTCTCCGACCCGGCGGGGGGTCGGAGAATCCCGCCCAGGGTGTACAAATCATTCAACACCTCCGACACGTGGATGAGAGCTAGCCTGGTCTAGATAGTTAGCTTTAGTTACTTAGGGTAGTAGAGAGTGAACCCACAGGCAGCTGTGTGTTTCGTTACTGGAGTTCAATAAATCTCATATTGAACCAATGCCTTCGTTTGGTGTATACTTGATCAGTTAATTGTATTGTGTGCAATCCGTGTTACCCCAGGGTGAACAACACGACAGTAGGGTGAGTCAGTGGCTGAGGTAATTGGGTCAGTCGGTAGGATAGGTGAGGTAATGGGTAGGATGGCAGGTAGATTAGGTGGTGGCTGTATCGTGTGGTAGGTGGGCTGGGCAGTAGGTGGGTAGGGTGGCAAGTTCTTAGGGTTTCAGATGGGCAGGGTGGCAGGTGGGTAGGGTGGAAAGTTGTTGGGGTGTCAGGTGGGCAGGGTGGCAGGCATGTGAGGTGGATAAGTAGGCGAGGTGGGTATGTGGATCCATGAGGACAGTTAGGTCGGGTTCGGGCATAGTCAGGTGATGGTGTACCCAAGAGTTAGACTTGGATTTTTCTGTCTAACATTACCTGTGATCCAGAGACTGGAAGATCTGTGCTGCTTGCTATCATTGTCAAATTTTAACATCAACCTCAGGCATTATCATGGCCGGTACAAACTTGGAGGGCCCTAAGGACCTGTTCCTGTGCTGGATTGTTCTTTGTTCTTTGATGACCATGAAACCATTGCCGATTGTCATTAAAAAAAACATCTGGTTCACTAATGTTCTTCAAGGAAGGAAGTCTGCCATTCTAACCCGGTCTGGCCTACATGTGACTCCAGACCCACACAGTGATGTGGTTGATGAGCAAGCCACTAAGTTCAAGGCAATTAGGGATGGGCAACAAATGCCGGCCCAGCCAACGACGCCCACATCCCAAGAATGAATTAAATTTAGAAAAGCACCACCACCAGCAGCATCCCTGGAAATGGGGCAGAAGACATGCTGCAGGGACACCAGTGGTGGGAGGGTCTAATTACAGCATGACAAGTTGACATGAACTCTATGTATTATGAATTTATAATGAGTAAAGTTTGACACAAAATGTGTGACCAAAACATAATCGGAAGTCAAGTGATGCATAAATATAAAATGTTAATAAAATACAGATACGTGGTCACCAATCTCCTGTCGCATTGCCTACAGAAACTCAGAGACCAAATGTAGTCTTCAGGTGAAGCAGGGTCAGGGGTAGAAAATAATTGCACCAGCTAAGACAGATGCAATTATGTTTACATTTTAAAGCTATTCGTTCTGTCCTTATTTTGTACAATACATTATTTTAATATGAGAATTTCTGGTTTAGTGACGAAACATGACAATTGTCCAATCGGAAAAGGTGTTATTTGGAGGAAAGGAACTTTCCTGCAGTCCAAGCTGAGGAACTGGAAGCTGCACTGTGACCTTTGATGTTAGCAGTATTCATTTTAAATAAGGGAGTAAGTATTTAAAGTGAGTAAATTTGACAAAGGAAAATGAGATTTTGCTGACAGGAAGCAGTGACTTAACATTTTTAATATTGATATTGGGAGCTCTGAAATATCCTTATGTTGGCTAGTTTTGCACTGGTTTCGGATTGGTCGCTTCTTTTCTTAAATGTTTAATGAATAGAAATCGTATTTGAGACAATGTGGATGGGTCATGCAACAAATAGTGTCATGTGAGAGTACCTTTAAGAAATGGGTGTTTATAAGCTTGGGACTGTGGGAGGAAACCGGAGCACCCGGAGGAAACCCACGCACACATGGGGAGAACGTGCAGACTCCGCACAGACAGTGACGCTGGTGGATTCATTTTAGTTTTGGAGAAGCTGCAATCACAGCAGGATATGTATGAATCTCTGCAAGCTTATGAATGTCCATTTGTTGATTTCAACATGGTAACTGTTCTCAGTAGTGAAGTTAAGCCTGATGTCTTTCTGTTAAAAGATATTTTAAAGTCTTATGGATGTTAAAAGGAAAGTAAGAATTACTTCGTGTTGTATTCTTTGGGGGTTGTATTTGAATTAATGGTTGCTAAGATGTTCACTGTTTTAAAAAGGTTAACTTGAATAAACATTGTTTTGCTTTAAAAAGTATGTTTCCATTTCTGCTGTACCACACCTGTAAAGTGGGCCATGTGCTCCCCATACCACAATCTATTAAAAGTTGTGGGTCAGGTGAACTCCATGATACACTTCGGGCTTCTCTAAACCCTGGCCCATAACAATAGTATGTTCTATTGTTTTTGTTCTATCTGTGTAGTGGTTGAGCCAGTCATGATCTTTTTCACCACAGAAACTTTTGAAATATGATGTAGAATTAGGTAGATTGCATTATATTCGCACAGTAGATGCAATGCTCTCAATAGAAGTCAAATAAAGGGAGAAGGTCAAACTTGGGCTTAAGCTTTAAGTGCCAGGAAGATGATGAAAGAAAGGAAAACAAAGGGGCAAAAACAAAGTATTCCACCGTGGTCAGGCTCTGGAAAGAAACGGAAAGGCAAGACAGTCCAATATTTTATAAATCACAGCAGAGGAGGGAGAAAGATGAACATACTGGAACTTAAAAGGATGAGGGGGAGAATTCAGAGAAACAAGTACTGCATCAAGGAAATAGCAGAAGACAGGCAAGATTGCCATTGATAAGTTATCCATTTATACACCATGATAGATATAATTTACATTACTGCAGGAACTAGTCTATGGCGATGCTTATGCGAGTTTCCTGCCACAGTGCTTCACCTAATCGTATCAGCATCTTCTTCCATTCCTTTCTCATTCACTTATCTAACATCCCTGGAGATGTATTTATCTTCTTCACGTATTGTCTGCACTGGAATAAAAACAGAACAAAATTGGGAACACCTCAGCCGGCCAGGCAGCCTCTGGAAAGAGAGACACAGCCAATGACTCAGGCCGACTATCTGTTAAGGTGAGTGCAGTTGCTCACCGTGAATTGCACAAGTACGCAGTGCGGATTAAGAGTCTTTCAAAAGAAGCCTGCAATTTGAAACATTATTCCTTTCAACTGAAGTACATATATGTCCTCAATCGGATTGCACGGGGTTCTTTTGTTCCCACGATTAAATGTCCCCAGTGCTGGTGTGTGATGTTGTGTCATTTTGTTTGCTTCGTTAATGTAGGAATCAGCATGAACTCCACTAACCTAATTTCCTGGAAACATAATATAATCAGCATTGCCTTGGGAAGTTCGCTTTCTTAATGTACACAGGATGTCCCACAAATCGCTGGGATATGGAAGGATCATGAGACAGTCACGGATATTTCTTCTCATGATTGATGCAATGGCTTACGAGCTATTTGCTTTGAAGAGAAATTGCAGAACAAGAAGACAGTTTGAAATAAAAACAGAAAATGCTGGAAAACTTCAGCCGGTCTGGCAGCATCTGTGGAGAGAGAAACCGAGTTCATGTTTCGAGTCCGTGCGGCTCTTCTTCAGAGCTGAAGACAGGTAGAAATTTGATGGATTTTACACTGTGGAAGAGGTGGAGCAAAATCGAATGTCAGGGAGCTCAGGAGAGATTTTGTAAATTGGCGTTCGCATATTCTGGAAATGATGCCACCTTAACCAGCACCAAAATAGAAGATCCTGAACGGTATTCACAAGGTGGACGTGGAAAGGATGTTTCCTCTTGTGGGTGAGCCCAGATCCAGGGGGAACTGATTTAAAATTAGGGGTCCCCCTTGTAGAACAGAGATGGTAATTCCTTCTCAGAGGATTGTGCGACGTTGGAACTCTCTGCCTCAGAAGGCGGTGGAAGCAGAGTCAATGAATATTCTTAAGGCAAAGATAAATTCTTGTTTGGCAAGGGAGTCAAAGGTTATCGGGAGTAGATGGGAATGTGGGGTTTGAAACACAAACAGGTCAGCCATGATCTTTATTGAATGGGGGAACAAGTTCAAGGGACCAAATGGCCTATTTCAACTCCTATTTCATATGTTTGTTTGTTTGTAAGTTCGTAAAATGGGCAGTTAAGAGCAACTTTGAAAAAACTCAAGTAACTTTAACCTAGGTTCCCAGGTGGGACTCCCCCAGGATCAGGTGGAATGTCAGCATGTTGGAACACCAATATCTCTGAAGACTGGCACTTGGTCACTGATCTGTGTGTAATGCTTGAGGAAGAGTAATTGCCAATGGAATGTGTGGCCAGCCATTGCCTGTGGCGGTGAAGTTGACCGTGGTGCTCATCTTCCTCCCAGGGGTCATCTGGATACAACTGTGAGGTCTCCCAGTCAGTGACTCACACTACATTAAGCAGTCGATGGGTACCATGTACCAGAGGCAAAGGCAATATATCAGCTAATGCACTCATTAATTCAGTTAGGCCAAGAGGATAATAGCAAGAAGACATTGCTGGATTCTCTCGGGTGCAGTAGGTAATCCACTGCACCCATTTGGCCTTGAAGGCTCCCTCAGAGCAGCCGTCATGAATAGGAAGGCTCCCATTTGCTGAACTTTCAATTAGCCTGAAACCATTGCAAAACACCTGCAGTATATGCACAGTTCCTAGGAAGCTGCTATGACTTGTACTACCTGAGTCAGTGCCATGTTCCTCATCTCCTCAGGCTACCCATTTGCCTTTGTGGATAGATCCTGGGTGATCAGGGGCACGTTTAAGGGCATGGCTGCTTAAACCTGAGCCAAACCCCAACACAGAGCCTTGTCGGGTTACAGATGTCGGGCATCCTTCTTCACGTGTGAGCGATGATGGTGAATACGAACAGATTCCTCAACAGAACTGAGACTAATTGTACTATTGCCCATCATGCACACAGCCCTACTTCCAGCTCAGGTCATTGGAACCACAATAGGGGATGTAAACTCTGATTAGTCCCATCCCTCTCTCCCTAACTCAATGACACTAATTGTACAACTCAGAACATCTAATCTACAGCAGACCTGAGAAACCTGAAACCTTCCTTCTCTGAACAGCTCTGCTACTCTTTGCCTTAATTAGCTGAGACATTGAGGGACCTTAATGATGAGATTAGACCAGGGACAAGATTGCATTTACATTAATGTTCATTTAGTTCATTCACAATGTCAGAGTGTAATCCTCGTGGACTGGGTGATGATGCACTTACTTGTCCTGTCAGCTATTAATACTGTTATGTACCGCCTGTCATGAATCCTGTTGTGATAATGTTGAAGGGCAAAATTCTTATTAACTGATAGCCCGAGGTGGGTTGGGATGAACTTCTCCAAGCTACAGTTACAGGTTGAGCTCTCAGTACAGTAGATTTATTATACATTATTCATATCCATTAATGGCTAAAGTCAGAATTATCCGTTATTTTAGCTGTGTTGTTCTGGGTGGGAAAACCAGAGTGAATCACCCCATTGGCGCGATTTCGCTCTATATTTTCAGACACTTTTACCCATGAGATCCACGCCGCATCTCTGGTGGGATGCCCTGATTCACCCACCTGGGATCAGCTGAGCATTTCAATTGCATTTAAACACCTCCCCTGTACTTGTTCAAAGTGTAGCCAAGAGGATCGCAGCAAGGAAGCCGAAGTTCACGGAGGGAGCTCTGACCAGGTTTCTGGAAGTGGTGGAGGAGAGTTGTCTTGTCCAGTGCTCTCAAACGGGCCAGAGGCCTTGGCAGCACTGGTCAGTGCCCGATGTCTGCACAAGAGGACATGTGTCCAGCGCAGGAAAAAGATGAATGATATCCATGCAGCCAGGGCATGTAACTCCTCTCATCTGTCACTCTGCACCAACTGACACACCCATCACACGTTCACTGGGATTTCACTCACTGACGCCTCATGGACGAGTTTTGGATGTTCCCCTCGAAGAGGCATCACAGCTGCCACATGCACCCTCCGCCACTTGGTCGACCTCAAACTAGGGCATGGATCACTGCATTGGTAAACCACGGACCTGGAGAAATGATGTGGTGCCAGGCTAAACCCATTGGTAGATGGTTAAATTTGAATTTGAATTCTAAATTAAACCTCCTGTCATTGCTGTCATGTCACCATATTAAACTTAACAGAACTTGATAACATCAATGGCAGATCCTGCCCCTCAATGTTGTGCGGCCCATCAGCCTTGTCTTGTGAGCGGGCACCCACCCACCTCCCCAGGTTTCTCAGCCTAGTGATCGGGCCCCTTGAGATTGCCAGGCCCTTCAGTTGTGGATTCCACACTCCGGGTTGGTGAGACCTGTTAATGGCTTTGCTGCCCTCTCAGTGTAAATGTTGTTGCCTCCTTATGGGGCAAGAATATAACCCCCTCATAAAGCCCGAAGGACTGGGTGGGTGGCTATCATCCCCCATTGAAAGTCTAATAATACTAGTCTGTTCTCCCAATGTTATTGCGATAAAAGCAGAGACTTTTACCTACATGGATCTCCATGATCAGTGCACACAGTGGTTAAAAGGCAGCAGGGGAAGGAAGGATTTTTCATGCTTTGTTTATAATTTTTCTATCCTGCTTTCCTCTTGTTACTTTTTATGGATGTACCTTCATTGATCACTTATCTTTGCTGCAGTTTAATTAATCTTTCTTTAGTTTCCTTTTGTATGATTTGTTAACTGGTTTCTATCCTGTTTTCCTTTATTCCCATGTGGTTTATTCAGATATTTTGGCAGCGTGTGTATCATTTTTCCTGTTTACCAGTAATGGAAGTAACAATTCATGCCCTTAAGGTGGGAATGTAATCGCCATGGTTTCTGCACTGTTGATCTTGCCCTGAGTTTAGATGAGGTTATGAGTCCCATTTTTGGACTCATTTGGGACAACGTTGAGAAATATTCATATTTAATTAAGAGGGTTTGAAAAAGAATATCTTTCTTTCTGGCTTGCTGTGGAGGTTGGAGCAATGGATTGGACAATTTTGACGCAAACTGGTGTTTCGTACTGGGAAGCATTCCAAAATTCATAGGATTCAGGTGACGTGTCAGATAAGTGACAAGGCTCACATTGGGAGTAACAGCACATGAAGTGGACTAATTTACCGCTTTGGGCAAGTTAAGCCTGAGAAATGAAGCAGTAAGATTTTCTGTCAAGTTGCTGTCGAAGATGTGCCCTAACATGATTTGTGTGCAGTCTGTACATCCATGCATTTCAATCCCACTCAAGATTTGCAAGAGTATTAATCTATTATGTCATGGAGGTCTTTTTTTCCCAATGGTTGGAAATCTCCCTCCATTGGTTCTTCCAACACATTAAAACCAACACTTTGACCAAATGGTGAAACTAAATAGGTGCAATGTTAATCAAACGTGGCCATTTAAAAGTCTGAAATTAGCTCATCATTTTGGTTATAATTGCTGATGAACTGTAAAGATGCACATTCACAGACTTAATTAATGAACACTAAAAATATTTATTAATAAGGATTGTAAAGCAGCCTCATGACTGTAGCTATCTTCCAGTTTGTCCCTTTGCCTAAGAGATTTGAATTTGGATATATTGTCACGTGTACTGAGGTACAGTGAAAAGTATTATTCTGCATACAGTCCAGACAGATCATTGCATACGTGAAAAACATAGGATATAAGATAAATACAAAAAGATAGACATTGGGTGAAGCATACAGAGTGTAGTGCTACTCAGTAGCGAAGATGCGTGGAGCGATCAGTTCAGTCCATAAGATGGTCATTCAGGAGTCTCACCATGGGGTGCTTCCACGCTCTGAGTTCCGATTGGTCACAGAAGTCATGTGACCCTTACTCTGCTGCATTGCCCTTAAAGGATTAATTAACACATGACCATCTTGAACATGTGTGGAGAGATTGAACTGGTGTCTGAGGTTCCAGCCTTCAATGCTGATCAGGCACATTGTTTTGCGGGGAAGTATATTTCAATTCCTCACAGTTACCTCACGACTCTTCCACAAAATAAGTGGAATGCTCCTGCTCTCACATTGCAAGATGGCTCAGGAACAAAGGAAGAGGATGCACGGGCTCTCTGAGCAGCACTGGAAGTCCTGCTGGAGGAAGCTTGCAGGGCAAGGGACTGTCATGATATGCAGACATGCAGATAATGATGTACAGACAGGCACAGAGAACAGGACATAACCAATGAGCAGGCAAGACACTCAGGGGTGGTATCTCACTATAAAAGTCACGAGGCACTCACACTCCACCTCTTTCCACTGATGAACATCTACAGAGTGAGTCAGGGTGTATGCACAGTATCACACCTCCAGCATGTGACTAAGAGCTAGTCTGGTTCAGTCAGACAGAGTAACCACACTTAGGTTAGCAGAGAGTTGAACTCAAAGAGAACTGTGCTAACTGTGCTACTGGTTCAATAAATCAGATTGAACTAACTTCAAGGTCTGGAGAATCTTTTGGTTAAAGCTGCATCCAGTTGCAGCCTGTGTTATCCCAGAGTACATAACATATCAGGGACACCCTGTATCCACAGAGGATAGAACACAACCATTCCCTCCTTGTTCCTCTCTCCTGCACCAATCCTTGCTACTCTGCCTGGTCTCATGTCCTTTTCCTATCCCTCGTCAGGCCAAATGGGAGTCCAAGCAAAATTTCAATGAACTGCCTTTCTCCTGGTGACTCTATAATAGTAATAATCTTTATTAGTGTCACAAGTAGGCTTACATTAACACTGCAATGAAGTTACTGTTAAAATCCCCTAGTTGCCACACTAATGTTCGGGTACACTGAGGGAGAATTCAGAATGTCCAATTCACCTAACAAGCACATCTTTTGGGACTTGTGGTAGGAAACTGGAGCACCCGGAGGAAACCCACACAGACACAGGGAGAACATGCAGACTCCACACAGACTGTGACCCAACCCAGGAATCGAACCCAGGTCTCTAGCACTGTGAAATGACATTGCAGGGTATTCAATGATGTAGAATAGCCCAACACTCACTCTGTTTATAGAGTCATAGAGTTTTACAGCACAAAAGGATGAATGGGCTTCAATGGTGTGTCATGTGAGTGTACCTTTAAGAAATGGATGTTGAAGCAATGTACTTTTAAGAAATGGAGCTGATCATATTGCTGAAGTGATGTCAGAGGGTGGGGGGAGCTGAGCTCACTTTTGCTTTTTGAGTTTCAGTTTGAGAGAGCAGCTGGGAGTGCCTGTGTGTTTTGCAGTGAGCTACAGGAAGATACACAGAGCTGGTCTGTTGATTTCTGCAATCCAAAGACTATACATATATTGAATGTGACCTAAAGTGCTCCTATTTTTGAAGGTTTGAAGTCTTTTGGATGTTTAAAGGAACAGTTTGAAGGATTATTTAGTGTTGTAGTCTTTTGGGCTTATCTTTGAAGTAATGGTGTTAAGATATTCAATGTTTGTTTTTAAAAGGTTAACTTGAGTTGATAGAATAAACATTGTTTTGTTTTAAAAAACACTTGTCCATTTATGCTGTATCACACCTGTAGAGTGCGCCGTGTCTCCCCACACCACAATCTATTAAAAGTTGTAGGTTGGTTGAACTCCATGCTACACTTTGGGGTTCTCTAAACCCTGGCCCATAACAGGTGTTTCAGCTCAAGTCTGCAGCTTGACCACCTCAAAGGACCTTAGGTGCCCAGAAGTGCCTTAATATGTTATATTTCTTTGTTGCTGCAAAGAGCTGAGGTATGGAGGTGCCCACACACTGGATTCTTCTAAAATACGATGAGAGGTTTATTAAGAGGTGTTGCTCGTGCAATCTAAGATGGAGAACTGCAAAGACCACGAAACACTCTGCTGGTGTCACTACACATCACGTGATGCTATACCAGCATGTGTACCAGCATAAACAGGGGCTGTTTAGCACAGGGATAAATCGCTGCCTTTGAAAGCAGACCAAGGCAGGCCAGCAGCACGGTTCGATTCCCGTAACAGCCTCCCCGAACAGGCGCCGGAATGTGGCGACTAGGGGCTTTTCACAGTAACTTCATTTGAAGCCTACTTGTGACAATAAGCAATTTTCATTTAATTTCATTTTCATTTTCATTTCAGCAGAGATGCATTCTCTGATGCACAACAACATGCTGCCAAAAATCACCCCCAAACTGTTTAACTTCTGTGTCTGCGGAGTTAGAAGAAAGAGAATGTTCATGCATTTTTCACATCTTTCTTCTCATTCAGGAAATGCACAGTCCGGTCATTTATTTTTAGTTTTATTTCACAGCTAATGTTCAGTGTATAAATTCCCCAAATCATTAATTTTACGGTGGTTATGTTTTTCTCTGGATTATTGTCTGAAAGAAGTCTCATGGAGTAAGTCAGTGTATCGTGCTCATTCTTCTAATTTTGACCGGAAACCTTAACTCCAAATTCCCAAAAGTTTACTGTGGCGGAAACTCGTATTGGAAAACTATAGGTGAGACATTTATTAACATTTTTTGGAAAGCATTTTGTAAAGCTTTTGGAAAGAATTCTGACCTTTTAGAAATTAAATAAGCCATGATTGAGGTTTATAAACCCACTGTCAATCTGTGTTAGTCTGTGCTTGAGATAAATAGCAACTCATCATTTATATACAAATTTATTGATTTGAAAAGAATTTGTCTCTTATTTATGAGTAAGGTTGGTAACCCTGATATCTGTTTTTATTCATTGTCTGTCAATGCACTCATAATCTATAGAGTAATACAGTCTTCCATGCAATATTCAAACATAAAAGAAATCTCATTTTTAGCTTCAGCCTGTACACATATTCAGAATGGCATGATATTATTGCAAGTTTCAAAGTAGGAAGGAGAATGTGATAGGTGTCCCATCTTATCTCCGATATTCTGTGCACCATAATGAGGGAGTGATTTGAAACCCCGGGCATTGCTACCAGGGACATGGAAAGACAGAGGTTTCAGATTTAATCTGTTTGCAGGAATTGCCTTCTCACTATGATCACAAGACGGTGAGAAATTGGGCTATAACAGTCATCGGTAGGTCCGGTTTGAATTAAAATATTAATTAAAATGAAAATAAAAAGACATTGGAATTAATCTTAATTAACTGTAACTTCATTTCAAAGACAGGTTAATGAATGCTGAGTCTCCTTGGACGTTGTGGCTCTGTCCTGTTGCAAAGGTATGGGGAGAGATTCTCCGATGACTGGCGCCGAAATCGCAAACATGATTGGGTGGAAAATCAGTTCCGATACCAAAATCGCAGCAGTCACAGATTTGACGCCAAATCACGATTCTCTGTCACTTCAACAGCGGCTGGAATGCATTTGCAGTAAACACCATTTTCATATCATTAGCGGGCACGACCAGGTATTCTCCGGGGCCTCCGCGATTCTCCTCCTCCGATGGGTCGAGTTCCCGACGGCGCGTTTCACTTGTGCTTTTAAAAATCATGAAACTGTCTCGTGACTGATGAGGGAGAGAGAGGAGGTAGAACACAGGGAGGAGTGGCTGTTGTCTGCCGGGCCAGACACTGGCCAGGTTGGCTGGGGTGGGGGCAGCCCTGCCTGGGCTGGGGATGGGGGGGGGGGCGGTGACAGGGGAATTGCTGTGCACCCACTGACCACCCACCCTGACCCCTGGTTCTGCAGAGTGACACAGGCCATATGGGCGTCCCCACCCCACCCTCTGCCACACACCCCCACACACCCGGCCATCACTGCTGAGTGTACACTGGCGAGGGCAGTGCCAGCCGACGGTACCCCTGTCATCAGGGACGGGCTACAGGGCCAGAGGCCCCCACGGTGCTGGCCACCGACGGGGCCGGGCGTGCGGGAATCGGGGGGGGGGGGGGAATTGACCAGGGGCTTGGACACACCGCATCCCAGCCCCACACCCCCTGCAACACCCTCCGTGATACATAGCTATCACACTGTGGGGTGTTGGCCATGGGTGGCAGTAACAGAAGGTCTGGTCCATGGGATGGGGGAAGATGACAACCTGCTCTGCGATGAGCTCTGGTGCTCTGCATTGTATGCCAGTGAGAGACTCCTGCCCATGGTAGCAATTTCCACCGTCCACCTTGGTCATCCCTGCATGCGAGCTGGCCATTCCATCACACGGTCCGTTCGGATCCCTGGGGTGGCAATGGTGGGGGCAGTTGTGGGGAGGGTGGGGAGTCCAGCCCACCCACAATGTCAGCGCATTACCCCCCATCCTGCATCCTGTCTCTGGCCAGACCACCCCTCACACCCATCAGACAGAGCACCGAAGCAGATTGTAACAGTGTTTAGTGTGAACAATTATTTACAGATTTGTGCCCTCGCCCCTATAACTAAAGTGTACCCTGCACCTGTGCCAACTTGGCACTGGAGTGTGGCGACTGGGGGATTTTCACAGTAAATTCATTGCATTGTTCCATAGAATTTACAGTGCAGAAGGAGGCTATTCGGCCCATCGAGTCTGCACCAGGCCTTGGAAAGAGCACCCTACCTAAGCCCACATCTCCACCCTTATCTCTGAAAACCAGTAACCCCACCTAACCTTTTTGGCTTCACCTGGAGCTGTGCTCCGAAAGCTAGCTATTCGAAACAAACCTGTTGGACTTTAACCTGGTGTTGTAAGACTTCTTACTGTAGCCTTTTTGGACACTAAGGATAATTTAACATGGCCAACCCACCTAACCTTCACATCTTTGGACTGTAAGCCTACTTGTGACACTAATAAATATTATTATCATTCTTAACTGGTGTCTAACTTTCTGGCCTTACAAGCCCTAATGCTATGCCTAGCTGGTTCCCCAGACGGTACAGCAGGAGTGGAGGCGGCTTGCTGTGATTTGCAGAGGTGGTGGCATAGTGGTATTGTCACTGGACTAGAGAGCCAGAGACCCAGGGTACTGCTCTGGGGTCCAGACTTTGAAACCCGCCATGGCAAGTGGTGAAATTTGAATTCAATAAAAATATGGAATTAAAGGTCCAGTGATGGCCATGAAACCATTGCCGATTGTCTTAAAAACCCATCTGGTTCACTCATGACCTTTAACAAAGGAACAAAGAACAAAGAAAAGTACAGCACAGGAACAGGCCCTTTGGCCCTCCAAGCCCGTGCCGACCATGCTGCCCGTCTAAACTACAATCTTCTACAATTCCTAGGTCCGTATCCCTCTATTCCCATCCTATTCATGTATTTGTCAAGATGCCCCTTAAATGTCACTATCGTCCCTGCTTCCACCATCTCCGGCAGCGCAGTCCAGGCACCCACTACCCTCTGTGTAAAAAAAACTTGCCTCGTACATCTCCTCTAAACCTTGCCCCTCGCACTTTAAACTTATGCCCCTTGGTAATTGACCCCTCTACCCTGGGGAAAAGCCTCTGACTATCCACTCTGTCTGTGCCCCTCATAATTTTGTAGACCTCTATCAGGTCGCCCCTCAACCTCCATCATTCCAGTGAGAACAAACCGAGTTTATTCAACCACTCCTCATAGCTCATGCCCTCCGTACCAGGCAACATCCTGGTAAATCTCTTCTGCACCCTCTCTAAAGCCTCCACATCCTTCTGGTAGTGTGGCGAGCAGAATAGAACACTGTACTCCAAGTGTGGCCTAACTAAGGTTCTATACAGCTGCAACATGAAGGGAAGGAAATCTGCTGTTCTAACCCGGTCTGGCCTACATGTGACTCCAGACCCATACAATGAGATGGTTGACTCTTAACTGGACCCCTCCCTGAAATGGCCTAGTGCCATTCAATTCAAGGCAATTAGAGATGGCAACCTATCTGGCCCAGCCAATGATGCCCACATCCAAAGAACCTGGGTCCCCGTTGGGAGGCCTCTTCTGGGGCGACTGGCCTGGATGTCCTGGCTGCTGCTCTGGTGTCCTGGGTGGTGTGGTGCTGCCCCGTTCTGCCTCCTGCCCACCAGATGCACCAAGGACAGAAGGAGGGAGTTTGAGGTGCTGCGGTGTTCCGGCACCTTCCCTGCGGATGTCACCGGCACAGGCCCCATCACCTCCTCCTCCCTCGGGCTGCACCCTCCCATGGGATGGGGGTGCGAGCGGAGCTATCCCCCAAGGCTTCCCAGACATCTGGCACTGCCAGTCCTGGAGCCCACTCTGGTCTCGACGAGGGTCCGCACACTCATAGCCATGGAGCATAGGGCATGGACCATCTCCATCTGGGACTTCACCACATCATACTGTGACTGTGCCACCACCTTCAAGGTTTGTGTCACATCAACCAGTGACTGCGCCATCTCCCTCTGGAACTGGACCACCTCCCTCTGTGTCTGCGCCATGGCAACCAGTGCCTGGCCAATGCCGCCGACATTCCCAGCTATGGTCTGCTGTGACTGGGCCATGCTCAGAAACGCCACTGCAATGTCCAGGTGGCTCTGGTACATGGTTGCCTGTGAGAGGGCAGCCCTGTCCTGGTTTCGGCCATCGCCTGCACAGAATGCCCCAGGCCTTGGATACGCTGATCCATAGCCACCACCGTCACCCCCAGTGCCTCCTCCACGGACACCATCCATGCTGAGGGTTGGCCTGGGTGGCACGTATTGTCGGCGCCACATCCTTCTCCTGCATGTGGCTGGACTTCTCCAACTGCACCACCGGATACTGGGTGCCCGCCGTCATTCCCTCATGGCCCTGGCTCTGCAACCCAATCTCCACTGTAGATGGGACTGTCCGTTCCGGAAGGCCGAAATCCATCTGGACGGCAGCTAGTCGCTGGGGCCGACCTGCCCTCCAACTGTCCGCTCACTCAGGTGTTCCGACCGCCACCTGCTGCACTGGATCAGCAGTGTGGTGAGCACCAGAGCGTGTCCCAGGAGCCTCTACACTAACATGCCCAACCGAGGTTAGTGTCTCTGGGGTGGTGGAGGGTGTTGGAGGCAGCTGTGACGAGAAATCCGTGTCATCCTCCAATCCGAGCTCCGGGGTCTCCTGTGTCTCGTGTGGAGGGCTAGTGTCCGAGCTGCTCCCATCGCCGCTCGACTGACTCCGGCTGTGGCACTGGCTGGGGACGGGGAACGCCAGATGGACCTGCCCCATTACCAGCAGGTCCTGTAAGACACAAGACCAGATGTATGATTGGACCACAGGCCGGGGGGGGGGGGGATGAGGGTGGAGGTGAGGATGGTATGGGGGTGAGGGGGAGGTGATGTTGGGTGGGGGTGGGGGGGGTGGGGGTGGGGGCGGGGATGACACGTGTCACTGGGAACCATAACTAACTGGGGTCTCACTTACTCGCCCGAGGCCAAACTCCACCTCGGGGATCTCCCTCTCCTCCGGTCCGCCAATCAGGGTCCTCTGCTCTGCCACGGTGAGGGACCTCAGGTCCTGCGGTCCCCCTCCTTCTCCCGCTCCCTGCGGTTGTGTGCAACCTTCTCCTAAGGTTGGGGGGGACAAACAGAAAACAGCAGCATTATACAATCCGACGCATGCAGCCCTGCAGCCCAGGGGGTGGGTAGCTGATGGCCTCAGTGGCCAGGGCACCAGGCCATGGCGACTGATATGGGTGCCTGTATGTATTACAGAATGGGGGTTCGGAGTCAAATGTGCATGTGCAGCTGCCGTTTGTCAGCCTTCTGAGTGTCAATCGTGAAACCGGCGAATCCGGCACCCTTTCCCATTAGAATCGATTGTGTTCCACGTGGCACCGGTGCGAGCCCCTTAACAGGAGCAGAATCGGTCCAGGTGCGGCGACAGTTTTGCTGTCATGAAAGTTCACAAAATCTGCGTTGGTGCCAACACTCAGAAATGGAGAATCCCGCCTATGGCAATTATAAACCAGGGATATGACTGAATAAATGCATTTCAGTATGGGAAAGATGTGCGATTGTCAGTGTGAAGGAACTCAATTGACATATATAGTTGCGCGTGGGCCGGTGCGGAGACGGCAACCCATGCGCATGCGCCGACCCGCGCAACCCGTGCTGGCGCACCTATTGTCAGCTGGACCTACCTGAAGCACTCCAGCGCCGTGCTGGCCCCCTGCGGGTTGGGGGATCCCTGCTCCTAGCGGCCAGATGATGCCGTCGTAAAACGCTCCGGCGTTTACGATGGCGTCAACACTTAGCCCCATTTTCGGAGAATCCTGCCCATCAAAGTCTTTTCAAAACACATGACATAAAACAAGATGTTACAGAATAGGAAATAGAAATCTACTTTTGATACTAACATTAACTTCCCAAAGGACTTCTTTTGAAAGCCTCACAACAAAGTTGGTTTAATAATTAAGCTGAAATTGAAAAGTTCAATTTAATATGATGTATTAGTGCCATTTTAGTTCGGAAAGAGTGATTCCCTGTGGTGAATATGCAAAATGGAATAACGCAACATTTAAAATGAGCCCTCCAATTTGTGACGTAGACATTTATTCAGAGGTGAATGTTTACAAACAACTTCAGTCAACTGCTTCAACATCTGTACAACCAATGGAAAACTTCCCAACTATCCATCTAGTTAAATAACCAAGCATGGTACGGATTTGGGAAATATCATTCACAAGGACACAGAAACTGTGGGATAATTTTTAACTTCTTCATTTGTGCAGTGGTCTGGCAGTGCAGTGTACCAACCGCCTCATTGTACAACCTGCTGGTCTATTTAGAGGAGCTCTATAAAGAATGGGCAATCTGCTCTGCCACATTATTATTCAGCTAACTAGCAGATGGCAGATGGATTAAGGTGTTCTGACAGTCATGCTGTCTCATGGCATCGCCGCAGACACATCAGAGCGTCAGTGGGCAAAGGCAGCTGGATATTTGGTAAAGGGGTGCCCCCAGCACTGCACAGTTGGCAGAGGGTGTGGGCACTCAGCACCCACGATTTGAATGTGATCAGCACACCTTAGCATAGTGCGAGCAGAAGAGCAGGGGGAAAGGCTGCCAAGGACAATTGGATGGTCACCTGCTCAGAAGGAAGGCCCCAATTGGCAGTAGGGGCATGACTGTCAAATCTGTGGCCATGTGGCAATGAAAGGTAACACCCTCTGTAGGAAAGGGCAAGGTTCCAGATACCAGGAGGGCACAGGACAGAAAAGGAGGGCAGGAAGATATCAAAAGCAAACCCTCAAAACAGGATTGACCTCAAAGACAGAGCTACCTGGAGATGACCCAAGACCTTTGACCGTACATCACTGGTTGCTCTTCCATGCACCTGCCAGTGGCCATCAAAGTCACTGTGGCCTTGAACTTCTTTGCTCCTGGCTCCTTCCAAATATCAATGGTGGACCCTTGTTACATCTCAGAAATGGCTGCTACTGCATCTCGCCAGTTACTGATGAACTCTTTGCCAGAGCTGGAAGGCATATTCATTTTACTACATACATGTCTCCCAGCAACAGTGAGCATTAGATCGCACCTCCATTACTGGATCCCCCAGATGAAAGCCAACATTGATTGCACCGACATGGCCATTGAGGCACCCAGTGATCAGGTCATAGAACATAGAACATTACAGCGCAGTACAGGCCCTTCGGCCCTCGATGTTGCGCCAACCTGTGAAACCACTCTAAAGCCCATCTACACTATTCCCTTATCGTCCATATGTCTATCCAATGACCATTGAATACCCTTAGTGTTGGCGAGTCCACTACTGTTGCAGGCAGGGCATTCCACGCCCTTACTACTCTCTGAGTAAAGAACCTACCTCTGACGTCTGTCTTATATCTATCTCCCCTCAATTTAAAGCTATGTCCCCTCGTGCTAGACATCACCATCCGAGGAAAAAGGCTCTCACTGTCCACCCTATCCAATCCTCTGATCACCTTGTATGCCTCAATTAAGTCACCTCTTCACCTTCTTCTCTCTAACGAAAACAGCCTCAAGTCCCTCAGCCTTTCCTCATAAGATCTTCCCTCCATACGAGGCAACATTCTGGTAAATCTTCTCTGCACCCTTTCCAATGCTTCCACATCCTTCCTATAATGCGGTGACCAGAATTGCACGCAATACTCCAAATGCGGCCACACCAGAGTTTTGTACAGCTGCAACATGACCTCATGGCTCCGAAACTCAATCCCTCTACCAATAAAAGCTAACACACCATACGCCTTCTTAACGACCCTCTCAACATGAGTGGCAACTTTCAGGGGTCTATGTACATGGACACCGAGATCTCTCTGCTCAACCATACTCAATCTTACCATTAGCCCAGTACTCTGTCTTCCTGTTATTCCTTCCAAAATGAATCACCTCACACTTTTCTGCATTAAACTCCATTTGCCACCTCTCAGACCAGCGCTGCAGCTTATCTATGTCCCTCTGTAACTTGTAACATCCTTCCGCACTGTCCACAACTCCACCGACTTTAGTGTCATCTGCAAATTTACTCACCCATCCTTCTACGCCCTCCTCCAGGTCATTTATAAAAATGACAAACAGCAGTGGCCCCAAAACAGATCCTTGTGGTTGTAGCGGGTTCCATTCTTGCTTTACTCCGCTACTGGGCCGATATCTGGGGTTTGTATATCTGTGTGTGTCTCTCTCCAGCTGGCACTGAAACTTCAGAGACCAGGGGATGCCGCATTGGGACACCTCCGCGGGAGAGAGCACTGAATCAAGCCTGCTGTTTATTCCTAACCGGAAGCCTGAGGCTTATATCGCACAGATATCCAGACCCCCACCAATGCCCAGGTGATTCTCTCTCTTGCTGGTGGTAAAACACCCACCCGGTTCCTACTTCACTGGAGTAGCTTTCCCAAGAGAGAGAATAGGACACTGCTGTTTATCACCTAACCAGCAGCCTGTCCTGAGTGAATGGGTTCGAATCGTTCCAAGATTAGCCTAGGTTCTCGACCCCGGAATTAGGGTGAGGAGCGTTTAAATGTGACTTGGTCAGAGATCGCTGGTGAGAGATCGAAGAATTGAAACGGACTCCAATTACAAACAAATCAAGGTTTATTGAAAAACCCAGGTCAAAATCACCAAAACAGAAGAAAATACAATAAAACCCTTAAACTCTACCAAGACTATGTCTATCAAGAAATTGCTATGACGGACACAACGTAAAAGCTTACTGTTACAGTTTCTTACCAATGTTTCAAAACAATTAATAAACAAGTCAAACCTCCTTTCCCCAGATTCTCAACACCTATGAATCTCTCGGGAAACTTCGCAAGCTGCTCGAGGTACTCACAGTTTAAAAGGTCCGATTTCTCAGCAGACTGTAGACACAAAAACGGCAGGAGCGTAGAATCAGGAGCATTTAGAGCTGAACTGTTAGCTCAACTGCACTTGAGTTACCTAGCTGAACTGCTGAACTTGAGTCCCTGGAACCACTTGATTGAACTGCCCAATGGCTGTCCTGGCCCCTTACTTTATAATATGATTTCAAAGCTCCCGCAGTCTCCGCCCACTCTCCAACAGGCAAAGTTCCTATGACAAAAGCCACTATCTCTTTATCTGCAAGATAAAAGGACTTCTTAACAGCCGTTCCTTGTTTCTCCGGAGATTCTGAACTTACTTCCCCATCATGGTAATGGGTATCTCCTTACCCTGAGATAAGGCCGTTAGCACCTGTATTGAAGTCCAGTTTCTGTGCTCTGACCTCCTGCTGGTTGGGTCCAGGGCCATTATCACCTGTATTGAAGTCCAGTTTCTGTGCTCTGACCTCCTGCTGGTTGAGTCTGGTGACATCATTCACTCCATTGTTCTGTTGGTTGAACTAATCAGTGGCTGTCTGGCATCTTGCAGTTTGTCAATTCAAAGGCTGGGGTTTCTCACACACACACACACACCCACCGGCATGCTGAGCCTACTGGGAGATTTGGTCAGGTTTTGCAGCCAAACGTGGCCAACTTTCACAGTTCCTTGATTTCAATCCTCTCCCAGCTCAGAGAAAAGCCTGAGTTGCCCGAAAAACTTACATGGTACACCACTAGTAACTGGACTCCAGTCTGAACACTTCCCATCAACCACCACCCTTTGTCGCCTTCCAGCTAGCCAATTTCTGATCCAAACTGCTAAATCTCCCTGAATAATGAGATGCAACAACAGCAACGGCTTCCACCACAACATTCAACTTGTTTGTGACCATACAAAGAGTTTGCTCGATGTGTGCACTCGATTTCCTGGCAGCTGCTCTGACTCCTTCATCCTCCGCCAGCACAAGGTGCCTCAGATCTTAACACCAATCCCCAGAAGTGTGAGAAGGATCTTCTCTGTCCTTAGGAGCCCCAGATAGAGGAGAAAAAGACAATACAACCAATGTTAGCTGCTCAACGGGGCAACCATTGAGTAGGTCAGCAGGTTTCTCAAGGTGCACTGCTGGTGACAGGATCGGTCAAATACTGCAAGGTTCTCAGTCATTGTGGCGGTCTGCTGCACTCCCCATAAGAGGGCCCTCCAGAGAAGTGTGGATCTTGAGGATATTGAATCCCTGAAAGAAGACAGCTCACCAAGGATGGAGCGGAAGCTGGAGTTAAAACAGTTAGATGAAGTGGAGGCAGAGGGAGGTGACACTGAAGAGAGAGGTACCCCTGCTGATGACAAGGTGGCATCTTCCCTTCACCCTTTGGAAAGAGGACCTCTCTCTACTCTCTAAGAGCCTTCAACATTAGATTCAGCTTGCATTGATAAAACAAGGGTCTTCTTTGTTCTGGGTTCCAGGTCTCTGTTTCCCTTGTGACATTCCCCTTATTTCTGAATGGCTTTGGCAGAATTAGTAGATACCTTCCTTAGGATGGTTATGGCTGCTTTGTGGAAATTAAATGAATATCACGCTTCATCTGACCACCTCCATTCCTGCCCCTATTAGTTCCAATTGGACGTAGCCTGCCTCCATATCATTTAAGGACTCAGCCATCACACCCCACCATGGAATCATAGAATTTACAGTGTAGAAGGAGGCCATTCGGTCTATCGAGTCTGCACCGGCCCTTGGAAAGAGCACCCTACCAAAGCCCTTAACTCCACCTTAACCCTACACCTCCACCTTACCCCCATAACCCCACCTAACCTTTTTTTTGGACACTAAGGGCAATTTAGCATAGCCAATCCACCTAACCTGCACACCGTTGGACTGTGGGAAGATACCGGAGCACCTGGAGGAAACCCACGCACACATGGGGAGAACGTGCAGACTCCGCACAGACAGTGACCCAAGCCGGGAATCCAAATCCAAACTTTAATCAGTTCCTCACTGGAGGTAGCTTTCTAATCCAAGGACAGATCCACCTTCTGTATCTCATAGAATCATCGAACTTACTTTGCCGAAGGAGTCCATTCGGCCCGTTGAGTCTGCACCATGTCATAATACGCACCCATGCATATCATGAGGTAAAAGCAGGCAGTGATAGACACCCAGGTGAGCCAATCAACATACAGGACAGTAAACAACCAATCACCAGACAGAACACCAGAGGGGGGCTTCCAACTATAAAACAAACGAGGCATCAGCACTCCGCCTCTTTCCACTGGTGACAACTGTAGTGACAGTCAGGGTATACATATCAGCACCTTCTACACGTGGATCAGAACCAGCCTGGTCTAGATAGTTCGAGTTAGTTTACTTCGAGTAGTAGAGAGTCAACCCACAGGCAGCTGTGTGCATTGTTACAGAAGTTCAATAAATCGTATTGAACCAACACCAACGTTTGGTGTACGCTTTATCGTCTATCTGCATCATGTTGCAGTCCATGTTACCCCAGGGTGAATAACACGACATGATACCAGGAGTGGCTACTTCATCTAAGTAATTTACCTTCAAGAATTCACTGATGACCAGCAAGTGCCTTCCAGCAGCATGGAGAAGATCCAGGCCCCTCCACAGCTCCGGATCTCCGGAAACCTTGGCACCAACTGGCGGGTCTTCAAGCAAAAATTCAGTCTATACATTGAGGCCTCGGGCCTCGAAAATGTGTCCAATGCCAGAAATGTCGCACTGCTCCTATCGACTGCAGGGGACCAGGCCATCCAAATCTTCAATTTTCTCACTTTTGCCGACGATGAGGCCAAGACCAAGTTCCAGATCGCGTTAGCCAAATTCGACAGTCATTGTGAAGTCGAAACGAACGAGAGCTTTGAGCGCTATATCTTCCAGCAATGCCTTCAGGGTAAGGATGAGCCTTTCCAATCTTTTCTCACTCATCTCCGCATTCCAGCGCAATCCTGCAAATACGGTGATACCGCTGATTCCCTCATCAGGGATCAGATCGTGTTTGGTGTCCACTCCGACATCCTGCGGAAGCAGCTCCTAAAAATTAAAAATAAGACCCTGCCAGTGGCCATCGAGACGTGCAAAGTCCATGAACAAGCGAAAAGTCACTACTCCCGCCTTAAATCGGCAGAGCAGGACTGACTTGCCTCCCACAAGGCAGAGAGTGTACAGACCATCGCCCGAATGCGGCACCTGAGCATCGATGAAGGCGGCCATTTTGCACGCTTTTCCCGGGGTCCCACGCATGCGCACCACGGACGGGAGAAGGAAGCGGCCAAAGACCACACTGCGCAGGTGCGAGCAGCAACTGATCGCACTGCACATGTGCGACGACGCACGGAGCGTTACGACGTCGACGTGATGACGTACCCGAACTGCGGCACCGCCCATTTAAAGCGGCAATGCCCTGCAAGAGGTAGGCGATGTCTAAATTGTAGGAAGCCGGGCCATTATGCAGCCTTGTGCAGGTCTGCACCTCCGATTGTGGGCCAGCGATCCCAGTTCCAACGCAAACGCGTTCGAAGTGTGCAGCAAGGGCTGCTGGATTCGGAACCTGATCCCGCCACGGATCCAGAGGACGACTGCCAGGAGTCCCCATATCTAGTGGGCATAATTACCATGTATGACAAGGCCTCCTCACATTCAACAACACGCACACCCATCCTCAACGTGGATTCTGCGGCCGAATGGCGTGCAACCGTACAAGTTAACCAATGCAGCATCCGGTTCAAGCTGGACACTGGTGCTTCAGCCAATCTCATATCTCGAGCAGTTCTTGCTTGTATCCAGAGGCAGCCAACAATTCTTCCACCGGCCTGCCAACTGCTTGACCATAATGGCAATGCCATCACTGCGTTAAGGTCCTGTCACCTGCATGTCTCCAACAAGGCCATCAAGGCCACATTGCGGTTTGAAATCGTCAAGCCCGACCATGCTTCCCTGCTTGGTGCCCATGCATGCAAGCTACTCAATCTCGTCCAGCGCGTACATGCCATGTCCTCCGCCAACATGACTCTTCAGGCCGACATTGACGAGCTACTATTGCAATACCCAAATGTGTTCAGTGGGATGGGCACACTGCCCTACCGCTACAAAGTTTTGCTCAGGCCTGATCCAACGCCTGTGATCTATGCATCACGCCGGGCGCCGGCTCCTCTGAAGGACCATTTACAGGCGCAGCTGCAGGAGCTCCAAGACCAGGGTATGATATCTAAAGTGACGGAACTAACTGACTGGGTCAGCTCGATGGTCTGTGTGAAGAAGCCCTCTGGAGAACTGCGCATTTGTATAGATCCCAAGGATCTTAACCGAAACATAATGCGGGAACACTACCCGATCTCGAAGCGGGAGGAGCTGACAAGTGAGATGGCACATGACAAATTCTTCACAAAGCTAGATGCCTTACGTGGCTTCTGGCAGATACAACTGGACGAGTCCAGCAGGAGGCTCTGCATGTTTAATACACCTTTCAGAAGGTACTGTTACAACCGCATGCCGTTTGGTATTGTTTCAGCCTCTGAAACCTTTCACAGGATCATGGAACATATGCTGGAGGGCATTGAGGGTGTGCGGATTTATGTTGATGACGTCATTATATGGTCCACGACCCTGGAGGAACATATTTCTCGTCTGCAACAAGTCTTCAGACACATATATGCCAACGGCCTAAGTTGAACAAAGCCAAATGCTCTTTTGGCATGTCATCAATCAAGTTTTTGGGTGATCAAATATCCCAGCAGGGTGTGCAACCGGATTCCGACAAAGTCAAGGCCGTCAACACAATGAAGACCCCGGAAGACAAAAAGGCGGTCGTCTGCTTCCTGGGTATGGTAAATGTTTTGAGAAAATTCATTCCCAACCTCACGTCACACACCACGGCTCTCAGGCATCTGGTAAAGAAGTCCACCACTTTCCAACGGCTACCCACACATCAAGCAGAGTGGCTCGAGTTGAAAGCAAAGCTAACCACTGCTCCTGTTCTAGCTTTTTTTGACCCAGAGCAGGAGACGAAAATCTGCACAGACGCCAGCTAGGACGGCATTGGTGCGGTGCTCCTCCAGAAGGACGACTCCTCGTCCTGGGCTCCAGTGGCCTATGCGTCAAGGGCCATGACCCCCACTGAGCAAAGGTATGCTCAGATAGAGAAAGAATGCCTGGGCCTTCTCACTGGCATTGTGAAGTTCCACGATTATATCTACTGTCTGCCAACCTTCACAGTAGAGACTGACCACAGACCCCTAGTCCATATCATTCACAAGGACTTGACTGACATGACACCCAGGCTTCAGCGCATTCTCCTTCGACTCCGCAGGTATGATTTCGAATTGGTTTACACACCGGGCAAGGAGCTAATCATTGCTGATGCCCTGTCTCGCGCCATCACCTCGCCCAGTGAACAGGTCGACTTCATCCGCCAAATTGAGGCACAGTGTGCAACTGTGTGCCAGCAACCTCCCGGCATCAGACGAATGACTCGTCAACATTCGAGAAGAGACCGCCAAGGACCCTCTTCTACAACGGGTCATACATCACCTCCCAATTGGCTGGCAGAAAGGGCAATGCCCCTATTTCTTTAATGAAAAGGATGACCTAACAGTTGTTGAGGGAATCCTCCTCAAGTTGGATCGCATCGTCATTCCTCGCAGCCTCCAGAGCTTAGTGCTCACACAGATCCACGAGGGACACCTTGGTATTGAGAAGTGCAGACGCAGGGCCCGGCAGGCTGTCTATTGGTTCGGCATCAATGAGGACATATCAAATATGGTCCTTAATTGCGCGACCTGCCAGCATTTCCAGCCTGCTCAGCCCAAAGAAACGCTCCAGCAGCACGAGATCGTGACCTCTCCGTGGTCTAAAGTGGGCATGACGTGACTACGTCCTTATAATTGACTACTTCTCGAGTTACCCTAAAGTGGTGAAACTGTCCGACTTAACATCAAGGACTGTCATCAAGGCCTGCAAGGAGACATTTGCCAGGCATGGTATTCCGCTCACGGTCATGAGCGACAATGGTCCCTGTTTCTATAGCCAAGAATGGTCCAACTTCGCAAAGCTATACCAGTTCCAGCACATCACCTCGAGCCCGCACTACCCGCAATCTAACGGGAAGGTCGAAAAAGGGGTCCATATCATGAAGCAAATGCTCTGCAAGGCTGCGGACTCAGCTTCGAACTTTAATCTTGCTCTCCTGGCGTACAAGGCAACACCTCTGTCCAACGGTATGTCTCCGGCACAGCTCCTTATTAAATCGTAACCTGCGGACGACTGTTCCAGCCATTCATTTGCCTGACCTGGATCACCTTCCAGTGCTGCAAAAGATGCAGCAAATCAGAAGCCGGCAAAAGCTGACATATGTGCTCATGCTACTGATTTGCCTGTGCTCTCTCCGAAGGACGCTGTTCACATCAAGTTGCCTGGTGGAGGCTGGTCAGCTCCAGCTGTTGTTGTTTGACAGGCTGCTCCCAGGTTGTTTGTGGTTCGCATGGCTGATGGATCCATTGTCAGGCGCAACAGAAGGGCACTGCGCAAACTTGCCTGCCCACCACCGGATCTTGCGTTCCCAGATGTTGTTATGCCTTATCCGGACACCTCACTCCACGAGGCCACCAATCTGGCTGCATTCCCGCCTGTCAAGGCGCCATCATCCCCACCTCCACCTCTCAGGCGGTCGACAAGAATCCGACGCCAGCCCCAGCGACTGGACTTATAAATATTTCCTTTGTATATATTGTTCTGTTTATGCATGCTGGACACCATAGATGTACATGTGCATTTACTCACCAATTGCTGTCAATAGTTATCTCTGTAAATATGTCGTATATGCTCGAAGCAACCGACAATCTTTTTAAAAAAGGGGGGGATGTCATAATAGGCACCCATGCACATCATGAGGTAAAAGTAGGCAGTGACAGACACCGAGGTGAGCCAATTAACATACAGGACAAAAAACAAAAAACAACCAATCACCAGACAGAACACCAGAGGGGGGCTTCCAAATATGAAACACACGAGGCATCAGCACTCTGCCTCTTTCCACTGGTGACAACTGGAGTGACAGTCAGGGTGTACATATCAGTCAGCACCTTCTACACGTGGATCAGAGCTAGCCTGGTCTAGGTAGTTAGAGTTAGTTTACTTAGAGTAGTAGAGAGTCAACCCACAGGCAGCTGGGTGCATTGTTACAGAGGTTCAATGAATCATATTGAACCAACGCCTATGTTTGGTGTGTGCTTTATCATCTATCTGCATCGTGTTGCAGTGCGTGTTACCCCAGGGTGAATAACACGACACACCGGACCTTGGAAAGGACACCCTACCCAAGCCCACACCTGCACCCTAACCCCGTAACCCCACCTAACCTTTCTGGACACTAAGGCAATTTTGCATAGCCAATCCACCGAACCTGCACATCTATGAACTGTGGGAGGAAACTGGAGCACCCGGAGGAAACCCAGGCAGGCACTGGGAGAACGTGCAGACTCCGCACAGACAGTGACCCAAGCCGGGAATCGAACCTGGAACCCTGGCGCAGTGAAGCAACAGTGCTAACCACTGTGCTATCATGCCGCCCATTGTGCTACGTGCCGCCTATTATAATGTAACCATACTTGTGACAATCACAATCAATGGTGAAATACATTCAATAATATCAGCAAGATCAGCCATAACTTTAAGAAAAAGAATTACACGTATAATTTCAGCAAATAATGTGTTAAATGTATTCGATTCCGCAATTCAGCTGGAAGTACAAACACTAAATAAATCTTTGTTCTGAGCTTTATATTTTCACAGTAGGAGCAAACCCACAATCCCCTGTTGCCACTAATTGGCAACCACAGATACCTGCATAGTAACCAGTCTGACTCTAATTAAATGCACCTGCAGACGCTCCTCATTCCCAGATCAGCTTCAGCTAATTGCATCTGTTCCACAGAGGTGCCATTATGCAAGCGGAGTCCTTTTCCTCCTTATTCTTCGATCTTTTCTAAGGTCAGATTTATTCCGTGCTGGAGCAAGCAACAATCTCTCAGGAACTCATAGGATCTGATTTCTGCAACGGTGCCAAACAGAGTGGTGATTGTTATAGGGCTGGTTTCAAAGCAAATGGTCTTTGGAGGATTGTGCGTAAAAGGAACTAATGTGTGAACACAGGAATTACAATCAGCGTGGGCAAGAGCATTTTATGGGATATGATCAGTGTTTATGAGAGCAATAAATGGATCAGAAGCATTGGTGTATCTCGGTTTAGAAGTAATAGAATATGTCTTATAAATCTAGTGCTAATATTTGAACAAGTGATTAAATTGGTTAAGGCCAACTCGTGAATATGTGAATACCCAGTCCTTGGACTTTCATAATTCATGTGATAGCATTCCATTTCTAGTTTTCTCAAAGGAATTAAAGGCAGTCAGTGAGTGAAAAAATGAACTGGTTCAATCTAAAACTGACTTGGCAATGGAAAGCAGAACATAGTGACTCATAGCAATATCTCTGGGCAGGGGAGCAGCAATCAACGAAGCTCTTCGGGAATCAGCTATGAATGGTCTGCCATTTTACACCTCACAGGTGCTGCGGGAGAAAGGTTGCTTTTATAATTTTTTTAAAACTCACCTCTTCTCTTTTGAAGGTTGTTATGGGTCAGGTTTAGAGAATCCCAAAGCGTATCATGGAGTTCACCTGACCCACAACTTTTACTAGATTGTGGTATGGGGAGCACATGGCTCACTCTCCAGGTATGGTACAGCAGAAATGGACCAGTATTTTAAAAAACAAAACAATGTTTATTCTATGAACTCAAGTTAACCTTTTTAAAACAAATAATGAATATCTTAGCAACCATTAATTCAAATACGCCCCCCAAAGAATACAACACTAAGTAATCTGTTTGCTGTTCTTTTAACATCCAAAAGACATAACAAACCTCTAAACAGAAGCACATCAGAGTTTACATTCAATACTGAAAACATTTATTCTGAATTCTGAATTCACCAAATGATTAAGCGATAGTCCTTCATGGCAGAGAGCTCAGCAGCACAGCTGCTTTTCTGACTTCAGCTGCAACACGTTGAAAAACGAAACCCAAAAGACAGACACATCCAAGCTTTTCTCAAAGTGAAACTAAAAAGCAGAACCAGAGCTCAGCTCCAACCACACTCTGAGATCACTGCAGT